>NC_081439.1:128342371-128955942 GCF_949786415.1 Peromyscus eremicus
AAAACCATCTCAAAAATCTAGTAAATCGAAGAGTAAGCCTCAGCCTGTCCTGGAATTTCCTGTTACCAGGAGCCAGACCTCTGGGGACTCATCTGAGGTGGCCACCCAGAGCGGCCCCTCAGGGGGTTTGGAAGATCAAAATGAGGAGGGGGAAGAGAGGGAGGAGGAGGAGGAGGAAGAGCCATCACCAGAGGACCCCCCGCCAGGACAGACTTATCACAAATTAAATTTCTGCCTAGTTGAAAAGCTGAAATCTGCCTGTGCTCAGTATGGTCCTATGGCTCCTTTTACATTAGCCTTGGTGGAAAACCAGAGCGAACATTGGTTGACCCCTAATAACTGGTATTTTCTTGCCTGTGCGGCTCTTTCTGGGGGTGACTTTGTCCTCTGGAAAACAGAATTTACAGAAAATTGTCGAGAAGTTGCTCAAAAAAATACTGAACAGCCATCCTCAAAAACTTGGACACTAAAGAAACTCCTCGGCAACCCCCCTTATGATACAAATGCAGCACAGGCAAAATTCCCTCCTGGCCTCCTGGCCCAGATTCAAAACGCGGGAGTCTGGGCCAGGAAACGCCTGCCCCAAAAGGGTTCAGCTACCACCTCATTAGCAAAGATTCATCAGGGCCCTGATGAACATTTTAGTGAATTTGTCTCTCGCTTAAATGATGCAGCTGAGAGACTTTTTGGGCTGAACGAACACGAAAGCATCTTTGTTAAACACTTGGCCTTTGAAAATATAAACCCTGCCTGCCAGGAAGTCCTCCGCCCTCATAAAAACAGAGCGGACCTGTCTGAATATGTGAGACTCTGTTCAGATGTTGGCGCCACCCATGCCATGGGATTAGCTATAGGTGCTGCCCTCAGGGCTTCACAACAGCCTGGAGCCCGCACCTGTTATTTCTGTAAACAACCTGGACATTTCGCTAGGGAATATCCCCAGAAAGGTCACAGCCTCGCGCCCTTAGCCCAGCCGGCTCAGGAGGCCTCCTCTATGAGGCCCCTGCCTTCCACTCTGCCCCAGCTGCAACAAGGGCCGTCATTGGGCTACAGAATGCAAGTCAAAAGTCAATTATCTTGGTCAGCCCCTTCCTCCGCAGGTGCCGGGAAACTTCCAAAGGGGCCAGCCCCTGGCCCCAATGCCTCCAAGAGCGCACCCTGGGGCCTTGAGGTCAGCTCACCTCCTGCCTCCCCAGCCTCAACAAATTCTCCCGCCCCAGTTCCATTCTCCTCCCTCCAGAGAGCAACTCCAGGCAGTGCCGGATTGGACTTGTGTGCCGCCACTGAAACAGTATTAAACTCTCTTGAAGGGGCTCAGGTCATCCCTACAGGGGTGACAGGGTCCTTACTTCCTAATGTTTGCGCGCTTGTCCTTGGCCGTGCTTCTGCGGCCCTCCGAGGGGTCCAGGTCTACCCTGGCATAATAGAGAGTGATTTCACAGGTGAAATTAAGATTCTGGCCACTGCTGTAAATGGCATTGTCACGATTCCTCAAGGTATGCGCCTGGCACAGCTAGTTCCTCTACCCTCCTCTGTGATAATCCCTCAATTACAAACACCCCTCAGGGGTCAGCTGGATTGGGCTCCTCGGACGCCTACTGGGTCCAGCCTGTTACTCAGGATCGCCCTACTCTTACCCTTAATATAGAGGGAAAGAAGTTTCAGGGTATCTTGGATACAGGGGCAGACACCACAGTCATTTCACAGTCTCACTGGCCGTCTGCTTGGCTACTGGTTCCATCCCTCACCGATGTAAAAGGAATTGGTCAGTCTAATAATCCTTTAATTAGTTCGAAGACACTTTCCTGGAAGGACGAGGAAGGAAACCAGGGGACTGTCACTCCTTTTGTGGTTCCAGGCCTGCCTGTTAATCTTTGGGGAAGGGACATACTTTCACAAATGCAAGTAATCTTATATAGCCCAAACTCTACAGTCACACAACAAATGCTACAGATGAATTATATCCCTGGCACAGGCTTGGGCAAGGCAGCTCAGGGGAGAGTCCAACCAATTCAGCCCGTTCCCAAGGAGGATAGACATGGGCTGGGATATTCAGGTTTTTAGTAGCGGCCACTGACCCTCCTGTACCCCATGCAGACAAAATTACCTAGATGACCCAGACCCCTATCTGGGTGGATCAGTGGCCCCTTACTCAGGAAAAGCTATAGGCTGCCACTATGCTTGTACAGGAGAAGCTTATGGCTGGCCACATTGAGCCTTCCAACTCCCCTTGGAATACTCCTATATTTGTTATCAAAAAGAAGTCAGGAAAATGGAGGCTCCTTCAAGACTTAAGGGCAGTAAATAAGGTAATGAGGCCTATGGGGGCACTTCAGCCTGGATTGCCCTCACCTGTGGCTATTCCTGCTAAATTTTACAAGATGGTCATTGACCTTAAAGATTGTTTCTTTACTATTCCCTTGTACCCCAAGGACAGATCCTACTTTGCATTCAGCCTTCCCCGCCCCAATTTTCAGGGACCCATGCTTCGCTACCAATGGAAGGTATTACCCCAGGGCATGGCCAACAGTCCTACTCTCTGCCAGAAATTCGTGGCTCAGGCTGTGGACCCTGTCAGACTTAATTGGCCCTAGATATATATCTTACATTACATGGATGACCTTCTCCTCGCTGCACCTGACCCCATCTCCCTTGAGCGATGTTTTTCAGAACTCAGTAGAGCCGTTAATGGATTGGGACTACAGATTGCTCCAGATAAGGTCCAAACCCAGGACCCTTTCAATTACCTGGGGTTGGAACTCCATTCGAACCGGGTCCTCGTTCCTCGCATCCAGTTACGCACTGACAATCTCCATACCCTAAATGATTTCCAACAATTGCTTGGCCATATCCAATGGCTTAGGCCTTATCTTAAACTTCCTGCAGATTCTCTCCTTCCCCTCTACGAGATCCTCTGGGGCGACCCTGACCCCACATCACCCCGTGTGCTTTCCCCTGCAGCCAACGAGGCTTTGATTCAGATAGCCATTGCCATTAACCAACAGTCTTGTTTTCAGATTTCCTATGCCATACCTCTATATTTTATAGTTCTGCCCACACCACACACACCCACAGGAGTCTTTTGGCAACATGCTCAAGAACCAAAACTTAAAGGCAAGATACTCCTCTGGGTCCACATGCCTGCTGCCCTTTTGAGAGTCATTTCCATCTACCCCGAACAGGTGGCCTCACTCATTATGAAAGGACGACAGACCTCTCACCAATATTTTGGAAAGGACCCGGATATCATACTCACACCCTATTCCAAGGATCAAACCCAGTTTTTGTTCCAAACCTTAGATAAGTGGGGTGTTGCCTTGGCAGGGATTACAGGGACCTTGGATAATCACCTCCCAGATGACCCCTTGCTCCATTTTGCCCTTTATCTTTCCAAAAATTACAAAAACTGGTCCCATTTCTCGTGCACTTACAGTCTTTACCGATGGTTCCGCTAATGGTGTTGCAGCCTTTGTGGCCCAAGGCCACCCTACCTCCTTCCTAATGCCTTTCTGGTCAGTGCAGTTGGTTGAACTTTCAGCAATTTTAAAAGTTTTTCAGACCTATTCTGATCAACCTATTAATATCTATACAGATAGTGCCTATATTGCCTTTTCCATCCCCTTGTTAGAAACTTCTCCAGCCATAAGGCCTACCTCCAATGCCACCCCACTTTTATCCCAGATTCAACAGCTTGTCCTGACTCGCCAACACCCATTTTTTATAGGCCATATTAGAGCCCATAGTGATCTTCCTGGACCGTTAACTGATGGCAATGCACAGGCAGATGCTGCCACTAGGCTAACTTTCCCTGTCATGGTTGGCTCAGTCCTACAGGCCCAAACTGCCCATAAGATCCACCATTTAAATTCTCAGACCCTCTGTCTTCTTTTTAAGATCTCTAAACAACAGGCCCGAGAAATTGTCAAACAATGTCCCTCTTGTGTTGTTTCTTACCCTGCCCCACACTTGGGAGTCAACCCTCGAGGCCTCCTTCCCAACCAAATCTGGCAGACAGATGTTACTCATTGCCCCGAATTCGGCAGACAAAAATTTATCCATGTCTCTATAGATACCTTTAGTGGCTTTATCTTCGCCTCTCCTCATGCTGGGGAAGCCACAAAGGATGTTCTTTCTCACCTGATTCTTGCCTTTTCTGCCTTGGGAAAACCAGCTAAGATAAAGACAGACAATGGCCCTGCTTATACCAGCACAGGCTTTAAAAAATTTTGTGATAGTCTACAAATTATTCATACCACAGGGATACCTTACAATCCCCAGGGACAAGGCATAATAGAACGAGCCCACCAGACCCTAAAGACCTGGTTGGCTCGCCTCAAGTCTTCTAACCTTCATTTTTACCTCCCCCAGAGATCAATTGAGCCATGCTCTGTTTGTTCTCAACTTCCTCACCTTAGATGCTGCAGGGCACTCTGCCGCTGACAGGCACTGGCACCCTTCTCCAGATGCTACCCGGCCACTAGCCATGTGGCGAGATCCCCTCACAGGGCATTGGAAGGGACCTGATCCGGTCCTTATTTGGGGACGAGGTTCGGCCTTCATTCTTCACCAGATACACTCTGCTCCCAGATGGTTACCAGAACGCCTAGTTAGAGCTGTAAATATAGCTGATCTGCCCAGGAGAGATAGCCCCTCTCCTGAGGAAACTCCTTCTGTTTCAAATGCTGTCCCTCCGGCAAGCCCTCCAGGCTGTTGTCCTCACCCACAGCAACCCCCACCAGCCCTTTAGCTCTGTTATCACTCTGCTCAGAGTTCCTGTGGGGGGACAGTGGGAACTTTACAGCAAACTGTTTGAGACCTTTCACACAGTATACAAGTCCCATAGTCAATCATGTTCTGGGCTGAGCAGGAACACTGTTTGTCACAAATCCAGTCTGACAGCAGGGGTCATGTTTCCAAGGACAGTGCTGAATTTTTATCCAAGGTGTCAGAAAGACTTGTCGGACTTGCTGGCCTTGGTGTCACAGGCGGTCATAGCCATGTTGGGCCAGCTTGACACAGCCTGTGGCTGGCAGGTAGCACAGCAAACAGGGTAGCACCAGAGATGCCACTCAGGGCACTTAGGTCCCTTCCACCTAGACTAACCTATTATTCCTCAGATCAATTCCTAGATCTCTAGGAAGAAAAGCCACGCTGGGATGACTGCCTTGACGGGAGCCTGTTACTGCTATCACCTTAGCAGTCCTTCTGGGGGTTGGAGCAATGGGAACAGGCACAGGAATTGCCTCTCTGGTCCTGTCCAACCAACATTACTCTGAACTTCAACTGTCCATAGACGAGGATATTGCCCAAATTGAAGAGAGAATTTCTGCCCTCGAGTCATCCCTTTCCTCCCTAGCTGAGGTAGTTTTACAGAACAGGAGAGGCCTGGATCTCCTCTTTCTACAACAGGGTGACCTTTGTACTGGGCTCAAATAAGAATGTTGCTGACTACACCGGGGTAGTCAGTATGGAAGGTTAGAAAAGGACTAAAAAAAAAGAGAAAAAGAAAAGGAAAATAAGAGCTTGGGTGGTTCCAGAATTGGTTTTCCAACTCCCCTTAGCTAACAACCCTTCTTACCTCCCTCCTAGGACCTGTTGTAGGCCTGCTTCTGGTCCTTGCCTTTGGGCCATGGGCACTTTCCTGGCTCACTCAGTTCATCCGAAGCCAAATAACAGACCTGGCAGCCAGGCAGATGCAGGTTCATTACCACTGCTTTGATATGCAGGACTCCAGGGTTGAAATTTCCCCTGACAAGAGATGCCCCACACAGACCCCTTCACTCGGGGGAGGCTGCACCTGTGTGTGGGAAAAAGGCTCACTCAAGGCATGATTGGAGTGCAGCTGGGACTGCACAGGCTGGGGACCATGGTACCCCAAAATCCCAAGAGCCTGGATTATATGCCCTGTTGCATAGCAGTTGTGCAGTAGCAGCCTTGCACTTACCCATTTCCGCTCCCTCAAAAAACTGCACGGTCCATTGATTCCTGCACTATGGGGACACCTGTGGTGCTTGAGTCTGGAGAGACATTCCCTCTTGGACCTTTTTTCACAACCTTTAGAGGGATAGGGACTCTGTAATCCTCCATGCAAAGCCTCTTTCAGAGCCCTCCTTTTAGACCATTCGAACCTGGTTTATGTTGGCCCTTAGATTTATTACTATGAAGGGGGAGATGTCAGGGACAAGGATAGAATCTCTAGTTAATGGAAAAATACAGACCCCCATAAGACAGGGAACTAGATCATCTTACAGTCAGGTTGCCTAGCAACAGGACATTGAGGCAGAGCCCTTGACCCTTTCACCCTGTAAACATCTATACAAACATCCTGTTAGCTTGCCCCACCTTATGCAGATGACAGCTTCTTGCTCCCCCCACCCTGCAGAAACTATATAAACCCTCTTGGAGAAAAATAAAGTTGCACCTTGATCAGAATCTAGACTTGGTGTAATTCCTTGTATCTCCTGTCTCCTTAGGGTGGTCGAGAACCCGTTGAAGCCCTGCAGGCAGGGCAAGTATGGGCATATTTGTAACAATAATTAATACTGATATAATGCTATTACTGGTAACTGAAATTCATAATTTGTTTGTTTCTTTACATTTTTGACTATTTTGTGTCTCAGGATCTCTACCTAGATACCACATTACATTTACTTGTTATGACTTCTTATGTTCCTTTAGGCTGTTATATTTTCTCAGACTTTTCTTTGTTTTTAATTTTTATTTCATTATTATTATTGTGGTATACATCTATGTATGTGCATACCACAGTGAACATGTGGAAGTAAGAGGACAAATTTTAGAGGTTGGTTATCTCCTTACATCTTCGTGAAGCACATAGCATACTCCAGGCTAACTGACCTGTGAATTTTTAGGTCATCCTCCTGTCTCTGCTTACTCATTCAGCTCAGGAATGCTGAGATTGCAGACACAGGCCACTAGACCATCTTTGTATATGGATACTGGGGATTGAATTCAAGCTGTCAGGATTGAGCAGTAAGTGCTTTTTCCCACTGAGCTATCTCCCCAGTGCCCTGCCACCTTTTAAGATAGGGTCCCACTATGTAACCCAGGCTGTCGTGGAACTCCCGTTGTAGACCAGACTGGCCTCTAACTCACAGAGATGCATCTACCTTGGCCTCCTGAGTGCTGGGATTAAAGCCTTGAACCAGCACACTGAGTTGGGTTTTTTTGATGTTCTTCCCAGATGTGAGTAATCTTACTGGTTGTGTATTTTATAGAAGGTGCATCAATTTTATGTATATGAAGTTTTTTCATGGAATTGATTTTTTACTTTTTATATTTGCTGTAAAGTAGAGGGTTGCTTTTGTTTATCCATTATTTTAATTAAAATTTTCAGTTTATTGAAAAGTTCTACCTATAGTTCTATATCTACAGTTTGATCTACAGTTCTATATCAGGTGTCTGTGTATATGTGTATCTGTTTCTGGAATTCAAAATTTGTTTCATTGATTTGTTTGTCTATTCCTACACTGCCCTAGTTACTATCGCTTTATAATAAATCTTACCTGGGTGTGGTGGCTCACATCTGTCACCCAAGTACTAAGGAGGCAGAATGGGTGGGTCTTTATGAGTTTGAGGCCAGTCTAGTCTACACAGCAAGCCAACCATAGATAGATAGTGAAACCTTGTCTCAAAAAAAATCTTGATATCTAATATAACAAATGATCTCATCTTTAATTTTTTCTTTACGGCTATCGTAGCTATTCTTGACTATTTCTATTTGTATAGTCTTCTGTGGCAATATATATATATATATATATATATATATATATATATATATATATATATATTTAAATATTGTGCTCAAAGTAGTTCTGTGACAATATACATAACTTTTTGCAGTGATATTTTATTAATGACAGGCTCAGTAAATGAATGAAAACCCTTTGCCAGGTCCTGTGAGAAATGTGTTCATGTCAAATAACAAGAAGAAATAGTTATTGAGCACCAGAACTCTGCTACATTCTACTATTGATAGATCCTAATTGTTTTCTTCTTTAATTATTTCTAAAAACATGTGATCTTCCTATTATGGATCTCATATACTATATCTCATAATACAATGAGCAAATGGAAATGAAGAAACTCATTACCAAAGCTAATGAAACTAGGAATTGGTAAAGCTGGTATTTATGGTAATATTTTAATTGTACTGAAATGTGATTTTATTTGTATGTTAATAAATAAAGTTGCCTGGGGGTCAGAGCTAATAGCAAGCCATAGCAGAAGCCAGGTGGTGGTGGTTCACACCTTTAATCCAGATCACATGACAGCCAGATCTCTGTGTGTTCAAGGATACAGCCAGCATGGAGACACATCTCTTTAATCTCAATACCAACCATAGAAGACCTGGAGGTCTGTATAGACAGGCAGTGATGAGGAGGTCATGTGGTTGGGTTTACAGCCAAAGAGAAGGCAGAACAGAAAGTCAATAAAAAGACAGATACACAGGAAGTAGGTCTCTTGCTGAGGGGAAAGAACAGCAGTGGCAGTAAAGGGTAAGGAAAGGGTTTTTAGCTCTTAGCTATTGCTCTGACCTCTTGGGCTTTTAATTCTGCATTTGGCTCTGCGTTTCTAATTTTAAAAAGACAGTTACACCTACATTTGGTGCCCATCTTTGTGTTCGAGTCTCCTATCAGTTTTCTGCAGGAAATCACGGTCAGGCCTAACATCAACTGAAGTCTCCAGGAAGAAGATGGGACCCCACAACAACAACAATTCCATGTGGACAATAATAATATCACTAAGCTGACAAACATCATCTACAGATCAGCTTTGGACTTCAAAGTACTCAGAGCAATTTTGAGATGGCTAGCTGAGATGATCAAGTTCCAAAGACTACTTGAATAAGGACTTGAGATAAATCCTGAACATTGGCATTATGCACAGATTGGATGACAAAAGATATAGTTACCTTTCCTAGAATTTGACAATTAACCCAAAATTTTTCTTTTCAGAATAAAGATACCTTCACCCATACTCAGCAGGAAGCAATTTTAAGAATATGACGCCCATATTCCCAAAGAGGTGGGTGGGGCGGGTGGTTTTTTGGTCTTTATTAGGTTTTGGGTCTGGGATAATTTTCATTGTTTAGGAGGGTTGGTTACAAGCTGTTGTTAAGGGTTAGGAAACGGGCTAAGCAAAGGAGATTAGATTTAAGGTTCTTGTTTAAAAGAAGAGAGAAAGACAATTACGAGTTTTATATACTTTACATTGGATTGGATTTTTTATATTGTGTACAAATTATATATACATATATTGAGATTGATATTGTTAGAAAATGCTATATGTATATTTCTAATCTTGTTCAAGATACTGTACTTATATCATTCATTCAACAATGTAATACAATTTGCTAATCCTTGAATGTTATTATTACCAACTATTAGGATATAAAAAAATGAAAGTTAGTAGTTAGACATTATAATCGAACTTGTAATCATATTAGGTGTGTTTTCAAGATTGAGCAGATATATTTTAGATAGACAGGTCATCTTCAAACCCTTCAGACATCTACAGAATATGGCATATAAAGTGTTTTAATAATTCAGAATTTTTTTTGTTTTTGTTATGACTATGAGACATGTTGGCTCCTGGCAGTACCAATTTACTTCAGAGAAAATATGGGCATTGAAGAAACTGCATATGGAGTTAACTTTCACTGTGGCAAAAGTTAGCCACTGGACGACAAAGTAGCCTCGAATCAACTGCTGACAAACAGGACAAAATGGACAGACAGGACATGAAACAAAGGGCTGCCGATTCTTGCCAAAACAAGTGTGGTTGTGGCTTTAACAAAAGGCATCTTCTGAGGCCAGGACAATATGGCACCATCCCTGAAGTGGCCTTCGCAATCTGGAAAAGGTACAGTGCCCTTTTCTTCTAAGCCAACTGAACAGGCAGTAGGCCGATGTCTTCTGATGTGCAGTGGAACAGCAGCTGAAACAGTTATTCTTGAAGAGTAACTAAGCTCACACCTCTCAATGGTAGACTGGCATTTAATAGAGGGATGTTGAGAAGAATGGGATGCTGAGATGAAGCCACACACACACACACACACACACAAAACCAAGAAGAATGGACAGTTGAATTAAAAAACCATCAACAATTTCCAGAATTTAAAATCCTGAATTATGACATGACACTAGTGGAATTCAGGTGTTTCTGGTACATGGACTGCTCTCACCAAATGTGAGGTTGAACTGTTGACCTTGTGTACACCCTACTTCACAAATGACCCTTATATAGGCTGAAGATGATGCCCCAACACTGTGGAGAAACCTCGGGTGACTGCCCAGGCAGCTGGTTGTTTCTGCCAACTCACATTTTTTTTAAAGCTGCTTGCATGCACTTCCTGTTTTTATTTTTTATTAGGTAATATTATTTCCTTCTTGGGTCTCTGAGGGAGTTGAAGATTAGTTAGTTTTGTTGAAGATTAGATAGTTATAGTTGTCCTTGTTAAGAATTTCAGAAAAGAAACTCACTAAAGAGGTGTAAGTGTATAAATTTGAGCCGTTATAAAATAGTTTTATATAGTTAGTAATATAAGTAGGGATAAAAAGTGAGTCAGGACCTAGCCCTCTTCCAACACCTAGACCTGAACATCAGAAATTGGAAGAAGCAGAAGAAAACAGCCTTATGAATGACATCATGAAGAAGCTAGAGGCTTGTGTAGAGGAAAAGCCAAAAAAATGGGAAGAATGCTGTAAACAACTAGAGGAAAGGGCAAACAAATGAGAAGAAATCAATAAACTCCTGGAATAAAACAATAAAGTACTAAAAGAAAATCAAGAAAAATCAATGAAACAAATGAAGGAAACAGTGCAAGACCTGAAAAGGGAAATAGAAAAAATGAAGAAGACACAAACAGAGGGAATGCTGGAAATAGAAAATCTGAGTAAATGATCGGGAACTTCAGATGCAAGTATAATCAACAGAATGCAAGAGAGGGAAGAGAGAATCTCTGGCATTGAAGATACAGTAGAAGAAATAGATTCATCAGTCAAAGAAAACACTAAAGTCAACAAAGTCATGAACCAAAATGTCTAAGAAATTTGGGACACCATGAAAAGACCAAACCTACGAATAATAGGGGTAGAAAAAGGAGAAGAATACCAACTCAAGGGCACAGAAAATATATTCAACAAGATCATAGAAGAAAACTTTTCCAACTTAAAGAAGGAAATGCCTATGAAGATACAAGAAGCCTAGAGAACACCAAACAGACTAGACCCCCCCCCCAAAAAAGTCCTTTCGTCACATAATAATTAAACAACTAAATGTACAGAATAAAGAAAGAATATTAAGAACAGCAAAGGAAAAAGGCCAAGTGACATATAAAGGCAAACCCATCAGAATAACACCCGATTTCTCAATGGAGACTTTGAAAGCCAGAAGGACCTGGACAGATGTAATGCAGACACTAAGAGACCATGGATGCCAGCCTAAACTAATATACCCAGCAAAACTTTCAATCATCATAGATGGAGTGAACAAGACATTCCATGACAAACCCAGATTTAAACAATACTTATCCACAAACCCAGCCCTACAGAAAGCACTAGAAGGAAAATTCCAACCTAAGGAAGTCAGATACACCCTCAAAAACATAGGCAATAGATAAAGCCACAGCAGTAAACCCCAACGAAGAGAAGTACACACACATCACCACCAAAAAATAACAGGAATGAACAATAACTGGTCATTAATATCCCTCAATATCAATGGACTTAATTCACCTATAAAAAGACATAGGCTTACAGAAAGGATACGAAAGCAGGACCCATCTTTCTGCTGCATACAAGAAACACATCTCAAATTCAAAGATAGACACTACATAAAAATAAAAGGCTGGGAACAGACTTTCCATTCAAACGGTCTTAAGAAACAAGCAGGTGTAGCCATCCTGATATCCAGCAAAGTAGACTTCAAACTAAAATCAATCAAAAGAGATCAAGAAGGGCATTACATACTCATCACAGGAAAGATCCACCAAGATGAAGTCTCAATTCTGAACATTTATGGCTCAAACACAAGGGCACCCACATATGTAAAGAAATATTACTAAAGCTTAAATCACATATAAAACCCCACACATTAATAGTGGGAGACCTCAACACCCCACTTTCACCACTGGACAGATCTCCCAAATCAAAACTTAACAGAGAATTAAAGGACTTAACTGATGTCATGACTCAAATGGACTTAATCGACATCTACAGAACATTCCATCCTAACAAAAAAGAATATACCTTCTTCTCAGCACCCCATGGAACCTTCTCTAAAATCGACCACATACTTGGTCACAAAACAAATCTAAACAGATACAAAACAATTGGAATAACCTCCTGTGTTCTATCAGACCACCATGGTATAAAGTTGGATTTCAACAACAACAAAAACTACAGAAAACATACAATCTCATGGAAACTGAATAATACACAACTGAATCACCAATGGGTTAAGGAAAAAAGAAAGAAAGAAATTAAAGACTTCCTAGAGATCAACGAAAATGAAGACACCACATATCTAAACCTATGGGACACTATGAAAGCAGTGCTAAGAGGGAAATTCATAGCACTAAACACCCACATAAATAAGCTGGAGAAATCTCACACTAGTGACTTAACAGCACACCTGAAAGCTCTAGAACAAGAAGAAGCAAAGTCTCCCAGGACAAAATAGATGCCAGGAAATTATCAAACTGAGAGCTGAAATCAATAAAATAGAAACAAAGAGAACAATACAAAAAATTAATGAAACAAAGAGTTGGTTCTTTGAGAAAATCAACAAGATAGACAAGCCCTTATCCAAACTAACCAAAAGACAGAGAGAGAGCATCCAAATCAACAAAATCAGAAATGAAAAGGGGGACATAACAACAGACATTGAGGAAATCCAGAGAATCATCAGGTCATACTTCAAAAACCTCTATTCCACAAAACTGGAAAACCTAAAAGAAATGGATAACTTTCTGGATAGGTACCACATACCTAAGTTAAATCAAGACCAGGTAAACTATTTAAATAGTCCAATAACCCCTAACGAAATAGAAAAAGTCATTAAAAGTCTCCCAACCAAAAATCCCAGGCAGATGGTTTCAGCACAGAATTCTACCAGATCTTCAAAGAAGAGTTAATACCAATACTCTCTAAATTGTTCCACACAATAGAAACAGAAGGAACATTACCAAACTCCTTCTATGAGGCTACAATTACCCTGATTCCTAAACCAAACAAGGATACAAGAAAGAAAGAGAACTACAGACTGATCTCCCTCATGAACATTGATGCAAAAATACTGGCAAACAGACTCCAAGAACACATCAAAACAATTATCCACCATGATCAAGTAGGCTTCATTCCAGGGATGCAAGGATGGTTCAATATACGAAAGTCCGTCAATGTAATACACCATATAAAGAAACTGAAAGAAAAAAACCACATGATCATCTCACTAGATGCAGAAAAGGCATTTGACAAAATCCAACACCCCTTCATGATAAAGGTCTTGGAGCGATCAGGAATACAGGGAACATACATAAACATAATAAAAGCAATTTACAGCAAGCCAAAAGCCAACATCAAATTAAATGGAGAGAAATTCAAAGCAATTCCACTAAAATCAATAATGAGACAAGGCTGTCCGCTCTCCCCATACTTATTTAATGTAGTACTTGAAGTTCTAGCCAGAGCAATAAGAAAACATTAGGAGATTAAGGGGATACAAATTGGAAGGGAAGAAGTCAAGCTTTCCCTATTTGCAGATGACATGATAGTATACTTGAGCGACCCCAAAGCTTCCACCAAGGAACTGAAACAACTTATAAACACCTTCAGCAACATAGCAGGATACAAGATCAACTCAAAAAAATCAGTAGCCCTCCTATATACAATGGACAAAGAAGCAGAGAAGGAAATCAGAGATACATCACCCTTTACTATAGCCACAAATGACATAAAATACCTTGAGGTAACAATAACCAAGCAAGTGAAGGACCTATATGACAAGAACTTTAAGTCTATGAAAAAAGAAATTGAAGAAGATGTCAGAAAATGGAAAGATCTCCCATGCTCATGGATAGGCAGGACTAACATAGTAAAAATGGCAATCTTACCAAAAGCAATCTACAGATTCAATGCAATCCCCATCAAAATACCAACACAATTCTTCACAGGCCTGGAAAGAATAATACTCAACTTCATATGGAAAAACAAAAAACCCAGGATAGTCAAAAGAATCCTGTACAATAACACAACCTCTGGAGGCATCACGATCCCTGACTTCAAGCTCTACTATAGAGCTACAGTAATAAAAACAGCTTGGTACTGGCATAAAAACTGACATGTGGACCAATGGAATCGAATTGAAGACCCTCACATTAATCCACACACCTATGAACATATAATTTTTGACAAAGAAGCCAAAAGTGCACAATGGAAAAAAGAAAGCATCTTCAGCAAATGGTGCTGGCATAACTGGATATCAACATGTAGAAGGCTGCAAATAGATCCATATCTATCACCGTGCACAAAACTTAAGTCCAAGTGGATCAAGGACCTCAACATAAATCCAGCTACTCTGAACCTGCTAGAAGAGAAAGTAGGAAGTAGTCTTGAACACATTGGCATAGGAGACCACTTCCTAAATAGAACACCAGTAGCACAGACACTGAGAGAAACAATCAATCAATGGGACCTCTTGAAGCTGAGAAGCTTTTGTAGAGCAAAGGATACGGTCAACAAAGCAAAGCGATAGCCTACAGAATGGGAAAAGATCTTCACCAACCCCACATCTGACAGAGGACTGATATCCAGAATATATAAGGAACTCAAGAAATTAGACATCAAAATGCCCAAAAAATCCAATTAAGAAATGGGCTATAGAACTAAACAGAGAATTCTCAACAGAGGAAACTCAAATGGCTGAAAGACATTTAAGGAATTGTTCAACATCCCTAATCATCAGGGAAATGCAAATCAAAACAACTCTGAGATACCACCTTATGCCTGTCAGAATGGCTAAACTCAAAAACACTGAAGACACCTTATGCTGGAGAGGATGTGGAGCAAGGGGAACTCTCCTCCACTGCTGGTGGGAATGCAAGCTTGCACAACCACTTTGGAAATCAATATGGCGCTTTCTTAGAAAATTGGGAATCCATCTCCCCCAAGATCCAGCTATACCACTCTTGGGCACATACCCAAGGAATGCTCAACCACACCACAAGAGCACTTGTTCAGCTATGTTCATATCAGCATTGTTTGTAATAGCCAGAACATGGAAACAACCTAGATGCCCTTCAACTGAAGAATGGATAAACAAAATGTGGTACATGTACACAATGGAATACTACTCAGCAGAGAAAAACAATGACATCATGAGGTTTGCAGACAAATGGATGGATCTAGAAAAAATCATCCTGAGTGAGGTAACCCAGACTCAGAAAGACAAACATGGTATGTACTCACTCATAGGAGGATACTAGATGTGGAACAAGGATGACTGGACTGCTACTCACATCACCAGGGAGGCTACCTGGAAAACAGGACCCCAAGAAAGACACGGGGATCACCCAATGACAGAGAAATGGAATGAGATCTACATGAACAGCCTGGACATGAGTGGGGGTAGTGAAGGGCGAGGGTCAAGGGAAAGAGAGTGTGGGGAAGCGGGAGATCCCACCTGGATCAACAACAGAGAGGGAGAACAAGGAATAGGAGACCTTGGTAAATGAAGACCACATGAGAATAGGAAGAAGCAAAGTGCTAGAGAGGCCCACAGAAATCCACACAGATACCCCCACAACAGACTGCTGGCAATAGTCGAGATACAGCCCAAACTGACCTACTCTGGTGATGGGATGTCCAAACACCCTAATTGTCGTGCTAGAAACCTCATCTAACTACTGAGGGATCTGGATGCAGAGATTCATGGCTAGGCCCCGGGTGGATCTCTGGGAGTCCAATTAGTGAGAATGAGGAGAGTTTATATGAGCGAGAATTGTTGAGATCAAGGTTGGATAAAGCACAGGGACAAATAGCCAAATGAATGGAAAAACATGAACTATGAACCAATGGCTGAGGGGTCAGCAACTGGATCAGGCCTTCTGAATCGGTGAGACAGTTAATTGGCTTGATCTGTTTGGGAGGCATCCAGGCAGTGCGACTGGGTCCTGTGCTCATTGCAGGAGTCGGCTGTTTGAAACCTGGGGCCTATGCAGGATCCCTTGGCTCAGCCTGGGAGGAGGGGACTGGACCTACCTGGACTGAGTCTACCAGGTTGATCTCAGTCCGTGGGGGAGGCTTTGCCCTTGAGGAGGTGGGAATGGGGGGTGGGCTGGGGGGAAGGGGAGGGGGGTGGGAGGGGGAGAACAAGGGAATCCGTGGCTGATATGTAGAACTGAATTGTATTGCAAAATAAAAATAAAAAAATAATAAAAAAATAATCACCAGAATGTTAGCATGGTCTAATGTGGCAAAGGAGAAGAGATGGACACTGTTATTATTTCTAGACACTTCCTAGCCACATGGCCATGCATGTGCTGTCTAGTAGTCAGACAAAATGCTTAGTCACTCCAGGGCCTTGCATCCTATGTAATCCATGTGCAGTGTGGTCACATAATCTAAGTGCATGCATGGTGTAGCTATGTAAACCCATATGTGCATGTGCAAGTTGACCTATTCAAGCAGGCTCAACCCAATCCCTGCTCTCTCTCCCCACTTTTCATTTTCGGTAGGCCTATCCACATGTTCCCCCTTTCCCTTTCCTAATAAAACTCTTATAGTGGGAAAAAAAAGTGAGTTAGATACATTTTGGAATTACAAAAATAGGATAGATAATGGAATTATTTTCTCTGAATTTGTCAAATACAAATGGACTAGACATTGTTTAGGTATTTATTGCTTGTATATATGGTATACAGTTATTGTACTTTTATATGTAGTTTTTCTTATAACTTTTTTCCATTTTTCTTTTTATTAAAATAGAAAAGGGGAAATATGGTGGTATTTTATTTGTACTGAAATGTGATTTTATTTGTATGTTAATAAATAAAGTTGCCTGGGGGTCAGAGCTAATAGCAAGCCATAGCAGAAGCTAGGTAGTGGTGGCGCACACCTGTAATCCTGATCACATGACAGCCAGATCTCTGTATGTTCAAGGATACAGCCAGCATGGAGAAACATCTCTTTAATCTCAATACCAACCATAGAAGACCTGGAGGTCTGTATAGACAGGCAGTGACGAGGAGGTCATGTGGTTGGGTTTACAGCCAAAGAGAAGGCAGAACAGAAAGTCAATAAAAAGACAGATACACAGGAAGTAGATCTCTTGCTGAGGGAAAGAACAGCAGTGGCATTGAAGGGTAAGGAAAGGGTTTTTAGCTCTTAGCTATTGCTCTGACCTCTTGGGCTTTTAATTCTGCATTTGTCTCTGTGTTTCTTATTTAAAAAAGACTGTTACACGTACAGGTATTGATATCCAGGTCTGCCTAATTCTAGTGAGCATGATCTTACATCTCATCTCCTGATGATTCAATCATGGGTCCTATTTTGTTGTTCAATAGGGGTAAAATAGAAGGTGTATATCTAGGCAATAAATTTGAGCACTACAGTTATAGTGATACAAACATTCTGAAAAAATAATAATTTTGAACCGAAGGCCTTTGTAACACAGGCTTTCTGCAAGAGGGAACATTGTCAATAAGCCTTGAAAGCTAAAGGTGTGGAAAAATGTAAATGCAAGTTCAAAGGCAATGATGGCCCTAGTGTTCAGGATCCACAAAGAAGAACCCATTATATAGGCCAATGAGTCTAGATTATGTATTCCCTTCTCGTATAACTTCCTGAAAGCCGTACTTTAGATCTATCTCTTTCTTTAGGATCTATTAATAGTGAAATGGAAGGAGTGGGTTGTTTTCTATAAATCACAGTGATTTTCCTTGTGGTGACTTTGTTGGGTACTGCATTCAAGCCAAAATTGATACACATCTTATAAAATATACCATCAATAAAATTTCCACAGCTATTAAGAGCATCAGAAAGAAAATTAGGGGCCAGTGGGATGGCTGAGTAGCTAAAAGCACTTGCCACTCAAGCCTGATTACCTGAGTTCAATCCACCAAACCTACATAAAAGGCTGACAAAGCCTTTGTCACTGCTTTTGGGACAGAGGTGGGAAGTAAAGTTTCTTTAACCCACTCCAGTTCTAGTACTCATTCAGATGTCTGTGGCTCTTTAAGGTGATGAGTTTCTGCCATTTTGTATCCAAGCCAAAGCACCTGGCCCTAGCATAGTTCACTAGTGTCTCACAGTTCTCTTTCCTCCATAACTCATGTACTTTATGCATAGACCACATTCAATCATTCTGCATTTCCAGCTGTTTCCCCCTTGCAAACCACTTTTTACACTGTCTCTTTTCCCGGGGATCCTCTTGTGTTTCTACCCGACTCCCACCTTTAGCAGATTCATACTCAGTATTGTACTCCAGACATTCTTCTGGATCAATGGGTATTCTTAGGATTTAGGACTCCAAACCCTTCAAAAACAGATAAATTTAGGAAATGTACATATAACTGGATGCCAGGGTGAAAGGGAAACACATGCATCTATGTAGAAATCATCTTCCTGTAAGCTTCCTCAAAATACATGTGCTATTCCTTGTCTCTTCATTTTGCAAGTTGAATATGAATTCTCTGATATCCAAATCTATCTAGCATTCAGATTTATCTTCTGAAGTGTCCCTTGCTCGAGTAGATAATATTGAGAGGAAATTTAAAGATAGAGTGATATGTAAATAGTAATCTGTTGGAGTCCAGAACTGACTCTCCTGGGTTTCTAGGCCTTGGCCTTGCATAACTCTCTTCAAGTTCTCCTTGGAAAATATTTTCCATTGTCATGCTTTAACTTCTTTTGATAATGATTCATTGAATTTGGTCTAGCCTGAACATTTCCCTATAAAGCCAATGCTGACTAGTTACCTACAACTGAACATTCTACAGTCACAGAAAGAGATGTCTTAGCCCTGTTTAACTACACTCAAGCAGCTTCCTCTTTAGGGCATGGCTCCAGCACCTACTCAGTTGCCAGCCTTAGATTTCTCATTGGCATCCTTAACTTCTTCCTCTCTGCCACATACTCATACTCCAAACCTTGACAATTTCCTTATCATTTACAATTTACAGTCATATCTTGGATGTATCTCCACTTCACTAGTCCTCCAACCACTGCACTATTCTCAGTCATCACTGTCCACTGATCTACTCTCAGCTGTTCCTTCATGGGCCTTCCTCTAGAGCTCTTCTATGTGAGTGCTGTAGGGATTTAGCAAAACTGCTGATGAAACCAATGTACTCCAACTACTGGAAACCATCCATGTCTCCCCAACCTGCAGGGCACCTTAGAAACAGTCTTTTGAGGGTACTACAGTAAAGTTGTTGTAACTCTTCCTATATTAGCTTAGGTCAGGGCAGTCCCTTTCCTGGGCTTTAGTCTACTTATCTTAAAAATTGGAATACCCTGTTCCCCCAAAGACAATGCCTTGATTTCTGGTCTTATCAAATGCTTTCTAAACATGCCTAACATAAAATATGTTTGGGGAATTCTGCATTCCTTAGTCACCATAAGAGAGAAAGAGTCTTGGGGAAACTGTCTGAGGAACTTGAGGAACATTTCTGGGAAACAGTGGAGTGGATAATTACCCAGGGTCACTTAAGTACCTAAGGGTTTTTTTTTTCAGAAAGGTAATGACATTTGTCTCAGGTTTGCATTTGCACAGTAGATAATGCTCTGACAATTTGGTGCTGAACTGGGGTGCAAAATAACAGATAGGTAAAACAGGTTGGGAGAGCAGCTATTGCAATAGACAGTAGGCTTCTAGCCATAGAAAGAGCACAGAGTATACATTATACCCAGAAAGTCTAAGATCTAATGAGAAAAGCATGTTAACCACAGAAGTGATGGATATTTCTGTGGTGCATGTACTACAGTAGGACATGCCAGTTCAAGGGCATTCTCAATTAACAATTTCCCTGAGAATATTTACCCAGGGACTTCTGGGTGGCAAAAGGGAGCTTCCCCACTCATATGCTTGTTGTTGTATACAAGACAATGTTGGCAGTTCTAAGTGTTGACTCTAAGTAGCTCTGCTATAAAATCAGCTCTTTTCTATCTCTGGACCATATCCTGGACAAGGCAGAAGTCTTTCATGGCACTGGGCATGGAGCCTGGTCTGCCATATTCCTCAGTTGGATATTGCATTAGTACTGATTGTTTGCAAGGCTGCCAGTCTAAGGCTGTGTTTTTCTAATCAAGGAGGCCAATTTAGTACTTGCGAAATACTAGTCAGCTGGGACACATAAGTGTCCTGATATGAAGGAGGCAGTGATTGTGGAGGTTTCTGTGAATGATTTTGTAAGCAGCCCAAGGTTTCTGAGCTCCCTCCTCCTTAGTAGTTCAAGACTATTCACTAAAGTTCACCAATAGGTCTTCTCATCTTGGGGTTGGTGAAGGAGGTCCAATCCTGTTTTTGGTATCTTTCTGGGACCAGAAGATGGATTTTGTTTATCAGAGTCCCTCTTCAGAAATATGTTACTTTTTACCTTATTTTAGTCAAAATTACAGAAGAAATATGATGGAATTTCCAGTAGTCAACATTTACTGAACACTTAGTTTAGTATATGCCAGACACTGCTACATGATTTCTTTCAGCTGGACCCATTAGTCCAACAGGTGTTAATAGTAACATCTGTTTTATAGTCAACAAAACCAAGGAAGAAAAGATAGACACAGAAGAACTAGCTTAAGGTCACACAGGAGAAGATTGCAAAGCTAGGATTGCAATTCAGATTGTTATTTGTTTGTCACCACCAGAGTTTCTGAGTTCTGTGAGGGAGGGGCCCATGTCTACTTCATGGTAGGATCTGCCACATAGTGTGTGTGGAGGGGAACAAAGAATGAGACTAATACTGCCTAGGGTATAGCTTTGTGGTTTACTTGACAAGGGTGTGGGGAAAGGTCTGTGAAATGTGGGCTCAGAGAAATAAGCACTCTGCTCCTTACTTCCCAAGGCCAGCATTCCCCCACAGATAATTACTGTGTACTCTCAGCTGTTGGAGCTCAGAGGATATTCCACATTGACTGGCTCTGTTTCCCAAAACAGGTTTGCATTGTTTTGAAACCATGACACAAAGCACCCAGAGAGCAAATAGAAGTTGACTACCACACAACAGGCAGTAACCAAGACACCAAGAATGAGTGTGACAGATTTGGAAGATGGGGGGACTGAAAGGGAAGGGTGGCTACTGTGGAAGATACATTTGAAAAAGGAGCCCACACCTGCAGAAGCAGCCCAGTTGACTGAAATTAGAGTCCTGGGGCTTTTCCTGATCTTTAATTCAATAATTCTTCCTTCCAAGACTTTATTCCTGGAAAACAGCTCAACAGTGTAGCTAGAGTTTTCCTGCCTGGCCCACGGTCAGAGCAAATCTCTCTCACCCGCCAGTCCCACAGCCACTCAGACCTGACCAAGTAAACACAGAGACTTATATTGCTTACAAACTGTATGGCCGTGGCAGGCTTCTTGCTAACTGTTCTTACAGCTTAAATTAATCCATTTCTATTCATCTATACCTTGCCACGTGGCTTGTGGCTTACCGGTACTTTACATCTTCCTTGTCCTGATGGTGGCTGGCAGTGTCTCTCTCTCAGCCTTCCACTTCCCAGAATTCTTCTCCTTGTCCCGCCTATACTTCCTGGCTAGCCAATGGCCAATCAGTGATTTATTTACTGACCAATCAGCAACACACTTGACATACAGACCATCCCACAGCACTTCCCCTTTTCTTTTCTTAAAAAGGAAGGTTTTAACCTTTACATATCTCCAAAGTCAGCTTGGTATATTTGGGAATTTGGGCGTAGTTTCTCTTACTACTTCCTGCTGGAGGGGGGTGCTGTATCTTATGGGGATACAAAGAAAATTTTAGGATTATGGAGTAGTCCATGAGGGTATGTCGTCTGAGCCAGTTGCCTTGAAACCATTCTGGATGTTGGATCATCTCAGCCATGGGGTCATCGGAGACCTTTCAGGGGGTCTTGGCTGGTCAAACTGGATGTATCTTAATCTGGAACAAATCCATAGCCTCTGGCTTTCTGTGGAAACAAAAGAGACTCTTTTCCAAAGCAACATATCCTTACATCCAAACTTTGAAGTCAAGGTACCTTTAAAATATACATTTTGGCATAACTCAACAGCTTTTGTAATCAAATGTTTTTCTTCAGTTACGAATATCAAAGAGAACATAATCCAGATTCTCTGTGTGATAGCCATCTTTATGTGGCTTATTTTTTTATATTAGCTTGAGCCTATTGCTTTAAACTGCAGCCTTCTAAGCCTGAAATGGCGCTGGCACTGTGGCTGCTGGCTCCGCCCACTTCAGCTTCCCAACATGGCGGTGGTGCGTGTTTACCGCCAGCTCTGGGAGCTATCGTGGGTCAATGCTTTTATCCAAGCAGCATGCAGCCCAGAAACCTCTGTTTTTGTTTTGTACTAGCAAAGGCTAAATCCACCACGCAGCTTAATGTGCCACTTGCAGAGGCCTCATTCCTGCCATACAGCGGCAGGTCAAGCACGCACGCTAGGAACCCGCCAGCAGTAGCTCAAACACGCAGGCTGCAGCTAACTTGAAAGAGACAACTAGGAACTGTTTTCAGCTCCATTTTAGAATCTTTTTACTCAGGTTTTAGGTGGAAACTCTTGCCAACACGTTGGGCGCCATTTGTAGCTGGAGAATTTTTCTCCAGCTCCCGCCACCAATTCTCCAGCTACAAATGGCGCCCAACGGCTCGAGTTTCCACCTTAAACCTGAGAATATTTAATAACCAATTCTAAACAAAGCCAAAACCAGGTTCCTGCTTCATGTCTCATATGGGCGGCTAGATGCCGCAAAATGCGGGTTTGAACTACTGGCGGGTTCCTGGCGTGTGCATTTGACCTACAGTATGACAGGAGTGAGACGTGTGCCAGCGGCACATTAAGCTGTATGGTAGATTTACTCTTTACTACTATATATTAAAAAAAAGAGGTTCCTGGGCTACACACTACTTTGATAAAAAGCGTAGACCCACTATTTCTGAGAGTTACAGCTCCCAGAGCTGGCAGAAAACGGACCACCACCATGTTGGGAAACTGAAGTGGGCGGAGCCAACAGCCACAGCACCATTTCAGTCTTACAGGGCTGCAGTTTATTTATACCAATAGGTTCACAATAAGACTGATTCAGATGGAATAGTTCACAATGTGTGTAAAATGTACGTAGGCTTAAAAGAGAAAAAAAAGAAATATATACAGTTATATAAACAAGTAGATAGTTTTTAAAAATAAAGTCTTTAAAGAAACATTAAAGGTAATAAGCCATGTAAAGAATGGCTATCACACAGAGAATCTGGATTATGTTGTCTTTGATATTTGTAACTGAAGAAAAACATTTGATTGTAAAAGCTGTTGAGGTATGCCAAAATGTAAATTTTAAAGGTACCTTGACTTCAAAATTTGGATGTAAGGATATGTTGCTTTGGAAAGGAGGCTCTGATT
This sequence comes from Peromyscus eremicus, assembly GCF_949786415.1. Taxonomy (NCBI): domain Eukaryota; kingdom Metazoa; phylum Chordata; class Mammalia; order Rodentia; family Cricetidae; genus Peromyscus; species Peromyscus eremicus. The sequence continues at coordinate 128,365,982 of NC_081439.1, forward strand.
TTGTTTCCACAGAAAGCCAGAGGCTATGGATTTGTTCAAGATTAAGATACATCAGGTTTGACCAGCCAAGACCCCCTGAAAGGTCTCAGATGACACCATGGCCCTGATGATCCAACATCCAGAAGATTAATAGAAATGGGCTAAATATAAGAGTAAGAGCTAGACAATGACAGGCCTGAGCTAATGGCCAAGCAGTTTAAATAATATAAGAGTTTGTGTGTTTATTTTATAAGTGGGCTCTGGGACTGGCAGGACTTGGTGGCGGGACCTGGAGAAAAATTCTCCAGCTACACAACAGAATTGAGAAAATATATGCATGAAAATGTGTATTATGAAATTGGCTGTACTAATATAACAATGGGAACAAATGAATTGTCTCACAATAAGAGATGGCAAATGAGATTATGGAATATCCAGTCCATGACATCTTATGAGACAATTTAATATGTTCACTGTGAAAGAGTAGCAGACTGGGAAATATTTAGAACAAATTTATTTTTAAGAGAGTGTCTCCTTATGTATTCCAGGCTCCCATAAAACTTGAGGTCACCTTGCTTCAGTCTTTGGAATGCCAGAATGACAGACCATGCCAATATACCAAACTTGGAACAGGTTTTGCATAGGAAGAGGCACTATTGTGTTTATGCTATGATCTTGCAATTTACAAAATCTTTTTTTGCATAATACCCAATTAAGGAGTTATGTGAGGGTGATGGGAAAAATGTTTAAATTGTGTACATTGCAAAAGACAACAGAGAGAGAGAGAGAGAGAGAGAGAGAGAGAGAGAGAGAGAGAGAGAGAGAGAGAGAGCTGTGGGATGGTCTGTATGTCAAATGTATTGCTCTGATTGGTCAATAAATAAAACACTGATTGGCCAGTAGCCAGGCAGGAAGTATAGGCGAGACTAACAAAGAGGAGAATTGAGAGAACAGGAAGGTGGAGGGAGACACTGCCAGCCGTCGCCATGACAAGCAGCATGTGAAGATGCCGGTAAGCCATGAGCCACGTGGCAAGGTGTAGATTTATAGAAATGGATTAATTTAAGACGTAAGAACTAGATAGCTAGAAGCCTGAGCCATTAGGCCAAACAGTTTAAATAATATAAGCGTCTGTGTGTTTATTTTATAAGTGGGCTGTCGGACTGCCGGGGCTTGGTGGGACCCAGAGAGAAAACTCTCCAGCTGTGTGTGTGTGTGTGTGTGTGTGTGTGTGTGTGTGTGTGTGTGTGTTGGAATCAGTATGCAATTCCTCCTCAAAGCTCAATCTATTTTCAATGGTTTCTACATCAACTTAAGAATAAAACTGCCTATATGTAGAAAAAATATGGAAAAAACCAGGGCTGAAGTTATTTGATGCATGATCAGGACCATGACATGTTATGAAAAAGAAGTCAGGATCCCTCCATGGTACATTTGGCTATTCAGAAAGCTTTTGAAATGTATAAAATTATCGCATCTCATCCATTGTTATCATTCCTGGACTGCCAGCCAATTCTCATCTTGTGTCTTTGATTTGTAAATAGTCCCTGCCTATCAGTGAATAGAGATGTAGCCAGAACACTTCTTCTAGATGAACCGAAACAACTGAGCAATCTTCCTTCAAGCAGAAGGAAGCATGTCCCAAATTCCACACTTGATTGTACATTGGTCTTGCCAAGGTCCTATAGGCAGAGAGTTCCTCAATGTCTGCCCACAGACAGGGTAAACTTTGGTCCAGAAGACAGCAATTGATGTAGAAAACTGGTGATTCCCACCTCGAGTTTCCACATCTGGTGCTGATAGTTTCCCTGGCTTGGAAGTGTCCATCTGTGTACACTTACCTCCAAGCTTTACTTGTGGCTGTTTATCCCTTGAGACTGTGTCCCATGAGACCAAGAAAAATCCAAAGCATTTGGCCTTCATGTGTCTTTACTTCTCAATTTAAGATAATTCTTTCATAATTGTCACCTTTAGGGATAGTCAGCATAGAATAGTGGCTATGTAGCCCCTTCTATATTTGGAATTCACACCCAGAGGCAATTAAGCCCAAAGAAGACCAGATATTGGCCAACTGACTCCCTTAGGTTAAGGACTTTAATGTTTTTCATTTTAAGACTTTGTTGCCTTGACTCTTCTTTCAGGTAGAATATCTTTATCTATGTCCACATCTATCTCTAATCCATCTTTCACTGTGCCTTATAGACAGAGTTAATGAAAAACAAGTGAACACAGAGACAAATAACAAAGAATTTAATGGTGGGAGCCAAACTGATTTGTTCAAATCATGAGCTGGAAATGACATTTCTGGTGCCTAGCACCTGTTCAAGTCCAGTACTGTTTGGTTAGGTGGGCTTTGGGGCATTCATAATTGCTTACCTGGATACACCAGTGTATCAACAACCCTAATACTGTATGCTCATTCTCTGTGCTAGGTATGGGAAAAGATGTACTATCAACTTGGACTGCATTTTACTTCTCCAAGTTCAAGGGCTGTCCTGGATTTACTTCACACTCTCTTGACCTAATTTTCCTGTTCTAGTCTCAGCTTGCTGTTTCCAGTTCTGCTCTTATTTTTAAAGTGTTTTAGATGTGAAATATAACACACAAACAGAAACAAAGCCAAGCCTTTATAGATTAATCACTTACTACAAAGCACATATTTGTGAAACTAATCAAGAAAAGTAACAACTGCATGAATACCAGGCACTGCCCACATATCCCTTTCCAACCCTTACATCTCACTCCTGGCTACAGGAAATGGCCAGGCTGACTTTTCCAGCAATTGCTTCCTTTTCTTTATAGCTTTACTATGTAAGTATGGATCCTTAAATGTTATAAATTACCTTTCCTTAGTTTTGAGCTTAGTATAAATGAAAGTCTGTGGTATGTATTCCTTTGTGAGTAACTTCCTTCCATTATGTGTGAGATTGATCCATGTTGTTGATATAGAACATTTCCATTACCTCAAAAATGCTCCCTCCTGCCCTTTGACTGCCAACTCTTACGACCCTGGCTGCAGCCCAGCATTGCTTTGCTTTCTGTCACTATAGATAAGTCTTCCCTTTTCTAGAATTTCATATAAATAGAATAGTACAGCATGCATTATTTTCTTGCAGATTTTTCTTGATAATCATTAATTTTAAGCCCATTTATGTTATGTGTTTCAGCAGTTTTTTCCTTTACAATACCGAGTAGTATTCCATATTGTGGAAAAAAATCATTTATCTGTTCACACACCAATGTACACTTGAATTGCTGTAATTTTTTATTATTACAAGTAAAGCTCTATAAGCATTTATGTACAAACCTCTCTGTGAACATTTGCAGTTTTCTTGGTTAGTATTTAGTGATAGAGTTTCTGGGTTGTATGATTACTACAGACTGGACTTTTGTAAGAAATTACTGAAGGGATTTCCAAAGTAATATCAAGATTTTGTATTTCTATAATGCAGTTTAGGATCCAGTTGCTCTATGTCCTTCACAGTGCTGCTCTTGGATGTGAAGTGAACTTCCTTTGTATTCATCTGTTCATTTTCATATTCTTGGCAATTCACAGATATACTTTTGGGAAGTGTTCTATTTAACCATTTGCCTATTGTTATCATTCAGTACTCTTCCTAGTCCCCTATAAGTGTGATGCATACATTCCAGATATACATTGTTTTTAGATACATGATTTATCAATTTATGCCATTTCCTTTTCTTAGTGATTCTCTCCAAGAGCAAAATGTGGTAAATGTCAGTGCATCATTATTTTTTTATAGTTTCTACTTTTCTGTCCTATTGAGAAAATATACCCAGTGTTTCTATTTTATAGAATAATTTGAGGAGTATTGGCATTAACTCTTCTTTGAAAGTCTGGTAGAATTCTGTGCTAAAATTATCTGGCCCTGGGATTTTCTTAGGTGGAGGATTCTTAATAACTGCTTCTATTTCATGGAGGGTTATATGTCTACTTAAATTGTTTATCTGATCTTGATTTAACTTTGATAAGTGGTATATATTGAGAATTTGTCCATTTCTCTTACAGTTTCCAATTTGGTGGAGTACAGCTTTTTAAAGCATGTCTTTATGATTTTCTGGATGTCCTCAGTGTCTGTTGTTGTGCCACTCTTTTTCATCTCTAATTTGTTAACTTGGATCTTCTCTCTCTTCCTTTTGAATAATTTGGATAAGGGTCTGTCAATCTTATGGATAGTCACAAAGAAGCAACTCTGTTTCATTCATTCTTTGTATTTTTTTGAGGAGGGGAGGGATTTCTGAGTGTGGAAATGAGTGGGTCTCTGATTCTGGTGCCTTCTCTTGTGCTCTTTTCCTTCTGTTGGTTTGTTGGTTTGTTCTGTCCAACTTCAATGTGATAGTTTTTGTTTTGTCTTATATTTTATTTAAAAATGAATTAATTAAAACCTACACACCACAGTGCTGTGGATATCGCTCTGTATAAATAAAATGCTGATTGGCCAGTAGCCAGGTAGGAAGCATAAGTGGGACAAGGAGAGAAGAGAATTCTGGGAAGTGGAAGGCTGAGGCAGAGAGACACTGCCAGCTGCCACCAGGACAAGCGAGATGTAAGGTACCGGTAAGCCACAAGCCATGTGGCAACTTATAGACTAATAGAAATGGGTTAAATTTAAGATATAAGAACAGATAGCAAGAAGCCTGCTGTGGCCATACAGTTTGTAAGCAATGTAAGTCTCTGTGTGTTTACTTGGTTGGGTCTGAGCAGCTGTGGGACTGGCGGGTGAGAGAGATTTGTCCTGACTGTGGGCCAGGCAGGACTAGAAAAACTCTAGCTACACCACAGTAAAGGTTAACAACTGAACTGTCATTTATACCTGCTTAGATAAGAAAAATCAGTATTCTCTACTAGAGTGACACCAGGTATATCAACCACTCCGGGGCAGGCCCCAGGTTCGGGAGTAGTTGACCAATATATAATGGATTCCATAGGTTTTTTGGTATACTTTTATTTGGTTACAGCTTGGGGTTTTTTTTATTAAATAAATAGCAGCTGCAAACTCTGATGAGGATCTAAGTTGGTTCCATATAATATTGTAAATGATACCTCTATAAACATGAAATTGTGGGCATTTCTCTAGTAAGCTGCAAACTTTTCCTCTTGTTAGATCCTGATCTCCCCTTTTTTGGTTTGGTTTGGATTTCCAATATTCCCCAAAGGTCTAAGTGTTAGTTACTTTATTAGTACTTATATGCTGTAGAGGCTTTAAAAGATGGCACTGAGGAAGTGGTTTGGGGTCACTGGAAATTGCCTTCCCTGTGAATTGTGGAAACCTTGTTTCATTCTTTCCCCTTTCTGCTCCTGGCTATGAGGCTATAGTATTACTTGCACACTTTTTCCATGATAGATTGTCTTTCTAAAGGATGAAAAGCAATTAAGTCAATCAATTATGTACTAGAGTATCTAAGACTGTGTTCCAAATAAAAGTTTCTCTTAAAAATAAGAAAGAAAATGTCTGTAACAAATTTGCAAATAACATTTTCTTATGAAATTTTGTAGTTTTGTCTTTATGTTTAGATCTATTTCAACTTATTATTTGTGTACAGTATACAATAAAGGTTGAAGTTCATTTTCATGTATGAATACTTAATTGTAATTACATCTTCTTTCAAAGTGTATGTTATTTTCCATTGAATTACTTTGACATAGCTTTTGAAAAATCAATCAGCCACAGTTTTGTAAGAAAGAGCTCTAATTCTTTTCTAAGAACATTTATTTATCCTTATACCAATGCCGCACTTACCAAATTCAATCTTCACAATGAGTTTTTAAGTCAGTCATTTAAATCCTGTAACTCTGCTCTTCTTTTCAAACAATTTTATTTGTACATTGACACTTTTATATCATTCTGTGGATTTTTAGCACAAGTGTATATTGGTGATAGATTGGTAACTATATCCAAAATCACTAGATAGCAATTCATTGTAGGAGCAGTATAGCAAGACAGAAAACTTTAAGGAACCATTCTGTTTATTCCAATATTAATGGGGAGAAAACTTTCAGCCCTTCCAGCCAGCAACAGGGTACCTACTTCTCAAGTTCACTAAATTATGTTTGGTAGATGAAATAAGTTTAATGCAGTCTGATGTGGGTCTACATATACTTGGAAAAATACATTATAAACATGGGATGTTAGGGGTGTCTATACCTCATTCAAACTGGTAAATACTGGCAAGAAATTGTGATTGAAATTATGTATATATATATATATAATGTAAAAATCTATGCAAAAGGATACATTCATAGTCATGTGGATCAAAATGCATATTCAATATCATTAGCTCTTAGATCAAACAAAATTAAAACCACAAGGAAAAGTTCCTACAAATATTTCAAATTAATAAAAAAAATTGACAACACTAGTTCTGTAGAGGATGCATAGAAACTGAATCACTCACATGTTGTTAGCGGGAACATAAAAGGTTATAGACGAGAGGCCAGCCCCCAGCTCCCACCTTGCCCCGGACTTCCCTTCTGAAGCACAGCCCCACCGGGAAGGATCCCCTTCTCCAAGACCCCTGGCAGACCCTGCAGTCTCCACGCCCTGCCCCCACCCCCATCTGCCTGAGCCCCAAGCCTCTTCCTGAGACTTAGAGGCCGGCCCCCAGCTCCCAGCTCCCATCTTGCCCCGGACTTCCCTTCTGAAGCACAGGTGAGTCCCCTAACTTGCCCCCAACCCCATCCCTGGGCACCAGCCACTCCGGAAGACCTGCCCAACTTGGCCCCAGGTTCTGGTCACAGGGCAGGTTCCCTTCTAGCCCCACCGGGAAGGATCCCCTTCTCTAAGACCCCTGGCAGAGCTAGCAGTCTCCACGCCCTGCCCCCACGCCCATCCGCCTGAGCCCCAAGCCTCTTCCTGAGACTTAGAGGCCAGCCCCCAGCTCCCATCTTGCCCCGAACTTCCCTTCTGAAGCACAGCCCCACCGGGAAGGATCCCCTTCTCCAAGACCCCTGGCAGACCCTGCAGTCTCCATGCCCTGCCCCTACGCTCATCCGCCTGAGCCCCAAGCCTCTTCCTGAAACTTAGAGGCCGGCCCACAGCTCCCATCTTGCCCCAGACTTCCCTTCTGAAGCACAGGTGAGTGCCCTAGCTTGCCCCCAACCCCATCCCTGGGCACCAGCCACTCCGGGGAAGACCTGCCCAACTTGGCCCCAGGTTCTGGTCACAGGGCAGGTTCCCTTCTAGCCCCACCAGGAAGGATTCCCTTCTCCAAGACCCCTGGCAGACCCTGCAGTCTCCACGCCCTGCCCCCACCCCCATCTGCCTGAGCCCCAAGCATCTTCCTAAGACTTAGAGGCCGGCCCCCAGCTCCCAGCTCCCATCTTGCCCCAGACTTCCCTTCTGAAGCACAGGTGAGTCCCCTAACTTGCCCCCAACCCCATCCCTGGGCACCAGCCACTCGGGAAGACCTGTCCAACTTGGCCCCAGGTTCTGGTCACCAGGCAAGTTCCCTTCTAGCCCCACCAGGAAGGATTCCCTTCTCCAAGACCCCTGGCAGACCCTGCAGTCTCCACGCCCTGACACCACACCCATCCGCCCGAGCCCCAAGCCTCTTCTTGAGACTTAGAGGCTGGCCCCCAGCTCCCATCTTGCCCCGGATTTCCCATCTGGAGGAGAGAGAGAGAGAGAGAGAGAGAGAGAGAGAGAAAGAGAGAGAGAGGAGAGCACCCATCCTCCCCCAGACTTCCCTTCTGAACAAGAGCTCCCATCCTGCCCCGGACTTCCAATTTGGACAAGAGAGCTCCCATCTGGACAAGAGAGAGAGACTTCCTGAATCTGTCAGCTCTGTCTGAAACAAGTGTGCAGATAAGGCCAAGAACGAACCACAAGGAGATGGGCAGACGTCAAGGCAGAAACACATAAAACAAAATGAATAGCAATACACCATCACCAGGCCCTAGCCCTCCTCCAACACCTAGACCTGAACATCAGAAATTGGAAGAAGCAGAAGAAAATAGCCTTATGAATGTCATCATGAAGAAGCTAGAGGCTCGTGTAGAGGAAAAGACAAAAAAATGTGAAGAACGCTGTAAACAACTAGAGGAAAGGGCAAACAAATTAGAAGAAATCAAAAAGGTCCTGGAAGAGAACAATAAAATACTGAAAGAAAATCAAGAAAAATCAATGAAACAAATGAAGGAAACAGTCCAAGACCTGAAAAGGGAAATAGAAAAAATGAAGAAGACACAAACAAAGGGAATGCTGGAAATAGAAAATCTGAGAAAATGATTGGGAACTTCAGATGCAAGCGTAATCAACAGAAAGCAAGAGATGGAAGAGAGAATCTCTAGCGTTGAAGATACAATAGAAGAAATAGATTCATCAGTCAAAGAAAACACTAAAGTCAACAAAGTCATGAACCAAAATGTCCAAGAAATTTGGGACACCATCAAAAGACCAAACCTACGAATAATAGGGGTAGAAGAAGGAGAAGAATACCAACTCAAGGGCACAGAAAATATTTTCAACAAGATCATAGAAGAAAACTTTCCCAACTTAAAGAAGGAAATGCCTATGAAGATACAGGAAGCCTAGAGAACACCAAACAGACTAGACCCGCCCAAAAAATCCCCTCGCCACATAATAATTAAACAATTAAACGTACAGAATAAAGAAAGAATATTAAGAGCAGCAAAGGAAAAAGGCCAAGTGACATATAAAGGCAAACCTATCAGAATAACACCCGATTTCTCAATGGAGACTTTGAAAGCCAGAAGGTCCTGGACAGATGTAATGCAGACACTAAGAGACCATGGATGTCAGCCTAGACTAATATACCCAGCACAACTTTCAATCATCATAGATGGAGTGAACAAGACATTCCATGACAAAGCCAGATTTAAACAATATTTATCCACAAACCCAGCCCTACAGAAAGCACTAGAAGGAAAATTCCAACCTAAGGAAGTCAGATACACCCTTGAAAACACAGGCAATAGATAAAGCCACAGCAGTAAACCCCAACGAAGAAAAGTACACACACATCACCACCAAAAAATAACAGGAATGAACAATCACTGGACATTAATATCCCTCAATATCAATGGACTTAATTCACCTATAAAAAGACATAGGCTTACAGAATGGATACGAAAGCAGGACCCATCTTTCTGCTGCATACAAGAAACACATCTCAAATTCAAAGATAGACACTACCTAAAAATAAAAGGCTGGGAAAAGACTTTCCAATCAAACGGTCTTAAGAAACAAGCAGGTGTAGCCATCCTGATATCCAGCAAAATAGACTTCAAACTAAAATCAATCAAAAGAGATCAAGAAGGGCATTACATACTCATCACAGGAAAGATCCACCAAGATGAAGTCTCAATTCTGAACATTTATGCCCCAAACACAAGGGCACCCACATATGTAAAAGAAACATTATTAAAGCTTAAATCACATATAAAACCCCACACATTAATAGTGGGAGACCTCAACACCCCACTTTCACCTCTGGACAGATCCCCCAAATCGAAACTTAACAGAGAAATAAAGGACTTAACTGATGTCATGACTCAAATGGACTTAATCGACATCTACAGAACATTCCATCCTAACAAAAAAGAATATACCTTCTTCTCAGCACCCCATGGAACCTTCTCTAAAATCGACCACATACTTGGTCACAAAACAAATCTAAACAGATACAAAACAATTGGAATAACCTCCTGTGTTCTATCAGACCACCATGGTCTAAAGTTGGATTTCAACAACAACAAAAACTACAGAAAACCTACAATCTCATGGAAACTGAACAATATCCAACTGAATCACCAATGGGTTAAGGAAAAAATAAAGAAAGAAATTAAAGACTTCCTAGAGATCAACGAAAATGAAGACACCACATATCCAAACCTATGGGACACTATGAAAGCAGTACTAAGAGGGAAATTCATAGCACTAAACGCCCACATAAATAAGCTGGAGAAATCTCACACTAGTGACTTAACAGCACACCTGAAAGTTCTAGAACAGGAAGAAGCAAAGTCTCCCAGGAAAAATAGATGCCAGGAAATTATCAAAGTGAGAGCTGAAATCAATAAAATAGAAACAAAGTGAACAATACAAAAAATTAATGAAACAAAGAGTTGGTTCTTTGAGAAAATCAACAAGATAGACAAGCCCTTATCCAAACTAACCAAAAGACAGAGAGAGAGAGCATCCAAATCAACAAAATCAGAAATGAAAAGGGGGACATAACAACAGACATTGAGGAAATCCAGAGAATCATCAGGTCATACTTCAAAAACCTCTATTCCACAAAACTGGAAAACCTAAAAGAAATGGATAATTTTCTGGATAGGTACCACATACCTAAATTAAATCAAAACCAGATAAACTATTTAAATAGTCCAATAACCCCTAATGAAATAGAAACAGTCATTAAAAGTCTCCCAACCAAAAAAAACCCAGGACCAGATAGTTTCAGTGCAGAATTCTACCAGATCTTCAAAGAAGAGTTAATACCAATACTCTCTAAATTGTTCCATACAATAGAAACAGAAGGAACATTACCAAACTCCTTCCATGAGGCTACAATTACCCTGATTCCCAAACCAAACAAGGATACAACAAAGAAAGAGAACTACAGACCGATCTCCCTCATGAACATTGATGCAAAAATACTCAATAAAATACTGGCAAACAGACTCCAAGAACACATCAAAACAATTATCCACCATGATCAAGTAGGATTCATTCCAGGGATGCAAGGATGGTTCAACATACGAAAGTCTGTCAATGTGATACACCATATAAACAAACTCAAAGAAAAAAAACACACAATCATCTCACTAGATGCTGAAAAGGCATTTGACAAAATCCAACATCCCTTCAGGATAAAGGTCTTGGAGCGATCAGGAATACAGGGAACATACCTAAACATAATAAAGGCAATTTACAGCAAGCCAACAGCCAACATCAAATTAAATGGAGAGAAACTCAAAGCAATTCCACTAAAATCAGGAACGAGGCAAGGCTGTCCGCTCTCCCCATACTTATTCAATATAGTACTTGAAGTTCTAGCCAGAGCAATAAGACAACATAAGGAGATTAAGGGGATACAAATTGGAAAGGAAGAAGTCAAGCTTTCCCTGTTTGCAGATGACATGATAGTATACTTGAGCAACCCCAAAGATTCCACCAAGGAACTGATACAACTTATAAACACCTTCAGCAACATAGCAGGATACAAGATCAACTCAAAAAAATCAGTAGCCCTCCTATATACAATGGACAAAGAAGCAGAGAAGGAAATCAGAGATACATCACCCTTTACTATAGCCACAAATGACATAAAATACCTTGGGGTAACACTAACCAAGCAAGTGAAGGACCTATATGACAAGAACTTTAAGTCCCTGAAAAAAGAAATTGAAGAAGATGTCAGAAAATGGAAAGATCTCCCATGCTCATGGATAGGCAGGACTAACATAGTAAAAATGGCAATCTTACCAAAAGCAATCTACAGATTCAATGCAATCCCCATCAAAATACCAACACAATTCTTCACAGACCTGGAAAGAATAATACTCAACTTCATATGGAAAAACAAAAAACCCAGGATAGCCAAAAGAATCCTGTACAATAAAACAACCTCTGGAGGCATCACGATCCCTGACTTCAAGCTGTACTCTAGAGCTACAGTAATAAAAACAGCTTGGTACTGGCATAAAAACCGACATGTGGACCAATGGAATCGAATTGAAGACCCTGACATTAATCCGCACCCCTATGAACAAATAATTTTTGACAAAGAAGCCAAAAGTGCACAATCGAAAAAAGAAAGCATCTTCAACAAATGGTGCTGGCAAAACTGGATATCAACATGTAGAAGGCTGCAAATAGATCCATATCTATCACCGTGCACAAAACTTAAGTCCAAGTGGATCAAGGACCTCAACATAAATCCAGCTACTCTGAACCTGCTAGAAGAGAAAGTAGGAAGTAGTCTTGAAAACATTGGCATAGGAGACCACTTTCTAAATAGAACACCAGTAGCACAGACACTGAGAGAAACAATCAATCAACTGGACCTCTTGAAACTGAGAAGCTTTTGTAGGGCAAAGGATACGTTCAACAAAGCAAAGTGACAGCCTACAGAATGGGAAAAGATATTCACCAATCCCACATCTGACAGAGGACTGATATCCAGAATATATAAGGAACTCAAGAAATTAGACATCAAAATGCCCAACAGTCCAATTAAGAAATGGGCTATAGAACTAAACAGAGAATTCTCAACACAGGAAACTCAAATAGCTGAAAGACATTTAAGGAATTGCTCAACATCCCTAATCATCAGGGAAATGCAAATCAAAACAACTCTGAGATACCACCTTACGCCTGTCAGAATGGCTAAGATCAAAAACACTGAAGACACCTTATGCTGGAGAGGATGTGGAGCTAGGGGAACTCTCCTCCACTGCTGGTGGGAATGCAAGCTTGTACAACCACTTTGGAAATCAATATGGCGATTTCTTAGAAAATTGGGAATCCATCTCCCCCAAGATCCAGCTATACCACTCTTGGGCGTATACCCAAGGAAGGCTCAACCACACCACAAGAGCACTTGTTCAGCTATGTTCATATCAGCATTGTTTGTAATAGCCAGAACATGGAAACAACCTAGATGCCCTTCAACTGAAGAATGGATAAACAAAATGTGGTACATATACACAATGGAATACTACTCAGCAGAGAAAAACAATGACATCATGAGGTTTGCAGACAAATGGATGGATCTAGAAAAAATCATCCTGAGTGAGGTATCCCAGACTCAGAAAGACAAACATGGTATGTACTCACTCATAACAGGATACTAGATGTGGAACAAAGATGACTGGACTGCTACTCACAACACCAGGCAGGCTACCTGGAAAACAGGACCCCAAGAAAGACACAGGGATCACCCAATGACAGAGAAATGGAATGAGATCTACATGAACAGCCTGGACATGAGTGGGGGTAGTGAAGGGCGAGGGTCAAGGGAAAGAGAGCTTGGGTGAGTGGGAGATCCCAGCTGGATCAACAACAGAGAGGGAGAACAAGGAATAGGAGACCATGGTAAATGAAGACCACATGAGAGTAGGAAGAAACAAAGTGCTAGAGAGGCCCACAGAAATCCACAAAGATACCCCCACAACAGACTGCTGGCAATGGTCGAGAGACAGTCCGAACTGACCTACTCTGGTGATGGGATGGCCAAACACCCTAATTGTCATGCTAGAAACCTCATCCAACTACTGAGGGATCTGGATGCAGAGATCCATGACTAGGCCCCTGGTGGATCTCTGGGAGTCCAATTAGCGAGAATGAGGAGGGTTTATATGAGAGAGAATTGTTGAGACCAAGGTCGGATAAAGCACAGAGACAAATAGCCAAACAAACGGAAACACATGAAATATGAACCAATGGCTGAGGGGTCACCAACTGGATCAGGCCCTCTGAGTGGGTGAGACAGTTGATTGGCCTGATCTGTTTGGGAGGCATCCAGGCAGTGGCACCGGGTCCTGTGCTCATTGCATGAGTTGGCTGTTTGAAACCTGGGGCCTATGCAGGGTCCCTTGGCTTGGCCTGGGAGGAGGGGACTGGACCTACCTGGACTGAGTCCACCAGGTTGATCTCAGTCTGTGGGGAAGGCTTTGCCCTGGAGGAGATTGGAATGGGGGGCGGGCTAGGGGGAAGGTGAGGGGGGCGGGAGCGGGGAGAACAAGGGAATCTGTGACTGATATGTAGAACTTAATTGTATTGCAAAAAAAAAAAAAAAAGGTTATAGACACTCTAGAAAAGACATTGGCAATTTCTTAAGAAACTATATACACTGGATATCAGCCCTCTGTCAGATGTGGGGTTAGTGAAGATCTATTCCCATTCTGTAGGCTGTCGTTTTATCTTACTGATTGTGTCCTTTGCCCTACAAAAGCTTCTCAGTTTCAAGAGGTCCCATTTATTAATTGTTTCTCTCAGTGTCTGTGCTACTGGTGTTGTATTTAGGAAGTGATCTCTGGTGCCAATGTGTTCAAGACTACTTCCTACTTTCTCTTCTAGCAGGTTCAGGGTAACTGGATTTATGTTGAGGTCTTTGATCCACTTGGACTTAAGTTTTGTGCACGGTGACAGATATGGGTCTATTTTCAGTCTTCTACATGTTGACATCCAGTTATGCCAGCACCACTTGTTGAAGATGCTTTCTTTTTTCCATTGCACAGTTTTGGCTTCTTTGTCGAAAATCATATGTTCATAGGGGTGTGGATTGATGTCAGGGTCTTCAGTTCGGTTTCATTGGTCCACATGTCAGTTTTTATGCCAGTACCAAGCTGTTTTTATTACTGTAGCTCTATAGTAGAGCTTGAAGTCAGGGATCATGATACCTCCAGAGGCTGTTTTGTTGTACAGGATTCTTTTGGCTATCCTGGGTTTTTTGTTTTTCCATATGAAGTTGAATATTGTTCTTTCCAGGTCTGTGAAGAATTGTGTTGGGATTTTGAGGAGGATTGCATTGAATCTGTAGATTGCTTTTGGTAAGATTGCCATTTTTACTATGTTAATTCTACATTAAAATACCCAACAGTCCAATTGAAAAATGGGCTATAGAGCTAAACAGATAATTTTCAACAGAAGAAGCTCAACTGACTGAAAGACATTTAAGGAATTGCTCAATATCCTTAATCATCAGGAAAATGTAAATCAAAAAGACTCTGAGATACCATCTTATACCCGTCAGAACAGCTAAGATCAAAAACACTGAAGACAGCTTATGCTGGAGAGAATGTGGAACAAGGGGAGCACTCTTACACTGTTGGTGGGAATGCAAACTTGTACAGCCACTTTGGAAATCAATATGGCACTTTCTTAGAAAATTGGGAATCAACCTCACTCAAGACCCAGCTATACCACTCTTGGGCATATACCCAAGAAATGCTCAATCATACCACAAGGACACATGCTCAGGTGTATTCATATCAGCATTGTTTGTGATAGCCAGAACCTGGAAACAACCTAGATGGCCTTCAACTGAAGAATGGATAAATAAAATGTAGTACATATACACAATGGAGTACTACTCAGCAGAAAAAACAAAGACATCATGAGATTTGTAGGCAAATGGATGAAACTAGAAAATATCATCCTGAGTGAGGTAACCCAGACTCAGAAAGACAAACATGGTATGTACTCACTCATAAGTGGATACTAGATGTAAAGCAAAGGATAACCAGACTGCAACTCACAACTCCAGGGAGGCTACCTAGTAAAGAGGACCCTAAGAAAGACATAGGGAATGCCCAGTGATAGAGAAATGGATGAGATCTACATGAACAAACTGGGGGTGATAGGAGTTAATGGAGGGCAAGGGTCGGAGGAAAGAGAGCTTAGGGGAGCAGGAGGTCCCAGCTGGATCAGGAACAAAGTGGGAGAACAAGGAAAGAGATACCATGATAAATGAAGACCCCATGGGAATAGGAAGAAGCAGAGTGCTAGAGAGGTTTCCTGAAATCCACTGTAGACTACTGGCAATGGTCGAGAGAGTGCCTGAGATGACCTATTCTGGTGATCGGATGGCCCAACCCCCTAACTTTCATGATTCAACTCTCATCCAGTGACTGGTGGAAGCAGATGCAGAGATCCATGGCCAAGCCCCAGGTGGAGTTCCAGGAGTCCAATTGGTGAGAGAGAGGAGGGATTATGTGAGCAAGAGATATTGAGATGATGATTGAAAAAAGCACAGGGACAAATAGCCAAACTAGCAGAAACACATGAACTGTGAACCAATAGCTGAGGAGCCCCCATGGAACTGGACCAGGCCCTCTGGATAAGTGAGACAGTTGATGAGCCTGAACTGTTTAGGAGGCCCCCAGGCAGTGGGACCAGGACCTGTCCTTGGTGCATGAGCTGGCTCTTTGGAACCTGGGGCTATGCTGAGACACCTTGCTCAGCCTTGGTGCAGGGAGGAGGGGACTGGACCTGCCTCAACTGAATCTACCAGGCTGGGCTGAATCCCCAGTGGAGATTGCCTTGGAGGAGGTGGAAATGGGGGATGAATTGGGAGGGAGGGCTGGGGGGTGGGAGGAGGGAGCACAGGGGAATCCATGGCTGATATGTAAAATTGAATTAATTATAAAATAAAAATATTTATAAATAAATAAAAAAGAAACTATGTACAATTGTCATACAACCATAACAAAGTCACACAAATTCTATAAATATATAGAGGCCTTATTTATAGTAACCTAAAAGTGGAAATGATTCAGATATCCTTCCATAGGTAAATAGTTAAACCACAATGAATTCACAAACATAAAATACTAATTAAAGGAAAACTATCAATGCATGCAACAATCTGAATGAATTTTCAAAGAGTGAATCTAAATGCAAAATACAAAGCAAATTTATGATTGACTTGGGAAAACTTTATAAATGTAGAATAGATTGATGGGTATTAGTTTTGGAGATAGGGTCTGGGGGGAAGGAAATGGATGTGGTGATAAAAGGCATAGGCATGAAGTATCTGTTTGGTCATGGATATGTTCTGTATCTAGATTGTATCAATGCTAATATCCTGGTTGAGATATTATAGTGAACTTTGATAAAGTATTGCCACTGTGAGAAAATGAGAA
This sequence comes from Peromyscus eremicus, assembly GCF_949786415.1. Taxonomy (NCBI): domain Eukaryota; kingdom Metazoa; phylum Chordata; class Mammalia; order Rodentia; family Cricetidae; genus Peromyscus; species Peromyscus eremicus. Next base: position 128,382,597 of record NC_081439.1, read on the forward strand.
AGGGAGCACTGGATCTCTCTGTGTTATTTCTTAAAATTACACATGACTTTATAATGATTAGAAATGTTCACTTTGTAAAATTGTTTCTTTCAATCATGTGAGAGCTTTCATGTAGTCTAGCTACAGGTGTATTATTATCTATATTATTTGCAAATATTTTCTTCTAATTTTAGCAGATTTTTTGCAAAGCAAAATTTTAATATTTTATTTTTATCATTTTGTGAGTATTGGTGTTTTGCCTACATCTATGTCTCTGTATCATATGCATGTGTTATGCCCACAGAGGTCAGAAGAAGGCTTTAGATCCCCTATAGCTAGAGATACAGATGGTTGTGAGTCACCACATGGATGTTGGAATTTGTGGGTGTCTGTGGGAGTCCAATTCTTACCTGCTCCCACCTTTCAAAGAGTTCTTGTGTGGAAGAAAGAGGAATAAGGAAATGATAGATAGAAAGAGATAATAAGACACAGGATAGCTTCAGGAGGGCCCTGGGTCAATACCCAGCTGCCCTGGGCATTTATTCAAAAGGGCTTTTTATACAAATGCCAAGGGACATGGCAAAAGACTTCCCCCTTGCAAGATCAATGTACAACGTACAGCCAAGTGTAGACCCTTCAAAATACCTGTTAACCATGCTCCTGGTCAAATCATGCCACTATGCAGCCCTGCTGGGTAAAGCAAGCTCAGATTCTCTGACCCTGAGTAAGTTCTCACTAGGAAGCCTCTGTGGGTCTCCACAGGAACTGAACCCAGATTCTTTGCAAAAGCATAAAATGATCATAACTGTGGAGTCATCTCTCTATTTTATAAAGCTGAAGTCAGTATTTTCCATCTTTTGTTGTCTTGTCTCCGATGTCATGTCTAAGAATTATTGTGTAACTGTGGGCTGTCAATATTTTCTCTTTACTTTAGAAAGTTGTATAGCATCATCTTTATAGCCATAAACTTTTTCACATAATCTCCGTATGGTGTTTGAGGGATGAGTTGAGAAGTTTTAGTTTTTATTTGATGTATATGGATGTTCAATTACTTCAACACCATTGATTGAGAGGATTAGTCATTCTCCATTGAATTGCTTTACAGCTTTCTCAAAAGTCTATTAATTGTGCAGGACTACTATATAACTCTCTGAGTGTGTGTGTGTGTGTGTGTGTGTGTGTGTGTGTGTGTGTGTGTGTGTGAGCATACCCATGTGTGTCCTTTCATTAATATAGCAACGTGGATTGTAACTGTGATAAATCTTAATTTAGTCTCAGTTTGCTGGGTTTTTTTTGTTGTTGTTGTTTTTGTTTTTTGAGACAGGGTTTCTCTATGTAGCTTTGTGCCTTTCCTGGAACTCACTTGGTAGCCAAGGCTGACCTCGAACTCACAGAGATTCACCTGGCTCTGCCTCCTGAGTGCTGGGATTAAAGACATGTGCCACCACTGCCGGCTCAGTTTGCTGTTTTCTAAGGTTTAACATAGATGCTTAGATTGTTGGCCTGAGATCTTTCTTTTGTCTAATTTAATTTTCTCCTTTAACAATACTTTATCTACAGTTCACAAATTTGAATTACATTGGTTTTTGAATGTTAAACTAACCTAGAATTACTGGAAATACTTAATGGTCATAACATATTGACCTATTTATATATTAATAAATTTACTTGGTTCATTTATTATGAAAGATTTTTTCCATGTATGTTTATGAAGGATACAAGCATACAATTTGTTTCTTTTAGGACACTTTCTTCTAGTTTTAGTATCAGAATATAACTGGATTTGGAAATTGAAATGATATTCTAAAAGTAGTAGTTAAATTATAAAGCTTAATAATATTATTTAGAACATAAACATCCTTATTCATTTTTTTCTAGTTAGTCTATCAGTTACTAAGAAAAAAAGGGGGCACGGAATTCCCAGTAATGAATGCAGATTTGTCTTTGTTTTATGCCTCTTATTTTCTTTATTTTTTTATTAAGAAACTTTTTATTCATGCCACATAACAACCACAGATTCCCTCCCAGACTTTTTCCCTAGCCCACCTCCCATCTCCTCCTCTGAAAAGGTAAGACCTTCCATGGGAAGTCAGCAAAGCCTGGTGCATTCAGCTGAGGCAGGTCCAAGCTCCTCCCTCTGAATCAAGGCTGTGCAAGGTGTCCCTCCATAGGTAATGGGCTCCAAAAAGGCAGTTCATGCACCAGGGGTAGATCCTATTCCCACTGTCAGGGCCCCCTCAAACAGACCAAGCTACACAACCATCTCGCCCATGCAGAGGACTCAGTCCAGTCCCATGCAGGCTCCACAGCTGTCAGTCCAAAGTTCATGACTTCCCACCAGCTTGATTCAGTTGTCTCTAAGTTTCCACCATCATGGTCTTGATGCCCCTTGCTCATAGAATCCCTCTTTCCTCTCTTTGACTGTTCTTCCGGAGCTCAGCCTGGGGCTTGGCTGTGGCTCTCTGCATCTGTTTCCATCAGTTAGACGAAGGCTCTATGATGACAATTAAGGCATTCACCAATCTGATCACCAGGGTAGGCCAGCTCCGGCACCCCCTCCGCCACTGCTAGTAGTCTAAGCTAGAGTCATCCCCGTGGATTCTTGGGAACTTCCCTCAAACCAGGGTTCTCCCTATCCTCATGATGACTCCCTCTATCAAGATATCTCACTGTCTATGTGATACTTCTTCATTTAAAAATATCGGTGTGGATATATTTAAATTATGTATTTAGATATCATATTATTGAATTTTCCTTTTTATCTGATGTGACATCTATGTTTTGTGGTGCTAAGTATCAAATGCAAAGACTTTCACGTGCTTGCTAAGGACTTTTTTTTTATTTATGTGCACGAGTGTTTTGTCTGCATTTATATTTGTGTGCCACATGCATGCCTGGTACCTATAGAGTCCATAAGAGGGCATTGGATCCCTTGGGATTGGAGGTACAGTTATGAGCTGACACATGGTGCTGGGAATTGAAGCTGTGTCCTCTGAAAGAGCAGCCAGTGCTCTTAACCACTGAATCATCTCTCAAGCCTCCAAGTTTAGTCTTCAAAGTGTTTTATTCTATTTTGCTTAATATAATCATTAATATTGTTGTATTTAGATATTTTGTCTTACTAGTGTCTTTCCATTTAATATTTTTTAGTTTTATAACAAATGCATTATATTGATATTATTACCATGCTACAGTTGAAGAAATGGAGTATTGAGAAGGTTTCATAATATGACAAAAGGTACCTGACAAGTAAGCAGCAGAGCCAGAATTTGTCAGATTTTGTTGCTTGTTATCTGTTTTCTTGTTTATTCTTTATCTGTTTCTTGTGATTAATATTTAATTATTCCATTCTGAGCTATAACTCTCATTATTTTTAATCTTTTCAGTGCTAAAAATGTGCATTTTAGATTATCAGTGTTCCACCACTTCACACAACATTTTGTATTTTCTTATACTTTCCAGTTCCCACTTTCTGCATGATACCTCTCACTTGACTAATATATGAGTGTAATCATTTTCAAAAGGTACAATTTCATCTACCAGTCATATTATGTGCTTTGTGTTATATTCTTGCCATATTCTTATTCATTGTATGAAACCTACCTTAAAAATTCCATCATTTTTAGAGCCAATCAATTTTATTTTAAATAAATCATGACAAATAAAATAAATAAGGAAAGTTCTTTCATGATAACCTATTCTTTTACCATTTACAATATTTAATTATCTTCCTCTAGTTCTGAGTTCTTATGGAATGCTCTTTTCCTTTTATTGCTGTGGATCTACTTCTATGAATTCTCTCAGCAATTATTTATCTGAGAGTACCTTTATTTCAACCTTGGTTTTGAGTGTATTTTGTTGAATTGTTTGTTTGTTTTGACAGTACTTTAAAAATCTTATTCCAAAGCTTGTTTGCATGCATTCTTTCTGGTGAATGGTCAGCCATTATTTATATCATTATTCCTAAGTATGTCCTATATTTTTTCTTCTGGCTTTTTAGAGATATTATTTTATTTTTGACTTTTAGCAAATGACTATAGTGTGATTAGGTAATTTTTTTTCCATTTACTCTACTTAAGGTTCACTGAGACCCTTAGTTATATAAGTCAAAGTTTTTATCAAACTTGAGAAGTGTTTGACCACTATTTTTTACAGCATTTTTCTGCTTCATCCTTCTTCTCAGCATATTATTGCATATTGGATAAATTACACTAGTGTCTTTAAAGTTGCTAAGTCAATCTTCAGTCCTTTTCAAACACTTATTAAGCCCATACAGTGAATTATTAATTTCAGTTATTGTCTTTTTCAATTCTAGAGTATCATTTGGTTCTTTTGGATATTTTTTCACTTCTCTGCTTAGGTTCCCTATCTAATCACTCATCAATGACATATTTGGATTTGTTTGTAGAATATACTTTTCATATCTCCTTTTTTGCTGATCAATATCTGGAATATTTTAATCTTAATTAATTTATATCAACATTTTATATAACCTTAAATTTTGAATATTTTATTGTATATTTACCTTCATGAACATTATCTTGCCTTAGATTTATAGTTCAGATTCACTCATAATCTTTCAGAACATTTTTACACTAGTACTTGTATATTGAACTGTATTCTCAAATTTTATATACTGAATTCACAACCTCCAGTACTTCTCAATGTTTTCCTATTTGGAAATAGAGCCTTTACAGAGTAATCAAATTAAAGTGAGGTCATCAGTATGGGCTCTAATCCAAAAAGATTGGAGTCGTTATAAGAAGAATAATTTTTTACAGAAAGATATGTATCAAGAGAAGGCAGTATCAGAAGATATAAAGAATAAAGACAAGATGAGGAAAACCATCTGGAAACAGATCATTTCTTGTCCCAGCTCTCAGAAGGAATCAGTTCTGCTAACGCCTTGATCTTGGGCTTCCAGCCTACAGAATTTTGAGAGAATATATTTTTGTTGCTGAAGCCATCTAGTTTGTGATAGCTTGTCTTAATGGTCCTGGCATATGATGCTGTGGACTTTTGGTGCTTCTGTCTATCTGTGATCCTTCTCTGGTTATGATCCCATCTCACAGAGGATTATCATTTTACATTTCCTAGTTTATGATCTCTGCTCCTCTCCTCAGTAGGACTGTCATGTTCTGCTTGGTTTCAGTTCAGTTCATTACAGTTGAGACATTTTTCCCATGCAGCTAACTGAAACAGTTATGGAGCTTGTTGCTATGAGAGATTGTATCAACATATGTGTTTCCTCAAATGAAGTGTCTAATTTCTAGCACTGGAAGTAATTGTTTGGGCTGTTTTGTCTAGATTTATGGTTTTTTTTCTTGCAGGATACCTACTGTGATACTCATTCAGTTGTTTCTGAAGTAGCAATTTCTCCACATTTTTATTCTTAATTCTAAGTATTTCGGCCATTATTGTCACACATTTCAAAATACAAAACATTATATAATTGAATGCTACTTTATTTTGGTATTTTCTCATTTTTATTACAACAGTTTTATTGTGATTCTTCAGTGTATTCCTCTCTAATTCACCCTTGTTGAGATCTATAAGCCTCTTTAATTTGTGCTTTGATGCCTTCTCTGTTTGAAAACTCCATAGCCTAGTGGATCTAGCCTGAGAAGTGTCTTCTTCCCTAGCATGTTAGTTTAGAATCTGTGCTTTAACTATTCAGTTGTTCTTCTACCTTCTCTCATTATTCCTCTGATGCCACTTACTCATGGATTGTTTGTTCTGTCCTTTATGTCTCTTACACTTTTTTTAGTGTTTTGTACATTTGAGTCTCTGTGCACATTCTGGCTATTTTCCCATGAGTTATTTTCTGATTCATTAATTCTTTCTTCTGCTGTGTGTTATCTGTTATTATACCCATCTTGTTAATTCATTATTTTAATTATTTTATTTTTTCATAAAATTTCTACACGATTAAATTTTTCTATTTTCTCTTTCCTCACAGAAGAGTCCCCAGATATGATATTCACCTTTCTGATATCTTGCCAAAATAATAATTATTATCTTTACAAATCCTTGATACCTTTCAGAAATTATTTTTAATGCATTGACTAGAACAATTATCTCTTTTGATGAGATGGTTGGTCTTCTATTATCAAAGTCAGTAGCCTTAACTTTTCATCTCTTATTTCCCTATCATGGTTCAGGCATATGCCAGGGATTCATCCTCATCATCTGGTCCTGTTTATTAAACATTAATTACAATAACAAGAACTATATGCAAAATGAACAGAAGGCAATTTGTTGAAACATCCTTAATACTTAGCAGAGTAACTGACTCATAACACTCAAGAATATTGTTAGAATAAATTAAATACTTAGACTATGTTTCTTAGAAGATGAGAGATTTGTATTGGACTTCAAAGGATAACAGGGCTGTGGAGAGAATAGAAGAATATATTCTAGGATTTCAACATATATTTATGGGTTGTTTAGTATTCTTAGTTATAGGCAATAGAAATTAGCCCTGGAAAATTTAAACAGGAAATGGATATAGGAAGGATAATGAAATAGATTATTGCCCAGGCTATAAGAACCAGGGTCAATGGCCATATGTCTTGTAGTACAAACAAAATCATGATTTAGAACTTTTTTGCTTTTTGAGACAGTGTTTCTCTTTGTAGCCACCCTTGCTGTTCTGGAACGCTCTCTCTGTAGACTATGCTGGCCTGGAACTCACAGAGATCCACCTGCCTCTGCATCCCAATTGCTGGGACTAAAGGTATGGACTACCACCATCCCACTGTGATTTAGAATTTTTGTTGTAACATCTTTGTTGCACCACTAAGCAGCAGACTCTCTAGCTTGTCCACCAACACCACCATTTATGGCCCCTGGCCCCACTGGCATAATGGCTCCAAAAAAATGGAATAAAGTGGTATGTTTCTTTTCTTTTTTTTTTAAAGACTTATTTATTATGTAGACAGTGTTCTGCCTACATGCATGCTTGCGGGCCAGAAGAGGGCACCAGATCTCATTACGGATGGTTGTGAGCCACCATGTGGTTGCTGGGAATTGAACTCAGGACCTCTGGAAGAACAACCAGTGCTCTTAATCGCTGAGCCATCTCTCCAGCCCCCAAGTGGTATGTTTTCTGCTGGACATCATTGACACTGATCTAAAAACTAACTGCCTGAGTTTGAGCTATATAAAACTGTGTGTTAGGTTCAAAGAGAAGAAAGGGAGGTTAATAAATGTGAGGCTAGAAGGCACAGGCTTTTGATCCAAATCTTGAGGTGGGATGACACAAGTCTTTAATCTGGGCTACCTTCTGCTTGAAGCCTGTATAAGGACATGGAAGAAGGAAAGTTTCTTCTTTGCCTGCTTGCCCTTGCCTTGTTAGCACATCCATTCTTTCACTGTCATTGGAGCCTACTTCTTCAGGATTCTAGCATATACAGAAGACCAGCTAAGACACCCAGCCTCATGGGACTGAGGAACTACTAGATTCTTGAACCTTCCATTCTCAGCTAGCCATTCTTGGACTACAGACTGTAAGTCATTCCAATAAATTCCCCCTCTATATATATCTAAATCTATATATGTCTGTCTATTTGTCTATCTGTCTGTCTCTATCCATCCATCTATGTATGTATGTATGTACGTATGTATGTGATATATATATATATATATATATATATATATATATAGAGAGAGAGAGAGAGAGAGAGAGAGAGAGAGAGAGATTCCATAAGTTCTGCAATTCTAGAGATCCCTGACTAATACAGAAGGACTATATGGCATTGGTATAGCTGTCTCATATATCTGGCCAGGCATGGGCATGGAAGGGAGCAGACAAACCCAAGCACTCTCGTACATGAAGTATCCCTTCCTTGTGGTACAAGGATTGTGAGAAGAGGCTGCCATTATCTTTCTGCTAGCCATGCTCTACCTCAGCTGTCATTGCATTTGAAGTCATGTGTGCTTCTTAGAAAAAGGAAAGACATTTGCCTCAGACTTCTCATAGAGCTCTCAGTCTAGAACATGAGATCCAGTCTATTTTTTTGCTCTTTTGCTTTTGAGATTTGCCATGGCTTCCCAGAGCCTCACTCTTGCATCAATGGCTAAGCTCAAGAGTGACTCTGCTCCATTACATATCAAATTGTAGTCCTCCAAGTAGAGCAGTACGCTTCTGTGAAGCTTCAGAAGCTTTAGAGCCATGTCCCCAGGTCATCCTCTGACCTTTCCATAGTGCAGGATTCTAGCCAATTCTGGTGCTTTAGGGCTGACTATGATGTTTATGCCATTATTTGATTTCTTGGCATTCAAAATTCTCATTAATATACATTTGTGCCTCTCTGTGGAAATAAAGGAGCGTGTTCTCTGTGTATGTGCTCACATTTCTTTATTTAGCCTGGCACCTGCCTTCTTTCCCAGCATGTTAGTTTAGCATCTGTGCTTTTCGCTTGCAAATCTCTAGAGCTTAGAATTCTTAGAGGAAATAATTTCTCTCTAGGAAGATTTTTCTCCTTCTTTTGAACTAGCTTTAGGGGCTAAGCATTTGTGCTGCAAGAAAGTGAGCTGCATTATTAACTCCAGCAAACAGAGCACTGAATAGACACAGCTAATGGCTCCATAGTGAGCAGAGCCGGATGTCCCAGTGAATGACTACTGCTTCCATGGACTTTCATGTTAAATCCAGAAAAGTTCCTGGAATGATTTCCTTTCAAAGTTTCCTGTCACCAACATAGGGCAACAGCATGTTGGTGAGAACTGGGTTCCAGACAAGTTAAGATGAGATTAAAGATGTCACTGAAGGATTCCTATGTGGTTGCTGTTTATGAGGATCCAGGAATGATGGCCCTCAGATTTCAGGAGCTAGGAAGAAGAAATGATATGATCTGTAAACATGTGTCAGGATCTCAGCTCTGAGCCAAGGTACTTCCTGGATGTTTTACTGATCTACTAGTTGGTTGATGGACTGAGGCCATTTATTAGAAATTTCCTCTGGGAACTGGGAACCAAAATTTCATGCTGGCCGCTTGTTGAAGTCTTCATCTTTGGAACAGATACAGAAGAGGCAGCTCTGGGTGCATGTGCTCCATGTTAGGTATAGACTTGACCAGACCTACAATTACTTCATAGCTTCACCGTTTCTGTGCCTTTTTTCCCTTTCTTTATCTCAATTTCTGTCTCTACATTTGTAAAGTAGAAGAGATCAATGAGACTGGGTCCTCTAAGTACCTAAGGTAGTGTCTGGCTTATGGTAAGTGTGCAATAGTCAAGATCAATTGCTATAAAAATAACCTTAAACCTGGAGTCTGAAATTTGAGTCTCAGTCTAAACCCAACTATACCAGTGATGGTGAACTTTGCTATAGTGGTAAAATAGAATAGCACAAACTTATGTATTCTACCTCTCTTCTTAGATCTCATCAAATTTCAAATGGAATAAAAAGAACATGAAGGAGCTTTAATACCTGTTGTGGGCTGCTCCAGTGGGAAAGAGGGTTGTTCCAGGATTAAGGAAGGAAGATGATTGGAGTCTGTGGAAAGATATAGTCATAATGGGCCAAAGTAGGAAAAAATATTCATGAATGAAATAGGCAGAATGTCATCATGCAGGCTGGGAAGACATCAAGGAAGAACTGGGAAGTCAACAACACTTTCGCTTCAATATTTAGCCCTGTATTTGCCTCTGCAGCACATGTGGGCATAGGCTTAGTCACATACTGTCCTAGCATAGTGGAAACTGCACCCTGCTGTTTCTTCCAATCATGTAGCCTTGATAAAAACATTCCACCTTATTGCAAAAATATCTCACTTATGGCATCATGGTTTCTTCATCTACAAGCTCTATAGAATGTGATCAACTACTCCGAACAACTCCATGTTGATGGAGTGTTAAGCAATAATGTAAGTGTTGAAAGAGTCAACAGAATACATTAAAAAGGAAGCATGTTATCCTTATTATATACCTCTATATCAGTGTGAAATACAGAGAAGTTAATTTAAATCCAGCTAATGTTTCATACAGATGTGCAATACATCTTTAGGAATGTATTTCTTTTGTATTACAGCCCCATGAAAAGCAACTTATACCTATAGGAAGTATGGAAGGGGGTAGTTATGTGGGACTGCTACTGGAACAAAATACTATGAGCAGGGTGAGAGTCCTGGAGACTAGAAGTCTAAACTATCAATAGAGCTAGCTCCTTTCTAGTGTTGAGAGGGAGAAGCTGTCCCATACCTCTTTTCCATCCTCTCTGGTGGACAAAACTGGCACTCTCTGCCATTCCCTGTCTTGTAGCAGCATCTTTTTGCTGCTTTCATATTTACATGGCATTCTCTCCCAGCAGTATTCCCCCTCCTTATAAGAACATTGGTCACTTCTAACCTCGATGTGAGAGAGGACTCCAGGAATACCTCCACACCAACCTCCCATCCAAGAAGCACCAGGCACTTGGGCACTATTATGATCTCTTTGTGATGAGGAAGCATGGTCCCTCCCAGTACCATGATGGACAGAGCAGGACAAGGAGACCCACATGCAGGCCTGGGGCAGTCTGCCCCTAGGCTATGAGGAGAAAACACAGGCCCACCTGGAACCTTACAGCACTGGGCAGATGGGCACTATTATGGTGAGCACATATATTGTGTGGTATGGGAGAAAGAGACTACAGACAGAGGCATATCTGAAGAAATGAAAGAGATGAGGACCAGGCTGAGGTGCCACGGTGATGTGTAGGCCTGGGATGCTGCTGGGGCCCATGTCTGGATTCATGGCTGTGATGCAGCTTCAGTCTCTATTGATGTCCATGGCTCTAGATACCACCAAAGGCTAAGAGAATAGGGTTGTACAGAGTTGGCCCCACCCCTCACTGGCTGCAACATTAGGGAGAATTGGTCTGGCCTCTCACCAGCTGAAGCACTCAGGAGAGAGGGTCTTACAACTCACCTAAGCAGCACAATAGAGCTGACCTTTTCTGCAGAGGCATGGGCAAACTGGCCCATGAGGGTATGAGAATGGGACAGCAGATCGCACCCCTCTCATATGCCATGTGGTGGCATGGGTGAGGGAAAGATGTCCTCCTCCCATTACCCCTCACCACCTGAAGCAGGTTGGGGACCTGAGTCAACTGCTCAGTAGCTGCAGCACTTGGGAGAACAGGCCCTGTATCTTGCCTGGTCAGCACAGTAGAGTTTCCCCTGTAGACAGGGGTACAGGTGAGCCAGCCCTAAGGGTGTGAGCGGGGCATAGCTGGTACTGCCTCCCTCATCTGCAGTGTGGTGGTGGGAGCAAGTGAAAGATGTCCTCCCTCTTTCCTCTAACTCCTCCAGCTGGCAAGGGAGCTGACCCTTCCCTTTACCAGTCACAACACTCGGGAAAGTGGGTCCTGCATCTTGTCTGGTCAGTACGGTGAAGGTGACCCTCTTTACGGGGATGGGGTGGTACAGGTGAGCCTGGCTAGAACATGAGCATGAGAGAACTGGCCCTGCCCCTCATCTGCCATATGGCAGCATGGGTGGGGAAGAGATGCCTACCCCCACATCCCTCTATGTCTGAGGCAGGTGGGAGAGCTGGCCCTGAGGTCACAAGAGTAGGAGAGCTGTCCCTGCCCCTCACCAGCAGCAGCACTTGGAAGACCAGGCCCTATACCTTGCCTGGGCAGCAGAGTAGAACCAACCTTGTTGGCAGAATTATGGGTGAGCCAGACCTAAAGTTGTGAGCGCAGGACAATTTCCCCCACTACTTATCTGTCATACAGCAGCATGGGCAGGTTAGAGATGTCTCCCCTTACCCCTCACTCCTCTTGGCCTGTGATAGACAAGGGGGAGCTGACCCTGCTCCTCACCAGATATAGCACTCAGGAAAGTGGGCCGTGCTCCTTGCCTGGGCAGCAGAGTACAGCTGACCCTGTGGTCAGAGACATGGGATAGCTGGCCACACACTCCCTTGTCTGCCATGTGGTGGAGAGGGTGAGGGAAAAATGCCCTCCCCCTTTGCCCCTGTCACCTGTGGTGGGCAAAGGAGCTGATCCTCCCTCTTACCATCTTTAGCACTCTGGAAAGTGGGCCCTGCACCTTGCCTGAGAAGCACAGCAGAATTGACCCTATTGACAAGGGTGAACTGCTCCAAGAACTTGAGAGTGGGAGATCTGACCCTGCCCCTTATCTGCCATATAGTGGTGTGGGCAGGGTAGAGATGCTTTCCCCTGCCCCTTGTCACATGTGATGAGTGGGAGAGCTGGCCCTGAGGTCATAAGAGTGAGAGAGCTGTCCCTGCCCCTCATCAGCTGCAACACTAGGGAGAGTGGCCCTAGGTACCTCACTTGGGCAAAATGGTAAAGCTGGCCTTGATGGTCCAGGTATGGGAATGTTGACCATGAGACTGTGAAAGCAGGAGAACTGGCTCTACCCTGCTCCTTTCTCATTCCTGTAAGGGGTGAGCTAGCCAGAGCAATGCTGGGGAGCTTACCCTGGTGGTGAGGATGGGGGAGAACTAGTGAGCTGACCAATCTTGCAACTACCCAGACCTAGAACCAAGGTTATGAGTTGGCTCACCTCAACACCTACCCCATCTATTATTTGCAGGAGTACATGAAGGGGCTGGTCCTGCAGACCCAAAGCTGCAGGATCTCTCCAACACAATAACAAGATATCCAAGAGGAGTCCCAGTGAGGGCCCAGCATCAATAGTGTAGCAGAAACCAGAGGCCTAAATGAGACCAATGACTCCACAATGAACACTTGCAAGTAAAGATACATGGACAAAAGTTCACTGCATAACTCACTGTGTCACACTACAGCTTCCATGACAGGGTTTTTCCTTTTTGTTCTTACATTTTACTGTTTTGAGGGGTGTGTGAAAGGGCAGAGGGCACATACAAAGGAATAGGGAAATGAATGGGATCGAGATGCATGTTGTGAAAGACACAAGAAATAAATAAAAAGAAAGCCAAAAAAAATTAGTCACCCAGTCCAGTATATTATCATCTTAACTAACTATATCTACAATATACCTGTTCCAAATAAGGTCATATTTTGAGCTATTAGGGATTGGAAGTTCAACATATGAATTTTGAGACAATACAATTCAATACATAGTGATCGCGTGAGTGTATGTTGATGAAGTACTATTTTTAAAAGATACAAAATTTCTGCTTTCTAAACTATCACAATCTCTCTCTTCTCCCAGTACTTCATGGTTTTCTCATCCCTTATGTCTTTATCCCTGACATATCTAAATGAAACTTGAGATCCACCCACAGCATAAGTGGCTGACAGCAGAGGCATGTGGAAGGGCAGAAAATCACCGAGACTTTTATCCCTACACATTTACCTGCATGGAGTAGGATGCAGCTGTTGACTTTTTTAGAAAGTGACCCAGGTACTGCTCCCTCTCTGTGCTGCTATGGTCTGTCCATCTCCTAAAGGAGCATTTTCTAACTCCTAGGCCTCTGTAGTTCTACTGAACCTGGACTATCACATGCCTGCCGCTCCAAGTGTCCCCACCTGGGTATCTGGTGTGATCTAACCATCTCAGAAATCCTTAACCTGTTCAAGTAGACTATGATATCTCCAGAGTAGAGCCTGGGGGCACACATAGAACCCCCTCTCTTCTGCTCTTGCAACCCCACCCCCACTATCCTGCCATCCCTATCTAGAAATGTTCCTATTGGCAATGCTGGTTGAAGTCTGCCTGCATTGTTCCTGTGTACTGCCTGCCAAGCATCTCAGAGCCAAGTATATTATGGTCCCAATGATCTCACCCTCAGGTCCCAGTGAAATGTTCTCTCTCCTTCCTCTGAATGTTTCTGACCTCCCTCTCTAAAGTTTTAGTTCTGCAGGTGCTTTTACTCATGCATTTCTTAAAAGCTACTTCAGTCTTTAGAAAAGTATGTATGATAATGGTGTCCTGATGGTTGCATCTTGGGCTAACAAAAATGTATTAACCTTCTAGCTGTGAAGAGAGCAACTGAACAGAACGCATTCTCATGTGGTTAGTCTCCTGGAAAGGACTGCAGGGATGAAGTCTAAAGACTCTCTTACTGACTAGCTGTATAAATTAAAGCTCTTTGCTGCCTGCTTTCTGGCCTGTCAAATGGGCTAATGATTACTCTGCTCATTTTAGGAGACTCTTCTTGAATCCTGATTAATTTTTTTTAATATTCCAACATATTCATAGACCATGTTATGTGCTAGGCACAGTTCTAAACACACATGTATTGTTTTGTTAAGCTTTCAGAACTACTTTCTGAACAAGAGGAAAGTATGGTCCAGAGAGATTAAGAGTTTCCCTAGCTTACAACCCAGGGTCCGGTTTCTGGTCCCTTGTTCTTGCCTGGTGCCCACACCTTGTCTTCAAGTATATGGTGAAATGTTTTGCAAATGCATAGGATACTGCCTGCACTCCATTTATTCGTAGGCTTATCTTCTACAGCTTGTTAGTATAGATGTTGACCTCAAGGTTCTTTGAGTCTTCTCTCTCTCTCTCTCTCTCTCTCTCTCTCTCTCTCTCTCTCTCTCTCTCTCTCTCTCTCTCTCTCTCAGTAAGCCCTCTGTGTATGTCTTACAGAACATGCACAGATAACAAAATCATGTTATTTATCATACTTTTTAAATGACCATATTTGTCACTAGGGTAAAGTGGTAGTTGTGTTAGAAGCTGGCATGCTGTTTATATTTTTCGCTGTGTGAATTGATCATGAGACAAAAATCACAAAATAGCTTGGCACCAGTTAGAACATTTTAGATGTCTGTGAGGCCCAGTACCCAGCAACCTATCCAAAGTCTTGGCTCTCCCAGCCCATAAAAGCATGTGTTGCTACTGAAGACCAGGAACTGATGCCATCTCACCACCCATGCCAAGCCTCCTAAGGATATCAATTCCTGCAGGCTTGATCTCAAAGTTAGTGCTGGCCTGCAAAGTTCTTGCACCCAGGCAGTAGTGATCAGCAGAAGACAATTCCAGGAAGGGCTCTTTAGCTTCCCATCAGGATTTCTTGGGAAGGAAGAGTTCTCATTTATAAAATGCTGGTCTTTTGAGGGAAAGGAATGAAGTTCAGGGACTTTAAGTTCATGCTCAGTGTTTTCTAGAGTACAGTAATCACAGTCTCTAGGATCCCATGTGAAAACCTCTCCAGCCTCACCACTATGTAGCTCCAATCTTCCTTGTCTAAGAATTCAAAGCCATGCTAATCCACTTGCTTACAAGATGCTGCTCCTCAACCTGCCACCAGGATCCAAGAACTAAATAGCTATAGGTTTGGATGCTAAGCAATAGCAGGTAGCAATAGCAATACCAAGAGCAATAGCAGCTCCAGGTGAGAGGTGGGAGGTGGGCCAGGAAGAGAAGAAGGGTCTGCATCTGGGGCCCAATTCTTGAACTTGTTCTTGACTCCCTTGACTGTCACTGGGACCTCACATCTCTGTTTCTTTATTTTTGGCTGTCATGGCTTGGGGCTCAGCTCCGTAATAAGGAGTGTATGAATATTTGCCACTGGAGACAGTGCTATAGGCCATATTCTGCATGTTGCAGGGAAGCAGCACAACTTTTACACAAAAGTTAGGCACTACTGGAACATTCTGACATTGGATATTTGCAAAGACTTTACTTGAGCATGAAACTCAAGTAAGAAACACTGCAGTAACACTCAAGGGATTCTTCTTGGTACTTGGTAGGTACATCTAGTGGGCAAGCAGCTGGCTGGTGCCTCTTTTATTATGGCAATCCCTCAGTTGTGCCATCACCCCCCTCAACTGACCATGCTGTCACAAAAGCAAACTCCACTTGACTCCTCTAGGAGTTCTGCAGAGCTGTGAATTCCTAGGGCTTCTTAAGCAGCCTGACAGAATGAGCCAGTTACTGCTCTTCCTGATTTTCCACTGTCTCTTTTGTTCCTACACAACTCAGACATGTTGCTCCATTGCTCAAATCATTCTATGGCTTCTAAGAGCCTATAGGTTGCAATCCAAAGTCAGAAGCAATATTCCAAGTCCTTTGTGGAGATCCATGTTTAGCCTCTGTGCCAAGTCTCCTCTCTTAAGGTGTACTTTACTCTCCCTTGCCTAACTGGGAGTCCCTAATGACAGTCTTTCTTTCTCTTTGCCATATCCGAGCCCAAATCGCTCTTCTCTATGCCTGTTAGCAACTTGCATTGGCCTTCCTTTTTATAGGCAGAAGGAACTATACTTTGTGGGAATGGTCCAGTATATCCAAGTATGGACTAGCTGATTTTAAAATAACTTTTCATTTAGGCAAGGGAATGTCTATGTGTCAACCTCAGCAGATAGGAACAATATTATTACGTTGGTATGACAGGTGAAGAACTTGAGGCATGAATATGCTATATGCATAGTCCCAGCCAATATATGACATAGTTTGTATTTCTACTCAGATCTGTCTGACTCTGAGTCCCCTCTTCATTTCTTTCTATTACACTTCTACCTTGTAAAGCTCACTTCAAAGTTTCCTGTAACATGAATATTAAAAGGTCTTCTTAATAGGGAACCTGGAGCCTGATATTGGGGTGAATGCTGAAACATCAGAGAGACAAAGGAACAAGCCACATCTTACCTCTAGGTTTCCTCAGCCTGAAAAAGCCTCAGCTGATAGGCCTCTAGTCGAATGAGCTTCCTCAGCTGAAAAGCCTTAGTTCCTTTCTCTTCACACCTTATATACCTTTCTCTGCCCACCATATTACTTACTTCCTAGGCTGGGATTAAAGGTGTGCGACTTCTCAAATACTGGGATTAAAAGTGTGAGATCTCAAGTGCTAGGATTAAAGGTGTGTGCCACTACTGCCTGGCATCTATGTTTAATCTAGTGGCTTGTTCTCTCTGATGTTCAGGCAAATTTTATTAGGGTACACAATATATCATCACAGTTTCCCTCTAGAACAGCTGTTTCCTCTTTCTCATCCACATTCTCCCAGCACCATGTTCAGTTCTTTGCATGATCTAAGCTGGAGTTTGATAGATAGAAGTTATAGATCTACTTCATTGACCTGAGCTGTTTGAAGCCATAGGATGAAAAGCAGGCAGGCTTTTCCTGGGTCAGCTAATCTCACTTCTAGAGTCTGAGCAGAGATGTATGGTTTGGTACCTGGGATATGAGATACAGACACCAGGCTCTTGTGGGTGGCCATTTTTCACATTGTCTGTGTGCTGCATGCCAGCACTTGGTAAGCCTTCCTTCATACTACCTGCAGGAACTGTCTGTACTTCTAAGATTCAGGGGACTTGTGACATTGGTGTCTGATATGTCTATTTTCCCAGGAGAATTTGAGTTCCCATCATGGTCCTTAGAATACAGGGCTAGGTTACAGTGGAACATAAAGCCCCTCATTTTCTTCTCTCTTCTCTCAATTCCATGCACACTTTTCCCTCTTAGATAATAAGGCTTCCCCAGCTACATTAGGGGAAACTGCATGGCTTGTAGTTAAAGGTCACAAAAGACTAAATCTGAGAGTAACCTATATCTTCTGATCCTGGGGCTGGGTCTCAAGTGTTTGCTGCAGCCTGACAGTCAGTCACAGGAACACCATGCTCACAGGGGATCCTCAGAAAGAGGTGCTTAGCAGGCTAGGCTGTGCTTTTCCTTCAGTCTGTGAAAGTCAGACTGTGCTTAGGGTTGACCAAATCATTGGTACAAAAAGTAACACAGCAAAAATCTAAAAAGGAATACTTCTTAAAGGAGCTGGAGTGACATGGGGTAGGTAGACCCAAGAAAGTAGTTTTGACTTGACTTCAGTCCTTTTCACTAAGGTAGCCACTTTTGACATATGGATATTTTAATTTTAAATTAGACACAAAAAACTATTTCCTCAGTTATACTAACCACATTTCAAGTATCCCACAGCCACATATTTGTAGTGCCCAGTAGATTGTACAGCAGACCTAGAACAGCTCTATCATTCACACTGGACAGCACTGTCCTAGACTGTTCAGGTCAGAAGGAATTGGCATGGCTGAACTTCTAGAAATACCTTTGCTTAGCCTCCTACACCCCCACATAGGTTACTTTTTTCCCTCAGGCACCAATTCTGTACATAGTAGCAGCACTATCACCACCCACGCCCAGTCTCCTCTATTGGTTCAGTTTTCATGCCTATGATGTTTTGTTCTAGAGTTTTCCACTAATTTTTACTGCAGCTAGGAAGTAAAAAGATTTACAAGAGGAATTTATTGAAGTCTTTTGTAGGTGTCTGATTCAGATACTGTTTATATACATGGTGGATGGAGCAAATTGCCCATGACTGTAAACCAAAGTGAAATTTGACCAATACTGGGAAGACTATATAAAAACTCCCTTAGTTCCCTATCACCAGAAAAGACGAATATTTTTAAGTAAAAAAAAAAAGTCTCTGAAGAGTTGCTGTCAGTATAAATTATAATCACATAATCACTTGGTGTTTTTAAAACTTGACAATAAATAAAAGTCAGACTTGACCAGAGAGGACTGACAATAGAAAGCTAGTCTTTTGGATAAATGTTAGGTAGGGAAAGTTGCTGGCATGTCTTCAGGCTTAGAAGAAAGGGGAAGGTACAAAGAAGAAGCAACGGTTCTGTGGACATCCAGAGATTCACAGCACATACATTTTAGTCACATGGACCTCTCTGGCTCTGTGAGGCCAATGACTGTCTGCCCAGGGTCTACTAAGAGCTTTTTGTGGAGCAATATACATCAGCCTTCTAGCATATTCTATTTACAGAGCCTCCATTCTTAGAATAAAAGGAAATTAGTGCTACAGCAGGGAGTGGAGTAAACATGGGAGAATGGCTGAGAGAAATCAAATGGATTAATGGGCCAAATGGACCATTCAAATCCCTTTCTCAACAGCCTTGAATTTAACAAAAAGCAAAGAGAGATTCTTTTAGCAGTTTCAGCTGCGGATAAACATATGAGACACGCTTGCATGCTTGTTATTCCTTCTTACTTTATAAATGCATACAATGTTATGCCAACTCCATTGTGAAATCATTTACACATGAGGTATAAAAGACAAAGCATTGACTTGCATTTTCCCACAATTGCATATGAATCTGCTATTGTCTTTAAGTAAAAGGTTTAATTATAAATGAAGAGAGATGAAAGGGCATAGATTTTTGTCAGATGCCACAGACCAATCCCTTCCCTCTCTAGGCCTCTATTTCCCCATTCTTACAATGGGATTATTAGAGTAGATGACCTTCAAGGTCCTTTCTAGGTTTGTCATACCAGAACTCTGACTAGTGAGTTCCTAGGAGGACCTTGGGCAAGTATTTTTGGCGGTACCCATGGGATGGTCGGGCTGTATGTCTTCTTGTCACAGAGAAGAGGCCAAGAGAAGCAGCAAGGCCTCCCAGGATTACCCCTATAGGCCTTGAGTCTTGTGAGTTCTATTTAGCCTGTAGCAATTTCAGAATGCATATGGGGTGAGGTCCTGTCATTGGCCATTTTTTTAAAGTTTTCTCCCTATTCTATCTTTGATGACACTGGCTGCATCCTAGAACAGGAGGTAAGCAGGGAGGCCATTTTGGAAGGTATGAGGTGGTATTATCCAGCAATGGAGTTGTCTCATTGTCATTAGAAGATGGCCACACTGGGGCCTGGCTTCACCTTATGACAAGCTTCCTTGTGTGTATACAGTGCTGGAAACTGCAATGCAGCAAGCTCATCTCCTGTCTTTTCCATAAAGATTGTCTTGTACCTTCTCTTTGCTTGAAAGATGGTTGTCTGGGACAGATATATCTTGGAAAATCATTCAACCCAGCTAGGGCTAGCAAATGTGGCAAAGCATATGCATTTTAAGATTTTTGGTGAGAGATGAAAATAGAGTGGTTTCATGTCACCTATAATAACACGGTATGTCTTTCAAAATGTGATACACTTTATTTAAAATATAATTACATTAGTTTCCCCCTTCCCTTTCCTCCCTCCAGCCTATCCCAAGTCTCCTCTCCCCAACTCCTTCCAGCCACCCATACTCTCTAGTCTCTATTTCCCTGATTATTATTGATATATATATATATATATATATATATATATATATATATATATATGTAGGTAGGTAGGTATGTATATGTATGTATGCACAAATATATAAGAACAACCTGCTGAGTCTGGTGTTATTATATATATGGTTTCAGGTCTGAACAAAGAAGCCTCTCTTTACAGCAAATGAAGATTGTCACAGAAAACCACAACTGTGAACAATGAAGAGAGCAATGGACTGTGGGGAGCCCAGCCCCAATGGATACACCTACATCACAGCTCCTGCATCTAAGGCTCAGGAAATATCACAGAAAGGGGCAGAAAGATTATAAGGTCCAGAATACCAGGAAGTCTGCTGTGAAACAGACTCTACTAGAAATGGCTGCATAAACAAGATCTGAAAAATGGCAGTATCAATGGCCATGTTAACATGAGCTGGTGGAAATCTCATGAGGCCATACCCCTAGACAAAGAACTATAGACAACTGATGACTGCTAAGAGAGAGTTAGTTTCCCCCACTGTGAGGTCTCTGCTGCTTGCTTTTCTTTCCTTTTCTCTCTCCATCCTTCTCACCCTCCCTCCCTCCTTCCCCCTTTTTTTTGGCTGTCCTGGAACTCTAGACCAGGCTCACTCTGCCTGCCTCTGCCTCCCAAGTGCTGGAACTAAAAGCTTGTACCTCTATGACCGTCTTAGATTGCTGCTTTCACCAAGTATTCTTTCTTTTGCATGGTCCAAACAACTGATAATAGTCACACAAACACACACTCAGAAAAAAGGAACAGAGCTCAGTATATTATCAATCCCTGAGGGATGGAAGGGAGTCTTAACACACTTTAGGTTACTTTTGTAAAAAAGCTTTGTGTGAGTCACGTCATACACACAAATCTGTCTCATTTCAGATATTAATGTGACAAGTAAAAGGTGTTCTTGGAGAGAGCTCCAAAATTTGGCTTTTCTAGTAGTCAGGAACCAATACCATATTGCCTGGCTGAGTTACTCCTCTAACCATTTAATCAACATGTCCTGTTTTTCCAGTCTGTGCCAGGATCTGAGGGAGCAGGATTTGGACCTGCTTCTTGAGGAGTCCAATAAGTATAGGGAGGTATCCTTCAAAATAAGAATGTTAGTCTACCATGCTAGGTTATAAGATGTATCAGTAGAACTGGAAAGAGTGTGGCCCACTATACCAATAAGAGGTGACAAGGTGGTTACCTAGAAAGAGGAGTTATATTTTTTACCAGATGAGGAGCCAGTAGGTGGAGTTTGCTGGGAACAGAATGTGACCAGGAAGGGAGAAAACATCAGGTGCATCTGGAACAGTGGCTTGGAAGGGACACTAGATCTAACAAGGTCAGCTCATGGAATGCCTTATCAGTAGCCTTTACTGAGGAGCAGGGCCCCAGACATCTTACGAGAGCTTTTGATGTCTTTGCTTTATCTTTGGGGGGATAACAGACATTTTCTCATCTGCCTCTTCTCTTGGACAGTGAAGGTTGGGCTTATAGGTGAAGTAGAGGTGGAAGCTGTCTTTTCCCTGCACTCAGAATGCAGTCACAGTATAAACAAGGGTGTGTGGATTGTCCTAAGTTTGTACTTTCCTTTCTGAATACTGAAAGATATTCTAGAGAAAAAAAGTCTAGAGAATAAAAAGTTATGGAGAACTGCTGAGAAGGCTCCTAAATACCTTCAAAAGCATGGACTGTTTATATTGGAAGCCTCGAGGCTAGACTGAACAAGTCTGTTGCTAGTTTAATCCACAATGTCTTATTGTTGTTGTTGTTACTTTTGTTTTTGTTGTTAGCAAAGCATTTTGGTCAAATATCAAATTTCTCTTCAGCTCCTGGGAGCTTCAGGATGAAAAGACAAAGAATCATCTGCTGACTACGAATGTTCAAAGAAATCCACAGGATCATATTTTGTCTAAATGCAGCCTGAGAGAGACCAGTGCCTGGGATCAAGGCTGCCACTGTCATACCTTACCCCAGACCTGGCACATCACTTCCCTCCCCAAATACAGAACTGAGCAAGACTGCTCTCTGCATTGGTTTACCTGAAAGAGGATGCCTGTAAGCATCCATCTCTTCCTACTCTAGCTGTTTCATTTGCAACCCATATCTGGACAGGATCTCATGGTGTGCTTTAGCCCTTCCTTTATAATCTGCTTGTTCAGGGGTTTGAGTGAGACTATCCATGGAGAAGGTGATTCTCTAGAATATTTCTGCAGGTAGAATACCACCCATCAGTCATAACAAAATATTAGGGAAGTTGTGATACTAGTAGAGATCACTGTCCTTTGTCCAACTCCTCTAATACTACATCACCTTCCATAAACATACTGTAGTGATCAAAACTGAGGTAATACTGTTCACTACACTAAAGACACTGTGATTATGCTTCTATCATTGCTCTTTTACAGATATGGAAACTGACTCTTGAAGAAGTGCTCAGAAATCCAAAATGAGTGAGCAGGCCTGTATTCCATCTGGAGTTTGTCAAGGAGAATCTGTACCCTGTTGTTTCTAGATTCTAGAAGCCACTGCATTCATGGTATGTGGCCTCCTCTATCCTCAAAGCCAGTAAACTATCACCCTGACTTTGGCATTTCTGTCATATTACCTTTTTCCTTGTGAGTACATTGAGGCCACCACATAATTTGAAATTATCTCCCTATTTTAAGTTCTTTAACCTCATCATATCTGAAAACTCACCTTTGCCATGTAAGAAAACATAATCACAGTTTTGGAGGATTATGATAGACTTATCTTTGGTGGACAATTATTTGGCCTGCCAGAGCTAAACATAAACCAAAGACTGCAGAGGAAGTGGAGGATGATATCAGAGAGACAAGACTTTCATATCTGATTCAGGCTGACCACCAAGGTATTCTAAACCCTTGGGAGCATGAGTTGATAAAAGGAGAATAGTAAGAAACTTATGTTGCTGATATAAGTTCTTTACAAAGAATTTACTAAAGCCAAAGTTGGTTATCTGAAAAAATGTGAATGTCAACTGTAATGTGAATTTCCACTGTGACAATCAACATCCTTATGTGGCATGAGCTCAAAGTTTAGGCTCAGTTGAATAGGTTGTCCAGAAAGGTCAATGAACAGCTAAAAGAGAATAAGTAAGGTAGCCATCCATATAGCTCCCAAACCTGTGAGTATAATGATTAAGTGTTTGAATACAGTTAGAAATTATATTGGTTTAGAAAAATGACAGTAGTACATTCTTCTCTGGGGTCTATAACCACTACAATCACCAATAGCTGGCTAAGTTTACTGTATTCAGAGTGATTTCCCTCCCATTAAATAAGCATGAAGTCTAATTAGGCAGCTCTTGGTTACTTTCCAAGATAAAAAGCACCATTGTTATGCCATTGGAAATATCTAGCAATACTTCTTGCTCTTGTGGCTCATTGGCATTACAGCTAGGTAGGAGTATTGATTGTTTCTCTCCATTGACAGCTTGCACAAGACCTTCTATGAGAGCTAGTTCTCAGGGAGGAGGTTTCCAGATCAGTTTCATATCATAAGGAAGGCTCACATTACTTCCCTTGGAGTTATGAGATAGAAATTACCATCTGTGTTCCTAGATTGACTATAATAGGATTGGAAGATGCTATGTGAGCTGCGAGCTGTCAATGGAGAAAAACACTGACCTCCCCGTACACAAGATGGCTTTCAGAAAGCTATAGGAACCTAGTCTCATACTGAGGGCTAAAGCCAAGTATAGCAGTGGGTCACAGGAATGGTTCAGTCCTAGGGAGCTGAGAAGTCCCAGGTTCTAGAATGGATGGTTCCTGTAATATTTTGCCCCTAAACCTCTAGCCAGAATTCCACAACAGATGGTAGCTCAGCCTTTCTTTGAACTTTCTCCATGATAAGAAATTATCTTATTTCCAAGATATGTGAAGTACATCTCTAGGTCCAGCTTTCTTTAGCTAGTAATGAACCGGTAAAATCATGAAGATGAAACCAATTGCTCTTTATTATAAGTAAAAATCCTTTGGTTATTTGAAGTCCATTTCTATGCCTTGTATCAACCTGTCCCACTCCCAACTAACCTCACCCCCCTCTACCTTCTTCCTTCCTTCCCTTCTTCCCTCCCTCTCTCCCTCCCTCCTTCCCTTCTTCCCTCCCTCTCTCCCTCCCTCCCTCCCTCCTTCCCTTCTTCCCTCCCTCTCTCTGAATTGAAGCACTGAAACAATGAGGCAAACACTGGGCCCAAGCTAGGAGGCTGTTGCTGTTATAACCAGCAGCAACCTTTATTGACTTTGGGAAATGGGCAGAATGCAGGTTTGCATAGTTTCTTAGCCACACCACATCATCAGATTATAGGCTCTGTCCAGGTTGGCAAGTAGGAAAATGAACTTCTTCCTGTTGCTTCCTCTTTCCCCCATGTCTCTTTCCTTTTCTAAGTGTGCATCTAATGATTAGAACCCACTAATTGAAGTAGAACTGACAAGAAAAAAGAAATTGCCAACCCTAGCTCAAGAACCATCTTCTCTAATACTTAGAGGCAAGCAGATCATCAAGGTGCCTTTAGAGTGGGGGTAGGCAGAGTTGCTACAAGTTTCCTGTTGCTGCAAGGTACAATGTGACTGACTCTCCAACTGTTTGATGCTAACTGGGGCCTTTGGATATGACTCTATTAACCTTAACTTTGCAAAGTACTTGTTTGAATGAGCAAAGTAACTCTTCCAAGGTTTGTGCATGCTGCTATCAGGAAGAATGGCCAATCAGAAACATTTGAATTTGGGTTTTTTTTTTCCTGTCTATCTACTTTGAATGCCCAGGTAAGGAGTCACAGAGAGGAGAAAGATTTAGGTCAGGCAATTGCTTAACTTATCACAAAACCAGGTAGGCACCAGTATGATGCTAGACTTCAAGTTTCTATAGGAAAGAAGAACACATGGTTGGCACTGTCAGTCTCTGTAGATGGTCAGAAAATGTGTGCTAACATACCTGAATCTCTCAAACTTAGCTGGTTTGTTTATAAAATGAAGGTAGAGGGTCCCACTGTGGGCTATCCAAGCAGGGACCCAGGGCATCAGCCCCAGGAAAAGCCCAGACTGGGATACATGAGCTTAGAAACACTTCTGCAGAATCTCAACACAAAATGAGATCTGGAAATGTGTGCAATGAACTCTATTGTATGGACTTTTCCACCTACTGGAAGATTTTAACAGATGTGCAATGAGTTGTCCCTTCTTTTTTTTTTTTAAATTTTTATTTTGCAATACAATTCAGTTCTACATATCAGCCACAGATTCCCTTGTTCTACCCCCTCCCGCCCCCCTCACCTTCCCCCCAGCCTGCCCCCCATTCCAGTCTCCTCCAGGGCAAAGCCTTCCCCACAGACTGAGATCAACCTGGTGGACTCAGTCCAGGTAGGTCCAGTCCCCTCCTCCCAGGCCAAGCCAAGGGACCCTGCATAGGCCCCAGGTTTTAAACAGCCGACTCATGCAATGAGCACAGGACCCGGTGCCACTGCCTGGATGCCTCCCAAACAGATCAGGCCAATCAACTGTCTCACCCACTCAGAGGGCCTGATCCAGTTGGTGACCCCTCAGCCATTGGTTCATATTTCATGTGTTTCCATTTGTTTGGCTATTTGTCTGTGTGCTTTATCCGACCTTGGTCTGAACAATTCTCGCTCATATAAACCCTCCTCATTCTCGCTAATTGGACTCCCAGAGATCCACCTGGGGCCTAGTCATGGATCTCTGCATCCAGATCCCTCAGTAGTTGGATGAGGTTTCTAGCACGACAATTAGGGTGTTTGGCCATCCCATCACCAGAGTAGGTCAGTTCGGACTGACCTACACCCGCTTGTTTCTTTTTTTTTTTTTTAATTTTTATTTTGCAATACAATTAAGTTCTACATACAGGCACAGATTCCCTTGTTCTCCCCCCTCACGCCCCCCTCACCTTCCCCCCAGCCCGCCTCCCATTCCAATCTCCTCCAGGGCAAAGCCTTCCCCACAGACTGAGATCACCTGGTGGACTCAGTCCAGGTAGGTCCAGTCCCCTCCTCCCAGGCCGAGCCAAGCGACCCTGCATAGGCCCCAGGTTTTAAACAGCCGACTCATGCAATGAGCACAGGACCCGGTGCCACTGCCTGGATGCCTCCCAAACAGATCAGGCCAATCAACTGTCTCACCCACTCAGAGGGCCTGATCCAGTTGGTGACCCCTCAGCCATTGGTTCATATTTCATGTGTTTCCGTTTGTTTGGCTATTTGTCTCTGTGCTTTATCCGACCTTGGTCTCAACAATTCTCTCTCATATAAACCCTCCTCATTCTCGCTAATTGGACTCCCAGAGATCCACCTGGGGCCTAGTCATGATCTCTGCATCCAGATCCCTCAGTAGTTGGATGAGGTTTCTAGCACGACAATTAGGGTGTTTGGCCATCCCATCACCAGAGTAGGTCAATTCGGACTGTCTCTCGACCATTGCCAGCAGTCTGTTGTGGGGGTATCTTTGTGGATTTCTGTGGGCCTCTCTAGCACTTTGTTTCTTCCTATTCTCATGTGGATAGCCCACAGTGGGACCCACTACCACCTGAGACCCAGGCCTCCCACACCCTACTCCCCTCCCTTCCTGTCTTTCTTCTGATGTCTGAGTCTGAGGAAAAGGAAGAGGACGAGGAGGAAGAGCAGTAGGAAAAATGCCACAGAGACACCAATCACAGCTTTTTGGTAACCTTCCAGTTCTATGAGACAGGGGAAATCATGAATGAAGAATTGTAAATTAGAACATACTGTGTGAGACTGAAGAGGCTATCGTAGAGCCTTCATGTGTCTGGACTAGATCCTCTGCACATATGTTATGGTTCTTAGTTTGGTGTTTTGTGAGGGACTTCTGACAGTGGTGGTGAAGGTGCATCTGACACTTCTGCCTGCTCTTGAGACACTTCTTCCTTCTGTTCTCTCTCACCCGCTGTGAGGTGAGGGTTTCTGCCGAATATAATGATATCATGTTGTGCCATGTTCAGTTAATGCCCCTAAGTGGTCTTCTCTTCCTGGGGGATATGGGACAGGAGTAATGGTGTGGGGAAGAGTGGATGTGTGTGTGGGGGGACTCAAAAGAGTGAAGGGAAGGGAAGTGGCAATTGGAATGTATTGTATTAGAGAAGAATCAGTCAATCAATCAATCAATAGGTAAATAATAAAGAACCTACTGTGTGAATACCCCCCCAAAAAAAAAAAAACAAAAAAAAAAAATGAAGGTAGAAGGGGTTATATTTTATGGCTTCCAATGATTTAGTGCTCTATGGTTAGATAACATTTCCAAAAGGCATGACTCTGACTGGGAGCATCTTTTGGCTGTTTAGTTGCCAATCCCTTAACCTGGAAGTCCACGTGTATGAGTCATTGTTGGTGAGGGAGTCAGGCCTCCTGTCCCTTGCTATGCCTCCTCTCTTGTATTCTCTTTTTTCATAACCATGTATCTAACATTATGTTAGACCAATTTCCCCTATTTAGAAGGAGAGTGAAAACTCTGCAATCAAATGCCTGGGAATTCTATATTTATACCAGCAAAGATTTCTGTGAAAAGTCACAGGGAAGCCCTGTGGGCCTCAAAATGGCACAGGGGCCAGGGTAGTGCTTTGGAAAGGTCCAGAGGTTTTTGCAGGACTAGGAATTCTGCTGAAAATCATATATGTGTGTCCCTATACCCAATTAAGGCCCAGGAGCATTGGACTGCCAGGACAGAGATGATGAAGGTATGCAGTCTGTGCTCAGAGTTCTATGGTGATTGGGTTTCAGGTAGGAATTAGAAACTGGCTTGGCAAAGATTGTCCCTTAGTCCTCAAGAAAGAGTTTTCTTGATATCATGATGGGTGATGCTATACAAAGCAACAATTGCCAAAACTTACTTTCCTCTGTCATATAGCAAAGGAGGACACACAATGTTTAAAGGCCCATTGCCAGACTGATCTGAAAGGCTGTGATTAGAGCTTCTGCATTAGCCACCTACACCTTTCATAGGGAAGTAGCCAAATGAGATCACATGCAAAGATATTTGCAAAAATACCTTGCCAAATCCCAAGTGTCCTTTTCCTGGGTAGAGATGAACAAATACCTATTCACCTTAGATAAGGCATCAATAACATATCAAAGAAATTATTCCACTTAAGTCTAGCTTAGTGAATGAGTGAGTTTATTGGGATTACCTAAAAGGATTATGGGTGAGAGATTACTTCCAGGTATTTGGGTAATCCCAGAATAGTTGCATTATCACAAAGCCTTACTTCAGCATGCATAATGACTCAGGAAGACTGCTTCCCTAGAGTTTCCCCCAAAGAACTTACAGGCAGCTCAGCAACCTAAACAGTGTCTTCTCAGTAACTTTTCTTTTTTTTTTTTTTTTTTTTTTTGAGACAGGGTTTCTCTGTGTAGCTTTGCGCCTCTCCGGGAACTCACTTGGTAGCCCAGGCTGACCTCGAACTCACAGAGATCCGCCTGGCTCTGCCTCTCAAGTGCTGGGATTAAAGACGTGTGCCACCACCGCCCGGCTCTCAGTAACTTTTCTAATGCTTATTGCTTACTTAACCTTGAGGAAGGGGTTTGTGAATCTTATAAATTTCAGGAGCTTCCTAATCCTTTCAAGTTTTGTTTTTTTCCTGAGCCTAGCTTTCCCTCCAAGAGGGAATGTTTCCATTTGGAGGAAATAGCTAGACAAAAAGAGCAGTCACCAGTCCATGTTCCTGAAGAGCTGAGAGCACAATCGAAGCCTGAGGCAGAGGTGAGGCTTCTGACTATTGTTCCTTTTAGCCCAGGACAGTGTATTCACACTAGAGGTCCCTGTAAACTGACCAGGAAGAGGCTGTGGATTGAATATAAGTAAGGTCTACAGGTCCCACCTCTTCCCTTCTTCAGTAAAGAGTGCATATGGGTGTATCCAATCTAAGATTCCCAAAGAGAAGGCACAGGTCCTGGCTGGCCTTAGGAATAGCTGCATGCTCACTGTAGGAGACAGTCCACAAAATTAACTCACAGTGTTTTTTTTTAAGCTTT
Organism: Peromyscus eremicus; assembly: GCF_949786415.1. Taxonomy (NCBI): domain Eukaryota; kingdom Metazoa; phylum Chordata; class Mammalia; order Rodentia; family Cricetidae; genus Peromyscus; species Peromyscus eremicus. Next base: position 128,411,532 of record NC_081439.1, read on the forward strand.
CATTGCTATCAGAAGGTTTAGCTAAACATTTTGTGCTGATGAGTCATATTCTCAAATGTGGACTTCATTTCTTTCAAATAAAAGCTTCACTCCTCTTTAATGATTTAAAATCCAACAGAATCTGGGAAAAAAGATTGGTCCTTCAATAGCCACTGAGTGATGCCCAGAGTCTAGAAGGCAGCACAGTGTCAGCAGACATTCACTTACCTACTCAACTCTCCAGGATCTAGAGAGATAAAGGGCTCAGGGAGGAAAACATCCCAACTGGAAAGGCTTATCCATTTGCCAGGCTGACATCCTACAGGAAACTCCAGGGCTTGGCAAGGCATTTCTAGAATGGAGTTTTCTATGACCTCATTTGGTCACTTTTTCCGTAGGGCATTTGCTCCTCTCTAAACTCCAATTCCAAGCCTGTAGCCTCTCAGAATCTCTGACATACTTCCCATCTACTTGACTGCCCTGCTATCTGTAACTAGAATGTCTGCTCCTGAAGAAACTGACATAGTGCCTGAAATAGGGCACATTCCTCCTCCCCACTCCTTCACTTAGTCCCCACAGTACAGTGAGGGGTAGAAGCAAATCATTCACATCCTGAAGCTGAAAATCCAAGATACACATTCAGCAACAGGGGCAGGGTTTTAGTCTTTAGTCACAGGACTTCTTACAAAAGGATATTGTCCCCAATGGTTCCTGACTAGTCTGGAGGTCTGTACCAGAAGCCAAAGTACCTCTTTCTTTTCCTTTTTCGAATAATCCCTATAGATGTAACCAACCATCGTATTAAATAAGAAACACAGAGCCGATTCAGAGAAGAAAGCCAAGAGGTCAGAACTAAGAGCCTTACCTTTCCTGCTTCAGCCAAGAGAGCTCTCCGAAAGGGAGCTACTTCCTGTGTGTTTGTCTTTATAGCCTTTCTGTTCTGCCTTCTCATTGGTTGTAAACCCAAACACATGACTGCCCTCGTCACTGCCTGCCTGTAGAGACTTCCAGGTCTTCTGTGGTTGGTATTGAGATTAAAGGCATGTGTCTCCAATGCTGGCTGTATCCTTGAACACACGGAGATCTACCTAGCTCTGTCTACCAAGTGCTGGGATTAAAGGCGTGCGTCACCACCGCCACGCTCTTGCTATGGCTCTAATAGCTCTGACCCCCGGGCAACTTAATTTATTAACATACAATTAAAATCACATTTCAGTACAAATAAAATACCACCATAAATCCCAAGCTCACTGAGATCTCAGTCTTTCCAGAGAGGGATAGGTTCAGTCCCATCATCCATAAGAAGTTAATGATAGCTGATCTGGAACTCAAATACCATAGCTCTAAGACTAGGACATTTTATTTCCCTGGCTCTTCCCACTAACTGGCATAGGACTGGTCCTAAAATATGGATCCCATGTTACAGGAGAGAAATTCATAAAACTGCACACCCAATGACTTGTGGCCCCTTATCTGCCAAATCCTCAGCCTATCAAGATCCTCAGCTTATCAATCCTCAGCATACCAAGATGATGCTGGATTTCTAACATAACCAGAAGGGAAGCAACCTCTGAGAAACCAAATCACAGCAGTCAGTTCATCCTGTAGTGGGTAGCCATTCCAGGTTTGACCTGGAAGTTCCAACCCCAATTGAGGCTTCGGTAATGGTCACACCTACAAGGCGGGGCTGAGAGAGGATGCTGAAGACCCGAGTTCTGGATGCGGGGGGCTCTCTTGGTTCCTGCACCCTGGAAGCTGGAGGTAGACCGAGCAGACTGCGTTACACCTTTCCCAGACCCTGTAACCTACCTATCCCTTCATTTGTAAGTTTCGCCACTAAATAAACCTCCCTTTTAACTACGTAGAGTGGCCTTAAAAATTTTACCAATATTATCCTACGTTCAACATTTGTCCTACTTAGATTTTATTATCAATTTGATACAACTTAGAATCACCTGGGAAGAGAGAACCTCAGTTGAAAAACATCCACTACCAGAATGACCCGTGGTCATGTTTGTGAGACATTGTTTTGATTGATGATTGATATAGGAGAGACCAGCCCACTGTGGGAAACACCATCCCTAGGAAACTGGACCTGAGCTTTATAAGAAAGGTAGCTGAGCATGAGCCAATGAGCAAGCCAACAATCAGCATTTCTTCACGGTCCCTGCTTCAAGTTCCTGCACTGAATTCCCTCAATTATGGATTGTGATCTGCAAGTGTAAGTTGAAATAAATATTTTGCTCCCTTAAGTTAGTTTTGGTCAGAGTGTGTTTTAGCACAGCAAAAAAACAAGCAAACAAAAAACAGCAAACAAGAATGTCTTCTTCCAGATCCCTAGTATTTGTCCAGCTAGTACTGTGAGGACGGTCCAATCCCAGGCCAAAGCAGGGAAGCTGGGACCTGAAGAGGGGAAGGAGGAAAGGCGTGCAGGCTGGCAGAAACCACAGGTATTGAGACATAGCTCCCAGGGAGAGAAATGAAGCAGAGCTACCTACCTCTCTAGCACTGACCCCTCAAGGAGCAGTGATAGGCTCTCCAAAATGGGCTGCCACTCCAGTACATCATGGACAAAGCACTTTCTCTGCTTAGCCACAGCAATACCCTCCTCATGTTACCTAGCCCTTAGCAGAATATCCTGCATCTGTGCCATTGAAATATTTATAAAGCATTTAGTACATCAATGAACATGTGCCAAAAGGGATTTGTGGTCTTCCCTGTGCTCCATCAGTTAGATGTTTAGTATCTCTGTCCTGTGAAAACATTCGTAGAAGTGCCAAAAGAGGATTTCCTGTTGGCAGATAACCAACAGACTGAGGCAAACATCATTTACTTCTCTTGGGACGGTGTCTGAGGGCCTTGATCCACTCGGAAAAACTCCTGAATGTAATATAGTCCCCAAATTCTTCTGTCCTAACCATGGCCACTGGCTTTCCAGTGGGCTTAGGTTTATGGAGACCCATTTGCCAGTCTAAGCATTTACATGTATTTCATGTGTGAGTTTTCACAAATTCTTTGTATTCTCTGTGCCTTAAAGGATCTTTCCTAGGTCAAGTTGATGAGCTATGCTCTGAGAATGATATTTTGATAGCTTATGAAGTAGTTACAAAATATATTAACACCCAAAATGAATTCAAATATTGGCCAAGTATTAAGTGGTGAACACTTACAGAAGTACCAAGAAGTAGTTTACACTAATTATAGTTTTCTTAGTCTATTTCTTGTTGCTATAGAAGAATACTTGAGACTGGATAATACAAAAGGAAAGAGGTTTAATTTGTCCTGTAGCCATGGAGGCCATCAAAGGCCTCATCATGCTCTTTCAACTCATGTCAAATTGGTATATAGGAAAGACACAAAGCATGAGGGAAGCAGCGTTGCTTTACAACAACCCATTTTCATGATAACTAATGCAATCACATGAGAATTTGCCTAGCCCTGTGATAAAAACATGAATCTCTAATGATCTAGTCACTTTTTAATGATACTACCACTTTTCAATAATGTTACATTTGGACTCAAATTCCAATATGAACTTGGGTGGACAAAAACTATATCCAAATGATAGCACCCAAAAAGCTAATATTTTAGATTAGATTAATATTTCATTAATGATGGAATTATCTTCCTTTTAGAATTTTTATTACATTTTTTAGCCTTTTTTAATTAATTTTTTCATTTGTTTTACATAGTGACCACAGTTTCCCCTCCCTCCTCTCCTCACATTCCCTCCTCCCACCTCCCATCTACCCCTCTATCCACTCCTCCTCAAAGGGGCAGACCTCCCATGGGAGTCAACAACACATAGCATATCAAGTTGGGGCAGGACCAACTCCTCCCCTTGTATCAAGGCTGGGCAGGCAACCCAGCATGGGAAATAGGTTCCCAAAAGCCAGCTTAAGTGCCAGGGACAAGTCCTGAGCCCACTGCTAGGAGCCCCACAAACAGACCAAGCTACACAACTGTCACACAATTGCAGAGGGTGTAGGTCAGTCCCATGCAGGCTCCCTAGCTGTAGGTCCAGAGTCTATGAGCTCCCATAAGCTCAGGTCAGCTGTCTCTGACCTTGACCTTGACTCCCCTGGCTCTTACCATCCTTCTTCCCTCTCTTCAACAGGACTCCCAGAACTCAGCCCAGTGTTTGGCTGTAGATCTCTGCATCTGCTTCTATCAGTTATTGGGTGAAGGTTCTCTGATGACAATTAGGGTAGTCGCCAATCTGATTACAGGAGAAGGCCACTTCAGGCACCCTCTCCACTGTTACTAGGAATCTTAGCTGGGTTCATCCCCATGGATTCCTGAGAGTTTCCCTGGTACCAGGTTTCTCCCTAGCCCCCAAATGGCACCCACATCAAGACATCTCTTTCATGACATTCCCCTTCCATCCTGCCCCCAACCCACCCAACCTGATCCCTCATGTTCCTATGCCCCATTCTCCTTCCCTGCCTCTAGTTTACCCATGAGATCTCTTCTATCTCCCCTTCCCAGGGAGATCTGTGTGCCTGCCCCCCTTGAGTCCTCCTTGTTACCTATCTTGTCTGGGACTGAGGATTGTAGACTGGTTGTGCTTTACAGCTAATATCCAGTTATGAGTAAGTACATACCATGTTTGTCTTTCTGGGTCTAGGTTACCTCATTCATGATGTTTTTTTCTAGCTCCATCGATTTGCCTACAAATTTGATGATGTCATTGTTTTTTACAGCTGAGTAATATTCCATTGTGTAAATGTACCACATTTTCTTTATCTATTCTTTGGTTGAGGGGCATCTAGGTTGTTCCCAGGTTCTGGCTATTATGAATAAAGCTGCTATGAACATACTTGAGCAAGTGTCCTTGTGGTATGATCAAGCATCCCTTGGGTATGTGCCCAAAATTGGTATAGCTGGGTCTTGAGGTAGATTGATTCTCAATTTTCTGAGAAATTGCCTTATCAATTTCCAAAGTGGCTGTTAAGGTTGCACTCCCACCAGTAGTGGAGGAGTATTATACTTACTCCACATCCTCTCCAAAATAAGTTGTCATTACTGTTTTTGATCTTAGCCATTCTGACAGGTGTAAGATAGTATCTCAGAGTCTTTTTGATTTGCATTTCCCTTATGGCTAAGGATGTTAAACAATATTTTATGTATTTCTCAGCCATTTGAGATTCCTCTATTGAGAATTCTCTGTTTAAATATGTATCCTATTTTAAATTGAATTATTTGGTATTTTGATGTCTAGTTTCTTGAGCTCTTTATATATTCTGGAGATCAGCCCTCTGTCAGATGTGGGGTAGGTGAAGATCTTTTCCCATTATGTGGGCTGTCATTTTGTTTTAACAGTGTCCTTTCCCTTACAGAAGCTTTTCAGTTTCAGGAGGTCATATTTATTAATTGTTGATCTCAATGTCTGTGCTACTGGTATTATATTCAGGAAGTTGTCTTCTGTGCCAGTGCATTCAAGGCTACTTCCCCCTTTCTCTTCTATCAGGTTCAGTGTAACTGGATTTATGTTTAGGTTTTTGATCCACTTGGACTTGAGTTTTGTGCACGGCGATAGATATGGATCTATTTGTACTCTTCTACATGTTGACATCCAGGTATGCCAGCACCATTTGTTGAAGATGCTTTCTTTTTTCCATTGTACAGTTTTGGCTTGAAACATAGAAATTGTTCATGTTTGTTAGGTATGATGAGATGATTCTATACATGTATACAATGTATAATAACCAAATCAGTGTAATTGCCTTATTTTGTGTTGGGAAACATCAAGTTCTGTTCTTCTATATATTTTGAGATACATGATAAATTGGAATAATTGATCATGGCTAATATTCAGTGCCCATGGCTGACATTATCTGTATCATATAGGTATTGACCCTTTGTATCCAAATAACCTTGCCATGGTGGATAGTATTATCACCATTTACAGGTGAGCCATCTGGTAGAGAGAGAATATAACCTAGACTGTATGTGGTGGTGAGATTGGTATTTAGACAGGCTGTGCCCTCAGTAATTGCTATCTTCTGCCTCCTCTCAAAACACTTGACAATTTCTATTCCCCCTTACATGAAGCATGACAAATTAAATTATTTATGATCTTTGAGTCTTGGTTTTTCTATCTATATGAGATCCACCAAGGAGGACCTACATCATAGGGTTGTTGTAAATGAATATGTGAGGAGACCCTGTTATATACAGCAATACAGTTTCACTGTAATAAATGGAATGCATGCCAGTGTTGACATCTATGCTAGCATGTGCACTCTACAGATTTTTATATGTTTTATGCATCTTTATGCCACTATACCAGGCACTTTAGACACAAAGCAATACGTACCCATTGCCAATCACTCTTACATACATCTTCCAGATTGTTATATAGACAATCTTGTAAACACTGAGTAAACAGAAAATCCAAGGTCACCCATCTAGCAATAAGCCGAGATCGGACTTTAATCCAAAGCTCACTTTCCTTTAAACAAGTTGTCTAGTCATGTCATTCTCAAGATCTCTAAAAGACTTGGGTACTTTTACTGAGTAATGAGAAAACTAAGTGAAAGCATGGAAAGAATGGCTTGAAACAAAGATATTCCTGTTCTCCAAGTCCCTTCCTCAGCTAAGAGCCAGGCTTCTTTCACTCAGGCATGGGTAGCCATTACGACTGGGTGATATGGAATCTCAGCGTGGTTTTAATTTATAGTTCTCTAATAAGTAAAGATGTTGCTATGTAAAAATCCATATATTTTCATGATCTTTTATGTCTTTTGGAGACCTCTTACAACCCTATGTATACAGCAGCATGGCTTCTAGCTCAGCATCAGGGCTCTGAGACTTATCTGAAAAGGCTCTTACATCACTGGCCTTCCTGGGCATGATTCATGCACCGTGTTTATCTCAGTGCCTGACCCTGAGTGGCTGCCCCATAAATGGAATTATCTAGCAAAGTCAGCTATAGATTTGCCTCCATAGATTAGGAATGACTGGCTTGATGACATTTGAACCTGGCATCAGCCTCTCAAGAATTGTATGGCTAACTTGTAAGTGCAGAAAATGAAGGTCAGGAAGTATGCATCAACTAGGTATAATATGTATAAATACCTGTCCATGAGCCAGAGAGGAGGGGCTTTTATTCCAGATTTGCCTCAGAACCTTCCTTTCTAACCTACTCTCCCACCTCTCCAAACAGTTGAGCTCAGGAAGTCTAAAGCTTGAGTAACAAAAGAAGAATAAGGGCATTGGTGCTAAACACAATCCTCTCAACCTGTCCTTTCCTTGATATGAAACCTCATGTTCCTAGGCTCCCAGTAGGCTCAGGCAGGCTACTAAAGGGATAGTAAGCATTTTGTTGCTTTCTTCCTGTTCTTTGATTTCAAAGTGGTGGGACCAACATGAAATACACAGTGCTTAAAGAATCAAGAAAACAAGGCTCTGACTCCACTTGGCTGTTAACTCAGACATAAATGCACCTTGACCTCAAACACTGCCTTGCTTTCTTCATCTCCAAAATGAGGATTAAGATTTTTAAAAAAAACATGCAGGAAGTATTTTGAATATATCAAAGGCCTTTGTAAGTGGCTTCAGATTCTAAATAGCAATCTGAGTCCAATGTCAGTGCCTTAATATTAGTCTTATTTTCCCAGTCCCTGGCTGACATGTAGTGAGCCTAGGGAATGAAAGGGAATAAGAATCCCTCTTCTTTTCAAGGTCATTAGGGATCTCTTCAGAGGTAGAGAGGACACAGAGTTGTGCCCACCTCTTCTCACTCCTTGCAAGATGCTAGAATTGGGAATTTCTTGTCCTCTTCCTATTCAAGGGAGAAAAGAGATGCTAAATATGGCTTTCAACCTACAGACTAGAGATTTGAAGTTTGAAGAGCAAAGAACAGAGACAGTGTGAAACCAAGAAGGTCCCACCCCCTTTCTCTCCTAGAGTGCCCAGCTATGTTGCTACCTTATTCTATGTCCCAGAAAGCTGAAACCAGTGCTTTTACCAATTTGCCAGCAGGACACAGAAGTCGTGTTTGTTGCTGGTGTGACTATGTCAAAAAAAGGGAAAGCAAAGCAGGAAAACCTTTCTGATAATGTGTAAAGCAGCAGATGGTGGGAGTGTTGTGCCTACAGAAACTACCCACTATACATAAGATGCTTTTGCCTCTTTCCTATACTTGATACTCAGGTGTGTTCTTCAAAAGCATGTAATAGGTGGTAGTATGTAATACTATCTCATTTAAAAAATATTTTGTATTTATATTATTATATTTATATACTAGTGGTAGTATGCAATACTACCTCATTTAATATATATATATATATATATATATATATATATATATATATATATTATATTTATATACTGCCCTCATTTTATAAATATTTAAACCAAGTCCAGAAATTTTCAATTATTTCTCCTCAGTTATAAGTGGACAGACTAGGAGTTAGAAATTTGCCTTAGCTGGTCCTAAGGTCGTTATTCTTTCTGCTATTCCCTAAAGCCTATGGTATCCTGTCTGGAGTGCAGTGCCTGGAAGAGTCTAGACATCAGACTGGGAATCTTAAGGAAAACAACTGAGTGAGTGAGACTGGCAGATGGCTGGTGGGAGCAACAGTAAGAGTCTGAGCCACATCTCATCATTCTGACCATTCCAGGGCATCAGTGGCAAAGACGGGTGCCAAGTCCAAGAAAGTTTGTACATCCTGTAGCTCCTCAAGCGAATTATAACAGGCCACCTACATGGTGGCTAGCAGAATAAGAAAGGTCTATACAAAGTGGACATCATCTAAGACCCCCTACCCTCCTTTACCAGCATCTCTCTAGGCTCACCTTCAGTTGGTGTTCCCATGTCCATATCTCTCATATGCTTTATAGCCAGATCTCTCAAACTGGAGCACACAGAAGAAATGAGTTACAAAGAGAGGTACAGAGCTGCTGGCAGACATCAGGACTGATCACTGACAATGGAAAAGGAAGCAGCAATACTGACAAAGCAGGTTCAAATGCAAAAGGTTCAGCCACTTAGATCCATTAATTGTAGTACCAAATACTCCAATGTAGCTAGATAATGAGGTGTTCCTAGACTTCCTCTGCCAATTCTAAATTCCCAAATTACTTCTTGAAAGAATGATGCTTGTCCTTCTGAATTTGAGTACTTGCCGACAACCCAGGAATGTAAACCAGGGCACAAAGGCCAGAAATTATTTTCTGTTCTATCTGTAAGGATATTACGCTAATGATGCACAGTTAGAAGGACAATATATTCCGAGGATTTGACTGACCAAAAACTGGGTGATGGTTTCAGGTTCCATAATCCAGTTCCATTTTTTTATTACAGCATTTTGAAGAGCCAAATGGCCCAAGCTACAGCTGAGAATAAGAAAAAGAGTCAAGGACTTCATTGCTTCTATCAGAAGCTTGGCTTGTCAATAGATAAGAGGCTATTGTGATGAGGTAAATGGTGTCTTCCTGAAAGTCATGACTACCATAAACCTGTGGATGTGGCATTATGTGGAAATATGGTCTTTGAAAATGGAGTTAAGGTGGAGTCATATTAGATGCAAGAGTGCGTTCTAAACCAGTGAATGGTCCCCTGAGAAAATAGACATAAACACAAGGAAGGTCATATGAAGGTGATAAGTGACAAGGTTCTTCTCTGAACTTTCAGAGAAATTGTGGCCCTATGAACACTCTGGTTTTGAACCTCTTACCTTCAGAACCTTGAGAGTACTTTTCTATTATTTTCAGCCTGCTAAATTATAAGACTTTGCTGTGGCATTCTCAGAGTAATGATATAATCTGCAGTTTCATGAATCACTTCAGGGTCAAAACAACACCTGTGAGAGTCCTGGAAGCTAAACCAATCTGGAATGTTGTCTAAAGTGACTTTTATTGAGATTCCAGGGACAGAACTGAGAGTCTTGTCCAATTCTAGGCAAACATTCCACCTCTGGAAGTAGGCATTTAAGACTGCATTTTTGAGATCTTCACTAAAAAATGTGAGTATATACTATAAAAAGAAAATGTGGAGACATACCAGCAAAGCATATAAATAAGTAACTCACTCAGTAGAGCAAAAATGAAGCATAACAGATCTTGTAAGTAGGGATGAAGCCATAGGCCAGCTGAGCTTTGGTTCTAGAAGTAGAGGGAGATGGCCACTTCTGCTCCTGTGTAGTAATGAAACAGAGGTCACTATTTACAATCAGGTACTAATTTAGGGCTTGCCCATCCGTAAAGGCTTTCTACACATTACAATCACCCCCTGACTAGAGCTGTAGTATACATAGAACTGCACATCTAGGTATATGGAATGAAGAAAACACACCCGTCATCTAAAATGTAATTCAAATTACCTATAAATGTGTTGATATGCTCAGTATCACAGAAGCAAGGAAGCTCTGAACCACCAATATTATTGACTGAAGGTCCTAAAGTACTAGGGGTAGAGTTAGCAAGTATATTACATGTGGTGGGAGAAGTAGGAAAGAAAATATAAGAAAATTTGTTACTACATGAAATGATCCAAAATTCTAAAACACATGAGGAAAACTAATACTAAAAGTGACAAGTATAAGAAAATCAACTCCAATGAGATGAAATCACTACTGAAAAAATGGAAATATTATATTCTGAAAATCATTTGCTAAAGGGTTCATTGAAGGTTCTCATAAAGATAGAGAAATAACATTTATTTTTAAACTAAGAAATTATATAAAAATATCATCATAAATAAGAATAAATGCACATGAAAAAGAAACAATTGGAAATTACTGCTTGTACTTCTCCTTCCTGTATTAACAACTTCCTAGGATGCTGGACACATCTCACCTATTCCAAAAGCCTTATATGTCACTTTCCTGTTACCACACGTTCTCTTCTCTTCTGGAAACTCCTGGAGCTATGGTTAGAACAGGATTCAGGAACAGATAACTAAGCAGCTGATCTATAACTGCTTTCTGAACATAGTATCAAAATGACTCCTAATGACTGATAACCATACTCATAGATTAGTACAACTCTTGACCTTCATCAGAGAAGATTCTCTTTTTCAGTAGATGGTGGTTAACACAAAGACTCACAACTGGTCATTGTGCAGAGAATAAGAGGCTGTAGAGTGTTTAGTTAGCTATAAATGGGACATCTGTACCACTCCCTTTGCCCCAAGTCTCAGGGATCATTGTGTAAGAAGGAGCAGAAAGATCATAGGAGCTAGAGGTGGTAGGTGACTACAATGAAATAGTGTTTTCTGGATACTTCAAGGCAGATGCACATATGAACTCATGGTGGTTATGGCAGCATGCATAAGAACAGTGCAAGTTCAAGCCAGACAAAATCCCAACATAGAGGCAGGGAGGTGGGCATGAGTTTCTGAGGAATTATTGGCAGTTTATAACTTCTGGGAGAGGGAGATTCAGTTTGTTAAAGGGCATGACCTCTGGTATGTTGACCATGCTGGCCAAGAAAAAGAAAAGGAAAGCAATTCTTCTGTGAACAAAGAGTCTGAAGCATAGAGATAGAGAGCAGAAAGAGAACTATTAAAGGCATTTGTACAGAACTGAGTAACAGATGCAATAATTGCAACCTGACTAAGATCAATAGAGAGGATCATGCAGAACTGGGCATCTTCCCAGATAAATCCACATCTCCTAAAGCCAGGGAGTGGAGAAGAAACAGTGTGCTTGTTTACTGATGCCAAGTAAAGTTAAGTTGTATTAAGGTGTCATCAAATTCTATTGACAAACAGTTCATCAATTAGACAATGCAGATTTTATGAGTTTCTTCTCTAAGGATGCAAGGAATAATCAACCATAGTCCCATTTTACCACTTGTTCATGGTCACATGAGGGCAAAAGACATAGACCAGACACAAGCTCCAGCAGTGAGCTGCCATGAGGGCTATTTTCCATCAGAAGGGGCTGAAAGAACTGTTGCAAGAGAAATGAAGTGAGAGGAATGGCTGGGAATGCCAAGCAGAGATAATCAAGTTTTGAGTTGGCCAAGTAGAGGGCCAATGCATATGATGTTATATGAGGAGGGGAAGGGAAGAGTGTGATGGTCATGATGGTGGCTATGTTAGATCAGGAGGCAGAGAAGAACAAGGGGAAAGCAGACATTGACAGGCTTGAGATAAATTATGGCTCTGAGTTTTGTTCTGTAAACAATGGGAAGCTCCTAAGTGCTTCTGAGTAGAAAGGTGATGTATTTGTTCTGGAAACTATGGTCGAGCTGAGACAGAAATAGTCAGTCCAAGATGTCCGTGTGGAAGCTGTTTCAAGAGTCCTGGAAAAATCCAGCACAGGCTTGAGCTATGCCAATGGCCCACAAATAGAGTAAAAACAATGAACAGATTGGAGGTCCTGAGAGAACTAGTCTCTGCAGAATAAAAACCAGAACCAACCACAGATCCTTCCCCAAAAAACTTAGCAAGAGCAGGGTATGGTGGTTCACACCTTTAATCACAGCAATTAGAAGGCAGAGGCAGAGAAGGCAGATCTCTGAGTTCAAAGCCAACTTGGTCTTCACAGTGAGTTCTAGGTATAAGCAAATACCAAATGCAAGGTCAAGTGCCTTAAAGAAGCAAAGTATATATTCATTTTATAAGGCTGCTATAATGAATTGACACATGATTACTAGTTTCACACATCATAGATATATCCTTATGCTTCTGAGACTCAGAAGACTAAAAATGTTGACAAAATTGTATTCATTGATGTAACATGAATTGCTACATGGTCTTATTAATAGAAAGCTGGGAGCCAGATAATGGGATGAAAGCTGAAAGACCAGAGAAACAGAAGCCATAACCAACCTCACCTTACCAACTCCTCAGCCTCCAGAGTGAGAGGTCCTATTAACTCACACCTTATATACCTTTCTGTGCCCTGCCATCTTCCTTCCTTCCTAGTGCTGGGATTAAAGGTGTGTGCTTCCCAAATAGTTGGTAGCAAAGGCCTGAGATCTCAAGTGCTGGTATTAAAGGTGTGTGCCACCACACCTGGCTCTGTTTCCAGTGTGACCCTGAACTTACAGAGATGCAGACAGATCTCTGCCTCCCATTAAGGGTGTGTGGCACCACTATCTTGTCTCTATGTCTAATCTAGTGGCTCCCTCTGTATTATTATTAGGGTACACAATATATTGGAGTACACAATATATCCCCCACATTTCCCCTTTTTTGTCTAAAATATGGCAGGACACAAAAAGGTATATAAGGCATGAGTATACAGAAAGTAGCTCTCTTAGGCTGAGGATTTCCTAGCGGTAAGAACTTGTGGCTAGGTTGTTCTATTCCTCTGATCTTTCAGCTTTCACCCCAGCATCTGGCTCCTTTTTTTTAATTAATAAGACCATTTAGCATCCAGTTATGCCAGCACCACTTGTTGAAGATGCTTTCTTTTTTGCATTGTACAGTTTTGGCTTCTTTGTCAAAAATTAGGTGTTCATACATGTGCAGATTAATGTCAGGGTCTTCAATTCAATTCCATTGGTCCACATGTCAGTTTTTATGCCAGTATCAAGCTGTTTTTATTACTATAGCTCTATAGTAGAGCTTGAAGTCAGGGATTGTGATGCCTCCAGAGGTTTCTTTATTGTACAGGATTCTTTTAGCTATCCTGTTTTTTTGTTTTGTTTTGTTTTGTTTTTCCATGTGAAGTTGAGTATTGTTCTTTCCAGGTCTGTGAAGAACCGTGTTGGTATTTTGATGGGGACTGCATTGAATCTGTAGATTGCTTTCGGTAAGATTGCCATTTTTACTATGTTAATCCTACCTATCCATGAGCATGGGAGATCTTTCCATTTTCTGATATATTCTTCAATTTCTTTCTTCAGAGACTTAAAGTTATTGTCATACAGGTCCTTCACTTGCTTAGTTAGAGTTACCCCAAGGTATTTTATATTATTTGTGGCTATTGTAAAGGGTGATGTTTCTCTGATTTCTTTCTCAGTCCATATATCATTTGTATATAGGAGGGCTATTGATTTTTTTTAGTTAATCTTATATCCTGCCACATTACTGAAAGTGTTTATCAGCTGTAGAAGTTCTTTGGTCGAATTTTTGGGGTCATTTATGTATACTACCATATCATCTGCAAAGAGTGAAAGTTTGACTTCTTCCTTTCCAATTTGTATCCCCTTGATGTCCTTTTGTTGTCTTATTGCATCAACATGTAGAAGATTGCAAATAGATCCATATCTGTCACCATGCACAAAACTTAAGTCCAAGTGGATCAAAGACATCAACATAAATCCTCAACATAAGTCCTTTTCCCTACAAAAGTTCCTCAGTTTCAAGAGGTCCCATTTATTAATTGTTGCTCTCAGTGGTAATGTTACCAAAAGCGATCTACAGATTCACTGCAATCCCCATCAAAATCCCAACATGGTTCTTCACAGACCTGGAAAGAACAATACTCAACTTCACATTGAAAAACTCTGAACCTGATAGAAAAGAAAGTAGGAAATAGTCTTGAATGCATTGACACTGGAGATCACTTCCTAAATATAACGCCAGTAGCACAGACACTGAGAGCAACAATTAATAAATGGGACCTCTTGAAACTGAAGAACTTTTGTAGGCAAAGGACATGGTCAATAAGACAAAATGACAGCCTACAGAATGGGACCTTCACCAACTCTACATCTGACAGAGGGCTGATCTCCAGAATATATAAAGAATTCAAGAAATTAGACATCAAAATACCGAACAGTCCAGTTAAAAAATGAGCTACAGAGCTAAACAGAGAATTCTCAACAGAAGAATCTCAAATGGCCGAAAGACATTTAAGGAATTGCTCAACATCCTTAGTCATCAGTGAAATTCATATCAAAACAACTCTGAGATACCATCTTACACATGTCAGTATGGCTAAGATCAAAAACACTGAAGACAGCTTATGTTGGAGAAGATGTGGATGAGATCTACATGAGCAAACTGGGGGTGAGGGGGAGTAATGGAGGCCAAGGGATGGGGGAATGAGAGCCTAGGGGAGTGGGAGGTTCGAGCTGGAATGGGAACAGAGTGGGGCAACAAAAAAAGAGATACCATGATAAATGAAGGCACCATGGGGGTAGGGAGAAACAGAGTGCTAGGGAGGTTCCCAGGAATCCACAAAGAAGTCTCCACCATAGACTACTGGCAATGGTCGAGAGGGTGCCTGAGCTGACCTACTCTGATGATCAGATGGCTGAATACCCTAACTGTCATCATAGAACCCTCATCCAGTGACTGATGGAAGCAGATGCATAGATCCCCAGCTAGGTCCCAGGTGGAGCTCCAGGAGTCCAATCAATGAGAGAGAGAGGAGGGATTCTATAAGCAAGGGATATTGAGACCATGATTAGAAAAAGTACAGAGACAACTATGCTGTGGATAATTTATTGACAAATAAAATGCTGATTGGCCAGTAGCCAGACAGGAAGTACAAGCGGGACAGAGAGAGGGGAGGTCTGGGTAGTGGAAGGCTGAGGCAGGGAGATGCTGCCAGCTGCCGCCATGAGTACCAACATGTAAGATACTGGTAAGCCACAAGCCATGTGGCAATGTATAGATTATAGAAATGAGTTAATTTAAGATAGAAGAACTAGAAAACAAGAAGCCTGCTACAGTCATATAGTTTGTAAGCAATATAAGTCTATGTGTGTTTACTTGGTTGGGTCTGAGCAGCTGCGGGACTGGTGGGTGAGAGAGATTTGTCCTGACCATGGGCCAGGCAGGACTGGAGAAAACTTCAGTTACACAGCTAGCCAAACCAGTAGAGACACATGAACATTGGACCAATAGCTGAGGAGCCCCCATGGTACTGGACTAGGCCCTCTGGATAAGTTAGACAGTTGTTTAGCTTGAACTGTTTAGGGGACCCCCCAGGCAGTGGGAATGGGACCCATTCCTAATGCATGAGCCAGCTTTTTGGAGCCTAGTGCCTCTGGTGGGACACTTTGTGCAGCTTTGGTGCAGAGATGAGGGGCTTGGACCTGCCTCAACTGAATGTACCATGCTCTGCTGACTTCCCATGGGAGACCTTGCCTTGGAGGAGGTAGGAATGAGGGGTGGATTGCGATGAGGGCTGGGGGGTGGGAGGAGGGAGGACAGGGGAATCTGTGGTTAATATATTTGTAAAAATAAAATTTAAAAGACCATTTAGCAATTCGTATTACACATTCTAGAAGGCCTTATGGATGATCAATTTATTTGTACTTTTCAGTGTCTAGAGGCCACCTTCTTTTTCTCATGGCCACACATCACTCCAATCCTACGGGATCAAAGAGAAAGAAAGCTGGGTACCAGTTGTCAGTACTCTGCTTCCAGACTAAGGACTCAGTGTAACCAATTGCCTCAGAACATGTCTTCCCTGCCATGAGATAATGCAGTATTTGGAAGAGTGAGCCAAAACAAGCCCTTACAGAAGTTGCCTTTTGTCAGATATTTTGTCAAAGAACTGATCAAAGTATTGAATATACTATCATGTATTTTCTTAAATTCAATTATTGAAGGAACTCTTAAGAGAGTATGGCCTACTCCTAGCCCTCAAGCTACCAAAACATTCCAGCTGGGGAGTGGCAGACCTGGGTAGAATTCCTACTCACAGAGTTCTGTGTCCTTCTACATCCATTTATGAATACTAGGCAGCTTTGCTGCATAGCTCTGTGTTAATGTCATATCATCCTCTGCATTTCTTTATTGTTTTGAAAGCAGATTTATTACTTTGCAGAATGAGAAGATGCATGAGCACTTAAAATCTTCAAACTGTTCTAAAAGTACAAAGACCATGAAAAAAAAAAACACCCAAGATTTCATTTTGAAAAGATAAATATAGTTAACACTTGCTTAACGTCTTTCAGACATCTGCTTGTGTATTCTACAGTGTTCCTATCCTTACTGTTTGTCCTGTGTACCTTCCATTGTCAATATCCCTCAGAGTGAGCTTAATAGGTCAAAGAGTATGCAAGCTGCCAAATGGCCCTCAACATACATACCGATTTACCCTCTAACCAAAGTTCAAGGCTTCATCACCAACCTCGAATCCTTAAAGCCTTTGACAATTTGAGAGGTGAAAGGTGATATTTTTCCTTGGCACTGCTTTAATAAGTGATAGGTAACATCTTCCTGTGCATTTACTGGCAATTTTGAAATTTCTCTGTAAGAGTGATGTAGCAGGAATCTTAATAAGTCTTATTAATAAAATCAAACCTGAGGCTAGTTATTGGGGTGAATGCTGGAAGATTAGAGAAGCAGAACAAGCCACAGCTACCTCACCTTGCCAATTCCTCAGCTGATCATGTTTCTTCAGACTGGAAGCTTCTGAGTCCTCATCCAAATGGATCTTGGCTGAATTGTGTTGCTCAAAGCCAAAAAGCTTAACCAGCCAAATGCTTCTAGTTTCTGGTCTTCACACCTTATATATCTTTTTGATTTCTGCCATCACTCTCTGGGATTAAAGGCTCACTTTTTGGTATTAAAGGCGTGAGTTACCATGCCTGGCTATTTCCAGTGTGGCCCTGAACTCACAGAGATCCATGCCTCCAGAAGGCTAGGATTAAAGGTGTGAGTGCCACCATTTTCTAGCCTCTGTATCTAGTGACTGTCCTGTTCTCTGACCCCAGATAAGTTTATTAGGATGCACAATATTTGGGGGAACACAATACCACCACATTTCCCCCTTTTTTTGGTCTAAAATTAAAAAAAGCTTATAACTAATACAAGAAAAACTATATCCAATAAGTATATACAAATATATACAGTCAAGAAATACATTAATGATGTCTAGTCCATTAACATTTGAAAGATTCAGATGAATAACTCCATTAATATATAACAACATCCAATCCAGTAACATTTGATCAACTCAGACAAAAAATTTCATTACTTATCCTATTTAAAACAAGTAGTTCCTTTTTAAAAGTAGATTCAAAAATTGATCTTTTTATCTTATCATATTCATATTCTCTCTTTTTCCTTTTCATAAAAGTTTCAATAATCTACCTTTTTTCATTTTATATCTTCCCCTTTTTCTTTTCAGTGTAGATTCAATGATCTACCCATTATCCTATTATTTCTTTATCTTTTTTCTCAGAGTAGATTCGATGATCTACCTCATATCTATATTCTCTTTTTTCTTTTTCTTTCTTTTTTTTTAAACAAAACCTCTGAATCTAATCTCCATGTTCAGCTTTTTTTCCTGACCATTAACAATTAACAACTTGTAACCAACTGTCATAAACAATGACAATATCCAAAACTCATTAAATGACCAAAAACTTCCCATCCCACCTCTTGGGAATGTGGGCATTGTTTTCTTAAAATTACTTCCTGCTTTCTGGGGGTGAAGACATCTTTAGGGAATCCTGAAAAGAAAATTTTTGGGTTACTTGTCAAGTCCTGTATCATTTGTCCAGTTGCTGCATAAAGAGAAACTGCAGGGCTTGTTTCAAGTCTTTGTTCAAGTAGCCTGTCAGGCTGGATCATCTCAGCTAGCCATCTCAAAATTGTCCTGAGTAGTTTGTAGTCCAGAGTCAATCTTTCCGTGGTGCTAATCCACTTAATGGCTTTATCATAGTCTATGTGGAATCATCGTTGTGGGATCCTGTCATCTTTTTGAAGATTTCAAAGTCACTGTTAGTGCCTAACAAATGGCACTCAATGGCTCAAGTTTCCACCTTAAACCTGAGAATTTTAATAAACAGTTCTAAATGGAGCCAAAACCAGGTTCCTGCTTCATGTCTCATATGAGCTAGACACGCAACATGCAGGCTTGAGCTACTCTGGTGGGTTCACAACACATGGACTTGACCTGTTCCTGCTGAGTTACACAGAGGTTTCTGTAAGCCACGCAACATGGTGCATGGCGAATTTAGTCTTTGCTAGTACAAAAAAAAAAAAAGAAGAAGAAGAGGATTCTGGGCTACATGCTGCTATGTAGAAGCATAGGCCCACTGTTCTGAGAGTTGATGGCTCCCAGAGCTGGCAGAAAACATATCACCGCCATGTTGGGAAGCTGAGGTGGGTGGAGCCAGCAGCCACAGCATCTGTTTGGTTTTACAATTGCTGCAGTTTAAAGCAATAGGTTCACAATAAGACAGATTCAGATGAAACAAGACTTTAAATGGTTTACAATGTGTGTGAAAATGTACATAGGCTTGAAAGAGAGAGAAAAAGGAGTATATACAGTTATATAAAAAATACATAGTTTTTAAAAAATAAAGTCTTTAAAAAGACAGAAAAGGTAGTATAAAAATAAGCCACATAAAGATGGATATCACACAGAGAATCTGGATTGTGTTGTCTTTGGGAATTTTAACTGCAGAAAAACATTTGATTGTAAAAGCTGTTGAGTTAAACCGATATGTATATTTTAAAGATACCTTGACTTCAAAATTTGGATGTAAGGGTATGTTGCTTTGGAAAGGAGGCTCTGCTTTTGTTTCCACAGAAAGCCAGAGACTATGGATTTGTTCCAGATTAAGATACATCAGATTTGACCAGCCAAGACCCCCTGAAAGATCTCCGATGACACCATGGCCCAGATGATCCAACATCCAGAATGGTTTGAAGACAACTGGCTCAGAAGATACACCCTTACGGACTACTCCATAATCCTAAAATTTTCTTTGTGTCCCCATAAGATACAGCGCCCCCTCCAGAAGGAAGTAGTAAGAGAAGCTACGCCCAAATTCCCAAATATACCAAGCTGGCTTTGGAGATAAAATTGGCTTATTCCTTCTCTAAACCCAGGTATATTGCTAAAAAAAAAAAAAAAAGGTTGAGAGATTCTTGTGTCCCAAATCAAAAGAGCCATCTGGTGTGGGACAGATAAAAACCAATATTTTTATTTATAATGGGTTGATTATAAATGCAATCTCTTTCTAAAGAAGAAAAGTGGATAGTTTAGATATGATAGGATAAAAAGGTAGATTAATAAACCTACTTTTAAAAAGTAACAATTTGTTTAAAAATGTTTTACATTGCTATGGATTTTAGTTTATTGATACAAGTTTAAACTGAATTTTGTTATACTGTATATATATTTCTATTCTCCTTTGAGGTATTATGTTTATGTAACTTATTTAGATTGTAAAGGATAATTAAGAAATACAGATTAATAATTAGACTTCTATGATAGTCAAACTTATACCATGTTAGTTAAGCTTTCTAGGTATACATAGATATAATTCAGTTAGGTAGGTAATCTTCAAACACTTCAAAGACCTACAGAATATGGCATTTAAAATGTTTTAAAAATTTAGACTTTATGGACAATGATACTTGTCTGCTCCTGCAGCACTGGGTTTACTTCAGAGAGGAGGATGGGCATCAAAGACACTCTGTATGGAGTTTATCTTCTTCTTGGCAAAAATAGCCATTTGGGCAAGAAACTGTTCTTGTCTGGACTGCTTGATTGACTGGACATGCAGGACCCCATAGGAAGGTCCTGAACTTTGCTTGGCAAAATGGTACTTCAGGTTACTGCTTTGCAGAGGAAACGGTCAGACATTCCATAGGACACAGAGAGAAGTCACTGAGAGACTCTAGGCCTGTGGGTTGAAGACAGATGCCCTAACTCTACAATGATACATTAGGTGACTATCCAGGCTGCCACCTGTCTCTGTCTACCCTGCAAGACTCCTGAAAGTTGCTTGCATCCTTCTCCCATTTCTTAGGTAATAGTATATCCTTCTGGGGTCTTTGATGTAGTTCAAGACTAGTTATAATTTCCTCAGTTATGATAAAAGATAAGTTAAATATAAAACCTTAGACTCACAAATATAAGATACATATGATAACTTCCTTAATTTTGACAAATACAAATAGACTAGTTATTATAAATAGACTAGACAGTGTAACTGTAATTCTTACTTGATAATTGTTTTGTTATCTGTAATTTTACTATGTGAAAGTTAAAAACCTTCCTTTTTGAAAAAAAAGAAACAAGGAAGTGCTGTGGGATGTTCTGTATGTTAAATGTGTTGCTCTGATTGGTTAATAAAAAAAGCACTGATTGGCCAGCAGCCAGGCAGAAAGTATAGGTGGGACAAGGAGACAGGAGAATTCTGGGAAGTGGAAGGCTGAGGCAGAGAGACGCTGCCAGCTGCTGCCATGAGTACCAACATGTAAGATACTGGTAAGCCACAAGCCATGTGGCAAAGTATAGATTTATAGAAATGGGTTAAGATATAAGAACAGTTAGCAAGAAACCTGCCACGGCCATACAGTTTATAAGAAATATAAGTCTCTGCGTGTTTACTTGGTTGGGTCTGAGCAGCTGCAGGACTGGCGGGTGAGAGAGATTTGTCCTGACCTTGGGCCAAGCAAGACCAGGAAAACTCCAGCTACAAAGTGATTTGCTCAGGCCCTTCCTATTTCTCTATCCTTGAATATATTTTGAACTCTGTTTAATTCTCTTTTCAGGAACTGTGTGATTTAAGGTGTCATCAAAACTGCACTCTTCCAAAAGCTCCAAGGAAAATCTGTCTTTTATATTTTCCATCTTATAAGGCTGCCATTATTCCTTGGCTTGTGGTCATGCCACCACATTCGTTGCTTTATCTTTACGTGGCCTAACTCTGTGTTTATGAATCTGTGTCAAATCTTTTGCCTCCCTCTTATGAGGATACATGAAATGGCATTCAGGCTCACCTCATGTCCCTATCTCAATATCCTTAACCAAAGTTACATCTGCAAAGATGCTTTTTCCACGAGGCCAAATTTTGAGGTTTCACATTGGGACCTAAGCAAGAATTTTCATCATCATCTGGGTTTTACAAGAGTACTACAACTCTTCTTTAAACACTCACTAATCTCTCTATATTAAACAGATATGGAGGTGCTGCTTGTGTTAAAGTATGGGAGCAAGGAGAAAATCTTGGTGGAGTATTACACAGTAAAGTAAATATCTGACCCACAGACTTGAATTTATATACTTGAAGCCTCATCCTCTGTTTTAGTTTTGAGAGACAATATCTTCAATTATCTGTGGAGGTGATATATTATATACTATATGCTGAACATAAAGCTATGTTTATATTCATATAGTGAGTGTGAGTGAATTGTGGGAATTATCTCTATCTTGTAACCTTATCCTAAGATGACCTATAAGTGTTCATTTCATTTACAGGAAGCAGGCAGAATGCAAAGATAACTCAGCTTGGAGATAGGAAAACTGAATTTTTTGTGAGCTTTACTCCTGTACACTGGTTGTGAGCAATCAAAGATTTTTCTGGGTCTCGGTATCTTGGTCTATAAACTGGCAATGTTGATATCTGCACTGTCTACTTCGTAGGGAAGAGGTCAAGTATGTGTCCATTATCCAACTTTAAGATTGTCAAGTTCTAAGAACTAGATATGGTGGTGGAGCAGGAAGCTATAAAAATATCTCTCAGATCCTTTCACAAAATATCTTGGAAATTTTCAGCATCCAGTTACCAAGGTGACCTTTAATTCAGCAGAGTGCAGAACTGTGGGACTGAAACATTCTTTGGGGCTCATGCAAAGAGAGCAGTGATGGCTTGCCACTCAGTTATATCCTCCCAGGCAGCATGTGATGGAGTGTCCAAAAGCCTGAGCAGATTCTATAGAGGGCTCAAATCAAGGTAGGGTGGGAGAGTGCAGTGATCAGGTGTGTGTGTGCTCATATATCACCTTTCCTTTGGAAGCTCAGGCCTGGAGGCCTACAGCTAAGAAATGTGCTGCTTACACTGAACCTCTCCATGAACAAAGTAGGTGATTTAACATTGATGATACACATCAATGAAAGATTGTAGCTATGTCTGCTTTGCAGCCCACGATTTCTTTGAAATAAAACTTAGGGCTGCAAACAATATCTATAATAATGTTTCCCAACTCCACTTCCCAAGAAAAGCAGGGGTGACAGGGAATTAAGAAAGGCTAAATTCCTTGGGAAGCTGAGTGAGTTATTATTGGAGTATTTTTGGAACAAATGATCATTTAAAAAGAACAGAAAGAGGAATGGCCTACTCAGCACTCTATGGCAGCCTTATGAAGAGAAAGTCAGCCTGAGCTCCAAGGCCTCTTTTCTGCTATCCTTCAAAGGTGACCCTGTGGCAAAAATACAAGCATTTCTTCATTGGAACAGGTCAATTGGGGCCTTCAGCATCATGTGAGAGATGGAACTCTAGAAGAAAAGCTTGGTACAAGTTTTTTTTTTTTGCTTTTCAAAATATAAGTGGCCTATGCAGAAGAACAGCTGGATAAAGGCAAAGCAAACCCATTAAGGCACTGGGCAGGCTGCTATGTGATTGGTCTTGCTATCTCCAAGGAAGAAGGGCTGTGGATCCATCATGACAACAGCCTAGGCTGTGTGGGTGTTTTCTGCACAGCACCCAGGAAATGAGAGCCAGGAAAGATTGCTGTGGGATGGTCTGTATGTCAAATTACTCTGATTGGTCAATAAATAAAACACTGATTGGCCAGTGGCCAGGCAGGAAGTATAGGCGGGACTAACAGAGAGGAGAACTAAGAGAACAGGAAGGTAGAAGGAAGACACTGCCAGCCGCCACCAGGACAAGCAGCATGTGAAGATGCCAGTAAGCCACAAGCCACGTGGCAAGGTATAGATTTATAGAAATGGGTTAATTTACGATATAAGAACAGTTAACAAGAAGCCTGCCACGGCCATACAGTTTGTAAGCAATGTAAGTCTCTGTGTTTAATTGGTTGGGTCTGAACGGCTGTGGGACTGGCAGGTGACAGAGATTTGTCCTGACTGTGGGCAAGGCAGGAAAACTCTAGTTACAAAAGGTGTCAACATATTTTTCAAACTTGCTGTTACCAGTGTGATCCCTCTCTCCAACAATTACCTAATTGTCACTAAATGCCTCCTACCTGCTAAGGATGTAGTCATTTGATGTTGTGCCAATTCTAACAAATGCCCTGTGGAACAGCCATTAGAATGAACTCCATCTCTCACATAAGAGAGCAGAGCATGGAGAGAGGAAGTCATCTACCAGATCCTCCTGGTTGTGTGTGGTAATACTGGATTTCACTCTCCAAGGATATTAGTCATAGTTAGAAACAGAGGGAATGGGGATGGAGTTGTTCCTATTTTCTGGAGGACCTAATTTGTGCTTAGTAATAAAAGCTGCAAATTATTGATTACCACTCTCTATCAAGCATCTCTCCATTCAATCCTCAGTATATATCTGGGAATACAGCATTATTATCTTCATTTGGAGACTCAAGAAATTGTGGTTCCTGGGAAGTTATGCCAGTTGATTAAAGCACAGCTAATAAAAGCAAAACTGGGATTTTATACATTAAGTCAGTAGTTCTCAAACATTTTGATTTCAGAACCTGTATATTATAAAAACTTACTGAGGATAAATACACAGAGAGAAGATGGGTGGTTGACAAGGGCTAGGGGAGGATGAGAAGGAGAGTGAGCACCTAATGGGCATGGACTTTCCTTTAAGGATGAAGAAAGTGCTCTGGAACTAGAGAGAGGTGATGGCTGTACCACCCTGTGAATATGTTCAGTGCCACCAATTATTCACTTGAAAATGATGGATTTCAAGTCACTCAGATTTCATCTCAATAAAACCATAATACGGTGAGGTAAAACAACAACAGTTTACTGAGGCCTCCAAGGCCCTTTTACTTACGTGAGTTATAGCTATCCATGTTAACCATATTAGGAAGAAACTAAAATGTTTATTTATTATTTATTTTTAAATTAAAACATGAAACCCAGTACAGGAAAATATAAATATTTGTATGAAAATAGCTATATTTTCCAAAACAAAATTTGTGCTAAGAAAAGAAGCATTGTTTTACATTTTTGCAAATGTCTCTGATGTCTGGCTTGAGAAGACACAGCTGGATTCTCACATCTCTATTTGGTTATGATACGTTGCTTTGGCTTTTTATGAAGAAAACACAGGCTCTCACAGATATGCAGTAGAAAAAAGAAAGAGAACTTAATATGCTTTTGAGATCAGTTGAGACATTTTTCTCAGACAGGACACCAAAGCCTGACCAGTAAGCCTGAGTTGTTTCTCCTAGAATAAACACAGTGTTAGATGTGAACCATATCTGTGAACCATCCCTGCTCAGTTTCAATGAACTCCATTTGACTCCCCTGTTCTTTGAATGGATTTTCTGCCCATTCATAGTTTGCTAGTACTGTACATTGGTCACTTAGAAACACTAGTGCCCTGACTAATCCACAGTGCCATGTGTATTTTGACATGTTTCACTCTAGAGTATCACAAAATCACACTGATTAACATTGCCACATCCCTCATTGGAAAAACCCCTTAACTGTTGCAAAGCTGTCATGATCACAGTGGTGGATACTTGTTTTCAAAATTTTAATCTTTGCTTAAATGCTCATATTTTGTCATTGGCAAAATAAATACAGTTGTTCTCCTTGGAGTGACAGGCTTACTCAGTTCATCTACAAAAAAATGTCTGCCAAACACCCAAGTCTGAATAACATTAGTCATTCTTTCAAGTAAATATGACAGTCTATGAAAACTCAGCCAGTTCAGATGACAACTCCAAACAGTCACGCTAGTGCTTTGCCTTAAATCAACCAATGCACTTGGTTTCTACCATAGAAGTGCTTTAGCATATCTCTCATTTTATTCCAGAAAATTTAAAAACTATGGGGGCTCAATGGTCAATCAAGGTCCTCTAAATCAACAGAATTGATGCACATGAACTCACCAAGACTGAGACAGCATGCACAGGGCCTGTACCAGATGAGATCCTAGAGCTGAGAGAAGTGGACACATGTCCCCATCCCTAACCCTAAATCTATGTCCAACTGATAACCACTTGAAAATGAAAATTTAGTTTTCTCTAAGGGAGTCTCACTAGGGAAACAAACTCTTCTTAAGGGTAGGCTGCATCCCCAACAGTAGATGGTCAGCATCTTTAGAGGTTCTTTGTCTCATAATGTCATGTCAGGGATTTTATTTTTTAACTTTCTCTTATTTTTTTACTTTTATCTTATTTACATTTTTACTCAATTATCTTTTTATCTCTCTATTTATCCTACAAGTCTTTTGCATATATATTATGACTTTCAATTTAGTGTTTTTATGGGATTCCTGGGTGTGCAAACAAGTGGGTCTCTACTTGTAACTTCTTTTGGGCTCTTTCCCTTCTGATGGTTTGTTTGTTCTGTCCTATTAGAATGTGTTAATTTTTGTTTTATTTTATTATATTTTATTTTATTATTATCCCTTAGAAGTTTTTTTTTTTCAAGACAGGGTTTCTGTGTGTAGCCTTGGCTTTTCTGGAACTCACTCTGTAGAACAGGCTGGCCTGGAACTCACAGAGAACCACTGGCCTCCAGAGTGCTATAATTAAAAGCACATGCCACTACCACCCAGCTAGCCTGTTTATTTTCTAATGAGAAACAGAAAGGGAATGGATCTGAATGAGAGGTGAGTTGGGGAGGAACTGGGAGGGAAAACTGTAATCAGGATATATTATATGATAAAAATTCTATTTTCAATAAAAGGGAAAGAGAGAAAATTATTTTTCACTACTTTGCTGAGGGCATTCTTAGATGAAGCTGTCTTTTCTTATGTTTAACTGCAAATGTATGGTAGTGAACAATCCTGTACCAACTACTGCTCTCATTCCAATGGAAAAAGTCATAGTGGAGAGAGCACTTTTCTATTGTTGGGAAGACAGGCTTGAACATGTGGGGTCACTTGAGAGACTTGGGAGACTGCCAGTGACCCCCACACATATTTCACTCCCAAAAATATTGCATATGATTCCACACCATATCTGCTTATGCTGTCTCCCTTAATCAGGCTCTTTGGTGGCTTTCCACCAACTATAAAATCAGGCCTAGCCTTGGCTACTATTTCCAGCCAAGGATATAGAGCTTCATCTAGATGAGGTTCTCACTAGCTCTCACACCTGCTCCTGCTTCTCCTCCTCACCATAGCACCAATCATTGGAGGAGCTTATCCTCCACAGTCCAGGGCCCCTGCCCCTTGGGTAAGCTTTTCTGGTGTTTAAATACAAATGATCATGCTTTCCATAAAGCTCCCAGAGCTGAAGATAAGAACCTTGTCTCTAGCATTCAGTAGGCTGAATGCTGCATTAGTAAGAGTGTTTCCTGTTCCCTACTCTGAGAGCTCTTAAAGAGCAGCTAGCAAACCTTGCTTCTTCACTTTCCCACAGTGCAGTTCATCCTCAAGATGGGGCCATGTTTAGTGAATTTCTCAGGGTTACAAGGATTCAGCAGCAGTAGTCAGGTTATAAAACTCAAAAAGGTTATCTCAGGGGTTTGAAAGATAGCTCAGTCAATAAAGTGCTTACCTCATACACATGATGACTTGTGTTTGATCCCCAGAGCCCACAGAAAAATCTGGAGGTGTGGCATGCACTTGTAAGCACTGTTCTGGGGAGGCGGAGATAGGTAAATACCTGGGGTTCATTAGCCATCCAGCCTAGTCTACTTACTGAGCACCAGGACATGGGGCACCCTGTGTCAAAAGACAAGGAGGGGATGGTTAGATGGCTCAGTGGTTAAAGCCTTTTCCTGACAAGTCTGAGGACCAGAGTTTGGATCCCCAGAACCTGTGTAAATCCCAAGGAGGTATGGAAGTCCACTTGTAATTCTAGTCTCAAAGGTAGAGACAGGGAATTCCCTGCTATGTGGCTACAGCAATGTCTACTCAGAGACCATGGGCACATCATGTTTGAGTCCCATGGAATGGTACATTAGTATATTCAGACATGCTTCTATAGTTGGCCTCATTTCAGGAATGGTGAAGATGAAGTACACTTCTGGATTACATCAGGGACTTTGCTCCTTGGGTGAACCTTTGAGAGGAAGAAGGCCCTGTCACTAGGCTACACTCAAAGTGCTAATGCCTCCTTTCTTTCCAGATGTGGTGTACTGCAGAAGGATGAATGCAACACACACACACACACACACACACACACACACACACACACAGAGAGAGAGAGAGAGAGAGAGAGAGAGAGAGAGAGAGAGAGAGAGAGAGAGAGAGAGAGAGAGAATATATCATGTGCCACTACACGATGGAGATGTGTTCAGAAAAGTGCATCATTCTGTCATCACATAAATATGGTGAAATGAACTTACAAAGCTCCACAGCCAGTAAAGTATGCCACATGAAGGACCTACAGCCCAGATTCTCCTCTCCCAGTTTCCTTCAGTGGCTTACAAGTCAAACAGGGCCATAGATCTCTGGCCTCAAGGTGCCCAGCCCAGCCTCAACTGGAAGCCTTTATCTCTTTTAAGGCTCATCCTGGAAGCTCACAGAATCACAATTGATGCCTACAAAGATGCACTTGTTTATTTCAAAGGCCAATTTAATTTTGATGCCTTTGGCCTCAATAGTTTCCTGATTTCCAGGAATTGCTCTCAATTCCTGCCAGCTCCTAGCATTGTACAGCAGCCCTTTGCCTGCCTGCTATGCTGCAGCTTCACTCTTCTTGATGATTTTTGTCACTTGTTAGGGTGGGCAGAGGGGAAAAGAGGGAGGGGTGCTTCTGCAGCGGAACTGCATAGCCTTGAATATGACAGAGTTGGAGGATACCTTGGAAAGTGCAGACCAAGAGACTAAACAAAAGACTAGAGAATCTATAAGGCTAGATATGGAAGTGGATGAGGATACTCGACCTTTCAAAGTGAGTGTCAGGATGGATACACAGATAAGCAGACAATATCTTGGGTTATATCAACAGAGCTATTTAGGACATGGGAGGTGTGTTCATTGCCCCCTTCTGTAGCCACCTTAGTATGGAAGGAATGGCTCTGGAACAACACTATTTGTGGCAGACTTCTGACTTTACCACTTACTATCTGTGTGGCTTGGAGCAAATTAACCTTTCTGAGATTCTATGGTCCTTTTCACTTTTTTCAATGAGTGCAGAAATGTCAGAAACTATATCCAAGAAGTGTTGTGATTCAATGAGATTCCAAGTGTCATAAGATCCCAAATGTCAAGTGTTTGGCACAGGTATCAAATATCTGAGGTATACAGTTTAACTCTGTTCTGCTCAGACACTGATGAGACTCTCTGGCTAGTTTGGAACCCCCTTTCCTGAAGGACCCAGTCAGACTACAGGTGGAAAGTCTAGGGTAGGGCTTCAAGGAGCCAGCCCCAGCTCAACTGCATAGTGGGAGAATTGTCAACTCTTGATCCAGTTGGCAGGTTTCCTGGAGAAGCATATACTTAGGGTTAGAGTAAGGATTCAGAAGTGACTGGGATGCTTGGGCTAATTCTGCTGAGGAACAAAAATTTGACATGAAACATCAGTTGCTTGAGGAGGGAGAGAATTCAGATTGGAGTTCTTTTCAGTTTCTGGAAAAATAGTTATAACCATGTTAATCATCTTATATGGACAACTGGCTGGTCATGGAAAGCTGACATCATGTTACAGATTGGGAGCCAAATTATCTTAGGCTTTCTATAGCCTCCTTAATAGCTATTCATTATCCACCTAGGTGTGGGGCCTAACATTCTTGTAACTATCAAATAAATCCTTCAGAATTTATAAACAAACCCTTAACTTCCACCAATCCAAAGCTAATAATGTCATCAGGTACCATCTGAGGCCTAGGGCAGAGCTTTTTCCCCTGCTCTTGTAATACATGATATGCTGCATACCCTCATACCTGATGTACCAAGGACATATTTGAAACCACCACATCAGAACATGATATTTGGAGCAATCTAAATCTGTGTTCCTGGGCTGTGGTCACTCCTATTTGGCTTTAGAATAACTTCTGATTCCCTTTGAAGCAAGAGCCAGATTTTTTTCTGCATTGACAAATACTGGAAAATATTGTGTGGCCTTGTCAACCACCTGATTTCTGTTGTTTGAAGCCACATAGTTTACTGTGACTTATGTCCCCAATGGGATGCTCATATAGTAGACCATGATGGACCCAAGATGCTGAGCCTAGGAACCAACCAAATGCTAGGACCCAGGAATCTTTTTTGAGCAGCCAGAGACTTGCTTTATGGAGTCCCATTGCATTCCATTTGGTGCTGAGGCTGAGATAGCAAGCAAGACTGTTTCTATCCCAGTCAGGCCTGTTAAGTGCCTTTGAGAAACAGGCTTTATGCGTAACCAGTTTGGAAGGTGGAATTGTAATGTAAAGTCTGTGGATCAACATTAATTAAACAAGAAAAGCCTGCCTAGCAGCAATGCCCATCTCAGGTGGAGAAAGTGATGGAATTCATCTGCCTAAACTGCTCAATTCTTTTCTGGTTATTCAAGTCAGATTTGGAGGTATTTCGTTATTAAAGAAAAGAAGTTCAGCAGGGTTGTGACCAGGAACTTTTTGTTATCACCATCAAGGATGGCTAGTTTTTTGCTGGGAGATGGCTAAATACATCAAGGAAGGAAGCATTACAGTCAATCCATGACCATTTCCAGTTGCAAGGAGCAGAATTCAGCCCAGCCAGGAAACAGCCCATCATCAAACCTGAAATACTTCCCCTGGAATCCTTGGTCAGGTTGGGCTGAGGGCTGGGTACTGTGGATAACCAATGAGGCTGGTATCTGTGGACTTGTCTAACTTTGGCTTCTTGGAATTGCCCATTGTCTCCATAATCTTCCACTTCCCCCTTCTTCAGAGAGGATACTAAGCCTTTTGTTGGATGAGTGTGAGAATCAGAGGTGAATCATGCTTGCCTATGGTGAGACTGTGAACCAGAATGCATTACACAGGGCAGTGCTCAGATGGAAGGGAAGGCTGCTGAAGCAGGGGAACCAGAAGGGTAACTGCCTTTTTATGCCTTCAGTTGGGGCAATATGAGTCTCTCCTGAGAGTGGACACTTCAGAATTGCTGGGAGGGTTGATTTATGTACAGAAGTTTTAATCCTAGGTCAGCTCCCAGAAAGTTACTGGTGACAACGATGGGTCCAGTAATATACAGATGCCATGTTGACAACACCTCAATGATAGCTGGCAGTGGGATAAGCTCACTTTGTACCCTTTCCTCCCCACTAATGCCTTATTGTACCACACTCCTTGTCCAAAGGATAGTGGGAGAAGAGGGATGTCATTAAAGATTTGGCTTGGCCCCACTGGAATCTCCCTTGCCTAGGACTCATTTTGTAGTAGTAGGTACCTTATAGATGGAATCAGACCATGACATTGTGTCCTCTATAGGTCACTGATGTTCAAGTGTCCCTTTCATGGAGGATGATAAGCTAGGGAGCATACCACAAGCAGTGCATGGCAAAGAGAAATATGTAGCTGCCTTTGAATCATCTTAGTTCTGCAAAGAACATCTCTGATCCTTATTACATTGGTCACACTGTGACTGAGAGTTAATCCCCTCTCCCTCAACAAGGAATAGCTCAGGTGGTCAGAGAGTAAACTATAGCAGAGACCCTGGTCTTTAGAGTGAGCACTCACTACCTCTTCTCAGACTTAAGACTTTGAGGCTCAGAAGAAGTTGTACTCTAAAGCCTTTAGAAGCATTGCTATCATTGTGTAGCTATCCTACGTCTCCATAAGAAGAAAGTGACCAGGGTTGTGAAGGGCCCAAGTAGGTGGATATATTTGGCCTCAAATCATCTGATAAGTCTGGGCTGATGGTTAAGAGGCAGAAATGGAAGAATAGTGTATACAGTGAAGCCATTATGTCAAAGGTTCTGTGTTTCTGTAACTATCAGTTTTATCTAGAGTGGAGCTCAGTGTCTTAGAGTTCCTATCGCTGTGATAAAACACCATGACCAAAAGCAACTTGTGGGGAAAGGTTTTATTTCAGATTACAGTTCCACATTATGGTCCATCATCCAGAGAATTTGGGGCAGGAACTCAAGCACAGCTAGAAACTGGAGGTAGGCACTGAAGCAGAGACCATGGAAGAGTGATGATTACTGACTTGTTCCTCATAGTGTGCTCAGTCTGCTTTTTTATATTATCCAGGATCACCCTACTAGTACTGCTCTCTGTGGGGATGGGCCCACCCATATCAATCATTAATCAAGAAAATTCCCCACAAGCCAGTTTGATAGGGATGTGTTCTCATTTGAGCTTCCATCTTCCCAAATGATTCTAGCTGTATCTAATCAGCATAAAATTAGCCAGCACACCCAGACAAAGATCATGTGTTCACTCAGTTTACCAGTTCCTTTGGCCTCATCTAAACATGTTCCTGGCAGTGTTTTCACTAACACAAGGATGGAAGTAAAAATAAGTCAAAGCCACCTTTATCAACTCACAGGTCAGCTGCTTGGGCTTCTTAGGGTATTCAGGCCTTCTTTGTGCTAGTTTCCAGAAAGCATGATTAATAAGCTGCCTCATAAAATTGACAGAGTTGGAGGAGACAGTCAGTCATCTTAAAGTAGTTAGAAATCCATGCTTCTTTGTTCCATTGGGCCCATCTTCTGACTGGGACTTCTAGTACAAGGAAACTCTTCCTGAGCTCCTCAGTGGACAGGAGGATCCAACAGGATGATAAAGAAGAGGGATCCAGCAGCCAGTGCAATTGAAGACAACTACAGCCTTTTGTGTTGAGTATGATTACTCTTTTCTGGAGCCTCTAAATATCTTTGTCACGTACTAAGACCCTGAGGTTCAAAATGAGCTCTGAAAGGAAGTTTTGTCTGCTGGATTGAGACTTTCATCAATGACAGCAGTAAACTTGCATTCTTCCACTATTATCAAAGTAAAGGCAGCAGGAAGAGGCCCCAGGAGCTAAATAGGACATTAGGGAGTGGGCAGGGGAGCAGTGTTCAGATGTCATAGGAGAGAGGAGTATCAAAACTCAGTAAGAGAGCAAGGGTGACAGGTACAGAGAAGATCTCCACTGCTCCCTACACCCCAAGGAAGCAGAGGAGCCCAAATGTACAGATTTCCCTATCAACCTATAGGACAAGATTCCCTCTGGCACAAAGCATTTGTAAAGCAGCACAGCCCCTTTTGTCTGGTGATTCTATTGAGACATGGGGCACAAGGAGGCAATGGAATCACCCCAGCTCGTTTTAGAGCTGGATTTGGAACCTAGCCCTTCTCACCACTGTCTGGTGGCCCTTGTAAATGACGTATGAGTAGAAGCTATACAAGGAACATATTTGGGTGCACATGGCAGGGGAGGAGCTGAACTAAGGCACACTTATAGTTCCCCAAGCAGGTTCAGATTTCCTGTGTGTGGTGGTTGTGGCCACACTCACTCTACTTGTCTGTCCACTATGGTGGCAAAAAAAAAGAAAAAAAAAGATTTCCAAAGAAACAGAACAGAACAGAAAGGAACAAAGATAAAGTAAGAAAGATCCAGAGAAAGATTGATTTTTTTAAATAAGTATTTTTATTTTATAATTAATTTAATTTTACATATCAGCCACAGATTCCCCTGTCCTCCCTCCTCCCACCCCCAGCCCTTCCCTCCATTTCACTCCCCATTCCCACCTCCTCCAAGGCAAGGTCTCCCCTGGGGATTCAGCCCAAACTGGTAGATTCAGTTGAGGCCTGTCCAGTCCCCTCCTCCCTGCACCAAGGCTGAGCAAAGTGTCTCCGCATAGGCCCTAGGTTCCAAAAAGCCAGCTCATGCACCAAGGACAGGTCCTGGTTCCACTGCCTGGGGGCCTCCTAAACAGTTCAGGCTCATCAACTTGCTGTGGGATGTTCTGTATGTCAAATGTGTTGCTCTGATTGGTCAATAAATAAATCACTGATTGGCCAGTGGCCAGGCAGGAAGTATAGGCGGGACAAGGAGGAGAATAAAGCTAGGAAGTGGAAGGCTGAGTGAGAGAGACACTGCCAGCCGCCACCAGGACAAGCAGCATGTGAAGATGCCGGTAAGCCACGAGCCACGTGGCAAGGTATAGATTTATGGAAATGGATTAATTTAAGCTATAAGAACAGTTAGCAAGAAGCCTGCCATGGCCATACAGTTTGTAAGCAATATAAGTCTCTGTGTTTACTTGGTTGGGTCTGAGTAGCTGTGGGACTGGCGGGTGACAAAGATTTGTCCTGACTGTGGGCCAGGCAGGAAAACTCTAGCTACATCAACTGTCTCACTTAACCAGAAGGCCTGATCCAGTTGCATGGGGGCTCCTCAGCTATTGGTTCACAGTTCATGTGTTTCCACTAGTTTGGCTATTTGTCCCTGTGCTTTTTCCAATCATGGTCTCAATATCTCTTGCTCACATAATCCCTCCTCTCTCTTGCTGGTTGGACTCCTTGAACTCCACCTGGGGTTTGGCCTGGGATCTCTACATCTGCTTTCACCAGTCACTGGATGAGAGTTCTATCATGACAGTTAGGGTGTTGGGCCATTGGATGACCACAGTAGGTCAGCTCAGGCACTCTCTCAACCATTGCCAGTAGTCTATAGTGGAGGTATCTTTGTGGATTTCTGGGGACCTCTCTAGCACTCTGCTTCTTCCTATTCCCATAGGGTCTTCATTTATCATGGTATCTCTTTCCTTGTTCTCGCATTCTGTTCCTGATCCAGAAAGATTGATTTTAAGAAATTATATTTACCCAGTTTAGGGAGTTAAAAGTCTGAAAAATATGGGGCAGCCTGGAAACAGTTGAGAGTTGACACTGCAGCTTTTGATCCAGAGCCTGAAAAGCCCAACAGAGTTTTCTGTGATCTTCCACGGGCAGAATTCCTTCTTTTTTGGAGATCTTCTGTCTTATCTCCTAAAGCCTTCAAATGAGACGAGCACGTGCACACATGCAGGTGGAGATTGTCTGTCTGAGTTACCTACTGTGCAGGATGGGTTGCAGAGCATCAGGTTAGGCAATGGGGGTGTGGCCTCATGATCCATGAGGCTTGACAATGGATAGGAGGAAAGAGAGGAAGCAGGTACTTATACCTAGAAACTAGTCCTTTTGGAAGTTCTCATTGTTAACCAGGTAACCAGGTATTATGGTACATTCTTATAATCCCAGTGTTTGGGAGGTAGAGGTAGAAAGATCAGGAGTTCAAGGTCATCATCAGCTACACAATGAGTAGGAGGCCAGCCTGAACTACTTGACATCCTGTCTCAAAAACAGAAAGTTCCTGTGAGGAGCCTAAATTCTACATTGACAGGCTGCCAAGGAATTGATCCTCCTTCTAGAAGCCAGCTATGCCTATAGAGTACTCTGATATGAGGTGATAGACTACACATTTAGCTTCAAGGGTTTGTGGGGAACCATTTAGTTGGCCTGTAGGTATGAAGGCTTGGATGTTGGATGTTGGAGTCCCTGAGCATAGTTCTAAATCAAAGACAGCAAGGAATAGGCATTGCTACTGGACAGTGGCCTGCCTGTAAGAGGGGGAGAGATGGCCTGGCCAGAGTCTGCCAGTCTTGTGGCCCTTAAGCCTAGTTACCACATTTGGCATACCATCCTTACCTGGACTCAGAGGCCAGCTTCCTAGGAAGTGAGTCATATGGGAGAAGTATCTACATTGAATCTGGGACTGAGTGCCTGGGGTTTTACCTAACAGTACTTTCTTCCTTGGAGACACTCTCCCTTGCTACTTCCTTCTTCTCTAGTCAGTCTCCTCAAGCCCATAACCTTGGATTGCATCTCATAGCTGACTTTGTCTCCAAGGCAGGGAGCAGTGTCTAGCAACTACACAGATCATGAGGGCATGCCAAGGCCATGCTAAGGCTATGCTGGCTCAGCCTCCCAAGCCAAAGGATCCAGGATTTTACAAATGCTCCCACTAGCTGTCAGCCTTGTTGACCCCCCCACACATAGAGCAATACTTTCTTCAGGCCTTCACCATCCTCTGGTCCAAGCTAAGACACTTCCTTAGAAGTATTAGGTCTTCTATGTATCCCTTGGCAGTAGCTCCAAGTGGCTTCCACAGAAACCACTTATCCCCTTGCACCTGCTACTGAGAATGTACATTCCTACCATCCCTTCCTCAAAGTCTTTGTTCTAAGAATGGCTTATCCTCATGGACTTTTGTGATCTAAGATATATAGTTGAGAACTTACAGCATAGCCATGTCATGAAGTCAAATAGACTGGTGGAGTTTCTCTTCTGTCAAAAAGAATAAGAAGAAAATCAGGAAGTTGAAAAGGGCCTTTATCTATAGTCTTTTGCTTGTGTATCACTAAAAACCATAGTCAGGTGCTAATGAGGTCCTCACTTCATGAAAAGAGAAGATTGAGCCTTAGAAATGATGGCTTTCTTGCCTTAGGTGGTACAGTGCTACATAGAGATGGAATGGGAATCCAGAGACCTGAATTCCTAACTACTCTGAGGCATGCCAACTCCCCTTTGACACACAATCTACATTAAGAAGTGGTCATCCTCCCTGCTCTACACACAGGCAGCCAATAAGGAGCTGCTAGAAGCACCACCTAGGGCATCAATCTGTTCAGACAATCCTCATTTTCGATAGGAGGTCTTTGAATGTATATTGCCAAAGGTGGGGTAACCCCAAGAGAGACTGAGTTAAAGTGAAGGAATACTCCATTCATAAGCCTTTTATATGCTGCAGCCACTGGCTCTTCTGGTAGAGGCCTGTAGTTGCTCTGAAAGACTGACAAGATCCAGACAGGTTTCATAGCCATCTGCACCCATCTTTTACGCCCATATCAATACTCCAACATTTCAATACTTCATGTGCTTTGTACAAGACCAAGATTGCCTTCCATCTTATATTCTAGAGCCTTTCTTACTGTTCTACAGTGTCATTCCCAACAGTCTTCTTTACTATACTTCTCAACCATGCCAAGATCATAGTTCCACTCTCCTCAAAACCCTTCCCAGTGTGCTGCTCCAAGCACAGCAGTACCTTTGCTGCTGCTGGATTTTACCAGTGCCCCTTAAGGAGTGTTTGGCTTCATTCTCCACCACACCTGACCCACCCCTTCAATCTGCACTGTTATTCTCTAGTTATTGTCACAAGGTAACTATGGGTTAGAGGTTTAAAAACCACTGAAGAAGGCAGACTATGTCTACTGTTAAAGACTGGAATCTGTTCTAGGACAGTGGGCAAAAATACCAGAGTCAACATGCTCATCCCTTGCTAGGGACAAGTGTCCTGTAAAACCATGATGGAAGGACCCTCTAGAAATCTGGAACTACAGCCTGAGGAAATGGATAGTGGCAGGATAGTAGGGCATGGGGAAGTACATCAAGATTAACATACAAAAGAAGCCAATGAGCAGAAAGACAGCAAACACCATCCCACCAGTACTATATATACAGGACTGAGCACACACAAAGAAAGCTCACAATCTCAAAATGCAGGGAAAGGTGTGTGTCAAATAAATGACTCATTAAAGGGTCTTGACATTCTAACCTAGGGCTTTTAAGCCTTGGACCTTTTTAAGTTCTCTGGATTACTTCTATTCTCAGGAGTGCCTCTTTCTTTCTTTCTTTTCTTTTCTTTTCTTTTTTTCTTTCAGACATGGTTTCTCTGTGTAGCCCTGGCTTTCTGGAATTCACTCTGAGAAGCCCAGGCTGGCTTCAGATTCACAGAGATCCACCTGCTTCTACCTCCCAAGTGCTGGGATTGCCTCTTTTTCTTAATAATCTGTCTCTAGTCCCTCCACTATGTATGTGTCCCTGCCATACTTTATTCTGAGAAACAAGAACCTGGATATCTCAGTGAATGCCCTCCAGACTTTGATTCAAACCTATAACAAACAGTGCCCTCAAAGCAGCTTGTGTAAAAACTCTAAACTAAGTTGAACATCAAATGCAGCTTTTTGAGACTCTGTTCCAGGGATACAAATGACAACCTTGGGATGAGGACATGGGTTAGCAAACTCACCTTTAAATTGTTTCTCCACGTGGTTGACTCCACAGGTTGAGGATCAAGAGCTTCCAATCACACATTGAATCATCACAAACTAGGACCGGAAGTCTGGCTCCTGCCTCCCACTGTAGGGATCTCTACTCTGTGTCATCAGACCAGTTTTTGCCAAAGCTGCAAAGGGTGAGGAGCTATATTCACGAGTCACTTTCAGACAACAGTCATCCTCCCTCAAAGGTATGAGTCATATCAGACCACAGCTGGGGATGGATAGTTCTAAAGATGTCAACAAGAGACACTCGGAATGCCTCAGTTTTCCTCTACCCTAGGAGTGGGTTATTGTAGCAGGAACAGACCCAGTTGGGAGCAGCCTGAGCTCCACAGGCAAGAGATTATCAATTATCTGAGCAGGAAACCTGTGAATCTTAGGTCCAGCCTTTGATTTACTTTTGCAGACTTAAGCATTTTCTTTGTCCAACATTCAGCTGAGAGCTGGAGTCACCAAGAAGAATATGCCAGATACTGCTACATTGCAACTAAAAGATTGAGATGCAAGAAATCCATCACTTAGGCAGGGTGATATTATGTGCATGGTAACAGACTGAGAGGTACTTGGAAGTCACTCGAGGTGTCAAGAAGTAAGGAAGAGGGGTTGTCACATCAGCAAGGTGTATGTACAGAAACTCCAAGGGCTAGGTATAGGGAAAAGGCAAGGTTACAGATGTCCAGAGTGGACAGTAGAGGGTAGGTGGACACATAGAGGAGCAGGAATGGGGCAGGGTCTTGGATGCTCAGCAATAAGGCTTTGCTTTTGCTTCAGAACCATGGGAAGGACTAAGGAACATGAAATTATTGTTGCTATCACTAGTCAATAGGGAAATATGAATTAAAATCTCAGTAAGACACCACTTTGCACCCACTAGAATCAAAACAAAATAAAACAAATAACCTACAGAAAATAAAAAATTATATCAAGGATGCAGAGAAATCAGATCCATTGTACAAAATAGTCACTGTGGATAACAGTTTGGTTGTTCCTCAAAAAGTAAAGGATAGAATTATCATATGAACTAGCAATTCCACTTCTGGGTATGTACCCAAAAGAACTGACAACAGATGACTCCATGAGAAATCTCCAAAGCAACATTACCCTACTAACATTACTAACAGGTAAGAATAAAATGTCCATTGACTGATAAATGAATGAACACACTGTGCTATCTCTGTATAGTGGAGCATTATCCTTCTATAACAAATAGCGAAGTACTGATCCATGGATGCATCTTAGAGTCACATGCTAAGTAAAGGAAGTCAGAAACAACAAGTCATGTACTGTCTGAATCTATTCCTATGTAAGGTCCATAAGAGGCAAATCCATAGAGACAGACATTAGATTAGTGCTTACCAGGAGCTAGAAGAGGAGGCATAGAGAAGTGGCTCCTTCATATGGGAAGTCCTTTCTGAGATGAGACAAGGTTCAGAAGTATGATAATTGTGATTATTTTGTATCATTGCTCACATAACTGATGTCACAGAAACATATAAATGTAAAATCTTTTGGCTGGGTATGTGCCTTAGCAGTAGAGCACTTACCTGGAATCTGCAAAGCCCTCAGTTATATCCACAGCAAAGAAAGAAAGAGAGGAGGAGGGAGGGAAGGAGAAAAGAGGGAGAGAAAAGAAAGTGTATGAAATAGCATTTTCACACTATAGTATAAAGAAGGAAGACCATGTGAGGGTCAGAAGCATTAGACAGAAGCTGAATAGAGTAATGTATAGATTTTACCTATTCTGTGCTTCTTTCCACATCTTCACACCCTGGGCAGTCTGAGCCTGCTTTCTTGACTATGCAGCATGCCAGAACATAGCTTAGTCCCTGCCTATTGTTGAGCTTCAATGACAGAGAATGTGGGAATCCCCAGCACATAGGTACAAACAGTGTCATCTCTGTTTCTGGTGAGGACAGTGTGCTATAGTGCTCTTTACAGTTCCATGACCTGATGTAGGTCACTTACTGTGTGGCCATGAAAAGATCCCTTCACCCTTGGGGCCACCACTTCTTTCTGTATAAATGTGGCTGGTAGCATTCTTGCCTTCCTTCTTCACACAGTTCACCAGATGGAGTCTTTCTCTACCCTGGTGCATAGACACAATTATTTTCTTTCAGAGCCCTGCCATGCTTTGTTCCAGAAAAATCACCACATGCACCTTGTTCAATGATATAACAGCAAACATGATATATGTTCTTCTTGACACTGGACTGGGAAAACAGAAAGAAAAACCAGAGGCAAGTTCAGTCCCTTTTCCTCTTAAATGATAATGAAGATGCTGGCTAGCTTCTCATGGGGTTCTTTGGTGATGTTCTTAGCCTAAATAGAATATGCTTCTAGAATGGTGAATCATGAGAACTCAGGGAATCCCAAGGATCTCTCCCTCAGGCCTTCCTGGCTTCCTCCTGTTGACTCACACCTTTTCTCTCGTGATCCTTGCTCCAGCCTTCCCTCACCCACCCACTCCCCATTCCC
This sequence comes from Peromyscus eremicus, assembly GCF_949786415.1. Taxonomy (NCBI): domain Eukaryota; kingdom Metazoa; phylum Chordata; class Mammalia; order Rodentia; family Cricetidae; genus Peromyscus; species Peromyscus eremicus. Next base: position 128,451,694 of record NC_081439.1, read on the forward strand.
TCCTACAAGAAGGTAAGGCCTCCCATGGAGAGTGAGCATAGCCTGGAACATTCAGTAGAGGCAGGTCGAAGGCCCTCTCTCTGCCTCAAGGCTATGCAAGGTGTCTCACCATAGGTAGTGGGCTCCAAAAGGCCTACTCATGCACCAGAGATGGATTCTGATCCTACTCCCAGGGGTTCCCTTAAGCATATCAAGCCATACAACTGTATTGCTTATGCAGAGGTCCTAGTCCTGTCCCGTGGAGATTCCACAGGTATTGGTCTAATAGATATATTTTTAACACTAAAGCCAAAAATCAGCAATTCCACACTATTCTTTATGCTGCTTCTGCTATGCATAGTCAAAATAAGCTCCTCTGTAGCTAGAGAGTTTTCTCTCCAGGTCCTGCCAAGCCCCAGCTTTCCTGTAGCCCACTTACAAAATAAACACACAGACACTTATATTATTTAAATTGTTTGGCCTAATGGCTCAGGCTTCTTGTTAACTGTTCTTATATCTTAAATTAATCCATTTCTATAAATCTATACCTTGCCACGTGACTCATGGCTTACCAGCATCTTCACATGTTGCTTGTCATGGAGGCAGCTGGCAGTGACTCCCTCCATCTTCCTGTTCTCTCAATTCTCCTCTCTGTTAGTCCTGCCTATACTTCCTGCCTGGCTACTGGCCAATCAGTGTTTTATTTATTGACCAATCAGAGCAACACATTTGACATACAGACCATCCCACAGTACTCCTCTCTAGTCCAGATACCCCTCAAGTCCCTCTCAGGGCTGGCATGGGTCTCAAGAACTGTAGGAAGAACTTGCATTACTGAGGATTATCTTCTATAATATTTTTTTAATTTGTGTGTGTGTGTGTGTGTGTGTGTGTGTGTGTGTGTATGCTTGCTGTATGCACACTATGTATGTGAAGTGCCCCACACATAGGCCAGAAGAGGGCATCAGATTCCCTGGAACTGGAGTTAAAAATGGTGGTGGGAACCAAGCCCCAGCCCCTTGTAGGTGCTCAAAACTGAACCTAGGTTCTCTGCAAGAGCAGAGAGTATTCTTAACTGCTGAGCCATCTCTTCAACCCCAATCTCCTTTTCTTACAGTAGATGCTACCTACAGCAGAAAACATCTTCAAAGCAATACCTAGATAAGCTCACTGGAGTCTAGTCTCTGTTCTATTGCCTATAGCACTTTGGCTGATATCATGCCCTCGCTTGCTCCTGTAGCCATCTACATACTCTAAGTGCCATAGGAAGGAGCTTGAATCCAAGAGCCCAGTGTATGACCCTTTGGCTAGGTCACAGTGCTGCTGTGTCACAAGGGCTCTTCAGCCCACCTTATGGTGATTCCCTAGTGCCTATCTTATCATTGCTGTTTTCAAAGTAATGACCCAAAGTGGGCAGTATCAGGGACTTCTCTGAGGTGTACTGACTCTTGGACACTCCAGGCCTTGGTGTTGTAGGACATGAACTCTACTTTGGGGTCTTTGGTTCTGACCCCAGCCCCCGAAAAAAGAATGTCTTCATTCTTTCCCAGCAGGGGAAACACAACTTCACCAAGGGTCTATGCACAGATACCTTTGGTGGCTACTGTCAGAGGCTGCTAAAGATCCCATAATATCCCAGTTCTTACAGGCTAGATAGATTTTCTTGGAGCACCTAAAATTGTCCAAGCCACAACTCATGACCTATGCTTTATTCCAAAAATCAAGGTAGTAACTTGAGTATATTTGGAAGCCCGAGATGATAAAAAGAATACTATAGAATATATCCAAGTAGACTGGAGTGATGACTGAGAGGGCAAAGGAATCTTTTACTGATCCTGATGACCTGAGTTCAAACTCTGGGACACACAAGAAGAGAATTGACTCCCACAAGTTGTCTTCTGACCCCTACATGCACTCTGTGACATCTGAATGTTCATATACATATACATGAAATAAATAAATGTAATTAAAATTAAAAGATAAATAAAAAATGAGTAATAGAGCCAATCCTTTCTTTTTTAAAAAAGAAAATATCCAAATGTATTTAATGTAGTAATAGGAAGCAGTACATTAGACTTACATTATCATTTACATTAAGGTGTTATGTGTCTTTAAACATACTCAATGTGAAATATATTTTTGTAGCTGGAAGTTTTCCTGTGTCCCACCCTGTTCTGCAGCCACTCAGACCCAAATAAACACACAGAGGCTTATGTTGTTAACTACAAACTGTATGGCCATGGCCTATGGCTCAACTCCCCCCTCCAAAAAAAAAAGAGAAAAGAAAAAGAAAAAAGAGGATGTAGATAAGAGGTAGGTTATTGAATCTACTCTGAACAGAAAAAAAGGGGAGGATATACCTATGATATAGATAAAAAGGTAGACTATTGAATCTACTTTTAAAAGGCAACTATTAGTTTAAAATATTTTACATTGGATTGGATTTTTGTATATTGTATACAAATTATGTGTATTGATACAAATTTGAGATTGATTTTGTTAGAAAATGCTATACATATATTTCTTTTTATTTAATTTTATAATTTGATTTAATTTTACATATCAGCCACAGATTCACCTGTCCTCCCTCCTCCTCCTCCTCCCACCCCCGCCCTCACCCCAGCCCACACCCCATTTCCATCTCCTCCAGGGCAAGGACTCCCCTGGGGATTCAGCTCAACCTAGCAGATTCAGTCCAGGCAGGTCCAGTCTCCTCCTCCCAGGCTGAGCAAAGTCTCCCTGCATAGGCACAAGGTTCCAAACATCCAGCTCATGCACTAAGGACAGGTCCTGGTCCCACTGCCTGGGTGCCTCCCAAACAGATCAAGCTAATCAACTGTCTCACTTATCCAGAGGGCCTGATCCAGTTGGGGGCTCCTCAGCTATTGGTTCATAGTTCATGTGTTTCCACTAGTTTGGCTATTTGTCCCTGTGCTTTTTCCAATCTTGGTCTCAACAATTCTTGATCATACAATCCCTCCTCTTTCTTGCCAATTGGATTCTTGGAGCTCCACCTGGGACCTGGCCATAGATCTCTGCATCCGCTTCCATCAGTCATTGGATGAGATTTCTAGCATGACAGTTATGGTATTTGGCCATCCACCACCAGAGTAGGTCAGTTCAGGGTTTCTCTCAACCATTGCCAGTAGTCTATTGTAGAGGTTTCTTTGTGGATCTGTGGGGACCTCTCTAGCACTTTGCTTCTTCCTATTCCCATGGGGTCTTCATTTATCATGGTCTCTTTTTCCTTATTCTCCCTCTCTGTTCTTGATCCAGCTGGGATCTCCCGCTCCCCTAAGCTCTCCCTCACTCGACCCTTGCCCTTCATTACCCCGCCCTCATGTCCAGTTTGCTCACATAGATCTCATCCATCTGTCTGTCATTGGGCAATCCCTGTGCCCTTCCCAGGGTCCTGTTTCCCAGGTAGCCTCCCTGGAGTGTGAGTAGCAGTCTAGTCTTCCTTTGTTTTACATCCAGTACCCTCCTATGAGTGAGTACATACCATGTTTGTCTTTCTGAGTCTGGGTTACCTCACTCAGGATGATTTTTTCTAGATCCATCCATTTGCCTGCAAACCTCATTATGTCATTGTTTTGCTCTGCTGAGTAGTACTCCATTGTATATATGTACCATATTTTATTTATCCATTCTTCAATTGAAGGGCATCTAGGTTGTTTCTAGGTTCTGGCTATTACAAACAATGCTGCTATGAACATAGCTGAGCATGCGCCCTTGTGGAATGATTGAGTATTCATTGGGTATATGCCCAAGAGTGGTATAGCTGGGTCTTGAGGGAGCTTGATTACCAATTTTCTAAGAAAGTGCCATATTGATTTCCAAAGTGGTTGTACAAGCTTGCATTCCCACCAACAGTGGAGGAGAGTTCCCCTTGCTCCACATCTTCTCCAGCATAAGCTGTCTTCAGTGTTTTTGATCTTAGCCATTCTGACGGCTATAAAGTGGTATCTGAGAGTCATTTTGATTTGCACATCCTTGATGATTAGGGATGTTGAGCAATTCCTTAAATGTCTTTCAGCCATTTGAGATTCCATCTGCTGAGAATTCTCTGTTTAGCTCTATAGCCCATTTCTTAACTGGACTGTTGGGCATTTTGATGTCTAATTTCTTGATTTCTTTATATATTCCGGATATCAGCCCTCTGTTCAGATGTGGGGTTGGTGAAGATCTTTTGATGGTAAAAGCTGTTGAGTTAAACAAAAATGTATATTTTAAAGGTACCTTGATGTAGATGTAACCAACCTTCTTATTAAATAAGAAACAAAGAACCAATGCAAAGAAGAAAGCCAAGAGGTCAGAGCTAAGAGCTAAAACCTTACCCTCCCTCCTGCAGTGGTCCTACCTCTCCGAACTCACTACCCCTGTGTTAATGTCTTTATATAGTGTTCCTGTTCTGCCTTCTCATTGGTTGTAAACCCAACCACATGACTGCCTTGTCACGGCCTGTCTGTATAGGTCTCCAGGTTTTCCTTGCTTGGTATTGAGATTAAAGGCATGGGTGTCCAATAATGGCTGTATCCCTGAACACACAGAGACTTACCCAGCTCTGCCTACCAAGTGCTGGGATTACAAGTGTACGCCACCACTGCCCTGCTTTCCTATGGCTTGCTAATAGCTCTGACCCCCGGGCAACTTTATTTATTAACATACAAATAACATTTTAATAAAAAATATCACCATATTTCCCCTTTTCTATTTTAATAAAAAGGAAAAAAGAAAAAGCTTATAACTAACATAAGAAAAACTATATACAAAAGTACAATAACTATATACAATATATACAAGTAATAAATACCTAAACAATGTCTAGTTCATTTGTATTTGACAAATTCAGAGAAAATAATTCCATTATCCATTCTATTGTATCTAATTCACTTTCTATCCTAATTAATCAACTATAACTAACTAATCTTCAACTCCCTCAGAGACCCAAGAAGGAAATAGTATTAGCTAACAAAAAAATAAAAACAGGAAGCATATGCAAGCAACTTCCAAAAACTTGTGAGTTGACAGGAACAGCCAGCTGCCTGGACAATCATCTGAGGTTTCTCCGCAGTGTTGGGGCATCATCTTCAGCCTATAGGCTTAGCGTATCTGACAGACTCATTTGTGAAGTAGAATGTACACAAGGTCAACAGTTCAACCTCACATTGGGTGAGAGCAGCCTATATACCAGAAATACCTGAATTCCACTAGTTTCATGTCATGATTCAGGATTTTAAATTCTGGAAATTGTTGATGTTTTTTGAATTCAGCTGTCCATTCTTCTTGGCTATGTGTGTATGTGGCTTCATTTCAGCATCCCGTTCTTCTCCACATCCCTCTATTAAATGCCATTCTTCTGTTGAGAGGTGTGAGCTTAATTACTCTTCAAGAATAACTGTTTCAGCTACCTCCCCATTGCACATCAAAAGCCATCGGCCCACTGCCTGTTCAGCTGCCTTCGAAGAAAAGGGCACTGTACCTTTCCCAGATTGCAAAGGCCAATTCAGGGATGGTGCTATATTGTCCTGGCCTCAGAAGATGCCTTTTGATAAAGCCATAACCACACTTGTTTTCACAAGAATCAGTAGTCCTTTGTTTCGTGTCCTGTCTGTCCTGTTTGTCAGCAGTTGATTCGAGGATACTTTGTTGTCCAGTGGCTAACTTTTGCTACAATGAAAGTTAACTCCAATTGCAGTTTTTTCAATGCCCATATTTTCTCTGAAGTAGATTGGTACTGTCAGGAGCCGACATGTCTCATAGTCATAACAAAAAAGAAAAATTTTTTAAGTTATTAAAACATTTTAAATGCCATATTCTGTAGATCTCTGAAGGGTTTGAAGATAACCTGTCTATCGAAAATATATCTATTCAATCTTGAAAACATACCTAATATAACTACAAGTTCTATTATAATGTCTAACTACTAACTTTCATTTCTTTATATCCTAATAGTTGGTAATAACAACATTCAAGGATCAGAAAATTGCATTACATTGTTAAATGAATGGTACAATTAGAAATATACATATAGCATTTTCTAACAATATCAATTTCAATATATATAATTTGTATACAATATAAAACAATCCAATCCAATGTAAAGTATTTACATTTTTTTCTTTCTTTCTTTCTCTTTTTTTTAAAATAAGAACCTTAAATCTAATCTCCTTTGCTTAGCCCTTTTCCTCACCCTTTACAACAACTTGTAACTAACCCCCCTAATCAATGAAAATTATCCCAGACCCAAAACCCATTAAAAGATCTAAAAGACCAAAAAAAACCAACCACCCCACACCACCTCTTTAGGAATGTGGGCGTCATATTCTTGAAATTGCTTCCTGCTGGGTATGGGCGAAGTTATCTTTATCCTGAAAGAAAAATTTTAGGTTAATTGTCAAATTCTAGGAAAGGTAACTATATCCTTCGTTATCCAGTCTGTGTATAATGCCAAAGTTCAGGGTTTATCTCAAATCCTTATTCAAGTAGTCTTTGAGACTGGATCATCTCAGCTAGCGCTCTCAAAATTGCTCTGAGCACTTTGTAGTTCAAAGCTGATCTGTAGATGATATTTGTCAGGTTAGTGATGTTGTTATTGTCCACGTGGAATTGTTGTGGGGCCCCATTTTCTTCCTGGAGACTTCAGTTGATGTTAGGCCTGACCGTGATTTCCTGCAAAAAACTGATAAGAGACTCGAACATAAAAACTATATATGCGGCTTTTTAGAATTAGTTAGTACTGTATATGACCATTTATATCTTAACAAAGTTTAAAATGTATATATATATATATATATATATATATATATATATATATATATATATATATATTAATCTTGTAAATTTTGATATAAATTTCATACTTTAAGAAAAGTTTAAAGAATCAGAATAGAATCAAAGAGTTGAGATTAGTAATAGAATAGTCCCTTAATTAATTTGGCTTTTCTCCTGTCCCATAGCAGAAGATGGCTCTTTTCCTCTGGCATGATACAGGGAGTCTGTATTTTCCTTTTAACAACATGCTTGAGTTTAAAGAAGGAGAGAGCCATTCTCCAACTCCAAAGTCAGCTTTAAATTTTAATTGAACTGGGACTATTAGAAGTTAAATAGTGTTAAATCTTTAAAGAAAAGCAGAAACAAACATTTAGGAAGACATAAAATTTTTCAGATAACATACCCATACGCCATTTCACTCTGTTTCTTAGGATAGATGATTTGTCCCTTTTCTTCAGTTGTCTCATTTGTCCAGTGTTCTTCAGATTCCTTAACCTTCATTCTCCTAAAAGACAAAAACAAAAACCTTTCCCCAAGGTTTTTTGGGGATATTCCTTTTTTGGCAAGTTATTATCTGATTAAATGAAAAGGCATATGTTACTGGTATAAGTTAGTTTAAATTGGATGTTCATGATAGTTGATGAACTATCACCTCCTCTAATTAAGAGGTCTCTCTTGTTCAAATCGAACCTTTATCAATTTTGATGGTACCCACAGCTTATCTTCTCCTGTAGAAATAAAAGCAAAACCTCGTCCCCAATGTAATACATATCCTGGTTTCCATTGTGAGGTCAGCACATCCTTAAAGTATATAGGTTGTTTTAATTCTGTAGTTTTTTCTATTATCCAATGTCTCTCTGCAGCTGTTGTTCCTTTCTCATTGGCATTGAGAAAATTCAAAGTTAATAGAGCATTATGTAGTCTATTTCTGGGGGTTTTTGTTACTCCTTTCTGTTTATTTAGAATATCCTTTAGAGTTCTGTTTGATCTTTCTATAACTGCTTGACCTGTAGGATTATGTGGTATACCTGTAATATGGTTTATATTATAATAAGCAAAAAACTGTTTCATTTTAACAGAGACATATGATGGAGCATTATCAGTTTTGATTTGTGCAGGTATACCCACAATGGCCATAACTTCTAGCAAATGAGTGATTACAGAATCAGCTTTTTCAGAACTCAAAGCAGTTGCCCATTGAAATCCTGAATAAGTATCAATAGTGTGGTGTACATATTTCAGTTTTCCAAATTCTGCAAAGTGAAACACGTCCATCTGCCAGATTTCATTCCTCTGAGTACCCTTTGGGTTACATCCTGCTGGTAATGGCGTTTGATTGTAGAAGGAACAAGTAGGACATTTCTTTACTATTTCTTTGGCTTGTTGCCAGGTTATGGAAAAATCCTTTTTTAAACCTTTACTATTGACATGATGTTTTTTATGAAATTCTGAGGCCTCCAGCACATTTCCTATCAATAATTTATCAATCTCATCATTGCCTTGTGCTAGAGGGCCTGGCAGACCAGTATGGGATTGGATGTGAGTTATATATAAAGGATGACTCCTTTTTCTGATTGTATCTTGTAATTGAATAAATAATGAAGTTAATTCTGAAGTATCGTGGATAAATTCTGCAGTCTCAATATGTAATACTACTCTTTCAGCATACTGAGAGTCAGTTACTACATTGAGAGGTTCTGAAAAATCCATTAATACCAACAGAATAGCATACAATTCTGATTTTTGAACTGAATTATAAGGACTTTGAACCACTTTACTTAAATTTTCTGATTTGTAACCTGCCTTTCCTTGTTTGTTGGCATCTGTATAAAATGTACGAACTCCAGATATGGGTTTTTTTCCTCACAATTCGAGGCAAGATCCAATCAGCTCTCTTTATAAGATCAATTCTATTGCTTTTGGGATATTTGCTGTTAATTTCTCCCAAAAAATTACTACAAGCTTTTTGTCAAGCTTCATTTTATATCCATAATTTTTCAATATCCTCCTTAGTTAAAGGTACAACAATTTCTGCTGGGTCTATTCCTGCTAACTGATGAAGTCTCAATTTTCCTTTCCAAATCAAGTCAGAGATTTTTTCTACATAAGTTTTTAATTTTTTATTTGGTTTATTTGGTAAAAATATCCATTCTAATATAATATCTTCCCTTTGCATTAGTATTCCTGTTGGAGAATGCCTAGAAGGTAAAATAACCAAAATGCAATCCAGCTTTGGATCATTACGATCTACGTGCCTTTCATGTACTTTCTTTTCTACCAAGGCCAATTCTTTCTCAGCTTCAGGTGATAATTCTCTTGGACTGTTCAAGTCCTTATCACCTTCTAAGGTTTTAAACAAATTATTCAGTTCATCATTTTTTACCCCAACAATAGTTCTTAGATGAGAAATGTCTCCAAATAATCTTTGAAAGTCATTAAGAGTCTGTAGTCTATCTCTCCTAATTTGCACCTTTTGAGGTCTAATTTTTTGAAGTTCTATTTTATATCCTAAATAATTAATAGAATCTCCTCTTTGTATCTTTTCAGGGGCAATTTGTAAACCCCAGCAAGGCAAAATTTTCTTTACTTCTTCAAACATTCTTTCTAAAGTATTTGCATTTGAGTCAGCTAATAAAATATCATCCATATAATGATAAATTATAGATTTAGGAAATTTATTATGTACCACTTCTAGTGGCTGTTTTACAAAATATTCACACAGGGTTGGGCTATTTAACATTCCCTGTGGGAGGACCCTCCATTGAAATCTTTTAACCGGTTGAGAATTATTATAAATAGGCACTGTGAAAGCAAATCTTTCTCTGTCTTTTTCTTGTAACGGTATTGAAAAAAAACAGTCTTTTAAATCAATAACTATGAGAGGCCATCCTTTTGGTAACAGAGTAGGCAAAGGAATTCCAGATTGTAAAGAGCCCATTGGCTGAATTACTTTGTTCATTGCTATAAGGTCTGTTACCATTCTCCATTTACCAGATTTCTTTTTAACAACAAATACAGGAGAATTCCAAGGGCTGGTTGATTCTTCAATATGATGAGCATTTAACTGTTCTTCCACCAGCTCTTGTAAAGCCTGGAGTTTCTCTGTTGTTAAAGGCCATTGCTGAACCCATACAGGCTTATCTGTTGACCATTTTAAAGGTACAGCTGTTGGTGTTTTTGGAAAATTATCAGTTGTGCCTTGTTCTTGTATGACATGGATGGCTGGTGAGCACTCATTAGAATAATATCTTTTAATATTTCTCTCAGAAACATGTACTAATTTATGATTTGTTTCTGAGATTGGAGGGATATTAATCTGAGTATTCCATTGTTGTAACAAATCTCGACCCCACAGGTTCATAGCTATGTTAACCATATATGGTTTTAATTTTCCTTTATGTCCTTCTGGACCTATACATTCAAGCCATCTTGCACTTTGTTTCACTCGAGATAATGTCCCAATTCCTAACAGTTGAACATTTACCTCCTGAAGAGGCCAAGTTGGATGCCAAAATTCTGGTGCAATTATGGTAATGTCAGCACCTGTGTCTACCAGACCAGACAACAAAACACCATTTATCTTTATTGTTAGTTTTGGTCTTTGTTCATTAATAGAAGTTTGCCAAAATTTTTTCTTTATGTTTTTTCCTGAATTCCCTATTTTCTCTGTTTCATCATCTCGACTAACATGATTTATTCCTATAGACATTTGGTTACTTAATTGCTTTGTGTAGGGGTTTCCTCTACAACTGCAGGAAAGGTTTGAACTGGATTTACTGTGGGGGCCTGCTTGAGGCCCCTCTGGGAGTTTCCCGAAGCTCGAGGCAGAGGATTACCCTGTCTGTCCCTTGTTGATCTACATTCGTTGGTCCAGTGTTTTCCCTTACCACACCTTCTGCATACTCCAGAAGGAAGGGGCATTCTGTTGCCAGTGTTCCTTGAAGAAAGATTATTTCTAGGAATGACTTGTTTACAATCCCTTTTCAAATGTCCTTGCTTTCCACATCCAAAACATCTAACAATGCTCAAACCTTTTGAAATTGCTTTTCCTACCCACATATCATCATGGTCATAAGCCTCAACATTAACTGTATCTCTAATCCAATCTTCCAAAGGTGCAGATCTTGCCTTTAATGGCCTGATTATTCTTTTGCATGCTGCATTTGCATTCTCAAAGGCCAAAGATTCAATTATTATCTGACTAGCCTCTTAATTCGGGACCATTTTCTGTACTGCTGAAGTCAATCTTTGTAAGAAATCTGTGAAAGATTCTTTTGGGCCCTGTATAACCTTTGTAAATGACTCAGTTTTTTTTCCTGGTTCTTCAACTCTGTCCCATGCATTCAAAGCTGCCATTCGACATAGAACTAGGGTTTGGACATCATATAAACATTGTGTTTCTACTGAAGCATATTGGCCTTCTCCAATAAGCTGATCCTGACAGACTTGTATTCTGCTATCCCTCCATTGTTTTTCTATATTTTTAGCCTCATTATTGAACCACATTTTCCACTGGAGATGTTGTCCGGGTTCAAGAACAGCCTGTGCCAATTCCCGCCAGTCCTTTGGTATAATCCTATTACAAGTTGACCAGTTGTTTAACATTTGCTTTACATATGGGGAGTGCATGCCATAAGATGCTATTGCCTCCTTAAATCTTCGTAAGTCTAACATTTTAACTGGAGCCCAAGTATTTTGTTCATTCTCTTCATCAGGTAGCTGCTGTACCGCTACCAGATAAATTAAGGGTGATTGTGTGAAAACTGGCTTTCTTTCTGTAACCTTATGATCCAATTTTGAAACAACTTCACTGTTTATTTCTTCTGTCTGAGTTTGAATTTCTCTATAATTCATTTTTACCAGTTTAATAGGTTTTTCTAAGACTGTTATCCTGGCACTTAAATTGACTATCTTTTTAAATAGTAAAATGAGGATAAGAAAAGTAATAAACTGAATAATTCGATCAATATAACCTTTTCATATAGTTGTTCCATTGTCAGAGTGCCTAAAATTTCAAACAAAGTCCAATTTTCTTCCAATGTACACATAAAGCCCATTTTTTTTAATGTAGAAAAAAATTATCTTTTAAATAGATATGTTAATTGACTTACCAAGTCTGGGTAGAACAGTAGAATCCCAGGGAATTTCAAAACAGCCACCTGGTGTTCGAGGTGTGAATCCAAAGAGAGAGAGAGAGAGAGAAAGTGTAGCCACTTGAGCCCAGTCAAGCCTTGGCTTTACAGGTAGGGGCCCTATTCGGCAGGGCAGGCCTGAGTTGTTTGTAGCAGTTGCAAGTAGCTCCAGCTGCGGGTCAGTCAGACCTGGGCCCGAGCTAGGCAGCCGGGCCGCCCAGGCCGGAAACCGGACCTGCCGCCAAGCCAAGCCAAGCGGTTTTTAATGGATTCTTGTCATGTTGGGCGCCAAATGTAGATGTAACCACCCTTCTTATTAAATAAGAAACACAGAACCAATGCAAAGAAGAAAGCCAAGAGGTCAGAGCTAAGAGCTAAAACCTTACCCTCCCTCCTGCAGTGGTCCTACCTCTCCGAACTCACTACCCCTGTGTTAATGTCTTTATATAGTGTTCCTGTTCTGCCTTCTCATTGGTTGTAAACCCAACCACATGAGTGCCTCATCACGGCCTGTCTGTATAGGCCTCCAGGTTTTCCTTGCTTGGTATTGAGATTAAAGGCATGGGTGTCCAATAATGGCTGTATCCCTGAACACACAGAGACTTACCCAGCTCTGCCTACCAAGTGCTGGGATTACAAGTGTACGCCACCACTGCCCTGCTTTCCTATGGCTTGCTAATAGCTCTGACCCCCGGGCAACTTTATTTATTAACATATAAATAACATTTTAATATAAATATCACCATACCTTGACTTCAAAATTTAAATGTAAGGATATGTTGCTTTAAAAAAGGAAGCTCTGCTTTTGTTTCCACAGAAAGCAAGGGGCTATGGATATGTTCCAGATTAAGATACATCAGGTTTGACCAGCCAAGACCCCTGAAAAGTCTCTGATTACACCATGGCCCAGGTGATAACATCCAAAATGGTTTCAAGGCAACTGGCTCAGACAATACAGCCTCACGGACTACCCCATAAGCCTAAAGTTTTCTTTGTGTCCCCATAAGATACAGTGCCCCTCCTCCAACAGGAAGTAGTAAGAGAAGCTATGCCCAAATTCCCAAATATACCAAGCTGTCTTTGGAGATGAAATTGGCTCACTCCTCTAAACCCGAACATATTGCTACAAAAAAAAAAAAGTTAAGAGATTCTGATGTCCCATATCAGAAGAGCCCTCTGGTGTGGGACAGCTCTGGTGTGGGACAGAAAAAAAACCAATATTTTTATTTAAATCAGGTTGATTATAAATGTGATCTCTTTCTAAAGAAAAAAAGGAGGTATAGTATAGATATGATAAGATAAAAGGGTAGATTGTTAAACCTACTTTTAAAGAACAACTTGTTTAAAAATGTTCTACATTGCTATGTATTTTAGTTTATTGATACAAGTTTAAACTTAATTTTGTTATACTGTATGTATATTTCTATTCTCGTTTAAGGTATTATGTTTCTGTAACTTATTTAGATTGTAATGGATAATTAAAAATAGATTAATAATTAGTCATCTATGATAATCATACTTGTAGCCATGTTACTTAAGTCTTCTAGGTATACGTAGATATATTTCACATAGATAGGTAATCTTCAAATACTTCAAAGACCTACAGAATATGGCATTTAAAATGTTTTAAAAATTTAGACTTTATGGACAGTGAGACATGTCTGCTCCTGGCAGCACCAATTTACTTCAGAGAGGAGGATGGGCATCAAAGACACTCTATATGGAGTTTATCTTCTTCTTGGCAAAAATAGCCATTTGGGCAAGAAACTGTACTTGCCTGGACTGCTTGATTGACTGGACATGCAGGACCCATAGAAAGGTGACCACTAAACTTTGCTTGACAAAATGGTCCTTTAGGTTCCTGCTTCACAGAGGAAACTTCCAGACGTTCTACAGGACATAGAAAAAAATGACTGACTCTAAACCTGTGGGCTAAAGACAGATGCCCCAACTTTACAAGAGAACTTTGGATGACTGTCCAGGCTGCCAGCTATCTCTGTCTACCCTGTAAGACTCCCAAATTTGCTTGCATCATTCTCCCATTTCTCAGGTAGTATTATATCATTTTGAGGTCTTTGATGTAGACTAGAGATAGTTATCATTTTCCTTAGTTATGATAAAAGATAAGTTAGAGATAAAACCTTAGACTCACAAATATTAGATAGGATATCTTCTTTAATTTTGCAAAATAGACTAGTTATTATAAATAGACTAGATATTATAACTGTAATTCTTGCTTGATAATTGTTTTGTTATCTGTAATTTTACTACATGAAAGTTAAAACTTTCCTTTTTGAAAAAAAGAAAAAGGGAAGTGCTGTGGGATGTTCTGCATGTCAAATGTGTTGCTCTGATTGGTTAATAAATAAAACACTGATTGGCCAGTAGCCAGGCAGGAAGTATAGGCAGGACAAGCAGAGAAGAGAATTCTGGGAAGTGGAAGGCTGAGGCAGAGAGACACTGCCAGCTGCTGCCATGACAAGCAACATGTGAAGATGCCAGTAAGTCACGAGTCATGTGGCAAGGTATAGATTTATAGAAATGGGTTAATTTAAGATAAAAGAACTAGATAAGAAGAAGCCTGCTCTGGACATACAGTTTGTATGCAATATAAGTCTCTGTGTGTTTACTCCGTTGGGTCGGAGCAGCTACGGGACTGGCGGGAGAGAGAGATTTGTCCTGACTGTTGGCCAGGCAGGACCAGAAAAACTCTAGCTACAGTAGGCTATTGCTTTGTCTTGCTGACCATGTCTTTTGCTGTACAAAAGCTTCTCAGTTTCAAGAGGTGCCATTGATTGATTGTTTCTCTCAGTGTCTGTGCTACTGCTGTTCTATTTAGGAAGTGATCTCCTATGCCAATGTGTTCAAGACTACTTCCTACTTTCTCTTCTATCAGGTTCAGAGTAACTGGATTTATGTTGAGGTCCTTGATCCACTTGGACTTAAGTTTTGTGCACGGTGACAGACATGGATCTATTTGTAGCCTTCTACATGTTGACATCCACTTATGCCAGTACCATTTGTTGAAGATGCTTTCTTTTTTCCATTGTAGAGTTTTGGCTTCTTTGTCAAAAATTATATGTTCATAGGTTTATGGATTAATGTCAGTGTCTTCAATTCGATTCCATTGGTCCACATGTTGGTTTTTATGCCAGTACCAAGATGTTTTTATTACTGTAGCTCTATAGTAGAGCTTGAGGTCAGGGATTGCAATGCCTCCAGAGGTTATTTTGTTGTACAGGATTCTTTTGGCTATCCTGGGTTTTTTGTTTTTCCATATGAAGTTGAGTATTATTCTTTCCAGGTCTGTGAAGAATTGTGTTGGGATTTTGATGGGGATTGCATTGAATCTGTAGATTGCTTTTGGTAAGATTGCCATTTTTCCTATGTTAATCCTACATTAAAATACCCATGGTCTCTTAGTGTCTGCATTACATCTGTCCAGGTCCTTCTGGCTTTCAAAGTCTCCATTGAGAAATCAGGTGTTATTCTGATGGGTTTGCCTTTATAAGTCACTTGGCCTTTTTCCTTTGCTGCTCTTAATATAGTTTCTTTATTCTGTACATTTAGTTGTTAAATTATTATATGGTGAGGGGACGTTTTGGGGGGGTCTAGTCTGTTTGGTGTTCTATAGTCTTCTTGTATCTTCATAGGCATTTCCTTCTTTAAATTGGGAAAGTTTTCTTCTATGATCTTGTTGAATATATTTTCTGTGCCTTTGAGTTGGTATTCTTCTCCTTCCTCTATCCCTATTATTCATAGGTTTGGTATTTTCATGGTGTCCCAAATTTCCTGGACATTTTGGTTCATGACTTTGTTGGCTTTAGTGTTTTCATTGACTGATGAATCTATTTCTTCTATTGTATTTTCAATGCCAGAGATCCTCTCTTCCATCTCTTGCATTCTGTTGGTTATACTTGCATCTGAAGTTCCTGTTCGTTTACTCAGATTTTCTATTTCCAGCATTCCCTCTGTTTGTGTCTTCTTCATTTTTTCTGTTTCCCTTTTCAGGTCTTGGACTGTTTCCCTCATCTGTTTCATTGCTTTTTCATGGGGTTTTTTTTTCAGAGATTTATTGTTTTCTTCTGCTTTATTTGTCTTTTCCTCTAGTTTTTTATAGTGTTCTTCCCATTTTTTGTTTGTCTTTTCCTCCATTTCATTTTTGATTTCTTCTTTAAAGGTCTGTAGCATCTTCATGATGTTACGCTTAAAGTTGCTTTCTTCTGTTTCTTCCATTTTGTGATGTTCAGGTCTAGCTGTTGGAGGAGGGCTTGTAGTGGGTAGCCATTCCAGCTTTGATCTGGAAGTTCCAACCCCCATTGAGACTTTGGCAACTGTCACACCTACAAGGCAGGGCCAAGGGAGGCGCCTGGGGACCTGAGATCTGGATCGGCGGGCGCTCACTCTGTTCCGGGACCCTGGATGGTGGAGGTGGATCAAGCAGAGCTCCAGAGAACACCGCTGGATTGTGATATACCTTCCCTAGACCCCACGACCTACCTATCCCTTAATTTGTAAGTTATGCCATTAAATAAATCTCCTTTTAACTACGTGGAGTGGCCTTAATATTTACACCAATATCTGGTGCCCAATGTGGGGCACAAACCCACAACCCTGAGATTAAGAGTCTCATGCTCTACCGACTGAGCTAGGAAGCAATTCTAAGAAAACGACGCCCCTTCTCCCTTAGGTTTCATAATTCTCAGGGTTATGGATGATGGTTATAGGGTTGGGGGTATAAAAAAATATTAGACTCAGTATTCTAAAAAAAAAGGGAAAAGAAGAAATGGAATGGATAGGTATAAGATATTATGGTAGATTATTGTATATACTAGTATACAAATTTAGTAAAATAGCAGCCTTAAATAATTTGCACTGTAATTTGCACTGTTATGGATTCTTATATGTTGATACAATGTAAACTATTTTTATATTCATGTTTAAGATAATTTGTATATTGATACAAATACAGAACTATATTTGTTAATAATGTACATATATTTCTACTCTTAGTTGAAATATTTGTATATTGATACAAATGTAAATTTATATCTGTCATACTTTATGTATGTTCTACTTCTGTTTAGGATATTCGGTATATTGATATATATTTAAGATTATTGTCATATTGCATATCACACTATATATTCCTACCTCTGTTATAAATATCTTGTGTATTGTCACAATTTTGAAGTCATCGTTCTTTACCATACATTTGCTTATAGACTGTTTACCTTGTTTACGTGAAGCCTTAGTCCTTAGGTTATTTCGGTAGATAAGACTTATAGATTTATAGTCACCTATGCTTGTCATCTCTATAGTTATGTTAGTTAGGTTATCCAGATTTACAGATACATAGGTCAGATGGACAGGTAATCTTCAAACACTTCATAGACCTAGAGAATATGGCATTTAAATAACTTAGAATTCTGTTGATGTGAGACACAATTGCTCCTGGCTGCACCAATTTGATCCTGAGAGAATGTTGGGCTTCTAAGACATTTCCATTTGGAAGTTTGTCTTCTTGGCACAAAATGGCCTACTGGGCAAAGAACTGCCCTTGTCTCGACGGCTGACAGTACAAATGCAATGCTGTCCTCTCTGGACAAGCGGGACACAAGGAAAGCGACCATTGTACTCTGCCAAGACAGGGTAAGATGGTCTTTCAGAATTCCTGCTTCTGAAAATGGTCTGTTGGATACTTTAGGCCTGTAGCCAATTTGAATGCACCAACAATGCTGAGAAACATTAGGTGACTGTCCAGGCTACCAGCTGTCTCAGTCTACTCTCGCAAGATTCCCGAAAGTTGCTTGCATCCATCTACCATTTCTCAGGTACCATTATATTCCTTCTCAGGTCTTTGATGGGATTGAAGACTAGCAGTTATAGTTACAACTTAGTAGATAGAACATATTAAGTATTAGATTCAGGTTCTTTAGGATAGGACACCTTTTGGAATGATCTTTGTAACATGCCATTTACCTATGCTCTATACTTCTCTGGATTTTAGTATGTGTTTCTTGCTTGATATTGTTTGCATTGGTTGTAGTTCCATCTTATCTAGGTCATTATCCCTCATTATTCCTGGACAATATTTGATAACCATTCCTTTGTATATAGTCTTGTATTAGGTTAGAACTTTCTTATTTAGACAAAAAGGGGAGATGTAGTTGGTAGCCATTCCAGCTTTGATCTGGAAGTTCCAACCCCCATTGAGACTTTGGCAACTGTCACGCCTACGAGGTAGAGCCAAGGGAGGCGCCTGGGGACCCGAGATCTGGATCGGTGGGCGCTCGCTCTGTTCTGGGACCCTGGATGGTGGAGGTGGATCAAGCAGAGCTCCAGAGAACACCGCTGGACTGTGATACACCTTCCCCGGACCCCGCGACCTACCTATCCTTTAATTTGTAAGTTACACCATTAAATAAATCTCCATTTAACTACGTGGAGTGGCCTTAATATTTACACCAATAAGGGCTAGGTTCTTGTGATGCTGTATTGCTCTTTATTTTGTTGTATGTACTTCTGCCTTGATGTCTGCCCATATCCTCGTGGATTTGTTCTTGGTCTTATCAGCACTCTTGGTCCAGACAGAGCTCTGGTCCAGATGCAAGCTGGGGCCTGGTCTCCAATTCTCAGGAAGTGGGGGGGGGCTCGAGCAGATGGGTTGGGGGCAGGGCATGTAGACTGCAGGGTCTCTGGTCTGGATGGGAGCTGGGGGCTGGTCTCTAAGTCTCAAGAAGTGGTGGGTGTCTTGGGCAGATGGGTGTGGGGCAGGGTGTGTAGATTGCAGGGTCTGCTGGGGGGGTCTAGGAGAAGGGAAACCTTCCCGCTGGGGCATGTCCTGATGGCCAGAACCTGGGGCCAAGTTGGGCAGGTCTTCCCCAAAACGGCTGGTGCCCAGGGATGGGACCTAGGGGCAGGCCTTCCTGGGTATGACCCTAGGCACTCACCTCTGGTCTAGATGGGAGTTCCGGGCTGTATGGGAGCTGGGGGCTGGTCTCTGAGTCTCAGGAAGTGGTGGGGGTCTCGGGCAGATGGGTGTGGGGCAGGGAGTGTAGATGCAGGGTCTGCGGGGGTTGGGGGGCTTTGGTCTGGATAGAAGTATATTTCTAATCTTGTTCAAGATATTGTACCTGTACAGTTCATTTAAAAATGTAATGTAATTTGCTAATCCTTGAAAGTTATTATTACCAACTAATTAGGATTTAAAGAAATGAAAGTTAGTAGTTAGTCATTACAATTGAACTTGTAGTCATATTAGGTATGTTTTGAAGGTCAAGCAGAAACATATTTTAGATAGATATGTCATCTTCAAACTCTTCAGAGATCTACAGAATACAGCATTTAAGATGTTTTAATAACAGATTTTTTTTCTTTTTTTATGACTATGAGACATGTCTGCTCCTGGCAGCACCAATCTACTTCAGAGAAAATTATGGGCCTTGAAGACTCCATATGGAGTTTACTTTCACTGGGCAAGGAAGTGCCCTCGCATTGACTGCTGACAGTATGCTGTCCAAAATGGACAGCATGGACACAATGAATACAAAACAAAGGACTACCAATCCTTGTCAAATCAAGGTAGGAAGGCTTTTTAGAAAATCCTGCTTTACAAATGCATCTGTCAGATATACTAAGCCTGTAGGCTGAAGACGATGCCTCAACGTTGCAGAAAAATATCTGGTGACTTTCCAGGTAGCCAGATGTTTCTGTCATTTCTCACAGTTGTTGGAAGTTGCTTGTTTGCACTTCCTTTTTTACTAGGTAATATTTCTTTCTCGGGTCTCTGAGGGAGTTGAATATTAGATAGTTATAGTTATAGTTTTCTTTGTTAACAATTCAGAAAAGGAACTCACTAAAGAAGTGTAAAGTGTATAAATTTGAAAGCCATCGTAAGATAGTTTTCTGTTGGTAATATAAGATAGGATAGAAAGTGAATTAGGTACATTTTGGACTGACCAAAATATGATAGATAATGGAATATTTTTGCTGAATTTGTCAAATGCAAATAGACTAGACATTGTTGATGTATTTATTGCTTATATACATTGTATGTAGTTATTGTACTTATTGTATTATAGTTTTTCTTATATTAGTTATAACTTTTTTAATTAGACAAAAAGAGAAATGTGGTAATATTTTATCTGTGTCCCCCAATAAAGTTTATCTGAGGATCAGAGGGAAAAGCCAGCCACTATAGTAAACATAGAAGACAGGCAGTGGTAGCACATGCCTTTAATCCTATCACTTGGGAGGCACAGATCTGTCTGGATTCTGTGAGTTCAAGGCCACACTGGGAACAGCCAGGCATGATGATGGCACATACCTTAAATTCCAACACTAATTAATCATAAAGGTCTGTATGTCTGTACAGACAAACAGGAAGTGACAGAGCTGGACTGGAAGAGGAAGTAATGTATCTGGGCAGAGAGGAAATGAGATGGCAGAACAGAAAGGCATATAGGTGTGGGTGTACGGGAAGTAGGTCGCTTTGGAAGAGGATCTCCAAGCGGGTAAGAATGTGGCTGGATTCTTTCTGTTTTTCTGATTTCTCATCTTTTCACTCCAATATTTGGCTCTGGGTTTTTTATTTAATAAGACCTTTTAAGACTTGTGTTACATATTTTGTACTATAAATATGTCTGGGAATTACCAATATTTCCAAATCACTGTACAAATGGGAAGGTTAAACCATAAACAGAGAGTGAAGCTTGTCTAAGTTCTTGCAGTAAGGAAGAGAAGGGCTACAGTTCAGCAAGTGATCTGACATAAGGTTGTGTGCTGCATGTTGGTTGCTGGGTTGTGACAGCACCACCCAAGGTACCAAGTCCTGACACTGTGGAAGCCCAAGGTCTTCTAACAATTCCAATTCCACTATAGACTGATACAGGATCTCAGTCTACAGTGTACCTGTCATGGAACTCACTATGTATTCCAGGCTGGCCTCAAACTTGTGACAATCCTGTTGCCTCAGCCTCCCATGTGCTAGCATTACATGTTTGAACCACCATGCTGGAGTGTCTGAATCAGTCAATGTTCATCCCTGGGGCACGATAGTTTGGTTGCTATACAATAAGAAGGTTATCATAAGGATGCTGTCTACTGCTCTGTTTGAGGCTGTTGTGGCTGCATGTCAGGTGCTGAGCCTGAGGTAATATGAAGGAATAGTTGGGAGGGAAAATAAAACATGAACAAGAACAGAATACATTGAAGCCTGTCTTTAGCCACCTCCAGCCTCAATGGCTTGTAGAAGCTTCTGAATCCCCCAGTCTTTGCCAAGAGCTGCATACACACATTTGAGGAGGCTGCAGGAGGAGGGATGAAGAGGTTGTGTGACTGTGGAGCTACCAGCTGCTCTTTCAACAAGATCAACCAACAGATGAGGGTACTGTCCATCAACTGCTCCAATGCTGGCTTCTGCTTCACTTCTGTCTTTCAAATATCATCTGATTTTTAATGTGGCCCCTGTAACTATACAGGAAAGAGAACTGCAGAGATCACAGCTCTGATTTACTCAACTTGCATAGAAAGAAGTCAACACCACCATATTTAACTCTTAGAATGAAAAGAGTGTCTAAGGAAAGACAGGGCTACTAGAATTCATATAAACTTGAAAACCTTGATGCTTGCCCAGTGGGGCATTTGTGTCCCAGTACTATAACAGAGTCTCCTCACAGATTTGAAATCACCTGTAATCCATAGGTTCAGCTTTTCATCAGTCCATGTATACAGGGAGTCAAGACCAGTCAGTGGCTCAGTTTGTGTCTCTACCCTGCCTTGTCCCTCAAGTATTTCTAGAGCCCTCAAAGGCACTAGTAAATGTGTTCATGAAAGTTTTTGTTGGCTCCTTACTATCTGGGGTCTGTCACGTTCTTGATTTTCATGACTCATTTCCTTTCTCATAAGAAACTCATGGCATTATTTTGCTGATGATACCCTTGGTGGGTTGGCCAAAGAATGTTCCAATTGTCTAGTCCTAGTATTGTCCAGACTGCCCAAACTTCCTCATGACACAGCAGAATGAGGCTCTGAGAGGATGGTGGAGAGCAGCTTTGCCTGTATCTCTTGGGTACATTTTGTTCTCTGGGTTCTGTGAGGCAATAGGGCCCAGAGGCTATGAGGCTCTCAGCAGAGCTGTACCTTATGCTACTTTGGAGAAAGTGACTGCTCCCCAGGATTCATAGTTAGCTATGTAACTCCTCAGCCCTTCCTCCCACTACTTGGCAGCACCATCTGAACTCAAGCACATGGAATGTCTCCATGCTCTGTCCCTGCATGTCTATCAGAGTTCTGTGGATTGTTTGCAAGTCTGTAAATTGAGCCCTAAGAACTTAAGTTAGTAGTGAGGAGCAATCCTTTGCATT
The DNA here is from genome assembly GCF_949786415.1 of Peromyscus eremicus. Lineage (NCBI taxonomy): Eukaryota > Metazoa > Chordata > Mammalia > Rodentia > Cricetidae > Peromyscus > Peromyscus eremicus. The sequence continues at coordinate 128,473,946 of NC_081439.1, forward strand.
TCTTCCTTCTTCTTACCTCAGCTCTAATCAGGTGACCTGCTCTTTGTCCCAGCTTTCTTCTTTCTGTTGGGCTCCAGATTCAGCCCAAGCTCTCAGGGTCAACTACTCCCAGCACTGTTCATGCAGTACCAGATAAAAGAGGATAGGAAGTCCGGCCAGGTCTTCATGTCCCAACCATGGGGCTGACTGTTCTTGTAATCTTCTGAAAACTTCCACTTAGGAAGATAAAAATCTACTAAAATAATGCAAACTATGTTGTGTGCTATTAATAATTTGGCCCAATTGAACATTCCATATATTCTGATAGAGAAGATAAGAACCATCATAGCAAGATGAGTGTCTCACAGCTTGGTGTGGGGTCCTGCTACCAGGACCTCACAAGAGATTACCAACAGATGGCAGGTGGTTTGGGAGTGATTATTCTGCATGACTTTCCACAACAAACAAATGTTATTGACACAAATACTAATCACTGCAGCCCATTTCTTGTGTCTTATGCAGCCCATTTCACACAGCCTTTGACTGTCTTGTTCATTCTTCTCTGACTTAACCTCAGTTCTGATAGAGAAGAGCCTTCCTAAACAGAACATCTGTTGGTATGCAGGCCATAGCTGCATACCAAAACAGCAAGGAGATGAAGTCAATTCCCCATTCTGTTGCTGGCAATGGTTAAGTCTTCATATGAGATCTTGGCAAGCAGGTGCAGCCTCCTGGTTCAAATTAGACAGATCAGTGGGGTAAGGAACTTGGCTGCTGAGAAGGCAGTTGTCAGAAAGCTCCCACAGGGCTCAAGATGCTTCCCCCTTTGTAGGTTTCCCTCTTCTCCTCTGGCTGTTGTTATATAGAGTATTTATGTTCAGTAAAGGGGATCCATGATGGTTGATGGCTGCCTTTCCTACAAGAATGTCAGCCCAAGTAGCACTATGCCTAGCTCATACAGAATGAGGGTTTTAGGGTTCTATCTACATAACTAGTTTTTTGGGGGTCCCCATTTCTGTTAAGGAGATTCATATAACTAGGTCAAGGTCACCTTCCCAGAGTTCCCAGGGTGGTAAGTTAAAGAAGTGCTTTCTGGGGATAAAAAGTAACCCTAAGAAATTGCTTTGAGGCTTGCCTGAAAGTGGCATACTCTGGTTCATTGTCATTAATGTGTTCTGTGAAGCCCTTAGATAGCTCCAATAATTGGGGGCCAGGTACCTCTAGTAATTTTCTTGGGACTCCACAGAATTGACTGAGGCTAGGTGCTCACAGTGTAGCCCCTCAGAATAGCTTGACAGTCAGAGAGTCTACCTGAGTCAAAATGGGGATTTTTACATGGCCTCCTATCTCTCTGAAGTAGTCTAGAAATTCTACACAGAGTTACTTTCCTCGTACTAACATTGCCTGATCCTTGTCAAAACAAATAAGATATCAAAAAGTAGAAAATCCTTTTAAGTAGCAAAATAAGCTGGAAGATAGCAGCCTAAAAGAAAGTAGACATGGGGATGCAGTATGTTAGCCTCTGACTTTACTAGCCCCCAAGCAGTAACTGACTGCAGCCGTGGGTAGCAATTGTCCTGTGGCCAACATAAGGCCAAGCTGGAATTTCTTCAGAGTCCTCAGGAGTATTTCTTAGGCTTTGTGGGTGACAAAGTTTAGAACAAAGATCTGGGACCATGAAAGTTCACTCACTGTATTTTCTGCAACAACAACAGTGTTTAGGAAGTCACAAGCTTTCCTTTTCTCTCACTATTGCAATGCAACCCCTACGCTATCCCCTTGGGTTAAGTCCTCACTAAAAGTTTCACCAGCACTCTTTCCTTCTCACCAGATGCTCTCCTGTGGCCCTTCTGTTGGATAAGCCAGTGTCTTCAAGCAGTTAGTAATCCTACGAGCCAAGTGTGTAGTCCACAGAAGGAGCTAGGTTAGGTTATGGCCTTTGCTTGAAAACAGTTTCCCTTTCCTGAAGGGCACAATTGCTAGAGTCTTGCGCTCCACTTGGACCCACACCTCAAGTCCACAGAGCTCAAAGTCCAATAGGGTAATGTACACTGATTAAATGGTTCCTAAAAAGTGATCACATAAATAAATGATTTTAGTTGACCTTATTGTTGTGAAATATATTATATATAAAAATAGCTTAAGGAATGAATGTTCAGCTTAACAACAGTTCTCCCTTCCCTTTCCTCCCTTTAAACCTCCCCATATACCTGTCCCTGTTCTCCTTCATGTTTATCACCTCTTTTTCTACTAATTGTCATTGCATGCATATATGTATGTATATATAAATATATACTCCTAAATACAACCTGTTCGGTCCATGGAAGTATGTATGTTCTCAGGATACCTGCTTGGCACTGGACAACTAATTGGTGTGCTCTTCCTAGGGAAGACCACCTCTCCCTCCCTCAGCTTTACTTAGTTGCCTATAGTTCTTTGTGTAGGGTTGAGGCCTCGTGGGATTATCCCCACACAGTTTGACCTGTTTGTTGGTGTCCTCCTTATTCAGCTTACATTTAGGCAGTTATGTTGCTAAGACTTTATGGGGATAGCTTCAGGAGACACAGCAGCACAGCAAACTCCCTGATCCTCTCTCTGGTTCTTAGAATCTTTCTGTCCCCTCTTCCACAATATTCCCTGAGCCTTACATGCAGGAATGCAGTAAAGATACTTACGTGTTTTCCATAGAAATGCATCACAGTATACTTGTTCACACTTCACAGCAAGTTAGGTGTCTCCAGAGTTTGGATTCTGTGTGCACTGTTGTCAGTTTCTCCTGATACACATGCATATTCATTTTACTTACATACAGGGAAATGGAAATGCTAGGTCATTCAATGTGATGATCTTCAGCTCTAATAGATGTATTGTTTCCCAACTGCCATCCTACACTCCTACCATTAAGCAGTGTTGGAGACTTCCAGGAGTTCTTCATCCTCACCAGCACTTGTCATCAAACCAGTTAATTGGGCCATTCTGGTGAGTAGTGGCTCTCACAGTAGCTTTCATTTTAATTTCTCTGGTTAGTAGGAACTCTAGCACTGTTTCACACAGTTATTAATTATTTGAATTTACTGGCTTAATATTTGTCCATTCAGACTTTAACCAGCCTTTTTATTAATAATTTATACACCCTTTTCAAACGTTCTAGATAAAAACCCTTTAACAGTGTTGGGTGCTTCAGATACTCTTTTCTGGTCTGTGACTTGTTTGTTTCAATCTGTGCTACCTTTTGAACAAACAGGGCTTATTATAATATAGTCAAGTTGGTCTATCTTTTCTGTGTGCTTCATGTGTTCATATCATGTTTAAGATATCTTTATCTACCCTTAGGTCAAGAAGACGTTCTCCTATACAACTTTCTGAAAGCCTTACAGTTTTACCTCTACCATCTAAGTTGTAGTTCATTTTTCTAATCCTTAAAAATACCCGTTATCCTTGTACAACTAATTGAGAAGACAATCTGTTTTTCACTCATGTGCAGTGTTTCTGTCATCACAGCTTATTTATCCATGAGTCACATGTAAGCTCATTCTTCTAGTCCATCACTCTATTTCTTTTTCCTAATAGAAAACTATAGCAGGCAAATGTCACTGAGCAATAGACAACAGACTGCTCAGCAGGGATAAAAACAAAAACAAAAACAAAAAAATTAAAGATCAGAATATCCAGATTAGTAAGGGTCTTGACAACTGGGAAGGTTTGAACTTGACCCACTAAGCTAAGGGGTAACCTGGCATGTCAGAGACAAAAAGATTATTAAGGATCTCTTAAGGATGATAGATCTGAGAATCACATCTCAGAGTGGAACTTAGAGAAAAATGTGGAGGTTAATCTAGCATTCCAAGGCTGATATCCCAGAGTCTTGGAACAAGAAGGTTGCAGGACAAACAGAAATAAAGAGATGCATCCAAAAGATATTTAGAGGAGAAAGATGAAATTATGGCATTTTGTTATGAGTCAATGTAAGAAGGAGGAAGTTGGAGCCCGGAAAATAGTGCCTAACTTTCCAGCTTGGAAGCTGAGAGATGATTCTTATTTGATGAAAGGCACAAATAAAGTAGTTAGGGTTTTTCACCACTCGGTACTGACAGTTCAGTTTATGCTGGAGAGAATCAAGTGGAGTAGCCCTAATTCTATAGGGATCTCATCTGCCAGGCTGTTGAGCAATGTCACATGGCTGGCTGTTTGAGAGTTGAAGTGGGATTTGGGGCCACCTTCACCCCCCTTAGGCATGACAAACTGGATCTGCTTTGCAGACTGAACACAGTTTGATCATAAGGCTATCCAGAAGTGTATTATTTGATCACTAAGCAACTGTGTTTTCAACGGCAAAATCAGATACAGTATAAGAGTAGCAACACTGAAAACAACTACCAAATCTAACAGACATAAACCAACAGAGGTCAGCTAGCAAGAAAACCCAGCAGCTAGCCCTGGGCTAGTTCATGGAGCACTGTGAATTTAAACATAGCCAAAATACACTTTGAACATCCATAAATACACACAAATGCTCTTTTCTCTCTTGGCCTAGTGCATTTAAATGCACCCTGAAGCCTTCCTCTCTGATACTGCTGATGGGTACCAAAGCATTCAGGACTAATCTTAATGAAAAGCCAAAAGAGTATTTACGGAGATTGAGTGTGTGGAAAGTGCAGACAGATGAAGCAAGTTCCTTGAGAAAAAGTCTCGTAACAGATTATGTTCTGAAAAGACTACCATAGTGTTTGCAATTCAATGACATCACCAATCTGATTGCTTGAAAAATGCTATTCACATTTTAGACCATAAAATAATTTCCTTCACAGTTTAAACACCAAGTAAAACCAAACTTTGATCCAAGATTCACTTGGTTAAAAGGAACTAGAAAGCTTTGGCAAATAATTAAAGGGGATTTGGTAATGGCCTTAGCTAATCCCAGGACATATTTAATAAAAAATGCGGTATGGGAGAAGCAGACATGCAAGTTTTTGTTTGTTTTTGCTTTGTTTTGTTTTTTAATGAGGGAGGAGTGCTGTTTGTTCTCAGTACTACTGATGTTTGCAAAAGAAATGGAAGGTGACATGAGAGTGTGGGAGTGCATCCTGAACAACATGGGTTAAGTCAGCAAAATGAGTCCCCTGGAAACATCATTCCCTGAAAACAAGGCCAGAGTCCATAATCACAAGAGGCTTCAAATGTGGCACAATCCATGAGTCTGATGTCTCAAGCCACCTCTCATTTGTTCTGTGGTGTGAGAACGAATGAGAGCATTTTTCTTGGTTTCTGTGCTTGGGCCTCCCAACCTTTGAATGTAGAAACTTTGCTTCAGAAAATTAAAAACTCACCAAAGGCTCTGAGCCTACATACCCTTCCCTATTGTTCACCCATTCATTTACTCGGGCATCACTCTTCTATTTACTCCATTTCTTACTCATTCCCTTGTTTGCTTATCTACCTATATTTTTTATTATTTATCTATTCACTCACTCATCTACTCACTCACAGTCAAACATCCTTACTGACTCATTTATTCATGCACATACACTCACTCATTCATTCATTATTCTACACACACACACACACACACACACACACACACACACACACACACACACACTTATCCACTTACCATGTATTCATTTGTCTACTTACATTCAGTGCCAGGATTCAATTTCAGGGCCTCATGCATGCTAAGTCGGTCAGTACTAGACTACCCACCCCAGGGGATTGCTTTCTATTTGTCCACATTTTGTTTTGTTTTCTTCACTATGTGCTCCAGGATGGCTTAGAACTTGGGTCCTTCTGCCTCAGAGTCCCATGGGCAGGAATTACACCTGTTCTCCACTATATCTGGCCACAAATATTTCTTGAATAGATTCCTCAGTGCTGTGGGGCTGGAGAGAAGCCCTGATATTGGGTTCTCAAATGGCTCGGTCCATAGGGAGGAGCAGGAGCACTAGCAAAGTAACTAAAAAGCAAACCAATGTGAAGTAAGGGCTGCTTAAAGGCTATAAAACCTTGCAGGAGAGGCAAATTGCACCTCTAAAAGCCTGCATGATAGGAGCTAGACAGATGTCTCAGCAGTTAAAAGCATTGGCTGCTCTTCCATAGGACCCAGGTTTGATTCCTAGAACCGATGTGGTGACTCACAATAGTCTGTAACTCCACTTCTAGGAGATCCTCCACTCTCTTCTGGATCTGGCCTCCAGAAGCATGAGGTTCACATGTGGTGCACAGACATATATGCAGGCAAACACCCATATATGTAAGATAATAAATAAAAATGTAAAAGTGTGCATGATTTGCTCCTCTTATTGGTTCTCTCTCCCCACTAGAATGTCTTCTCTGTGAAGGCAGAAATCATCTCATTTATATTGTTTCCTGTGTGCCTGGAACAGTTCCTGGCAAGCAGGATACTCATGAAATAGCACTTGAATAAATAAGTGAATCACAAGGTGGGGGGTTGGAGGTGCTTAGTGATGTTATCTTTTGAAATGCTTTGCAGAGGAAAGAGCCCAGAACATGGACCTTGTCAAACAAGAAGGGTCTCAGAGATGACTGGAATTGGATGACATCTTTTTCTGAAAAACAGTTGGGAAAATGGCCAGAGGGTAGGAAACTGCTCGGAATGTTCAGGGAACAAAACTCCCCCCCCCCCCGAGAAAAAAAGTACAAAGGACTCCACACATGAGAAGGTAAGGGTCAGACATACTGTGTGTCTTCCTGAAGACACTGGGATCTCTAGGGAAAGAAATTTGATACTTGCTTGTTGAGAGGCCTGACTGCCTTTCTAATCATGGAGAGAGCATAACAGCTCTGATTCCATTCACCACCAGGTACCTTTAGAATGCTCTCTGGCTGCCAGAAAAGACAAATAGAGTAGGAAGGCCCTGGCAGGGAGGGAGGCAGAAGAAAGGGAGGCAGGAGGTGGGCCCCCAGCTGGGCCTTGTACCATGGTTGTCAATGATGTGATGGAGACAGGCCAGCTGAACCTAAGAGCCTCAACAGCCCTGACATTCTAGGACTCTAATTATAGAAGTGAAAGCTTCATTCCAGATAGCTGGGGAAATCCTTGGGTTCAATTTCACCTCCGGGGGCTTTAGTTCAGCTGGCACTGAGGCAGTTAAAAAGGAATGGAATGGGAATCCAGAGAGCCTCCATCAACCTAATTGTCCCTCAGCAGACTGTTTGCTTCTAGATGTCAACAGCTCTCAGAGGAATGCGGAACAACAGCCTTTTCACAAGCAAGAGTCAGCTTTGGTTCCTGATCTTTGCTTTTTGCATTGTAAAGAGGGTTGCTCATATAGGCCAACAAGAAATCAAAAGCCAGATTCCTTCCCGACTTTTTTTCCCAAAAAAAAAGCTAAAAGGAAAGGTGGAACTATAGTCATAGGAAAGAGATACTTTTTTTTATAAATGTTTTTCAGTTTGAACAGAAGAGAGTCCCCATTCCAAAAGCTCTCCCATTTATGTCTGCCTAAGTAAGGTCTATGGAAAGCCAGTGACATGAGGGTATCATTTCAACATGTACTATGTACACACAGAGAAGCTAGTTTAGGGAAAGGGACTATGAACAGTCAAACTGGTTACTAGAAAACCAATAGCACTAGTCACGAAAAACAAATTAAATTCACATTTTACACAAGCTAGTAATTAGTTCTTTCTGTGGTCTGATGGTATTCCAATGTTTCCTTGAAAAATTTGAGTGCAGTAGAACCTGGTTCCAGGGAGACCCAATAAAGCCAAGCCAGGGTATAGCTAAGGAAGTCTAAGTTGTGAGGAAGTAGAGAGGAGGAGACAAATGGCTGAGTGAGACCCAGAAGAGGCCTAGCCCTATGGTAAACAGCTCCAGGATAAAGCTGTGGAACCTGGTAGAGGATGTACCCATGGTTCATTCTAGAGGATAGGGCAAGAGAAAGTTGGGAAAACAGATACACCTGGGGGAAGAAATGATAGATACTGGGGAACACTCTTCAGGCATCACCTCAGTGGTCTTGTGGGTCAAGGAGGTGAGGGGCAGAGAAGTTCAGATTTGGTCAGCTGGTTAGAGAGTCTTAGGAATATCTGAATGGACCACATCCAGCAGGCTGCTAGATATCAATTTGGCAATGATGAAGCAGTAATGAGAACCCCAGAGAGTGATGAGCCCCTCCTCAAACCCAACCCCAGTCCCCTCCCTCAGTACCATGGCCACCAGAACCACACAGAAGGTTGTTTGGGTTTCACAGAATTCCAGGAGATATGTAATGGGAGCTTCTAAGATCTTTTGGGAGCCCTTAGCTGCCCACCCCTCATGGGGCCTATGAGCCCCTGTCAGGCCAGTCTCCTTCATCCAGCTCCATCCTGCTAATCTAAACATCTTCTTCAAAGCATGCCCTCTGACCTTATTTAAATGCCATCTTACACTTAGCCTGAGGTGTGACCTCTGCTTGGGCCTCCATAGATACACTCAACAGCAAGCTAGGCAGTAGGAGGAGAGGATGGACTACACACTGAGTTTCTGCAGTATGTTTCACCATGCTGGGGACACAGATATTTTAATGCTATGTCAAGGCTAGGCTCTCCATTAGGGCCATGCTGCATTCCATCAAAATCCCTGTGTATATCAGAGCCAGGCCAGAGGCCTGCCTGTGCCCAGTGATCCATCTCTCACCTGCTCCTTTGCACAGTGACCCAGCATTACAAGTGGCTGAGAGAGTCACAGGCCTATTTCTAACTAGAAGTGCCATCCTTGGGTTGACTCAGAGTGAAGCCCCGTTCTTGAGTCTTCTGGGAGTCGACAGGGAGTGGATGGCCTGCCATGGCTCTTGGGCACCCAGTGGAAAAGTTCCGGCAGCTTCTACCCAAACTAGCCTGGGACCAGGGCAGTTGCTTCTGAGATGTATCCTTGGGAACCATGCACTAGACAGACACCATATTCACCAGATGAGCTTAGGAAAAGGATTCTGAGTGACGCAGGGCAAGCCTACACAGTCACCTGGAGGAAATCTCCACCTGGCTTGGCACTGAGCATGCTGTTTCTGAAGATCTTGGAAAAGCTGCTGGATCCTACATGGCCCATTAGCATCTTGGAAGGTTCTACCAAGAGGTCTAGCCCAGGATGCAGGGTCTCTGGTTTGCCCTGCCTCGCGTGTGTCTTTGGATATATCCCTGGCCCCTGTGGTTGGGGTTCTACCTGTTAGCAGTTTGGGTCTGGGGCCTGCCTTACCTGAGAGGTCTTACCTGTCCCTGCCCTTGGGAATGGACCAACCTGAGGCTCAAATCATTGTAGGATGCCATAGGACAGCTTAAATCATCTCTGAATGACTTCTGCACGGGGAGGGAAAGACATAGCCATTCAGAGACTAAGAGGGGCAAGCCCTACCTTGAAACCCCAACCCACCACTACACTTCAGCTGCAAAAATATAATGCTACCTCATGATTCAAATAATAAAGGAAACTCATATTCACCAAGCCAAGGGAGTACCAATCTTGGCCAGCCTTGGGGGGCTGGGGAGACCAAATCCCCTCACAGACAACTCTATCTAAGCTGCTGGCACTATGGCTTTGTCTCTAGGCAGACAACATCCTCTGCTTGGGTGGTAGCAGCTTGTTCTCTGCCTCTTGTTCATTTTATTTTTAGACCCACTTGGCCAGCCTCTCTCTCTCAGCCGTTGCAGAATGAGAGCGTGCCCAGGGAAAGTGGTGGGCACATTAGTGAGGTGGGCAGGCAGACAGGCACACAGAGGGGTTGTAAGGACAGCTGATAAATTGTTTGCTTAGCTTCATCTATTTATTAGTGTGGTTAGAAACTGCTATTTATGTTTTAACCCTCCAGGGAAAGTCGTGAATCTTTGGATAAAAAGAGTTGGTGTATTTCCAGCTGGGAAAGTAAGAACTAATCAGTAGTTACAAATCTCACCAGGACTTCCATGCGCAGGAGCCTCCCCCGCCCCTCAGGCTGAGATGCTCTGAGCTTGGTTGCCAAGAAAGTTAGGCATCTTTATGCACACACTCTCTCAGTTTGTAAGGTTTCACATGGTGTGCTCTGATGGCAACTGGGGTTGATCTTGTGAGAATCCACAACAGCAAAGGGTAGGAGATGTCATGAGGAAAGGTGGCTGGCAAATCACAAGAGGGTTTCACACCTGGGAAAATTGGGAATTTTTCTCCATCCCCTGCTGGGGGGATGTTTTTCTGTACACTGTGAATATGTGTTGTTCGCATTGGTTAATAAATTAACTGCTTTGGCCTATGGCAAGGCAGCTTAGAGGCAGGTGGGAAATCCAAGGAGAGAGACAGGAAGAAGAAAGGCAGAGGCAGAAGAGATGCTGCGAGCTGCCTCCAGGTGAAGCAAGCTGGGGAAGTACCAGTAAGCCACGAAGCCATGTGACAAAACATAGTTTAATAGAAATGGGTTAATTTAAGATATAAGAGCTAGCTAGCAAGAAGCCTGCCATAGGCCATACAGTTTATAAATAATATTAAGCCTCTAAATGATTATTTTATAAGTAACTGAGTGACTGCAGGGCTGGGTCGGACAGGAGAAACCTTCAGGCTACAATCCCTAAAGGCTGTGTTAAGTGCAGGACTTAAAACAGGAAGTAGTCAGGCTTTATTGAGCCAGCACTAGGGCTCCTCCCCTTGCACAGGAAAACAGAGTCCAGGGAGTAAGCTCTGCTACAGACTTCCTCATCTTGGGCTGGGGCCTCACTTCTGGGCAAGTGCAGACCACCTTTATCATGGCAATTGCATGTTTCTTCACTCTCCCTCCCTTCTCCTTCCCTTCACCTGCCCTCTAGGAGTTAAGAACCTAGGACCTGGAATGAATCAGAGAAATCTGAAAATGTAAGGGGGCTAACAGAAATGAAGATGTTCTAAAGAGACATTTGTATCTCAGTTTGACAGACTATTGAAACAATGAACACCAAAGAAATGTTTTTTCCCCCTCAGGAATCTCATGGAGGGAAAAGGAAAAGGCCCTAGCCAGAAGAAGGACTTGTTGTGTGAAAGAGATTTCACACAGTTGTGTAGCTGGAGTTTTCCTGCCTGGCCCACAGTCAGGGCAAATCTCTTTCACCTGCCAGTCCCACAGCCTCTCAGACCCGACCAAGTAAACACAGAGACTTATGTTGCTTTCAAACTGTATGGCTGTGGCAGGCTTCTTGCTAACTGTTCTTATAGCTTAAATTAATCCATTTCCTTTAATCTATACCTTGCCACATGGCTCGTGGCTTACCGGCATCTTCACATGCTGTTTCTCATCGTGGCGGCTGGCAGTGTCTCTCTGACTCAGCCTTCCACTTCCCAGCTTTATTCTCCTCCTTGCCCCGCCTATACTTCCTGCCTAGCCAACGGCCAATCAGTGTTTTATTGATTAATTAGCAACACATTTGCCATACATCCCACAGCACAGTTGTAACAACTTGCAAGACCACCTTATAGGATGAGACTGAAGCCCAGACAAGGATGAGCCGATGGTGGGTAGAACTACACTGCTTAGAGGTACATGTCCCTGTATTTAAACTTTAATCTCACATCAGGATGTTAAAGATGAACTTGGTTCACTGGATTTCTTTGTCCCTTCTTCCTAATGTGGCCACACTGAATAAATCTCTGTCTTCTGCATTCCACTGTTAATTTGATTCTTTTAATTGGCTTATTGGGGATGGGAGGCAGAATGTGGCCTGGGACACAGATTGTGATCCCCAAATTCAATAATACTTTTGAGGGAAAAACTATTCCAGCTGGCAGCTATACTAATCCTGCCATTGTCACCTCAAAATGGCCTATAGGAGCAAAAAGATACCCTTTCCAGAAGGAGAAAATTCCTAATGTTAAGACATTCCCATTGTTTGCACCTAACATGCCCTTATATTTAGTCTGTGATGGTGATGTTTGGGAACACTTATCAATAAGCACTTTAGCAAGCTCTCCTGGCCTGCTTGTGGTTTCAGGAGCATAGACTTTTGTCTTTGCAGCTTTCTGTTAGAATACTAAAGTTTAAGGACACATGTAGACACATTTGAGTTCTGGAGTAGGACTAGTTTGCAGGCATCTCAGAGCTGAACTGGAAAAAAACAATCCAGTTCTGGCAACTCTCCTAAGAAATGGTTTTGCATTGCAAATGGAACGAAGCATTATGCCTTTTGGTTCCTGTAGAGAGCATTTTTTTCTCTGGTGTCTGAGGACCCTCATGGCCCCCTTTGCCTGTTGTTTATTTGTCTAAAGTAATTGACATAGGAAGAATACCATCAGCCATGGTCTGCTCTATCTGGCACCAGATTAGAGCTCAGATTTAGCTCAATTCACAGCCCACGCTCATCATTTGAGCTAAATTTATGTACGTCATAATGTAAAAACAAACATATGCCTTTGATAGGTCTGATTTATGCATGGAATCAGTTTGTAGTTTGTGTCTTAATTATTTTTTTAATAGTTTCATTGCAGAAAATCAAAGCCTGCTGAGTTTTATATTATGCTCTGCAACTTATTTTTTTTCCCCTTAGCTTAAAACATCTAATTCATCCATGTAATGTGGACTCTTTCTGTTTAAAACTTTCATGCTCATAAGATAAACTGAATAGAAATATAGCTAATTTATTTAGATGCTATTTGTTTACTTGTTTTTCAGATACATCAGCAAATATATGCTCAGGATAAGAAAATAAATGGGATTCCAACAACTAGGAGGATGTTAAAGGCATGTGTCTCCACCTCTAAGAAAATGATACTATTCCCAGAAAGAGCTTCAATTGGTACACTGTAAACAGGGACCAACCTTCCTCCTTTGCCCTACACTTCTCAGCATTTTTAATCTGAAAGGGGTTCTTGAGAAAGGCTCTGTGACCGAGCACTGGGGATCATAGTGCCTGCTTAACCTCAGTCTCACTTGCCTATTGGCAATGCTTCCCACAGCCTCCATTCCTCATCTCCTGCACTCCTAGTATTGTGTTGCTGCCTCTTTATAGTACTCTGGTTGTGACTAGCTAGAGAGGAAACTTGTCCATAGCCTCTCTGCAGCTCCATAAAGAAGCCAGAAGGTACTCTTAGAGTTCCTGACTCTATATCCTTTTGTGGGCCAAAGAAAATTTCCCCAGACCTCAGTACCCTCAAGGCCAGGGTGCAACAGTGGAGTCAGTTCAGCCTCCTCCTGGTCTAGGGCTGTCTCTTAGGCTTGGCAAAACATCTCAATTTGGTAACCTCACAAGCACCCCCTTCTCTCTTAAGCTCAGCTCTGTTGGTCTTCATGTACTATCCCTTAGCTCAGGATGAAATCTCAAGAAATAAAATTGTTTAGGTGTGGCTATTGCTGGTGAGTAAAAAAAAAGGAAGTTCTCTTGGCAGGTTATATAAGGTAAGCTGCCCAAGCCATTCCTCTTCAGCCTGCAAGTTATTCCTTTGGTCTGGGACTGTCAAGTGCATTAGCAACTCTCCAGAGCCTGTCTTTAATCCCTTCCTGGAACTGGCACATGCAGTCAAGAAGTGAACCATTTATGAAATATTAACTGAAGACAAAGATGCCTCTGAACTCCTGAACAGGCTGTGAGGTAGGATCTCTTGGGAAGGAGTGTATTTTTATAGACTATTCCTTCTACTTAGAAAATTATGAATTTGCCTTGTCACCGGGGAATAAGGATGAGCAGAGCCTTCTTAGATGTTTCTGGTAGACTAGACTCTTCTCAGGCCCATGCAGGCAGGGCTCTGTGAGATGGCTGCTTGCCACGGGCAGTCGGTGAACCACTTCACCTTGCTAAGAAGGCCTGCTCAGGACTGATGGGATACTGATGGATTAGAAGCTGCATGGGACACGAAAGCCTGTTGCTTTCCCATGTTGACTTAGAAACAGAATGTGATTGAAAGGAAGAACCACAGGACTTGGCCTCACTTCTTCATTGCCCAGTTATCTCTTCCACTCCAATGCAAAACACTTTGCAGATTCTATGTAACTGCAGGTAGCATTACTTTTTTTTCTATTTTAATTTTTTTCATTTTACATACCAACCACAGTTCCCTCTCTCTCCCCTCTTCCAGCCCCCTCCCCCCATCCACTCTTCAGAGAGGGTAAAGCCTCCCATGGGGAGTCAATAAAGTCTGGCACATCAAGTTGAGGCAGGACAAAGCCCTCCCCCCATCAAGGCTGAGCAAGGTATCCCACCATGGGGAATGGGCTCCAAAGAGCCAGTTCATGCACCAGGGATTAATCCTGGTCCCATTGCCAGGGTCTCCCTAAATAGACCAAGCCATGCAACTATCACCCACATTCACAGGACCTAGTTCGGTCCCCTGCAGGTTCTGTGCACTCCCACTAGCTCAGGTCAACTGTCTCTGAGTTTCTCCATCATGATTTTGACCCTCGCTGCTCATACAATCCCTCCTCTCTCTCTTTGACTGGTGCTCCACCCAGTGCCTAGCTGTGGGTCTCTGAATCTGCTTCCATCAGTTATTGGATGAAGATTCTATGATGACAGTTAGGGTAGTCACCAGTCTGATCCCAGGGGAAGGCCAGTTCAGGCACCCTCTCCACTAATGTTAGGAGTCTTAGCTGGAGTCATCCTTGTGGATTCCTGGGAATTTCCCTAGCACCAGTTTTCTCCCCCAACCCCGTAATGGCTCTCTCTATCAAGATATCTCTCTCATTGCTCTCCCTCTCCATCCTTCCTCGTACTTGACCATCCCTTTCCCTCATGTTCTCATCCCCCATCCCATAAAATCTAACTAAATTGTCAATCAAGATTAACCATCACAAGTCTACCATTTGTAAACTTGATACCCAAACCTATTACTTTTAAATAATAAAATTTAACTCTATTCCCTAAAGTCTCACTGTTGTTACCAAGGTGAAATGCATTTAATCCATTTGTAGACATCCTTTTATTTTACATGTATGAGTGTTTGTCTGCATGTATGTATTTGCACCAAATGCATGCCTGGATCCATGGAAGACAGAAGGGGGCATCAGGTCCCCTAGAACTGCAGTTATAGATGGTTGTGAGCTACCATGTGGATTCTGAGAACAATGACCTGCTGTGGGGTAATGCTTTTGTATACTTGTTTAATAAAACACTGATTGGCCAGTAGCCAGGCAGGAAGTATAGGCAGGATAAGCAGACAAGGAGAATTGTGGGAAGAGGAAGGCTGAGTCAGGAGACACCCGCCCGCCATTCAGAGAGCAGCATGTAATGGCACAGAGGAACATGCAGTGATATATAGATGATCAGAAATGGGCTGAGTTTAAGTGTAAGAGCTAGTTAGTAGTAAGCCTGAGCTAATGGCCGAGCAGTTTTAATTAATATAAGCCTCTGTGTGTTTACTTGGTCTGAGCAATTGTGGGACCAAAGGGTGAGAGAGATTTGTCCTGACAAATTAGGGTAGTCACCAATCTGATTATAGGGGAAGGCCAGTTCAGGGACCCTCTCCACTATTGCTGGGTCATCCTTGTGGGTTCCTGGCAATTTCCCCAGCACTAGGTTTCTCCCTAACACCATGTCTCCCTGTATGAAAACATCTCTTACATTGCTCTCCCTCTCCATCTCTACCCCAACTGGACCATCCAGTTCCCTCATGTTCTCATCCTCCTCCCCTCCTCTCTTCACCCCCTCCCAGTTTACCCAGGAGATCTTATCTATTTCCCCTTCCCAGGGTGATCCATGCATCCCTCTTAGGGTTCTCCTTGTTACCTACCTTCTTTTGGGTTGTGGATTATAGTCTGGTTATTCTTTTCTTTACATCTAGAGTGGCCTAGAGGCATTACTTTTACTTGTTGAGTAAAGAACACAAATAAACAGCTAGTTTGAGTTCAGCACTACTCTTATGAACCTTGTATTTAAAAATGTGCTAATTCCTAGAACATTTCCATCCATAGACAGTACTCAATGCACATGAGGATTCAGATACTGCCCCCAGCAATGCCCCATTTGTTCTTTCAGTGAATTTTCATCAAGACCCCAGTAGGTTCCAGGACTTGTGATTGATACTGGGGCTACAATGGTGAATAAAAATGACATGACTGCCGAATTCAGGGAATACATGGCTGACTGGGGAAGGTAGATTAGAAAACCCCAGTAGCCTTGGAGAAAATCATTATTACTGTGTTGCAGTCAAGGTTGAGCATGCCATGTTTCCTTCTAAGGCTCTCAGAGAAAATATCTCCTTGTATCCTTTAGCTTTCTGGCAGCTCCTGGCTTTGTTGCTTTGTAGCTATGTCACACCAATCCTTGTTTTTATCTTTATATGGCCTTCTCCATAGTTTCTCTTCTTTATATGTCTGTTTTGTTTTTGTTTTGTAAGATTGTTTATCATTAGATTAGGGCCCACTTTTAAAAAAATCCAGGCTAATCCATTCTTAAGATCCTTATCTTCTACTTTTTTTTTTTCCATTTCAGAGGCTAGGACAGAAGGATTGAAAGTTCAAGGCCTGGGGAACTTAGAGGGTTCTCAAGGGTGAACTTACTACTATTATATTTTTTTTCTAAATGGATATAGTATCAAACTTTTTTCTAAATTCATCTCTCTCAACCTATAGATTATTATAGTACACAGTCCTCCCCAGAGAAGTTTCTGTGTGGAAGGTGGGTAACAGAAATTCCTAACTGATGCAAGTACAGAGAATAAGTTGCCTGTGGAGTACTCAGCAACAAATGAGTGAACTCCCAGCAGCTACGGTTATTAGCACATGACTTGCACAAAATCAAGCCAGTCATCATTCTAGCATGATCCCCATCCCTACCTGAGGTACTGTGAACAGTTAATGGCTTCTTAGGAAGTGACAGTTTTTTTAAGGTTATAGTCAATCATGTTCTACTGGATGGCTCCACACCCATGAGGAGCATATGGGCAACAAAAACTAGACTCAGTGGATTACTAAAAACAAACAAAAAAGGGGACATTGAGTTGGAAGGGGGTAGATCTAGAAAGAGGGGGTAAGAATGTGGGGTAGATATGATCAAAATACATTGTATGAAGTTCTCAAAGAATTAATAAAATGTTTATAAAAAAAGAAAGTTCAAGGCCAACCCAGAAAACAATGAGACCCCTATATTAACAACATTAACAACTAAAATGAAATGATTTGCATTTTAAACCTGAAAAACATTCTTCCAAATAAGGTCACAGACCCTTGTTCACAGCCTTTGTTGCCCCCTGGTACCAATGAGATGCTGTCTGAGTTTCTCAGTTGGCACTCAACACTTTCCAGTCAGACCTGACTAGTTTTGCAGTCACCTACTCCCTGCACACTATCACTCTCTCACAAAACTGTATCTTTGCCTAGCTGCTTTCATCCTCAGAATATCTGGCTTTCTTGTGTCCCTATGTCTCTGATCGCTTCTTCCTTGCCTATGACAGTCTTATCCATATGCTCACCATTTTTCCATCTTTTTGAGATACAGCCCAGGCTTCACAGGTATGGCATAGACTTCCCAACTCCTTCCTTCTGTTTTAGACCTTTCCTGAAGGTCTACGTGAAGATCATGATCATTCTTGAGGTCAACTCACTGAACTAGGAGTCTCTTTTCCACTCTGGGCTATGCTATTTTACTTGTTCATGGATCTGGCACCCCCCACACAGGGAGGCATACAGTGGGGTTTTGTGCAATAAGATTAAAGATGAACTATGAGTCTTATTATTTCTGCACTGTCTAGTGGGACTTTAAACAAGTCAGGAGGGTAATGCAGTAGGAAAACAAGCTGAAAGACAAGTACAGAATCATCCAGAATGGCAGCTGGTGTTCAGAGGTCTGACTTCTGCCATGGCCTCTCTAACTGCTCCATTTTCGGCAGCTGCTGTTTCTAGCCAAGAGTCACCCCTTTACCTACAGCTAGGAATGCCTGCTGGTCTCTTGAAACTGAGAACTGGGATTTAGCATGACACCCCAAATGAAGGCAGAGCAGCCTTTGTAGATGCCCACACAGTCCCTCTTCTTGATTCTTCCTTGTTTGCCAAGTACACTGCACTCTTATTGTATTCCCTTGGATTTCTGGGAAAACAAGGATGATTGTTTTTCATCCAGATTCTAAGACCACAGGTAGAGTTCACATTTCAAAGTCCACCTACATAGCACCCTTAAAGTCTGTCTCTAGAACCTCTCTTAGGAAAAACTAGGTGATGGGCAGCAATACACCCTGCTCATTTCGAAGACTGAGATTTTCCAATTTTTTTATTTGTTCATCAGAGTCTTCATAGCTGCCCTAACTAGAACTCTGTCTTAAGAATTCTTACAGGGTCATGGTGGTATGAAAAGTAGACAGGGAATAAATTGTGGTATCACCCTTGTGTTACCATCCAAGTTATGACCTCCTGGGTCCTGCTTTGAGCCTCAATTTCCAGTAAACTCATTTATTCACTTACTCAGTAAAAAGAAAGAACTCATTATCAAATATCTACTAAGTCCAACAGTGAACTCGAGAGTCCTTGGTCTTATAGAACCATCCTGTGATGTTGTTCTAGTCCATTTTCTAGTGGTAAAACAATATATTTGACTAAAAATATTATAATGAATAATTACTTGCCTTCCTTCCTCTTACAAAGTAACTAATGCCATTGTAGGGGCCCTAACCTCATGACCTTATCTAATCCTAATTATTTTCCCAATCTCCTCCTCCAAATACTATCCACATATGAATTATCAGACTGACTTTCTAACACATGAAACATTTAAACCACAACAGAGGTGCTAACCAGGTGAGTAAGCTCAAGAGACCAGGAATTCTAACAGCACATCAGAGATCTAGGGACTAGATGATTCTTGACTCACAATGTAAAGTAACTTTTTCCTGTCAGAATTTCAATATTTTTTTAAAAGAACAACAGCAACAGTAGCTGTGTGTGTATATGGCTATTGTAATCTAAGATAACCAGCTGCTTCAAATGAAGAAAACAGACTTGAATGCAGAATCCAACCTGAACATCACATAAAGTCAAAGTCCAGCTTATAGACAGCTCAATTACTGTGTATCCTGAAGTTTAATGCAATGTGATTAATAAGATGAACATGATTTAATGATAGGTTTTTTAAAAATTGAATAAAAAAGAAAGCAGCCCATCACTGAAATCATCCACTGACAGTGATGTGCACAGCAGCATTAACAGCTTATAAAGGCATATGGTTCCAGAACTCCTCATTTTGAAGCCCAGCCTATGGCCAATAAGGACCGTGCAGCTAGCCACACTTCTAGCACATCTGCACATCTGGGTTTATCCATCAATCACAGGTGACAGTCTCCTTCCTGCTCTCTTCTGTCATCATCATAGTGGACCTTGCCTCAATTCTGGTCATATAATCCATCATGAAGAACAAGCTACATAAACATTACTCAGGCACCCTCCTGATGCTTTCTTGTCACAGCAGATGGGAGACCAGGCGAAGAAGTAAATGCCTGAAGGGCAGTCATGGATGATGTGTTCTGCAAGTGAGAAGTACGAGGAAGGGAAGAGACTGGACTGATTGTGAAGAAAAGAGAGAATGGGATAGGACCTGGGCATTTAGCTGAGTTTCTGACTGAATGCCAAGACAGCCTCTCAGGAAAGGCACTATGGTATTGGGTAAGAAACCCCCAAGTCCAGAGCTACCCAAGCAGACACAGTGAGAAGGCCTAAGGCTCTTATTTCCTTTAGTACCAGCTTTGAAAGATTTTGGGAGGGATCAAGAAGACCTAGGGGAGCTGGATTAGACTAACCATGGCCCCTTCTCCAAGCCAGACTGGAATCCCTTCTCTTGAAGTCCAAGAATTAAAGCCAAGTGCTCTTTGTGCCTCCATTTCAATCTTTAGTATAGGGTTGTTCTTAACTTATGCTGCTTATTCTCTTAACTCACACTGTTTATTCAGACTGTAGCCTGGTGCCCATCTGACTCTGTTGGCCTGCCCAGAGGTAGATCAGGCCTGAAATGCCACCATTAGGGATTGTAGCCTGGTGGGTCCCACCTCTCTCTAGCTGAGTGGGTCAGATTCGGCTAGTTCATGTTCCATGTCTCCTCCACTGTTCAGTGGGGTTGAAGAAAACATAGATGGGATTTTTTTTGATAGATGAGATTTGACTCTGAAAGTATATAAATGCGTTCACTTTTTCTTTCTCTTCTTCCCTCCTTTCTTCTTTTTTCTATAATATTGCTTTTATGATACATATATTGGTTTCTGTGGTTGCTGTAACAAATTGTCATAAATTCAGTGATTAAAACAGCATCTTTGTCATGTATAAAATACAGATGTTCATTCACTTATTCACTTACTCTCCTGTGGTGATATATTGTGCACCCTAACAAACTTGCCTGAGGATCAGAGGACAGAGCCAGCCACTAGATTAGACATAAAGGTCAAGCAGTGGTGGCACACACCTTTAATCTTATCACTTGGAAGGCAGAGATCCATCTGGATCTCTGAGTTCAAGGCTACACTCGAAACAGAGCCAGGCAGTGGTGGCACATACCTTTAATACCAGTATTGGGAAACACAAACAGCTATGAAGGCCAGAAGTCTGAAAATAAAGTGTCAGAATAGCTACTTTTTGAAGGCTGCAGACAAGAGTCCATTCTTGCCTCTTCCATTTTTCTGTAGCCCCAAGTTTTCCTGGGCTTGTGGCCCCATTATTTCAATTTCTATTTCTATCTCAGCCTCACCTTCTTCCTATGGGTTTCAAATCTCCTTCTGCCCACTTTTTATAAGGCCATTTGTCACTGGATTTAAAATCTACCTGAATAACCGAAAAAGACCTCATTGTGAGATTGTTCTTTTAATTACATCTGCCAAAATCTTTTGACAAATAAGGTCACATTCACAGCATCTGGGATAGACATCTTTTAGGAGAAAGCCATCATTCAGTACACTATAGTGTAAGTGTTAGCAATTCCCACCAAGCTTACGTTCAAAAGCCAAGCTCCCTACAAGACATTCACAGAGATAAGTGTTTCCAGCTACAACAGGGTATAAGACCACAGCTTAGGTCAACTTTGACAAGTTCATGGGCCAAATGGCCTTGGACAGCAGGTGATCCAACTCCTCACTGGCCTACTAGAGGAAACTAAGCTACCAGAGTAAACAGTGAGTATTTCAAGGGTACCTCCTGTGGCTGTCCCAGGCTTGCTTCCACAAAAATGCTAACAACTATCACCACCTGATTCTCCAGGCTGCCCAAGGTGTATGTCTACTCCTAACCTGAGGATTATATACATTTAGCTAAGGGCACTGCCAACTGGCTCCCATTGCTGAAAATTCTCAAGACAGAAATGGTCGGCACCAGGAGGCAAGAAAGCATAAAATGGTAGCAATGTTATAGGCAAGGATTGGAGTATAATTTCTAGGCTCTTTTGTCCTGGAACAAAGAAATGGAACAGGGATAATATTGGAAATAGAGACAGTTTATTAAAGGAGAAAGCACTGTTGAGGTTGGAAGTGAAACAGAGACTTGGGAATGGTTATAAGTTGAAGGACTCGGGCAGAGTCAGGACCCTGACCCTTTATTGTTCATTTACATAACACCTACCTTCTGCATTTGGAGATTTTCAAGGTCTTCTCACACATCTTGGTCCCTTACAAGTAGTCAAGTAGTCCTTAATCTGAGTTTGTCAGATTTTTTTCTGTCATTGGTTCTTCACATGTTAATTTTGATCTCCCTATTTTCATCCTGCTGTCCTTCTACAGGAAGAGCTCATCTGATCAGGGCCCAGAAAGCAAAGTCCTGGTTTTAAACCTTGATGAGAATGTCTGCCACTGTAGACAGCTTCCTTAAGTTATATTGACAGTGTGGACCCTGGTCACCTTTCAAAGTGGAATGGAATCTGTCTGGCCTTCAGACCCCAAAATCTGGCTGGGTCTCAGATTTTTCCTGTGTCCTCTCTTGCTAGGAAAAGCAGGGGTTCCAAGAAAAAACTGGAGCTTGGAAGATGGAGTGTGGTACCAGAAGAAAAACATTTCTAAAAACAGAACAAGAGAAAAATCTTAGTTCACCAGAAGGGGAGGGAACAATCTGGTGTCCAATTTCAGTGATTATCTACAAGGAAATGGTCCTTTACTCCAGGCATGTGTATGCCTTTTAATTTCCTCTTGTGGGCTCCTGAGGGGGTTTGTAACTGTGCAATTGGTATTCCTCTCCAGCCTAGGGGCACATGGGCACTCTCTCAGCAAGGGCTCCAGGTGATATGGTGTGCCACCTGCATGCTCAGCTTCCCAATTAACTGCCCTGTTGCAAATCTCCATGAGATGGGGGAGGCAAAGTGCTAGGCAGGGTCAGCTCTGACCTAGGTCCAGGTAGATCATTTCTAGGCCAAGCAGCAGTGTTACAAAGGTGATGATTGGCTTCAAGAACATCATATTTTTTGATAAACAATATAAAAATACTGTATGAGTGAGAAAGGGCTTGGCCCCCTTAAGCAATTAAGAAAGCCAATTACAGGATGGTGATTTGCATTACTAGAAGACTTTTTGTTTCATAAAATGAGGTCTCTAGAGGCTTCACTAGATGACAGGTCCCCAGGGGTTTTAATGGTTCAATTTTAAAATAATGATTTGCCCCCAACTCTAGGGCAGCATGTTCTGCTATCACGTGATAGCAGAGCTCCTGTATTGACTTTTGACCAGCCTCCCAACCCCAGAGCTGTTCTGTACCAGTCACCCACCACAGTCTCACACACAGCTCCCTTTTGTTTGTTTATTTATTATTTATTCTCTCATTACATCCTGACCACAGTTTCTCCTCCTGCCATTCCTCTCTGTCCCCCCTTCCCTATCCCCCAGATCCATTCCTCCTCTGTTTCCCCTTTAAAAAAAAAGAGTTGGTCTCTCAGGGATATCAACCAAATATAGCATAACAAGTCACAATAAGACTAGGCACAAACCCTCATATCACAGCTGGATGAGACAGCTCAGTAGGAGAAAAGAGGTCCCAAAAGCAGGCAAAAGAGTCAGAGACTCCCCTCCCCAACTGTTGGAGTCCCACAAGAACACCAAGCTACACAACCATAATGCATATGCAGAGGATCTAGCTCAGACCCATAGAGCCCCGTTCTTTGCCTCATCCAGGGCAATGTACAAAATCCAGATGTGATTGCTCTCAGGTCCAAGCAAGGTGCATTCCAACTTCGCAATTTCAAGATTGCATTCCTAGGGATGCAAACCCTTACCTATGCAGTGTGTTTGGGACAATGCCCTACTTAGTGCCCAGAATAATGGCAAGGGTTGGGGGATGAAATTTGTAAGAGTACATCATAAGTTGTGCCATTTACAGAACAAGCTCAAGATATAATAGTGGAGAATGACCCCTTCCCTATAGAAAGGGCTTCTAAGACATAGTGCCTCATGACCTAACCATTCAAACAAGCTAAACCTTGTTCAGTGGGAACATGCACACCTAATGCTGAGGTATTAAGGGGTTAGCTTGGTAGGCTCGATAAAGAGTTAATTTCTGTCAGTGCTTCTTAGCAGAAGACCTTTATGTCTAAACTGAAATTTGGAGAAAAATCGATTTCTACAATACAAAATTTATGGATGGAAAGTTTAGAATAGAGTAAGGACTTAAAGACATGTATTCCAATCACTCATTAGAAATAGAGTTTTGAGATTAAAATTAATTAATGTGCTGCCAATTCAAGACCGGGAAGTAAGCACTTTATACATAACTGGTGATTGCAAGTACCCCTCTTCTATCTTTCCTTCTGCCATTGCTGGAGAGAAATGTTGTGGGCACCTTAAGGATTCAAAGTGGTCCATACAAGTTCTGAAATCCAAGCCTCAGCTGGAAAGTTGTTCTCAGACTTAGGCAGTGTAAGGAAATTAAAATGAACAAGGGTAAAGGGTCAATAGATGAAGAGTGATGAGGGGGGAGGGAGAGGGAGACTCTGAGGAATGGAGACAGGGGAAGGAGGAAGAGAGTGAATGTGAATATTTCCTGGTGATTTTAATTTTCACATCATAAAACACTACATGTCTGTCAACCACTGTATTTATTGACCTACCTACTGTATCCTCATGGATATACCTCAGGGAGAGAGGAAAACAGAATTCACTCCTTTATTCCCTAGCCTGACTTACCCACAGTTACTTTGGCACATAAAACGGAAGGAAGAGTCCTGGAAAACTGCCAAAGGCTTCTCCTCTCTCAGAGCAGTGGCCAATTTTTACAACCAATGGAAAAATGAAGTTGTCCTAAGTTGCCCTTCTAAATGATACCAACTTTGGTTCAACAAAAGCAAGATCATGAGTAGCAGCTATCTTGGCTCAGCAGAGCCACAAGTGCCCTTTATTTGCCTCTTACTCCTGGGTGGGGGTGGACAGAACCTCAGAAGTAGGAAACATTTCAAGTAATCAGTGCTTCAGTCTGACCTCTAAAAACCTCAGCCAGCAATGGAATGACCATCCTTTCCCCTGGTCTGAGGAAAAGCCACGGGCTACATGCATCTACTCTCAGACTTGATATGGTCAGATAAGTAGCAAGAAAGGAACTTTAAGTGAGTAGCTTCTGGTATATTCTTGCTCCTCAGCCATCATGATCACTTCTGGATTCCTATCTTCCATTTCCTCATCCATCCAAGTGCTAAGGAGGCTTGGTTGAAAAGAAGAGGAGGCATCTGCCTCTATCTGGGTAACAAGATGATTGGCTTCCTCCCAACTGTACCACTTCCCAACTGTATCGGCTTCTCTTGTGGCTATGTCAAAATTACCAAGTGTCTTCAAACAGCTCAAATTTCTCCCATACTTCTAGAACTCCAAATTTCAAAATCTGTTTCAGTGGGCTAAGATCACATCAAGGTGTTGACAGGGTTAGCCACTTTTGTAGGCTCTAAGGGAAATCCATTTCCTTGTCTTTTCTAGCTATTAAGGCCCAACTGTAGACTTTTGTTTGTGGTGCTTTCCATCATCAATAATGATGATGGCTTCTCATCATTATATTATCTTCTCTTCTTTTGGTACCAAATCACCCCTGCCTCCCTCTGACAAGAAAGAACTCTTGTAGTTACTTTTAGAACCTTCATACACGATCCAGGATAACATATCCATCTCAAGATCCTTCATGAGATCATTTCCACAAGTCCCCTTCATCAGGTAAGGTCATGATTACTGGTTTTAGTAGTTAAGATGTGACCAGCTTTGTGGACTATAAGGCAGTCTCCTACACTAGCTCTGAGTCATTGGGCAACTATATCACCTCTTTCTCTGAACCTTAGTTATCTCACTCATACAAAAAAGATGAGGGTCCTGCCATGCTCACTTCCTGGGCTTTAGAGGGGGTTCTTGTAAGATGATACATGTTATAGTATTTTGAAAACTATTGCGTTAGACCAGCATAAGCACTGTGGATTATTTTGTTATCCTTCCTATGAGGCTGAATTTCTCTCAGTTCAGTAACCCAGTGCCACCTTGCTTATAGGGTCCATCCCTCCATGGCCTTCTCTAAGCACGTTTTGATAAATACACTGTATGAATTTGACCCTAAGTAAGCATGTAAAAAGGAAAGCTCTTGAGTGGGTAGAGGACATTCTGGGTTTTGATCCAAGGCACTGATAAATAGATACTTCAAGTGACCAAAATGTCCTTTCTTTCTAATGTGTTGTGGCTCTAATGAGAGCTACATGTTTATAAATGAGAATGGGGGCACAGAATCATTGTTTTCTCTGCTTTTCATCTCTTTACTGCCTCTAGGACCACCTGATACTCCCTCCTCCAGGATAGCCCCTAAGAGCATATCCAGCAGGCACAGAAATAAGATGCAAGCATTCTTGAGCCTTTGTGCCATCCTGGACCACTGTCATTTGCTGTCCATAGTCATTTGTTAGTTCAGGCCCTACTATCAGTCTCAGCTGGCTGGATTTCCTGGAGATAGACTACAGTTTGCTCAGCAACTAATAACATGTGAGCAAAAGTAAAATCATCCTGAGTGAAGTAACCCAGACTCAGAAAGACAAACACGGTATGTACTCACTCATAGGAGGATACTAGATGTGGAACAAGGATGACTGGACTGCTACTCACATCACCAGGGAGGCTACCTGGAAAACAGGACCCCAAGAAAGACACGGGGATCACCCAATGACAGAGAAATGGAATGAGATCTACATGAACAGCCTGTACATGAGTGGGGGTAGTGAAGGGCAAGGGTCGAGGGAAAGAGAGCTTGGGGGAGTGGGAGATCCCAGCTGGATCAACAACAGAGAGGGAGAACAAGGAATAGTAGACCATGGTAAATGAAGACCACATGAGAATAGGAAGAAGCAAAGTGCTAGAGAGGCCCACAGAAATCCACAAAGATACCCCCACAACAGACTGCTGGCAATGGTGGAGATACAGCCCGAACTGACCTACTCTGGTGATGGGATGGCCAAACACCCTAATTGTCGTGCTAGAAACCTCATCCAACTACTGAGGGATCTGGATGCAGAGATCCATGGCTAGGCCCCGGATGGATCTCTGGGAGTCCAATTAGCAAGAATGAGGAGGGTTTATATGAGCGAGAAGTGTTGAGACCAAGGTTGGATAAAGCACAGGGACAAATAGCCAAACGAATGGAAACACATGAACTATGAACCAATGGCTGAGGGGTCAGCAACTGGATCAGGCTCTCTAAATGGGTGAGACAGCTGATTGGCTTGATCTGTTTGAGAGGCATCCAGGCAGTGGGACCGGGTCTTGTGCTCATTGCATGAGTCGGCTGTTTGAAACCTGGGGCCTATGCAGGGTCGCTTGGCTCGGCCTGGGAGGAGGGGACTGGACCTACCTGGACTGAGTCTACCAGGTTGATCTCAGTCCGCGGGGAAGGCTTTGCCCTGGAGGAGGTGGGAATGGGGGATGGGCTGGGGGGAAGGTAAGGGGGGCGGGAGGGGGGAAGAAGGGAATCCGTGGCTGATATGTAGAACTGAATTGTATTGCAAAATAAAAATTAAAAAAATAAAAAAATAAAAAAAAAAGATTCTGAATATAAAGAATCAAACCACTGGGTACTTGGTCCCTCTGACTCCTGGTACTTAACAGAGGTAACCAATAAGCTTTCTGAAAGAAATGGTTATCTCCCTACTACTCATCATATATTAAGTATGTGTACATATATTCTCATTCTGGTTCTTTTCATATATTTATGTGTATTTCTTGTCCCATTCACACATACGTTGAGGAGATAGCACTCCACCTTCTTATTCCTTCCTGCGTTTCAAGGATCACTTAGCAAAAAAAACAATTTATACTCTAATTTTGACCTCATGGCTTCTGATGGAAACACAATCTAAGGCAACAATTAATACATTTTTATTCTGTGCATGATTTAATATTAAAAGTAAATCACTATAGTTAATCATATTAACAGAGGAAAGGGGGAAATAATATAATAATTTAGAGAGATTCAGAAAAACATTTGATAATATTTAACAGCCACCCATGATGAAATAAAAAACAAACAAAAATCTCTTAGCAATCTGTGAATGGAAAGGAACTTTCTCATCTGGTAGAGAAGCAACAAAATAAAGCAAAACAGCAAGTACCATAATCAAAGGTAAAGAAGGAAAATCTTTCCCTATAGACTGAAAATGAGAAAAAGTTGCCACCACTTCTGGTCCATACAGGATCAGACATCCAATCTAGTTCAATAATAATCTTGGGGACAGGAATAAATATCAGAACCAAATAAAAACCCATTATTTGTAAACTACATTACTGAATATATAAGAAATGCAATTGAGTCTATAAAGCAAATTTTTGGAATGAGTGAATTTAGCAAGATTATAAGATACAAAGTTAATATATACTTGAAAAGATGCTGCAGTTTTATATACAACAAATAAATACCAATTAAAATTATAAAACATGCCATTTATGAGAACATTAGAAAATACCAAATGCTTGAAATGAAATATATAAAACCTCTATACTTGAAACGCTGAAAATATAAAGCTCTCAGTAAAAGGATTGATATGCTGTAAATCATGTATTGAAAAACTAAATACTACAAAAATATTATTCCCAAGTTATTCATATATTCAACATAATCTTAGTAGAAACCCAAGCAGGCTTTTGAAAGTCACTTGAAATAAGTGTGAACTTGAAAATGCAATCACATAGAAAGCATCATATTTGTGCAAGGCAGTCCAGTGTTAAGGAGAAAAGCAGCCAGTGAAGACCCCAGAAAGAAGTACACTGTCTTTTCAATAAGTTATTATCAGTCAATCAAATATCATATGAGAAAAACATATATTATGAGACTCCTACCTCATGTCATACATGCAAACCAATTTTAAGTAATGTGTAAACAGCAAAAAATGTGTTTTTTACAGAAAATCTAGAACATCTTCATGATATTAATATTTATTGTTGTTGTTGTTATTTGAGACTATGTAGCACTGGCTGGCTTGGAGCTTACTATATTGACCAGGCTGGCCTCAGTCCCACAGCTACCTAATGGCCTCTGTCTCCCAAGTACTGGGATTAAAGGAGTGTGCCACCATGACCAGCCATCTTCATGAGTTTAATTAAGCTTTCAGATGGAAAAGATGGAAATGATTGCTCTCTACCTATCACTCATATATTGTAAATCAATACTTAAATGAGACACAAAATGCACAAACCACTTAAAATCATACATTAGATTGTAATAAAAGAATGGGGAAAGGCTATGCTCAAAAGAGAATGCATTATTCAAATCTTTTGCCAATTTTTATGTTTTTCATATTTATTTATAGAAAATATTATGTTATATTATCTATTCTGGATAGCCTTTTGAAATAGATATTCAGAGATTGACAGAGATACCAAAAAGAACTAAATAAAGTCAAGTCAAGAAGGTAATTCTTGCCAGCTTCCTGCCAGCTACAGCCATTCCCTGGCTACACCCTTCCTTATTCCTTGATTTGAGTGGGGATCCCTCATCTGACTCATTGTCTGCTCTGCAGATCATGTCGGGTTGTATAAAGAACTGAAGCTCTGTATGCCCTGTGTGGAGAGAGACAACTTATACAACCTTAGGTTATGTATAGAAGTGCCATCCGGAGAGACCAGGACACTGTGCATGTGGACTATGCTGAGATGATGAAGAAGGTAGTTTTGACTAAAACTTTTCAAAGTTGTACCTGGATAACCATATCAAACCCACTTTTGAACTGAAGACAGTCATGACTCCCTATCTTTGAAACCCACAGCTAAGAGTTAGAGGAAAACAGTTTTATTAAGAGTTAATGAACAATTTCATTAATGTTAGCGGCCTCTTTCATTTTGCTCTTCCTCAAAACCAAGGACAGCATTTATCAGATACACAAATGTACACTGTAGCTAGAGTTTTCCTGCCTGGCCCACAGTCAGGGCAAATCTCTCTCACCTGCCAGTCCCACAGCCACTCAGACCCGACCAAGTAAACACAGAGACTTATATTGGTTACAAACTGTATGGCCGTGGCAGGCTTCTTGCTAACTGTTCTTATAGCTTAAATTAATCCATTTCCATTAATCTATACCTTGCCACATGGCTCGTGGCTTACCAGGATCTTCACATGCAGCTTGTCATGGTGGCGGCTGGCAGTGTCTCTCTGACTCAGCCTTCCACTTCCCAGCTTTATTCTCCTCCTTGCCCCGCCTATACTTCCTGCCTAGCCAACGGCCAATCAGTGTTTTATTGATTAATCAGTAACACATTTGCCATACATCCCACAGAAGTACACAGTGATGTATCACACAGCAATGTTTCATTCAATGGCAGACTGCTTATATAACAGTGATTCCATAAGATCACACCAGAGCTGGAACATTCTTATCCCCTAGTAATGTCACAGCCATCTGATTACCTTGGGTCTGGGGCACCTGCACTTAAATGAAAGAGAACATAGGGTGGTCTTCTTGATTCCTTTGAGTATTAGAGATGGGAAGAACTTTGACCACCAATTTCTGGCTCCTGCAGGCACTGAGCCAGCTTAGTTTTGAATGTCTGACATCCTATTCTGTCCTAGGCCTTCAACTTGTAACTAACTGACTGCTTCCTCAACAATTAGTCACATTTACCTATTGGGCTTCTCAGCCATGTACCTGGGGTATGTGCTTATCTCTTCTGAGGGTTGTCCCCAGATCAAGGAAAACTTTCTAGAAAGAATGAAGGAAAGAAGAGAGGGAGGTAGGTAGGTAGGGACGGAGGGATGGAGGGAGGAAGAGAGGAAAGATGAAGAGTGGGCAGGGAGAGGGGAAGAAAGAAAGAAGAAAGGGAAGATTTCCACAAATCATTAAAAAAATACTGATAACCCAATGTGGTGGTATTGTGTTCCCTGAAATATTGTGCATGCTAATAAACTTATCTGGGGTCAGAGAACAGAACAGCCACAATATTAAACATAGAGGTTAGGCAGTGGTAGCACACGCCTTTAATCCTAGCATTCCGAAGGCAGAGATCCATCTGGATCTCTGAGTTCAAAGCCACATTGGAAACAGCCAGGCATGGTAACACATACCTTTAATCCCAGGAAGTGATGGCAGAAAGCAGAAAGGTATATAAGGCGTGAAAACCAGGAACTAGAGCCTTTGTTAAGCTTTTAGGCTTTTGAGCAGCAGTTCAGCTAAGATCCATTTGGATGAGGACACAGAATCTTCCAGTCTGAGGAAACAGGATCAGCTGAAGAATGATCAGGTGAGGTGGCTGTGGCTTGTTCTGCTTCTCTGATCTTTCAGCTAGCTCTGAGTTTGTTTTTGTTAATAAGACCTTTTAAGATTCGTGCTACAACCCAATGGAAAATTTTGCAAAAATATTCAATAAACATTTCACTTAAAAGTTATCTAAGAGCCTACATATGTTTAGCTCCAGAACCCTTCAGAGAAAAGTAAAGCAAAACCATAATGGATGATGACTCATGCTGTAGTACAGCATACTCTGCAGTGTGAGTCCCAGATTCTCCAGTATACCTGAAGCCAAGTGCTCATATCCCCAGCTGCCATAAACATTGACAGATGACAGATCACAGCCTAGCTCCTCTTCCTAATGATTTGGTCACTGTGGAAAAACTCTGCATAGCATGAAGCTACCTTTCCCTGCAGGGGAGATGAATCAAATGGTTCCTTGTATCGGCCATTTGATGTATCTCTGTCCTCAGATCAATTTAGAGATAGTTCTGAAGGTTCATCCCAGTTGCATTGCTCTCCATAAAACTGACTGGAGTATACTTTCTCCTTCTGACTCTCTCAAAGATATTTATTCCCAGAATATCCCCCATACACTTCCTGCATACTATTATTTGTTTTAGAGTGTACTTCCTAAGAAATGAAACCTGAAACAACTACACTCCCCTCTGAATTGCAAATGTAAAAATGACGATGTTTTCCTGAGGATGTGGACCAACAAGAACTCTCATCTTCCAAAGTGGACCAATTATAATGCTTGTATATGCCAATGGAAGCATAAATTCTTTAACCACCTTGGAAATCAGAATGTCATTGTGGCAGTGTCTACTAGAGCTAAATATATATATTTATATTTTTATATGACCCAAAAGCTGCACTACTAAGTATTATAGCTACAGATAAAGCATATAAGTCATGTACCACATAATGTCTTGGCCAATGAAGGAGAGCATATACAACAGGGTTCCTACAAGATTATAATAAAGCTTGGAATTCTTATTGCCAAGTGACATCATAGGTGCCATAACTACATCACTCACATATTGGTGGTGAAATTGCTGTAAACAAGCCTGAGCCTCTGCTTGTCTGAGTATTACATAGAATTACATCTAATCTATAATGCTCAGTAATGATAGGTGATCATGTTACTGGCTTGTGCATTTATTATACTAGACTTTTATTGTTATTTTTGCATATTCTTTATACTTATAGGGAGAACAGTTTTATAAAAAACAGTTTGCTGTAAAGTATTATGTTATGTTATGTATTAAGAGGAGCCTCTTCTTACTTGTATTTGCATTAAGAGGTTTCATCAAGTGATTGACTGATACTATCTAGGTATAGCAAGGAGCCTGAACATTCTCAAATGTAGCCTATGTGGCTATATGTATTAATCAAGGCTGGAGCAGGAAGGAAGAAAAAAAATGATACATATTAGATGTTAGCAATTGAAAGGCAACCTCAGAGACTCTTTTTGCTAGGTTCTCTCTCTCTCTCTCTCTCTCTCTCTCTCTCTCTCTCTCTCTCTCTGTCTTTCTCTTTCTCTCTCCCTTTATCTCTCTTTTTCTCATGTGTGTGCATGCACACATGCATCCATGCACGTAACCCTTTACCACTCACTTCTCAAAATGCATTCTGATCATTCTATGATGCATGGCTGAAGATGAGTACCAATGGACAGGTAGAGAAATGTGTATAACACCACTGCTCATTCTGCCCACACTGGAAATTCCCATCAGGATTATAATATGTAGAGTTATGACATCCATATATATAGGTTTAATAAGCATAATTTTGAGTCAAAACAACCACACACACAACAGAAAACTGATCAAAAACTAACAGAGCTTTCTATTAGACTGAATTAGTGACAGTGATGGCCCTGTGGGGGTTGTTGGAGTGTGTTAATGTTATATTTCTTGATCTGCATTCTTGTTATAGGAATGTGCTCATGCTGTGAAGTTTATCCAATTATGTTATGTGATCTGGTACTCTCTGTATATAGTGATTGAATAAAAAAATTGCCCAAAACACAAAGAATACACATGCTTACATGTATGTAATTGTGAAGAGGGTAGATAGATAGATAGATAGATAGATAGATAGATAGATAGATAACCCAGCAAAGAAATAATCTCTAAGGTTGCCTTTCAATTTCTAACATCCAATATTGTATCCCTTCCTTCCCTGTTCCAGTCCTCACTTATTCATATAGCTACATAAGCTGTGACCAGGCCAAGCCAATCTCAACATTTGAGAATGCTCAGGCTCCTTGCTATATGAATGTTGGCTCCTAATTTGTATTGTAAGGACCATGTCAACCAAATTAGAAGTTTCCTACTCACCTGCCTTAGCCTATTGAGGGGCATCATGGAGGTGGGTGTGATTTTGTCACTACTGAGAAGGTGTGAGCTTGATGAGTTAATGGAGATAGAAGCAGGGCACTTGGTGTTGTTGAAAATTTTTTTTAAAAAAGCCTTCTTCCCTGCATGTTGGAAAGGTTCAGTGGGCATGTTCTTTGATAAATGGTCACAGTAATGAAATTCACACTCTTTAATCACAGGAGCTATAATTTAATTAAAAACACATCAAGGATTGATTTGGGTGAGAGAGCTCTCACAATTCTTAGGTTTTATTAAATTCACTGTTTCTTTGCTCAACCTCATCCAACAAGCTTAAATACAGAAACTAAGGGAAGGACCAAAGGGTTATGTGACTCACCTAGTAGGGTGTAGGATGGAAATACCTTGCCAGACACTATTCACGTACCACTTTTCAAATAGTCCTTCTCCTCCTCAAGTCCATGGGAAGAAGATGTCCTAAAATAGTGCTTCTCAAACCATGATCACTACACCAGCAGTATCATCATCATCTGGGGACTTGTTAGGAAAGCACACTGTCAGAATCAGAAACTTTGAGTAGGACCTTGCAATTGGAGTTGCCCAAGCCTTTAAGAGATTGTGATGTTTGTTCAAGTATGAACATGACTGACATAAAGTATTTGTCCATCAAGAAAACCAAGATGATTCAAATATGCACCAAAGTATAAAATATCAATACCTCAGACTTGTCTTGTGAGTCTCTTATTCCAGAACAGAAGAAACAGTACTCTCATAAAGCACCATAAGGCAAGTGGGAACTTATAAAACAGCTTCTTGCCTGAATGTGGGTTAAGCAGCATGGAAGCCACATGGTTTCTGAGACCATGAACGTGATTATAGGTCTCCACGAGCACACAGTGTTGTCCAAGTCCTAGGGCATCCATTGTCTTTTATTCTCCTGTCCTGTACTCTCCTTTGAGAAATAGTGTAACACATTATCCACCTTTCTTTCTGCTTTTCAGGGAAGAGTATCTGTCCTATATGTCTGAGAGGGGTGAGCTTTAAGGAACTTTCAGAATGAAAATTAAGGGAAGCCAGCTGGAGTAACCTACCTCCGACCCAAACTTGAGTTCTCATTGGCCTCACCGTGACATTCAGCATATACTGAATATTTACTGTTCTGCTTTTCCAGAATACTCTTTTGGATACCAGAACAAGTCCTTGACTTATAAATGACAAATTCTGGGTGTAGTCAAAAGTTTTCTCCGGGCGTACCTGGCCCGGTGGTCCCACAGCCACTTATAAAATAATCACTCAGAGGCTTAATATTGTTTACAAACTGCATGGTCTATGGCAGGCCTCTTGTTAGCTAGCTCTTACATCTTAAATTAAGCCATTTCTATTAATCTATGTTTTGCCACATGTTCCATGGCTTACCGGTCTGCTGGCATGTTGTTCCTTGGGCACCAGGCTGGCGTTTCTCCCCAGACTCATCCTTTCTCTTTCCTGTCTCTCTCCTTGGATTTGCCTGCCTACCTCTAAGCTGCCTTGCCATGGGACAAAGCAGATTATTTATTAACCAATGGGAACAACATATATTCACAGCATACAGAAAGATATCTCCCAGCACCTGGTGCTACTATTCCTTTGACTCCTACTTATATACGATATCACTAATCAATCACACTTTTTCATGAGGTGCCATGGGGCCTTAGTCCCCTTCTAAGCACAACAGTCCCCCAAATGTCTCCAGGAGTAAGTAAAGAACAAGCCCACTGGCATTCTCAACCATCCCCTCACTAATCTTTCTATCTGACCTATGTGGCCTGTCTCCTTGAAATAGACAATTATCATGATTCAGGGCTAAACTGTTGTTTTCCAAGAACGTAGGTGTAAAGTGCCCCTGGAGTCTCCATGGCTCTTCTACACTGTATCTTACAAACACCTGGGAGTTGTCCTAGTAGAAACTCTTCATGACCTGACCTTTCCAGCTTCCCAAACTAGAGATACCTAGATATTTACTATCCATGGAATTATTTACTTAGATTGTCCCAGGATTGTGCCAAGCCCTGACCTATAAACATTGACTACAATGATTCTTGAGGAATTATTAAATGGCTGGATAATTTATGAAGATAACTCTGGGCTTTCTCATCTGTAATTTTTGGGGAAACTGCCTGATTCTTCTGAGTATCTGTGAGGTGAATTCTCTGGGTCAAAGTTGCATAGTCTCTCAGGTCCAGAATTTTTATTGGTACTATGTCCCAATTAGAGAAATGCCAGACACTGTTACAAGGTCCATATGAAGGCAACTCAATGTCAGTTTCTATAGAAGATAATTTGCTCACATATTTTTTATGGATTATATTACAGAATGTTTACAGAAGTGCCCCCCTTG
Organism: Peromyscus eremicus; assembly: GCF_949786415.1. Classification (NCBI taxonomy): domain Eukaryota; kingdom Metazoa; phylum Chordata; class Mammalia; order Rodentia; family Cricetidae; genus Peromyscus; species Peromyscus eremicus. The sequence continues at coordinate 128,509,169 of NC_081439.1, forward strand.
TAAAGGCAGTGAGCTACATGATAAAAATTCAAATCCAGACATATAGGCTCAGTGTACACCATGCACATATATAGGAAGGTAGAAATAGCAGAAGAGGCCTAGCTGTGGGCTAAGAAACTGGCAAGTAGCAGTTAGGTAGGATATATATGGCACAGCAACTTCACTAAGGCTTTGGTTAAGTTATATACACTGTTTTTATTCTCTACCTTTTGGGAAAGAAAGGGCCATAAACCATTCCACATGCCAGGGAAGAGTCAGCCTTCAACATAAAATTTCCCAGAAGATTTAAGACAGAGTTGACTAAAGAAACAGAAAAATTAGAACAGGGGAAGAAACAGGTAAGAGAAATGATTTTTTTTTTTTCGAGACAGTTTCTCTGTGTAGCTTTCCGCCTTTCCTGGAACTCACTTGGTAGCCCAGGCTGGCCTCGAACTCACAGAGATCCGCCTGGCTCTGCCTCCCAAGTGCTGGGATTAAAGGCGTGCGCCACCATCGCCCGGAAGAAATGATTTTTAAAAGGAATTAAATATCAGAATTATCAGACAAAGTTATCAATGCTGATATTATAAATATATCTTAAAAAAGAAACAGAATTTCTGGTATTAAAGAAAGTATGATGAAAATTACTCTTCAAATAGAGAATGTTAACAAAAAATAAAGAAATTCAAAAGAGCTGAAGAGAAGTCCTGGTTTTGAAAAGTACAGTAACTGAAATGGAAAATTAGTTAAAGATTTCAACAGCAGATTTCATATGGCACATAATGGTGCTCAGGAAATAACAAGAATTAAAAAATGAGTTTGCACCAACAGCAAAGGAAACAATTAGCAGCATGAACAGAGAGAAGGCCTACAGAATGGGATATTGCCAGATAATCTTCTGATAGGACTAATATTCAGAATACATAAAGGTCTTAAATAATTTAACACTAAAAGATCAAGAAATCCAATTGATAAATGAGTAAATGAACTGAACAGACACTTCTCAAAAGAAGAGGCACAATGGGTAATTTTAAGCAAATATTCAACTAAGATCAAGGTATAAAGTACATGAAGTAAAATTTAAGAGAACTGAAAGAGTAGACAACTTAATGATAGCTAGAAAGTTCAACACTCCACCTTTAATAGTTGCTAAGCAACTTGACAGAAAATCAAGAAGACAAGGAAAACACCCTCAACCACCTGACCTGTTACATATATACATGAACACCTCGCACAAAGACTGCAGAATAAATGGAATGTCCTTTTTGAGTACACACAGACGTTCTTCAGACTATGACATTGCTATTAGCACTGTATTTGATATCTAATGTAAAATTTAAAGTAAGCACTACTTAAAATATTGACTAATTCATTTAAAATGCATAACAATATTTCCAATTGCAATGATTAATTTTATATCACCTTCAGTCGCCCAGACATTGGTCAGATATCTTGGGTATTTCTGCTTTTGGATGAAGTTAATATTCATTTCCTCAGTAGACTGAGTAAAGCACATTGCCTTCTCCAATATGGATGGGCCCCATCCAAGCTGATGAATATCTGTATAAAACAAAAAGCCTGGATAAGAAGGAACTCCAGTGCTTAAAGGATTTCAAATTGAGACATAGTATTTTTCTGCTTTTGAACTTGAACTGAAGCAGAAGCTCCTTACTGGCCTCAAGCTTTCAAGCCTTTGGACTACAATTAAAACATTGGTCTTCCTGTTTCTTAGACCTCTGGACTCTGGGTTGAATGGTATCAAGAGAAAAAAAATATATTTGAGAGTGAAATTAGTAAAACCAGAAGTTGTTTTTTTTTTCTTGTTCAGAACTTTGACTAATGTAGTGTTATGTGTCAACACAAATAAAATAAAAATGATTTTCTAAATAAAAAACATTGTGTAAAAACTGGTGTAGTTCTAAAGTTTTGCAAAGCCCTTTAATGTCTGGTTTCTAGAAGATGGTAGAGTATCATAGCCATTCCTGCATTCAGCTTGCTGAGACATCATACAGCCTCTGGAAAGCCCCATTGTACACTTGTGAAAGAAGAAGAATGCAAAAGGCAATTCATATCTTACTACTAATATAGGAAGGATTTTTATCTTTCAGACCCATTGAAAGGTTGTTGGAGATGCCAAGGATCCTCAGACCCCATCTGAGAATTGCTGCCCTGGAGATTACAATATTCAACCTTGATTTATCAAAGGTTGTTAATTTTTGCTTTCATTTTCTTCCCAGGCAATGAAAGAATCTTAAATGCTTCAGTTCTACCCTTTCTCTTCCAGCTTACATACTATTATACCAGTGTGTTTTGATTTATACTTCACAGTCCTATAACACTCTTATTTGCTCATGAATTTGCTCCTTTATTCTACCTTTGTAGTTCCCATTGAGAGGAATGATCCAAATGATATAGACAAATATTATCAAGAATAGAATCAATAAATCTGTTGATTTGCATTCCTTTGATATATAATGACTTTCTCTCTGTTACTATCTAAACTGTACTTCCTTTTTACATATTTCACATTCAATGGTTTTCTTTTTCTGTTTTGTTTTGCTTTGCCTTTTTGAAATAGGACCTTGCTGTAGAGCCTAGGTTGGCCTAGAACTGCAGTGTAGTCCTCATGTTGGCCTCAAACTCATGATGGTCCTGCCTCAGCACCCTGAGTGTAGAGATTACAGGCCAATATTCCAGCAGGAGCAATTTCTTGAGCATTTACTACTTCCATGGATATTTCTAGAGCCCTACTGACCCACAGAATGAGTACCTGTTCCAATGGGAAAGATGACAATAAATAACAACCAATCTGATATTGCTCCCAAGCCCCTGGTCTGTAGAATATCAGCATTCAGTAAATGTGAATGAAATCTGATGTGTTAAATAGTTATTGACTCCCAGAGGATGTTTTAGGGCAATGTATGAGTTATCTACCCAAAAACAATGACCAGACCAGAAGAAAAAATATGGGATTTTGAAGTAAAATAATCTGGGTTAGAGACTGGTTTCTGGCAATTTACTAGTTCTGTTTGGGTTGTCCCATGTATGTAGTAAATTTAATGATAACCACCTTGCAAAGTAGGAATGACATGGCAACAGAGTGAGTACAAGAAATTGTGTGGCCCTCTGGAATCATTTAAATGTTCCCCAAACTTATGCTGTCACTTAAGTCATTCACTCTGGCCTTGTCATTGCTCCCCAAGCTTACAGGCCATAAAAACACCCAGGAAAACTCACTTTAGCTTCTTTAAAGGCATTCATTGGCCCATGTCACAGAGGAGTTGTAGCTACAATAAGACAAAGCAATGATGAGGGGTTGCCTCCTTTCAATCCACATCTGTGTGGATAGGGAAGAAGGTAGTAGGTGCCTTAAAATGACACTCATTCCCTTCTCTTTGAGGTATTGTGTTCTAAAGAAAGAAGAGTTTCAGCCTTGGAAGGGCTTTCCCAGAGACCCTCAGGCCAGGATCAGAGAGAGAAGGTAATGAGGTAGGCTCCACTCAGGATCCTATTGAAGTTTATATTGCCAAAATTCTGGTTATTGAATGAAAGCAAAACATTCTGGGACCACAAATCAAGCTGTAGTAGAAATACCCCTAGAGAAATTAGGAAAACTGTGAGTCCACAGAGCAGAAACAGCTTATTCAACATGGATTATAGCATGTTGTATACAACTGACTCCACCATGCACAATTTAGAATATACTCTGCCCAATCCACACCCTGCCTCCCTACTTTCTCCCTACAAATGCCTGGCTGTTACTCCACTGGCACTAAGACTGATAGATCTTCTGTCAGAATTCTGTCTTCTCTCCGGCACTCTGTGCTGGTTTGCCACAGGTTGTGGACAAGGCCCAAAGGTAGAGCCCAGGTACCAAAATCAGGCATTTGGTGGTTGAGTACAACCCCCATTCTACATAAGAGACCTGGGTATTTTACTTCTCAGATGCAATTATTTAGAGTATTTTCTGGGTATGGTGTGTGGAACTCTGTTACATGGTATTTTGCTTGTATTCTAACAAATAAAGCTTGCCCCAAGCTCAGAGGGTGGAACTAGCCACTAGTTAACCATAGAGGCTACAAAGTGGTGGCACACACCTTTAATCCCATTAATCCCAGCACTTGGGAGGAGGAAGCAGGAAGATCAGGAGTTCAAGGCCACCCTGGGCTACACGAGATTGAACCAGTCTAAAAGAGAAACAGAGCCAGGAGGAGGTGGTACATGCCTTTATTCCCAGCACTAGGGAGGTAGAGACAGGAATATAATGCAGGTGGAGACAGGATCTTGGGCCCCCATTCAATCTGAGGATTTATAGAAGTAAGAAGTTTCTAGTGGTTACTGCTCTGCTTCTCTGATCTTTCAGCTTTCACCTTAATTATCCGCCTCTGGGTCTTTATTGTTAAGACTAATTAGGATCATGCTTCAGAGCTCCACAGAAGGGAAGGAATAATTATTGAATGGAAGAAATTTGGAGCTGGCAGGTAGGTGGCCACTTTACAGCATGCTGTGGTAGCCACAGTCTATGAATACCTAATACCAAAGTGTCATGAAAGAATAATCTGGATGGTCTGACTTTGTGTTGGCCTTGGTAGTCAGTATTCCAAAGGCAGGCAAGAACTGGGCCATTCAATCTGAATCTTATGATTCTACTGAACAATCAAGGTCAATGGTGCTCATTTTGAGCTCTCCTCCAGATTTTCATTCAATTCCCGGGTCAATGCTTTCCTACCACCCTGCTTCTACTCAAACCCTTCTATGGGTTCAGTCATGGACTCTCATGGGATTACATCCTTTCAGTTCCCTGAAGCAACCATTGTCTTGGAAGGACCTGGCAAGTGACAGCAAGATAAGCCAAGAGTTCAGCAAAGCCTAATGGATGGTAGGTGCAATGAGATGGTAGACATATCCAAGAGAACCTAACAATACCTCCTCTTAGGTCAACACTGATCACTCACTGCAAGGAGCCCATAGTGCTTTCTTAGAAGCCTGTGCCCCTCTTGTCCAGATGAATGATGAAGACATGTAGCTCCCAGGGGCAGGTCCAGCTTTAGTATCCTGAGTGGCTGCCTTCCTAAGACCTCTCCTTACAAGACTTTCCCAGTGTTGTATAGCAATTTAAACTTTCTGTCTTGGAGGGAGGCTTGTTTAAGACATTGGATGTTAAAAGGGGTGGTGAAACCTTCCACCCTGCAAGGAAGCTCACTAAACTCAGGAATTAAACAATTCAATGTCTTCAGGAAATCCCTGAAATGGACCAGATTCACTATGCCTCTCCTTGTCCAAGCATATATAGTTAGCAAGGACAACTGAGAAACACTCTCAGCCAAGCTGAGATGCCTAGAAGAGGCAGAGACCAGCACAGCTGCCTGAAAGCGATACTCTCTAACATGTTGAGCTGCCTGAAGTTTGTACAGTGTGCTCCAGGTTTCCATTTTTATGAGCTGTCACCCATGCTGGGGCAGGCTTTCAATGATGCAGCTGTCTCTGAGTCATTTCTGCTCCTATAAGTGACCCCAGGAAACTCATTGGCTTACCAAGTTGGGCTTTAGTGATATCCTTACTGTGATCTATTGTTGGTTCCCTATCTGGAGTGAGTATGCCTTTGTTCACATCTTCCCAGGAATGGTGTCATATGGCACCCAGGAAAGCACATGTTCTTGTGGGAGAAACCTTTTCTCCTCTCCGGGGATTCCTAGCATTCAAATCCTATGAGTGAAAAGGAAGCACCAGGGGCTTTAGTTTGCAGGACAAGGCCTCCTGTAGGAGGCCCCTCTCTCGCTCTCATTATATTTTCCTCTTTGATTAATACAGACCTCTACTGAAATCAAGTTGTTTTCTCTCTTCCCCCCTTTTTAGTAAAGTGATGGGCCATCCTGTCTGTTTTTTTGTTGGTTGGTTGGTTGGTTGGTTTTGTTGTTTGTTTGGTTTTTTTTTTTGGGGGGGGTGTTGAGACAGGGTTTCTCTGTGTAATTTTGGTGCCTGTCCTGGATATTGCTCTGTAGATCAGGCTGGCCTCAAAATTACAGAGATCTGCCTGGCTCTGCCTCCCGAGTGCTGGGATTAAAGGTGTGCACCACCACCGCCTAGCTGCATCCTGGCTTTTCAGCTACCCATTTTACTTATAATAAAGATGTCTGTTTAAATGGGACGTAGTGTGGAGTAGAAATAGATGAGGACAAAAGCCATCATCCAATCCAGGGACAAGAAGAGGGCACACCAACTTAGTAACTAATTGAGGCTACTAGAGACCATGAGCTTGGAGTCCTGGGCTAGTGATTGGGAGGGACACAGATCATAGCATTTTTCTTGTAGTCCAGAGGCATTAAGCAAATAGTCATTTTGTGGTAACTGTCTGATACTTGGCACTTCTACAAGGTTTCTTCATTCTGACTGTGTAGTGATGAGGCAGTTTGAGTATTCAGAAAATCATGGGCTTTCTCCACTACCTCATGTCTCTCAGCGGAAGACCCATGCATGGACAAATGGGGATTTCTCAAGGAGGATAAAACACGTCTTTAATTAATCAAAGGGAAATGAGAAAGTGATGAGCATCAGTTTAGGGACATGATGCTGACTTATTTGTGGTTGCTCAGTAGGTAGGATGACTCACACTTTGTGGAGCTTGTTGATAAATCACTGTTCTTTGCTCATATCTCATAGGAACATATCACGCCTGATATCTATGCAGCATGGACACCAAAATGGTCATGCCAGGGCCCCATCAACTGATAAAACTAAAAGTACATTTTACTTCCTAAAGGTGAGTAGTATCATTTATACCAAATGTAACTGTTGCCTCTTTTGTATAATCAGTAATCTTTGCTTGTCTTAGGCAAATGTTGACCTCAGGTATCAGAGGGATTTCCTCTCACCCTGGGGTCAGAGACTTCCCTAACTTTTAACCCAAAGCTGAATGCTAAACCTTTCTTTGGGGTGACTACAAGTGACCATGTGATAGGAAGGTGAATATAGAGACTGGTGATGTTATCAAAACCAGCTTGAAGTGGGGGAAGATATCATGGCTCAGACCCACTATAAGTTCCTGGAGCCCAAGATCAATTATAGAATGAAAGATAGGGCCGGGCAGTGGTGGCGCACGCCTTTAATCCCAGCACTCAGGAGGCAGAGCCAGGCGGATCTCTGTGAGTTCGAGGCCAGCCTGGGCTACCAAGTGTGTCCCAGGAAAGGCACAAAGCTACACAGAGAAACCCTGTCTTGAAAAACCAAAAAAAAGAAAAAAAAGAAAAAAGAAAGATAGTCTTTCAACATAATGGGGAAACCAATGAGGCTGCCTGGAGTCCTTGGTGCCAGGATGTACTAGAAACCCTGGAAAGAGGACACATATGCATATGTGAAAGAAGTAAAAGGTAACACAGACAGTGACTATTAAATGCAGTAAAAGAGCACAAGAATATTGAAATTTTCTTTTGATGTTTCCTATCTTCCAATGCCAATGGGATTCTAAAATGTATACCAAAATTGCAAACGTACTCAGGAGTTGGCATGCTGTATTCTACCAAAGGAGTCCATGTTCTTCTTTGGAAATTTCTTTCTATTCCACTCCCAGATTTCTCATATTATAGTGACAGTGACTGTGAAACAAATTTAAACAGGGATGTCATGGCTGGGAGCCAGAATGTTAGCACTTCTAGATCCACCCACATTTCTGAGCATCCAAATGATGTATTCTGCTAGGAATAAATATTTGGATTATTAGGGGGCTACATGAGTGTGAATAGTGCTCATATTTTCAAAACAGCACAAAGAATACTCTGAAATTATTAGTATGATTAACTCTGCAATCCATTTTCTCTATTTTAAATATCAGCTTTGACAAGAAAGATGTATTTATGCTCTCATAATGACTCAGCCTTAGTAAATTAGACCTATCAAAGTGATTTTCTTAGCACAATAGTTTGCTGTATTTTTGACATCCACTCACTGAAGGAGAGGAGACTGTTGTATGTAAATAGCTAGAAAAGACAGTTATAAAACAATGTGATTGGTGCTTTCTTCTAAGTGGCACTTGACTTTTTGCACGGCTGTCTCTGGTAGGAGCTGCAACCTGGATTCTTCTATTATACCTGCAGCCAGTTCCACCACCATTGTTCTAGACCTCTTTATGTCTTTTCTCTTCCAAGCTCTAGCTTCCAGGCTGGACTCTCTCTGAACTTTGTCTGACTGAGCTATTTCCTTGTCTGGAACCTTCCATTGCTTTTCTCTGCTTATGGCCCCAACCTGTTCAGGGGGATCTTCCCTGACTTAATTCTTTTGGATTTATCAGTCAAGCCACACCTCCTGCTTCCTCTGTGTTAATCAGAACAGGTATTTCTCTTGGCCACAGTCACTGACAGAGCTAGCCAAACTGAGCAATTCCTGTAACATGCACCCCAATAGGGTATTATGATTATGATGGTTTTCACTCTTCCCCTCTAGGGAGGGGTCACAATCTAATTACAGCAGGCCTAAAGTAGAGCTGGACATTTCTCTCAGTTCTTTCAGAATTCTTCCTCAATTTTCATTGAAATGTTGATGGCAAGTTTGTGAGACCACCCTGAAGCAACAGGTATAGAGAAAAGATCCCTGGGGTAGAGACTGGCTCAGCATTCTAGTTCTCATTCTATAACCAATTTCTAAAGCTCAGGGTGTGGATGGACGATGCTCAAGGTTTCTCTCTTCTCTGTTTCCTATCTGTGAAACTAGAATATGGCAATAGTACTCCCTCAACAAACTGTTGCCTTCCCCTTCTTGGTCCACTTGGGTGAATAATCACTGAGATGGGGATATTTAATTTTTTTCTTTTATATTACATTTTTATAAATTTTGCTTCCACCAGTGCACACAGTTAGATCTTCTTGTGCTGCTATAAATGCCTGCGATTCATCACATGCTGAACTGGACAGTTTATTATTTCACTATAGTTCCTTGATGTGAGAAGTAACTTCCTTCCATGGCACAGCACCACTGGGCCACTTATAGAAGGTCCAATTTTCAAGTTGTATGCAATGACTTGCTCTGTGTATGATGAGATAGAACCATGAAAAGTTGGAGAGATTTCCTGGGACAGTGTAGGCACATGTGCAAACACAGCTTTCTCCCCTTCTTACCCAGGCACCCTGATGCCTGTAGCAGGGGCCTGACTATAAAACAGAAGACCAACCTGAGGGATCAGTCATAATCCTCTTATAGAACCTTCCAAAGCCAGGTTTAAGTTCAAATGCTGTTGGGTCTATGGTCTTCAGGTCACTCTTACTCCTGTCTTGAATCTTGTTCCTCTCCTGCTGACATAGCAGCCTATTCTTTGCCTTCCTCTGGGATGCTCACTTTTCTCGATAATTCCCTTAGTCCAGTGGTACAAAGCCAGCTCAGATATGAAGAGTTTTCATGGGGGGATTATAGGCATCAATAGGAAGGAGGAAGCAAGGGAATCCTCAGAGAAGTATTCATTGATAGAATCTATACATATAATACTATAGACACACAAATATACACAGGCATATGTACCCACCCACTCACACCAATGCACAATCATGCTTGTTCCCACAGCTCAGGTATGCACATACATCCATAGACATGCACTTTCACACATGTGCATACACTCATGTGCACATAGCTCCACACAGGTACATAAACTGGCACACATGTCCATGAACTCAACCAGTCTTGTATTTGAAGCTCTGGACCCTGTGCATTGGAAGCCACCACTTTTCCAACATTTCAATACACCATTCACTGCCAAAATGCTTTATTCTCCAGGAGAGATGAATATGGTAGCTTCTTCTACTACCTTCACAGGCCAGATACAAAAGTCTGGCTGTGGGTTTGATTTCTGTTGTCTTTATTTATAATGTTTTGCTTCTGCCAGCAAATGAGTCTTCACTAGGAGGAATCAGGGGATTGCTTGACTGACTGGTCTAGTATCTCATAGGATCACTGACCATGTGGCCTTGTTCCAACACTTGATGCCACATTAGAGCTTGGACCCTGGGTTTCTACAATGACTAATAACTACTGAAAATGATCAGGTCTATGTATACCTAGCCTGACTGATTGTTGCCCAGGAAATGAACTAGAAGTGGTGGGTTGCTTCTCCCTCTAAGAAGATTAAGAAGACAAGCAGTTTAGCCATTCCTGTCATTATGGCACACTTGGAAATGTAGTGGAGAAACCCATTTGAACCCCCAACTCTTGGTCTTTTCTTTTCGTAGCTTGAAAAGATCATTTTTATTTTCCAATTCATTTTTTTCTATAGTTATCTTTGAAACATATACAAGTTGTGTGTGTGTGTGTGTGTGTGTGTGTGTGTGTGTGTGTGTGTGTGTGTGATTAGTTTGATTGAGCTTTTTTGCTTTAATTTTTGCTGTTGGTGTTCTTTAAATTCAGGGCCTTATTCTCCTTTTTTCCCCCTAAGGCTTTAGAGAAATGTCACCGGTAGCCTTAGCCATCTTGAAAAGAATAAAGTCAGAGTTCTGATTCTGCTGTATAATATATATTCACAACAGTACACCCTCAAGCTTTCTGGAAGACTTCGTGACAGAAGCTGGGTGTGAACATGTTGTAAACCAAAGATCACTGCTTAATTTTTTGTTGATAATGCTCACTTAAGCTGAAGTGACTGTGTTTTCATCCAGTTCTTTGAAGCCCATCAGGATAAACCTTCTGCTACCTTTGTGTAGCCAGAACCCATTTCTGGGAGGGGAAAAGACTTATCCAAGGCTATTGTCTCTTTTGAGTAGGCTGCCTAGAGTCCTGACCTGGTTTATTTATATATCCTGACCTTCCAGACTTAAAAGATGTGCAGGATTCAATGAGAAACTGAGTTCCTTTCTAATAGGTTCCTAGCTGGCCTTATGCCAACCTAGATGGCTCCATCATCAGAGCTCCATCATCTGAGAGGCCACAGTTGCCATCTGAGAAAGGTAACTTGCCAGATACCTCACCAGCTCTAAGTACAAAGTCCCTTCCAGTTGTTCCCTAATCCCCAGTCAATTCTTTTAGAGCCAGTGGGGATCTTCCTAGGAACACTATTGCAAGCCCAGCCCTGACAAAGCATCTCTAATCTCATTTTTTGCCTCCTTGGTTTTCAGTCTAGCTTGCTATATGTCTCAATTGAGATATTTCTCATTTCTGCTTATTTTTCTTCTGAAAAAAAAATGAATGACCTCAGATGTGAGACGAGACCAAGATTGTTCTGTATTTGAGAGAGATGTTGATACTTCTTCCAGAAAATTCCTTTGGTTGTTTAATATCCTTCATATGGATGCCATAGGCAAACCAGCTGTATTAGTTAGCTAGAGTTTCTATAAAGTTCTGTGGACTAGGTAGCTTACACATCTGAAGTGTTTTGTTCTGTTCTCTGACACAACTCTAAAGGCTGGACATCTTGGTATGTAGATAGCCATCTTTGCCTTGTTTTTTCACATCGTCTTCCTTCTGCATGTGTCTGCCTCCAATTCTTTCCCCTTTATCAAGACACCAGTCCCAGCAGAGTGAGGCCCACCATAATGACCTCATTTTAACTTGATTACCTTGGATAAACACCCTAGCTCCATAAACAGTCACATTCTCAAGGCACTGGGGCTTAGGATTACAATATATTCTTTCTGAGTAAATGATATAATTCTGCCCCAAAATGTTAGCTCTCTGAGCCTCAGCATAGATGGAATCATTTCTATCTCAGATATATGAAGCCCATCCCATTCTTAAGGACGCTGGGGTCATTTTGAGTGCCTACTTCAGAAAAAAAAAGGACAATGTTTTTACCCTCAAGGACCAAAAATAGGTTTGGAAAGTGACTTGAGGGAAACTGCAGAAGTTCTAAAAGAGTACAAAGAAGCGGCTCTGAGTAAATATAAATGGGAAGAATTTAGTCCAAGGGCAGCACAAGAAAGGGCCTGGGATCAGGAAGATGATGGGCAATATTAGGTCAATTGTCAGCATTTTGGGAAATCAAAAAACAGGGGCTCTGTTCTATTCCATAACACTGAGCGTTCCAAAGCATGAATACAGAATGAATTCAAATGTGATCTCTTCAGATTGCAAATGCTTTGCCCACATTTAAAGGAATGCTCTGAACAGCTATTGGGCATTCATGGGCTCTTTGTTCAGGTAGACAGATTTGGTTTGATTAGAACACTTGATGCAGTGTCTACCCACCAAGAAACAGCCCAGGAAGGTTCTCAGCAGAGCCTGCTGCTTCCTCTCTGTACTCACCTTATGTCTGGACTGTTCCCACAGAGCAGAGGTGGCTGTTCATCTCCTCCTAATGATACAGGAAACCAGCTCTCCTTGCTGCCTCTTTCTGCTTTTTTGGAGAAAATCACCTTTGTCTGTGATGTAAGTTTACAATGTTGTTAGATCTTTAATGCCCATGTAATAAGACTCAAATCACAGAAGCAGAAACACGGAAATCTGCTTCTTGTTTACTTGGAATGAATTTAAAAATCAATTGAAAACATTTCTCCTAATCATGCTGTACAGTCATTGAAATGATAGCTTTTCCCTACGAACCCACAACAATGTTGAGCCCTTCTCCTTGGCAGGAGTGCAGTCTAAATTGAGAAACTAAGCAGTCCTCAGGAACAGCTGAGCCCCCACTATAATGGCTCTCTGGATTTTGTTGCTTTGCCCTCTGGGAGAAGCTAATTTAAAAACTTGTATTCTCTTGGGGATAAGACTGAATTTTCTCTGTTGTCTTTACTTCTCTCCTGTTGTGGCCATTTATTATAACAGAAGGTGAGCACAGCCCCTACACCCTACATGGCACCATAAAAACCAAACCATCAGGTATAGACTTTCAGTGCCAAAGAGATGGTTTTGGATGGGGAGCCAGGGGTTATCTCTGGAAACATGTCAGTTTTAATGTGTCTTAGCATCTGGCAGGGACCAGAGTGTTCCTTACATTCTTCACCCCCCAAACACACACTTGTGCATACATTAGGAGAAGGCGTAGGCCACACCAAGTTTGTGGTAACATAGGCCCAACCATGTAGCTGATATGGCTCTGTCTGCTCAGTCTCACTCACCAAGGAGCCATGGCAAAAGGCAGGTGGCAGAGAAGTGACAGAGACTGAGGTAGACAGGTATTCCTAGACATCATGGTCCTTTACAGGTTGTTGTGGCACAAAGCCGGGGAAAATGTGTTCCTTCTCTTAATTTTGAGTTAAACTTAATATTGACCAAAGTCATAGTTACTTTTCTATTTCTGTGATAAAACACCATGACCAAGGAAACTTATAGAAAAAAAAAGTTTTAATTGGGCTTACGGCTCCAGAGAGCTAGAGTTTATGATGGCAGAGTGAGGTCTCGGAGGTAAATGGCTGGAGCAGCTGCAGAGAGTTCACATCTTGATCCACAAGCAGGAGGCAAGAGCACAAACTAAAAACGGCACACATTTTTTAATACCTCAAAACATGCTTCCTCTAGCAAGGCCATGCTTCCTAATCCTCCCCTAAACAACCACCAACTGGACCCCAAGCATTCAAATATGTGCTTCTGTGAAGGTGATTCTCATTCAAACCACCACAGCCAGGCTTCCTTCAGGTACAGCCCACTACTGTCCTTTCTTTTTTATTAGTGTACATCCTTTGTACAAAATAGTGTATTTCATTATGATATTTACAAGCATACATCATTAACTGTGGTCATATTAACTCTCCTCCATTATTTTTTCTTGGTCCCCCCCCAAACACACTGGTCCCCTTCTGCATCCCAGTTACTTTTATTTTCATGGCTTGTATATACCTATATGTTATGCATATAAGAGAACATGCAATGTTTTTCATACTGAGTCTGGCTTAGTTTTCCTAACATCATGGTCTCCAGTTGCAACCATTTTAATGTAAGTGACATGATTTTGTTCTCCTTTCTGGTTGAATAAAACTCCATTGTATATGTGTGCTGCATTTTCCTTGCCCATCAGAAATGTAAGATTGTGGTCACTCAACTCAGAATTCTCTTCTGCAACGTGTTCTCAACATATAAAAACAAACTCCATAACAGTCTGCATACTCTTTGAGCAGGGAGATTAGATGCCCTGCTAGGAATTCTATGAATTTGTGAGTCAGTTCACTGACACTGGGCCTGCCTGTGGACAAAGGACACTGCCCAATTGGAGACAACACTATTTCAACAGAGTAAGCTAATTTGTTGGGGCTTTGCTATGATTGAACGCATGTGTTTTGAATGAGTTTTAATTGAAATTCAAATCTAATTTGTAAGGTCTGGGGGATAAGGTTTTAGAAATAAAAAGCTAAATTAGGTGGTCCGTGATCTGAGTGAGTAATGCAACCTTCATTCCTGGTATTTCAGACTTGAGTTGTTTGTTTACTGCAGGTGGCTACTTTATTTTACTTTTATTCTTCACAGCAGATTGAGGAGCATATGCTTTTGACTAAAAAATGTTTTAAAGAGCAAATTGCCTTTGCCATCAGTTTATGTCCTGTTTCCACCTGTTTACTATGACAGCGGCTGGTATTCTTGAAGGGACATTCAGGTACAGGGAAATCAGGAAAGAGAATACTTGTTTTTTAAAAAGTCAATTCTTTAACCTCAAACACATTAATTTCTTTTAGAAAATACAGGTGAATTAATCTAACAAGCCATAGCATTTGGATAGAGGTCCTCCAAACTCCAGCTATGAAACAAGGGTTCCATAGGTAAAAGGAACTCCAAAGAAGGCATGAGGCCATTTGCCCTGCTGGGGTAGCAGCCTCCAGGGCCTCCTTCCATGTTCTAAGAACAGAAATGGGAAAACCCTTCAATTAACAGCTCTGAGAGATCATTGTCCCACCACAAGATTTGCCTGTGCCAAGGAGGTGTGGCAGGCAGATGGCACTGGGTGTTGACATGATCTAGACTGGACTTTAGAACCAACAGACCAGCAATAAGAGATTAGGGACAAGAAGGTGTTCTCAAAGGCAGGTTTGCTGGTGATGTACCTTGTATGACACAGAGGTGTGGTATTAATAGTCAACCAGACACCAAGTGTAGGCATAGGTCTCAGGACAGAGGATTTTCAGTCTCTTGATGACAGAGAGGACTCTTACCTTAAGTCAGCGCTACTTCTCTGTAAGTCTCTACATTTTTATCATGTCCATTTTATCAAAGAGAATTGCTGAAGTCCTGGCTAGCCAGACACCAGAATCATGCTTAGACTAAATATCATGATTTAGATTTCATTGTATTTATTTGTATCACAAGAGATATCAGTATTCCATTTGAACAATGATAGGAAGTTTCCTTTTATATTAAATTTAAGTAAAACCAGTGAGTCAAACTGAAGAAAAATTGCAAGTAAATCATAGCACAAATGTAAGCATAAGAAGGCTGGAATGTGGAAATCTCTGGAACTGAGGATTCTCCTGAGTCTGATGTTATCCAATAAAAAAAGTTAATAGAAGGAAGTACTTATGAATTAGACAGTTGAGAGAAAACTTATATCCAGGATATATAAAGTTCTTACAACTCCATAAAAACAGATAAATAACTCAATTAGTTACAGGCAAAATACAATGTACATTTCTCCACAGAAGAGATAATGATCATACAGACATTTAGAAGTCCAAGCTCTGACACAAGAACAGAGGAGAGTCCCAAGAGCCTGGAAAGTTGAAGAGGATAGGAAGAGTCCTGGATTGATAAGATATATTTTGTTTACCAGCACCCAAGCCACTAGGCAGGTACCCAGACATAATCCAGTGTACTCAGGTCACACACAGACACACACAGGTACTGGAAAAGGCAAACAAAAGAAGACCTCAAGGTCATATGTATACAGAATCACACAAAAGTGGTATTTTGGTAGGAATAGTTGTATAACAGATATCATAGCTTCATTTGGGGTTCTCTAGACATTTAAGTTAGCCTTATTTTTGCTAACTCATGTCATGCCTCTCCCCCATTAAGCATTAGTAATTTTGGCCCATCCCTGATATCTGTGTCGGTGGTGTGCCATCTAAACAGGATCTATGTATTCTGTTCCCTTTCCTACTCATTATGGAAATAAAAAATCTGACCAAAACTATGATAATATAATACGTTATTGTATGACCCTTCCTTGGGAAGATGTGAACAAAAGATTTTTCATGCCACATAGGGTACCAGTGACAAAGAAATGATTCCATCCAAACATATCTCAGTGAATTAACATATTTATTGTACTTATAAGTGTGGCACCCAAATGTTTGGCAAGAATTTCCACATAAAACCTGACAAAGCTTAAAAAAGAATTCTAAACACACAAAAACGGAGTCAAACGCAGTTTCTTGGTAACCGTCTTTTCTCTGGTTGGGCTCTGCCTGCTCTGTTTGCTGGCAGCAAGCAGAGGCACGGCCCCTTTAAGAGATGGCTTCCTGACTCAGCATTAGCTGCAAAAACCGCACTTCTCTTTTAAGAGGCCCTGCTACCAAACACTTAAATGGAATTCATGAGCAGCAGGTGGCACACTACTCAGTGGTAGTGCAGCTCCAAAACCTTCCCAGAGTTAGAGTAGTAAATATGGCTTTCAGAGCTGGCAGTAAACGTGCCTCTGCCATGAGACTATCTTCTCAGGGAACCAAGCTGCTAAAGCCACAACTTTAGTTCTAGCCATGCCTGCTTAGCAGTTTAAATGCTCATGTGGTCAGAAAAAGATATAGATATGCAGTAAAGACAAATTAAAAAACAAAAACAAAAAGCAAACAAAAACCCCTCTAAGTGGGTTTTTTCTAAGTGTGTTTAAAAATATACATAGGCTTGGGAGAGTAAAGAGAAGGTATATACAGTCATAAAAAATAAATATATAGTTTTAAAATAATAAAGTCCTTAAAAAGAGAGTAAAGTAATATTTTAAAAAGCCATATAAAGATGGAAAATATACAGTCTGGATACTGTATGTTATTGTGCTGTCTCTGAATTGTTTGACAGCTGAGGAAAAAGCAACAGCTAAGAGATGTGGTGATATTTCATTTGTGCTGAAATGTGATTTTTTTTGTATGTTAATAAATAAAGTTTGCCTGGAGATCAGAGGTCATAGTGAGCTATAAACAGAAGTCAGGTGGTAGTGGCATATGCCCTTAATCCGATCACATGGCAGGCAGAGTCTCTGTGTATTCAAGGATACAGCCAAGTGTGGTGATATATGCCTTTAATGCCAGTACCAACCATAGAGACCTGGAGGTCTGTATAGACAGGCAGTGACAATGAAGTGATGTGGCTGGGCTTAGAGCCAATGAGAAGGCAGAACAGAAAGGCATTAAAGGCGCAGATTAGACAGGAAGAAGCTCTCTTAGGAAGCTATGGCAAGGTGGTAAGCTAAGGTTAGTTGGTGTCTATTGCTCTGATCTCTACGGCTTATACCTCTGTATTTGGCTCTGTGTTTCTTATTTAATAAGAATGTTTAGAAATTTGTCTACAAAGAGACTTTTGATTATAAATGTTGCTGGATTAATCCATCCTATGTATTTTGAAAATGCCTTGACTTCAAAATTTAAATCAAAAGATATGTTACTTGGAAAAGAAATTATGCTTTTATTTCCACTGGAAATGAGAGGCTCCAGATTCATTCTGTGTTAAGAAACATCAGATTGGATTGAGGAAGACCCCCTGAAAAAAATCTCCAGTGGGAACAGATGGCCCAGATTATCTAATGTTTCAGAATGCCTCTGTTGCAGTTTCCCCTGAGTTCTGCATCCAGAAAGACTTCAAGGCTGCTGGCTGAGATGATCCAATCTCATAAGACTATTCCAGTCAGGACTTGATCATAATCCTAAATTTTCTCAGGGTCCCCATAAAATTAACAGTGCTCCCAATCAACAGGAAGTAGCCTAGAAAACTATGCCCATATTCCCAAAAAATGGAATATGGATGTTTGTCTTTGTTTAAGGAGTTTGGTTATAAATCGTTAATGGTCATATCAATCTCTTTCTAGGAAGAAAGGGGGATATGATATAGAAATGATGAGGGAAAAGTAGATTATTATAAAAAAGAGGTAGATTGTTGAATCTATCTTAATCAAAAAACAACTATTAATCTCAAAATACTTTACATTTATATGAATTTTGGTTTATTGATAAAAATTTAAGGTCAATTTTGTTATACTATATGTGTATTTCTACTCTTGTTTAAGGTATTATATTTATGAAGCTCATTTAAAAATATAATATATAAGAAATATGGATGAACAGTCATTTATAATAGCAAACTTATACTTATGTTAGGTATGTTTTCAAGGTCATACAGAGATATATTTCAGATAGACAGGCAATCTTCAAATACTTCAAAGACCTACAGATATGACTTTTAAAATGTTTTAAGAACTTAGACTTTTCATGTCTGCTCCTGGTAGCACCAATTACTTCAAAGAGGATGATGGGCACTGAAGAAACTCCATATGGAGTTTGTTTTCTTTATGGCAAAAGCTAGCCATGTGGGCAAAGAAAATGTCCTTGACTCAACTGCTGAGATTATGCTGTCCAAATTTGACAAGGAAGACAAAAAAGAAAGTGACTGCAGAACTTTGCCAAGACAAGGTAGGACAGTCCTTCAAAAATCCTGCTTCACAGATAAGTCTGTCAGATATACTAGGTCTATAGGCTGAAGATGGCTGCCCCAACATTGCAGTCAAACTTTGGGTGACTGTCCAGGCAGTCTGATGTCCCTGTCATTAGGTAACATTTCACCCTTCTGGGGTCTTTGATGGAGTTGAAGACTAAATAGTTATAATTATAGTTTTCCTTAGTTATAATAGAAAGTAAATTAGATACAAAACTCACCAAGATAAAATAGATGATTAAGTATTTTCTCTAATTTTGTCAAATGCAAATGGATTGGATATTGTTACTGTAATTGTTACTTAATAATTGTTTTGTTATATATAGTTTTAGTATATTAAGGTTACAACCTTCCTTTTTAATTAGACAAAAAAGGGTAATGCTGTGGGATAATGCTCTTGTACACTGTAAAGATTTGTCACTCTGAATTGGTTTAATAAAATGCTGATTGGCCAGTAGCTAGGCAGGAAGTATAGGTGGGTTGAGCAGACTAGGATAATTCTGGGAAGATGAAGGGTGGAATGAGGAGTTGCCAGTCAGGTGCAGAGGAAACAAGATGAGAATGTCAGACTGAGAAAAGTTACCAAGCCATGTGACTAAACATAGATAAGAATTATGATTAATTTAATCATAAGAGCTAGTTAGTAATAAGTTTGAGCTACATGCCAAGCATTTATAAGTAATATTAAGCCCTTGAGTCAATTATTTGGGAAACAGCTGCTGGGTATTTGGGAACAGGCAGGTGGGATAGAAACTTCATGCTACATGTAAGTGATCACCCAAGAGCTGCATTACCCACCGATGTTGGGTGAAATCTGCAGAGATGGAATCAAACCTTCAGTTAAGCTTCCCCCTGCTCTATGCTCTGACCTCCAGCGATCAAACACAGCTGAAACAGAATTACTCACATCTAAAGGTAGGATGCAGGAGGAAACATCTCAATGAAGATCTCCTGACCACCACCCCCCAAAAATACTAATAGGTCACATCTTGTGAAAGCCTTATGTGGGTATTCACAGCTGCTCTGATTTCAAAATGGCAAATTGCCATGCCATGCCTAAAGGATGATGTTCTACTACATACTTCATGTTTACTAAAATGGCCATAACTCTAAGAAAGAACAATAAGTGTGAGACTCTGAAAGATTTGAAAACCTCATATACTTCAGGTAGGAATGCAAAATGAGGCAGTAACATTGGAAAGCAGTCCGACCCTTTCTTAAAAACATAAACATGCATTATATCCTGTGGCCCAGAAACCTCACGCCTATGTATGTAACCAAAACTGAAAAGCATCCATGCAAAAATGTGTACACAAATGCTCATGGCAGCATTACTCATAATAGAAAAGAGAAGCAAACAAAACATCTATCAGCAGATGAATAACAAATGTAAATCCTTTTATCAGTTGTAAAAAGAATAAAATGTTGGTACATAGTTCAACACAGAAACTTTGATATCATCATGCTAAGTAAAAGAAATTAGACTAAAAGACAGCATACATAATGCCATTTATATGAAC
The DNA here is from genome assembly GCF_949786415.1 of Peromyscus eremicus. Classification (NCBI taxonomy): domain Eukaryota; kingdom Metazoa; phylum Chordata; class Mammalia; order Rodentia; family Cricetidae; genus Peromyscus; species Peromyscus eremicus. The sequence continues at coordinate 128,529,199 of NC_081439.1, forward strand.
TATCCATTAGAGGCAAGTAAGTGTTGGAATAATGTGGATTTATCTCTAAGGGGGAATCAGGAAAGTTAGCTTAATGGACATACGCTTTCTTTTGGGGACAATATGAATGTTCTAGAATATAGTAGTTATGCAACCTGTGAACAGACTAAAATTATATTTTCAAGGGATGATATGTGAGTTACCTGTTAAATTTTTTGTTGTTGTTGTTGTTTTGTTTTTCGAGACAGGGCTTCTCTGTGTAGCTTTGCGCCTTTCCTGGATCTCGCTCTGTAGACCAGGCTGGCCTCGAACTCACAAAGATCTGCCTGGCTCTGCCTCCCGAGTGCAGGGATTAAAGGCGTGCGCCACCACCGCCCGGCACCTGTTAAAATTTTTAAAAATCAGTTAAGGCTACTTATCACTTACTGATGAAATGTGTGCTTGATACTAGCCTTTTGCATTCTGACCTCTGAAATTTTTTGTTCCTAAATCTTGCTTTCTAGGGCTAGACTGACACTGAGCTTCATAAATTTGGAGCTGGAGGAGGAACCATTTACATACCAGGCCTTAATTTCTCCTTCTTCAGCAATGAACGAAACAAACTACAGGAGAATTTTGCAAGCTCACCTAATTTCATGGTTAAAAATATGGGTTTTGGTGGTAAATACTCCGGGGACAGAATTCTAGTTTCCATCTCATGTCTGTGTGACTTGAACAAACCCTTCAATTTCTATGTCAGTTCAGGAAAATGTCAGCACCACGTCCACGTCCCCAGTACAATCATGAGAATTAAATGGAAAGTTCTTCAGATAGTGCCTGACACACGGCAGCCTCTTGATAAATGGATGCCTCAGATAATGGCTTGATGTAGGCACCTCATCCTTTGTCTTTCACTAGCTATGGCTTCCTGCAATCACCTCTTCTTTCTATCTAAAATGGATGCTTGTTTGCTTTTTCACCTGTGTATACTATAGCTGACTCTTAAGCTTATAACACAAAGAAGGAAAGTTACTCTGTTGTAGTAGAAATTTTGTTCAAGAAAATATGACTCCACATTCCTAAAATGTTATTTTCTGAGTCTGAATCCCTTTCTTTCCTGATGAACTCTTTGCAATGGAGCCTTGTCTGGCCCAAATGCCCAAAGAAGGGTCCTTACAACCCAAACAAAGCTGGAAAGGATCCTGCCTGACTCTGCTATGGACACAGTCTTGGCTTTCTGATGAATTTAGTGGGAAACTTGTGCTAAATGGTGCCTAGCAGCTCTTCTTGCTCTTACTTCAGTACCATTCCTTGCTGCCTCTGCTTCTCTCTGCATAGAGGGCATAGCCAAGCCTCTTTGTGGACCAGCCTTGCTGCATGCTCTTACTACCGTGATGACAAGCCCATTTGTGTAGCTCTCATTTGAGCATTCAGTATATCACCCAGCCTCTAAAGCACTGAACCTCTACATTACAGCAAAAGTGTTTGTGGCTTTATTGAGATTCCTTTCAGAAAAGAGTGATCCCTTGCTGAAGTAAAAATGCTTGGAAGCTGACCTAAATAAGATTTGATTTGTGAGTGCCTCCTTGCCTGCAAGCAGGTGCAAATGTGGTTTCTTTTTCTTTTAAAATGTGCTTTGGTACAATATATATAACCCTGACCATATTAGCCATTAATTTTTTTTAGATTTATTTTATGTATGTTAGTATTTTGCCCATATGCATGTATGTGTACCATTTGCATGCAGTACCTGTAGAGGCCAGAAGAGGGCATCAGATCCCTTGGAAGTGGAGTTACAGATGGTTGTGAGCCATCACTTGGGTGCTGAAAACCAAATCTGGGTCTTATGCAAGAGCAGCAAGTGCGCTTAACTGTTGAGCTGTCTTTCCAACCCCATGTTAGCCATTTTTAGTAGGAAGCTGAGTGGCACTAAGTACAGTCACATTGTTGTATAGTCATCATCATTGTCCAATCACGAAAGTCCCAATCTCACACTGTCATGTGAAGCACTATCTCCTCCCTCAGACCCTGGTAAATACCTTTCTCCTTTCTGTCTCTACGGATTTTATGACTCGTAGAAGTAGAATTTTATGGTTTTTTCCCCTGCGGTTGATTTCCTAGATCATAATGCCCTCAAAGGCCATATATTTTGTAGTGTATGTCAGAACTCCATTTATTTTTAAACGTCAAATAGTATTCAGTCATATGGCTATGCCATATCATGTTTGTCCATTTATTTGTGGGAGGCTTGAGTTGCTTCTATCTTTAGGTAATTTTGAATAATGTGGCTATGAACATTCATCTTGAGGTATTTGTCTGAACACCTGTTTTTCTGTTAGATAGTATATACCTAGGAGTGGAATTGCAGGCCATGTGAAGATTCTAAGTTTTTGTGGAGCTGTTAAGCTGTTTTTGACAGTACTTCCTAGTATTACTGTGTTTTACTAGACCATTATCTTGTTTATTAGGCCATTCATCAATGTATGTTTGAGCTATTTCTCAAGAGACTCCTTTATATAAGGAGTCCAGTGGTCTGGGAGAGAGGGACAGGCACAGGAAATGAAAGATCAGAAGCAGCGACTCACCCCCCTTCATTTGCCTCTCAGCCTCCTTCTTCAGCTGTCCCCAGCTGGGGGAAAAGGAAATCAGAAAGATACTTAGGTGTGGGGCGTTTACCCACCAACCCCACAATTCCCCAGAGTTTTCTTGAGTGTGAGCAGCAGGAAATATTAGATAGAAGGATTTATTGCGAAGAATCTTGTGGAGATAAACAGATAGAAAATAAAGGATAGCCTCGAGAGGGCCTGGAACCTTTTCCAATGGGCCCCGACTGTCTCTGCCCCAGGGTATTTATAGAGACACCAAGGGGTGGAGCAAAAGACCTCCTCCCCCAGCACAGCCAAGTGCAGACCATCTCAGACACCTGCACTCAGGCCCGTGGTCCTAATCATCCTCTATGAGGACTTGCTGGGTAAAGCCACGAGGAACCCGAGAACGGGCTCCCACAGGTCCCCCTTTCTTAATATATAAAAAATAACTATTAATGGCTTACAGCAATCTCCATAGGTGTTACACCTCCCAGTATGGTAGTAGAGGATGATAAAGATGGCATTTCTCTTTTGAATTAGGTCCAAGGTGACTACAGCAGTCTTAGCTGCCTCAAGCCCTTTCTAAACCAAAAACTCTTAAGGCGACTACAAACTTAAAGAATCCCTTAGCTTCATCATTACCATTAACAGGTTAACATAAATATTGTTATACATAGTCACAATTCTCTCAATCTTACAACTCAAAGAAAACTCTAAAGAGAACCATTTGAATTAGCATATATGGTGCTAAATATAGTTAACAATTTTCTCTGTCTTACAACTTTAACTCAGTCATTTGAATTTTCTTGCTAACGGAACATAGGAAAAACTTTGATGTGTTCACATCAAACTTAAATATTCCCTTAGCTCTGCAAAACCAGGGTGCATTAATATCAATAGGTTTCTGCAAACATAATTCAATCTCATAACTCCTCCTTTCCTTTATAATTTTTTAAACAAAATCTCAAACCTAGTTAGAGGAACCCAAACTTATACAATTCCTACAAACCCATATTGAAAAGCAATATTTTCAATCTAACCATTAACACTTTGAAAACTTTTAGCAAGACATCCAAAAGCAGTTTCGTAATAAAAACTCTTTACACGCTTTAAAAGTAGTCTCTTAGTATACCCTATTTGCATTTCTTACTAACAAAACTTGACATTAATCCACTCAAAGAAAATATTTTTTAAATTAAATAGACTAAGGAATATTAACTCTCCCTTTTATAATTTTTTTAAGCAAAATCTCAAGCCTAGTTATAAAACCCAAACTTCTGTTTAAACAGTTCCATTTGTAACACAAAACCAATTCCATAAGTAATTCCATTTTTTACATAAACAGTTCCACAAAACAATTCATGAATCACCAGTTAATAAAGCATATATGCATACACAAAACTGCATCTTGATTCTAGGTAGAAATAAATTTCTTCATTTAAACAGTTCCATTTTTAACCCAATTCCAGCAAACAGTTCCTAGGTCATTACTATGAATAAACTCAAAATTGTCCCATTGCAATGAAATCTCTATTGTTTATTTCATTTCTTAAGTCTTAAAATTCAAATGATAAATTCTGGTACTAGCCTTCCAAATACGAGAAATCCATAACCAAAATCTTTCTTTTTTAATTTTATCTCATTTTAAGTTTAAAAAGTACAAACAAGAAATAAATTCTGGTATCAGGCTTTCACTTCAAAATATGAAGAGACATTTTACAACCAAAACTTTTTGCAGTTAACAATTTTTGTTCAAACAAGTGTCTCTGCAACTTTTGTTCTTACAGACAGACCTTTTTAGGTACAATAGTATTCTAAACTGCACCGTTTTTTATGTTAGCTCAGGTTTTTCTGTGTTGCTTTGATTTTCCACAGATCTCAGCTGCGGATGCCTTGTGCTGGTTCTGGTGTCCGCCAATCTTAGCTTCTTAGCGGCTTCTGAAGCTTTTGAAACCATTCAGACTGCCTGCTTTGCAGTCTACTAGGACACTACCTTCTGTGTCTCAGGTTCTTTCACCATATACATTAAGAATAGACTCACACTTAACATTTACATTTTTTTTTACAAACTCACATATAACATATTTTGCCTTGCAAAGCATTTAGACTCACATTTAACATTTACACTTTTACAAACTCATATATAACATATTAACATCTACTTATTTATACTCCTTAAGGAAACTATAGAACTACTTTAGCAAATATATTTCTTATTACTTCTTATATTCATTCCATCTTATTCATATTTAAACTTACATTTACAACTAGCATCTTACAAGCTTATTACTACATGTCTTAAGACTACCTTAGATACTTCTTGCAAGCTTATATTCTTAAAGGATCTATAGATCTATTTTACAAACTTATATAGGGTTACCATTAGCATATATCTAATTTAGCAAACACCCAAAGATTTCTTAACACAGATCTAACAAGAGAATAATTTCTACAAACTCACATATCTTATTTTCATCTTTTTCTACTTCTTACTCTTAATTATCATCACTATCTCTATTAGAAAGATTCTCTTAACTAGACAGGAAGTATGTACATCATTTCTAAAGTTTAGAGTTTATAGTCAGTTTTGTTAGAAAACATTGGGATTTACTGAATGTTGTTATAGAATTGTGATAGTTGTTGCTAGGGGACTGTAACCTTCCCAGGATGAAGCCACATCCCAAAGTTGCCAAGTTCTCTCAGCCTTTCCGAACTGGCAGAGATGCACTGTCAGCGGTAAACAGTTTTTAACTAGAGGCTGTCCCTTCACCCAAATTCATAATAGTTCCCCTAAGTGCTTCAATTCAGACAAACGTTTCTATTACAGCAGTACTTTTGGTTCGTTCTACCCAAAAATTTCACTTCACGCTGAGGGTGAAATTACTGTATTTAGCTGCTGTAAAGCTCTTCGCCAAATACTGCACAGCTATTAGGTGATATAAAGTATTTTTCTAGAGGAGCTAGTAAAGCCAAAAGCAGCACAGCTCCGAACTCTATTTCCTCACTGTTTGCATTAACCAGTGACAAAACTTGAGAAACACTGATGGAGCCACTTTCATTCTGGTTCCTTTGTAGGAACATCATTGGAACTGACACTTCCTCAGTTCCACGCTCTTTACCAGACGCTCCGGTAACCACCGAGCTTCATTCTCCTCTTGTGAAAAAACACAAACATGTCCTCAACCCCATATTAAAACAGGATAATCTCGAGCAGGGATCTTTCCATTTTACTTGAGCAAAAGTCGCTTGGATGCCACTGTGCCAAAATCTATCTGCAGCAGACTGTTCATAGACATCCATATTCAAAAAGTTCAGAACAAAAAAAGCATGATTTAATGCATTATGTGGTAATTGAGGGTAAATTTCTTCCTTTATTTTTATTTTTTGAAGTTGTATTTTAAGACTGCTATGAGCCCTTTCTACAACACCTTGTCCCTGAGGATTATAAGGAATACTTGTTTTATGTATGATTTCCCATTGGGTACAAGATTGTTGAAATGCCTTACTACTATATCCAGAACCATTATCAGTTTTAATAATTTTTGGTATACCCATATATAAAAAACACTTCAAGCAGTGCATAATTACATGTTTTGTAGCTTCCCCAAGTTGTGAACTAGCCGTTAAAAATCCTGAATAAGTGTCAATGGTCACATATACATATCTTAATTTGCCAAATGCTGCAATATGTGTAACATCCATTTGCCATAGATGATTGGGAAGAAGACCTCGAGGGTTTACCCCTAAGTGAGGGACAGGAAAATATTTTGGACATACCCCACATCGTTTAACTATTTGATGAGCTGCTGCTTTAGCAAGATTGAATTGCTTTCTTAAGCTTTTGCTATTTTGATAAAAAGCATATGACTGTTGAGCCATTTCCACTTGGGATAATGCTACTATCTTTGTTAACTTATCAGCCATTGCATTACCCTCAGCTAAAGGACCAGGAAGATTGGAGTGAGCTCTAATATGGCCCACAAAGCATGGCAGCTTTCTTTTGTGAATAGCGTCTTGAATTTGTTGAAACATTTTGACTTAATTGTTGTTAGTTCCAATATTTTTACCAAAACTATTCAAAGGAGTCAAGAACATAGATGTTCTTTCATGAAACGTATCCTTCATTAGCTTACTTTGAGAAAAAGCATTTTCAGGATTAGTATTTTCACTTCATTAGCTTTAACTCCTGATGTTATTAGCAGCTATGATATTTAGCATTGATTTCTTATAAAGAACTTTCATGTGAAGCTTTTTTTAAGACAGATTTTTCTGAAGTTTGTTTCCCATCTATAAAGCAGTCATTTCTTTTTTGGATGTCTTTTTCCTTGTCTCCTTATTAGATTTGCAAAGGAATTACTCATTGCAGGCAGTTTGTTCAAAAGGTAAAGAATTTTTAATTTCACATAAGTTTCCTTCATATCTAAGACAGTGTTCAGTGTATAAACTGCTTTCCCTTGTTTTAAGGATTTTAAAGTGGCTTGTTTGCTCTTAAAGGTAGCTTTTTGTCATCCAACTACCATAAAAACTTTGCACAGCTATTAGGGTAAATAAGGCATTTTACCAATGGAGCCCCAAACCTCGAAGGATAGTTCCGTATCCTTTCAATTTTTCATTGGAACTAACACTTAAACTCTTAGACGATTTTCCTCCTTATTCTTTTAAAAGCTGTATTTTAAGTTTACCATGAACTTATGTTTGAGCTAACAAAATTGTTTCAGGGCAATGTCGCCATCTTTAGCGGAAAAACTACCTTTCCCAGAATGCATTTCCCTTATATCAGTCCATAATAATATCATTTCCCTTATATCAGTCATTTCCCATAGTTCTTTTTGGGTCTGAGAGTCAACTTCTAAGTTCTTTTTTACCAGAATTGCTTACAAATTCTTGCCCGGGAGGTTTGAACAAAGTTTTTTGCTTTTACAACGGGAAATTTGAAAAAGCATTTTACATTTTCAATTATGGGACATTGGGAGGTTGCTGGTCTCTCTTTAGCTGGCTTTAACAGTTGTCTCTCCATTTGACACTGGCCCCAGATCAGGGTCTGTGTGGTTTGCATACAGACTGAAAATCTAACAAGGGAGGTTTTTGCCATTTCTAAACTCCCATTAGGACAGGTGCTTTGCCTCATCAGGCCTTCACCTGGCCCAGTCCCCCAGTGGGTTGCATTTGTCTGGGTGCTCAAGGACAGAGCTTATGCCAGAGGCAATCACCCCTCAGGGCTATACTCCCTTATCACAGGGAGTCAGTTAAAACAAAGCTTTTCTCAAAAAGATGCTTTCTCTGACAGAAAAGAAAGCTTTACTCCTGGATAGTTCTGTTTTGTTCTGGCTGGGCTCTTTCCCCAGACAGCGTTCTGACTCAGCAGCACGACTGCTTCAGACACAGTTCAGCTTTACTGTTTTCCCAGAAAGGTCCTTACTCTGATAGGAAAGCTTTTTCTCAGATTTCTTTTTGCAGCTGTGGACCTATCAACCCAGGACTTGTAGGAAAGTGGACAACTGTGCTGTTCCCACCAGCTTTAGCTTTGTTTGTTCATTAGCAATCTTCCCCTGGGTCCTGCACCTTCCTGCCTCAGCTCTGTGCTCCAGGAAGTTTGCAACTGCAGGAACCCTAGTATCCCCGAAATGCACTTCAACTCAGAGATGCTGGCCAGTCCCCTCTGGGTTTTTGGTCAGAAGCTAGGATACAATGCTAACAGTTTGCATTGCTTCAGGGGATCTTTGCATTAGGAAGACTAGGAGCACCTTTTTATTCTTAAAAGCTCAAACAAAACCCTTGATGCCTCAGCTTGGCTGTAACTGAAAAGCTTGGCTTTTTTGCCTTTCTCAGGTAAAGTTTCCTGCCCTTTTGGGCTCTCTGTAGCTCTTTACCCACACTCTCCCAAGCGGTTCCCTCAGGGTACTCTGACCCACTGTCTTTTACTAGCTTGAAGAGACAGAGCTTAGAAGAGGTTTTTAGGAACTTGTCCCTGCCTCCTGCATTGCAGGGAGGATTTTTAAAGCTTGAAAGAGAACTTAGAGAGGTTTTGCTGTCTTAAGAGGTTTGTTGTTTTCCCTTAGAACTAACCACAGGTGGTCTCCATACTAATATCTTCAGGTGATTCTAATTTGTCCTTCTGAGAGAGACTTCTGAAAGGCTTTAGTTAAGTTTTTTAAGAGAGCTTTTGAGAAAGATTGTCTTTTCAGAGAGATTTTTCCCCCAAATTTTCCAAGAAAAGCTTTTTAGTTTAAGAGAAAGATTTTTCCCCCCAAGAGAAAGACCAACTTTTCCCCAAAACTTCCCAACTTTAAACTTTTTGGCTTTTTACACCCCCATTTTTGCCTCAGGGAGAAATCACTTTCTCCTGCCACTTGGACTTAGCATTTCAGCTGTCCCCAGATCAAAAGCTTCCATAGGAAACTTTTTCTTCCCCATAAGCTCAGAGAAGAGCTTTTTTACTACCCGTAAAGCCCAAAGAAAGATTTTCCCCCCAGTTTGCATTCAAAGTCCCCAAAGTTAGAAAATTAAAGAGTTTTTCTGTCTAGTTGCCTTATTTTTTTCTACACAATCTTACACTTCTAAGTTTTTCCTATACTATATTACTACCCTATACCTTATACTTATTTTTCACAGATAGAAATTGGGAAAGGGATAGAAGATAGAAAATTTTGACAGATGAGAATTTTGTGCTGCAGCATTGGACATCCTTCCAGTCCGCTTTCCTTTTCTCTCAAGGATAAAACCCCTGCCCCTCACATTTTCCATAACACTGACATGCCTTTCCACTGGCAGGGCTGACTCAGCACTTTTACCAAAAACTCTGTAATAAAACTATTATTTTCCTTTAGTCCCTATCACTTTGTCTTAGTCCCCCCTTTTTTGTCTTTATTCCTCCCTTTTCTTCTTTAGTCCCCCCCTTTTTTTCTTTAGTCCCTGTTCATGGAGCCATTCTGTGGGGCATTTACCCACCAACCCCACAGTTCCCCAGAGTTTTCTTGAGTGTGAGCAGCAGGAAATATTAGATAGAAGGATTTATTGTGGAGATAAACAGATAGAAAATAAAGGATAGCCTCAAGAGGGCCTGGAACATTTTCCAACGGCCCCCCAACTGTCTCTGCCCCAGAGTATTTATAGAGACACGAAGGGGTGGAGCAAAAGACCTCCCCCAGCACAGCCAAGTGCAGACCATCTCAGACACCTGCACTCAGGCCTGTGGTCCTAATCATCCTCTATGAGGACATGCTGGGTAAAGCCACGAGGAACCCGAAAACGGGCTCCCACACTTAGGGAAGTTGGGGTGTTGCTCTCACTCTCAACTTAATGAGGCCTTCCATGTGTCTTTCACAGAAGACAACAGTAATTCCCTCAGGGAGATAAATTCTGTCTTGGAAGATGGCCACTGGGATCTTCTTCATTTTAGGAACAATTCCACCAAAATTCACTCCTCAGCCCTTGACCCAGAAAGCTTTGAGGAGAAGGCCTTCCTGCTTCTCAGAAAGTAAGTAACTCATGAGGACAGGGAGGTTTCAGCATGTGCCTTCGTTTGCAGAAGGCTTTCATGATTAGCAAGCTGCTGGGATGGTGCTGAGGCTAAGAGGATGGCAACAATGGCTTCCCAGTGTTAGTGCATATTAAGTACAATTGTAAGCATTGTAAAAATTGTAATGGACTTTTAATGTGACATGCTGGTCAAATCTGAAATAGCTGATTATATCCACTTTTGTTGAAGGGAAGCCTCCTCTAAAACTATTTGCCAAGGATCTTGAGTGTGTGAGTATGTCTGTGCATGTGTTTGAGTGTGTGTGTGTGTGTGTGTGTGTGTGTACATACTTGTAGTTATGTGTATGCACATGAATGTCCTATAGTGAAGGACTAGAAACAAGGAGATAGAACAATAGCCAGAGAGCATGGAGCCAGACATCAGGATATGTTCTGTGAGTAGGTAGACTAATAAATGCAGTACCATTTCCAGAGACCCTCCTCATAGGGACTGTAGGAGACAAGGTCATGATGGTGAACTAGGTGAAGACTGGCCAGTAAACTGGAAGATGAATGAATAAAGCTGTCATCCTGAAGTTCTAACAGATCAGGGACTCTGGAGAGGGCCCAGATGGACATGACTGCTTCTGGAGAAGGACCCTGGAAGAGCTAACTTGAGATCATTCTTTGTGGAAAAACAATTTCATTCTTCTTGTATGGCAGATATGACTTGCACAGCAGGACTATAGCCTGTGGTTGGGAGTCCCTCTGGAGATGAGAATCGTCTCCCCTACTCCACATCTCACCTCTTTCTTCCCTGCTTCCCACCCAGGCTCTTTTCTATGAATACTCTTAGAGCAGGAAATGAAATGGCATGAGACAGCAATTCTGCAAAGTGGTCTTTTTTTCCTTTGCCTGTTCTCTGGAGAATCTGGCAAGGTGAGGTGAGAGGATATGCAATGTTGATTGTTCTTGGAGTCTTTTAAGAAATTTAAGTCTGTTGGAAAATGCTGGGGAGGAGGCTCCTAATTGAATGTTCAAGGCAGGTAAGGGGTCCCTAAAGGGAGAAAACCCTACCCTATTGTTCTGAAATATAAATATAAGCCTTTGCATTAATAAACAAATTGACATGAATAATTTAGTCCAGTGATGCCTTTTGTTTTGATCCTGAGTGGGAAGATTGAAGCAGCACTTAACAAATGGCCTCCAGTGACTTCCTCTGTGGCCAGGACATGCCCTAGAGTGGTGGGCTCTGCCCCTACTCAAGCCTATGCATTTCCAATTAACACTTTTTAAAATGATGTTTAGGATGCTTTTTATCTAATTTCCTAATGAGGTTTCTCCTTCCCTGCTGTCTTGCTACAAAGCTTGATGCTGTCTGAGTGTGTTCATATGGTGCTTGAGTGCGTTATCTGACCTTGATTGGTATTTGGGGAGCCGGTTAAATAGATTACATGGGGGTTACCTTGGCAACTGTCTTCACTGATTTAGCAATGTGGTTCATTCTTGGACAGAGGACTCTCGGCAACTCTGAGATCCCACCACTGTGTGTTAATCATTAACACTGAGTTTGACATCAGCTCTGCCAGGCAGCAGCCAGGAGAGGGACTGTGGACAGGCTGGAAAGAGCCTGCTTCTGAGTCTTGTTAGCTAGCATGAACCCTAAAAGTAGAGCCACCAGAGAAAAGGATGGCAAGAAGCCATGCTGGGATCTGGCTACCCTTTGCCCATAGTTGTCAAGGCTATGAGAAAGCCCCCAATGCTGGTTCCTTTGGGCTGCATGTAAACTTGTAGAGATGCTACCTACGTCTTCCTTAAGCTGGGAGGGTAGCTATGTGTGCTGAGACTTGGGATCAGTCTGTTCCTGCCATGGCCCATCAGGATGCACAGAAGCAGAATCAGGATGCAGGATGGAGGATCTGGTCCATTCTTCCCTGAAACTTTGGGCAAGTTGCCCCAACTCCAAGAGACTTGGCTTTCTTTTCAGTTGACCTCATGGGATGTCAGTAATGCCTCTTTCCCAGCACTAATGTGGATACATAAAACACCTGGCCAAGAAAAGTTCCCAGCCAATGCTGTTGTTTGCAATGATCTAGCTCGGTGGCTTTACAGAGTAGGTTCCTAGCCACCATGATGAAATAATTGTAGTTTTTTTCGCAGAAAGCCAACACTTGCCCTGTGTCTAAAGAATTGCTAGGTTTCTTTTATTGGTGAGAGTGAGTCACTAGGTAGCTAAATGGCCCAAACTGCACAGCTGCTGGAGACAGAGCAAGGATTCAAATTCAGACTAGCCTGCTCCCTGCCTAAAGCTCCAATGTTGGACCTATCCAGAAGCAATCAATCGGCCAGAGATAGCTACTGCCAGGAAACGAAGTGTCCTGAGTTGGTAGATTAAGGCCCAAGGAAAGTAACTAGAAAATAACTAGAGAATCAGCCTACTGGGCTTTCTGACTTACCTAACTAAATATCAAGTGAGAAGGAAAAACACACAACTAGAGCCTGAACTGTTCTGCTCTCTTCAGCATGTTGGCTGTGGATACAAGAGGGGAAAACAAGAGGGGTCTACTCTACCTAGCATACCTCTATGCTCAGATATGACATTTCAAGTTTGCAAAGCAAGTTCAGGGCCATTTTTTCCTTGACTGACTCAGCAACACAAAAAGGAAAGATAGCAAGGAATTAACTCATCTTCCCGTTTGATTACTGAGGTCAAGAGAAGTTTTCTCACTAACAATGTACTTTCTATACATGTCATTGTGTTGCATTGTGAAGACATTAGCAAAAGTTGCAAACAGCCTTCAAAGAGAAAAAGTATGTAGACAGATGGCCTTTCAAGTCTTGGAATTTATGAATATCCAATCTATACTACTTATACTTAGGGATGAAGTAAAGAGAATGTAGTTAGGAAGGAGCTTGCACTGCTTTTATAAACCTCACATGTCCACTGCTCCCTGTCCATGTGCCATGAGGAGAAGGCATGGGCTGTAGAGCCAAGCAGAGCTGAATTCACACCTGACTTGACTGTTGTTTCCTCCCTAGGAATTGGTTTCCTGGAATAATAGCTACTTTACTGAGTTGTTATAAAGAAAAGAGATAATGTATGCAAATTTCTTTATCCCATAGGTAATGGAATACTCTTGAATATTTTTAAATCAAAAGTAGCATTGGATCTATGTTTTAGAAGCACTGAAAGAACAGAAGGAGACATGGGAAAGTCTAGCAATAATCTAGGCAAAATGATGACAGTTTGGAACAGGGTAGTAGCAGAGGAGCTGAGGAAAGCAGCAGATGGATTCTAGACATGAATAGCAGATTAAAAAGTAACAAGGGGAGGAATGGTTTTCAGCTTTCTGGCTTGGCCTTCTGGGTGACTGGTGGTATGATAGCATCTCGAATTGATATGGGAGCACTCAGGAAGTGGCAAGCCTAAGGAATTTGGAGGAGATACAATCAGTTTGTGATAAGTTGGAGTGGGGAATCCATAAAGCATGCAAGCTTAATTGACTATAATGACCATGACATTGAGAGCTGAGGATAATAATATGGGACAATGAAGGTGCAGAAAAATATTTATTAAAACCTTAGGATTGGATCCAACTCCTCAGGGCCAATGGGAGCATCAGGAAACAACAACAGTGGTTTAAGCCAACAAATAACAGTGTTGTTCATAGAATTTCAAAGCTAAGCTCATAAAACACAGAGAATAAATTTCAGAAAGAAAGGCCATGGCAAGAACACTAGTGAAGAATTTGTGATAGGGCAGAGATTATGGCCACCTAAATTACTGTTGGAGTGGTGGGTCTAGAAAGTGAGAGATAGAGCCTAGGCTTGGAGAGGCTAGAATGAACAGCACTTGGTGACTTAGTGGCTGTTGGAAATAAGGGAAGGAGTCTAAGATGACTCTAGGTTCCCAACTTGCATAGCATGACAGACAAGAAGCTGTATATTAACTTGATGAACACCAGAGAGATAAAGGTCTCAGGAGACTCTGTCTAGTATGAGTGGCCTTCACATCTCTTGAATAGATATGAAGTAACCTGTACGTAATGCTCAGGAAAGAACATAGATGGCAGAATGAAGGACAATCTGCCCATCATCAATCCTCATGTGGTACTATAATCATATGCCTACCCTATGGTGGGTGCATCCAGCCTGTGGGTCAGAGGGACAGTCATGTAATGCAGAAATCTTTGCCATCTTAAAACTCCAGTCTTCCTGATGAGAAGATGAGGATTTGTTGAGTTTTTGGGCAAGGATTAAGTGAACTGGTGGGTCAGTCAGCAAGAATAAGGATATGGAATATAAAGTTCTGCTAAGGAGATTGAACATGTGACTTTCAAGTCCATTAGAACCAAAAACACCATTTCTAACTTACAATAGATCCCCAAGCTTCCATTACTAGGTACCTGAGGATTGCTTCTAGAATGCTAACCTCTTGAATATTGAGACACCCAGCAAATGTCACAATGGAGTTGGCCTGTCAAGAAAGTGACAGTTTACTGCCAGCAAATGTGGGTAAGCTTAGAAAAGGACATAAGGAGATGCTAGAAACACCCAGCAAGTTATCAAGAAGAAAGGAAGAAGCACTGTCTTGCTTTCTAAGCCCTTCCCTGCCTACTGGCTTATGACACTCCTGGTTTTTGAAGAAACAAAACAATAATTTTGGTCATTTGACAGTTGGGAAAACAGAGGCTCAGAGGAAGAAATGTGAAGTGTGGGACAATAGAATTGCTAATGGACAAGAAATTATGCCTCGAAGTTCACTGCAGGTAGTGCTTTATCTTTGAGTCAGGCAGCTGTGTGCTTGGGCTAGTCTCTTGTGCTTCTCAAAGATGATTATTTGATTTTAGACAGGTTGATGAAAATGAACAATTGTCAGCATGTTACAGTTTAAAATCATGCCCTATGGTGTGAGTAATTAGGAAACGCTACCAGAACACTACTAGCCCCAGGCCACCTCCTAGAACCATAGGCTATACTCATAATCCAGGGGTCTATGACGTATGGGTTCAGTACCATGTGTAAAAACTGGCCACATCAAAACCAGATGTTACAGGGGTCTGAGGGTCAGCACTCTGTCTTCAAAGTGTTTCCCGGACCTGTCCTAGGCACACCCAACTGACTGTGCTGATTTACTGCTAAGATCAATGAAGCAAAGAGGATTTCCACTTCTCCCACTTGTCACACCAAGTCTGAAATTATGAGATAGAGGAAAGTGGGATTCTGACACTGGGTCTCATTTCACTTTCACTATATTGTCTTGGATATTGAACACATATGTCTTAGCCTTTTAATCTGACTTAGATCATTATAAAAAGAGGGGAAACATATTGCACCAAATCTCAAGGACTCAAGGACACAGGAATCCTAAGCTATGAGAGATAGCATTTAAGAAGAAATCAGAACTCCACAAAAAAGGTATGTTATTTGTTGGATATGAGCTCATTTCTCATGGAAAAACAAAATGAACTGAGGAATTTCAGCCTAGTGGAGTGCAAAGAGTTACAGAGAAGATCATCTCCGCTGTTCATCCTTAAATAAATAGCTGCTGTTCGTGTTTGTTAAAATGTAAAATTCCCAGATCTAAATGTCAGAGAATTCTAGGAAAAATTGCAAAACCATTACTTCATAAACATGTAATTGTGCGATTACTGCTAAATGTGATGATATTCTATAAATATCACAGTTCAGGCCTCATGGTCTATAAATAGACCTAGTTAATTACCAGAAATATATTTTATTTCTTGAATACTAATGGAATAATTACAGAGTCCCCATTTTCTGTTGCCATAGTCCATTCTCCATTTTCTTGGTATCTTTTCCTCCTCAGAAACCCACCATGGGACATAAATCCCCTTCAATAAGTATAAAGACAAGGGCAATAGTAAGGACATTGGTTTCATTTTTCACAGCCCAGCCTAGAACCCTGGGAAATGTTCAAATTGTACTGCTGAGGGATGCACTCAACACTAGCATGGACAGATATCTATACATCTTACTGTATTGAGAGTTATGGCCTCAGTAGAGATGTGGGGGCAGCTGCTCTGGGGTGCAATTCTGTATGCTGTCAATATGTGTTGCTCTGATTGTTTGATAAATAAAATGCTGATTGGCCAGTAGCCAAGCAGGAAGTATAGGCAGGGCAAGCAGATAAGGAGAATTCTGGGAAGAAGGGCTGAGTCAGGAGTCGCCAGCCAGACACAGAGGAAGCAAGATGACAAGGCAGAACTGAGAAAAGGTACCAAGCCATGTGGCTAAACATAGATAAGAATTATGAGTTAATTTAATTGTAAGAGCTAGTCAGTAATAAGCCAGAGCTAATGGCCAAGCAGTTATAATTAATATATGCCTCTGTGTGCATACTTGGGGGATGTGAGTGGGAGAGATTTGTCCCAACTGCAGGCCAGGTGGGAAACAAGCAATCTTATGACTACATTTGCTGTACCAACATGGGGCTCTCGAATTTCCATAAGGCCTAAAAGAGTTAAAGGGGACTTCTAAACACATAATAATAGCAAAAAACAGCTTTCTACTTCATGTCCCATGCAGGTTGAGATATAGAGACACCAAAGTACAGAGACATTGTGGCATACAGACTTGAGCTATACTATGACATGTTCACAGCATATGGGCTTGAGTGCAGCATGATGGATTCCTGCCACTGTACACAGTGGTGTCTGCAAGCCACGTGGCTTGGGGCATGGTAGATATAGCTTTTGCTAATACAGACAAAAAAAAGGAAAGGAAAAAAAAGGTTTTGGGGCTACACACTGCTGGATAGAAGCATAGACCCACTGCTTCACAGAGTCAGTGATGAGAATGGTTCCCCCAGAGCTCATGGTAAACATAGTTCTGCCATGCTGGAAAGCTGAGGTGGGCAAAGTCAGCAGCCAAAGCTGCTATTTCAGTCCTAGTCATGCTTCAGGTTCAGAGAAAATAAACCTCTAAACAGTTTACAATGTATGTAAAAATGTACATAGGCTTGGAAGAGAGAAAAAAAGAAATATAGACAGTTATATAAAGAAATAGGTATTTTAAAAAATAAAGTCTTTAAAGAGACAGTAAAAATAATATAAAAGTTAAGCCACATAAAGATGAAAATCACACAGAGTCTAGATTATATTGTCTTCAGGGATTTTGTTTTTGTTTTTGTTTTTTTTTCTGACCACCAATGGTACTTTATTCTGGAAATCTCTATGTATTACATAGGTATTAACATCCTTCCTCTCAGCCCCACACCCCCTGCACAACCAGAAAGATTAAAAATAAAGATGTCATGTACAAAAACCTCTTACCTACTCTCTCTAAAGCACTGAATAGTGTCCCTGCATGTGGGTGAGGCTCTTGAAGGACTGGCCTTGTGCTCAGGACTGCCAGTCCTTCCCAGGGGGCAAATGGTCAGTGCTCCTGCTTCCTTTTCTGAGATCCATTTCTCAATCATTACACATTAGCATTCCCCACTTGACACCACCTTAGCAACTTGATTGTTGGATGCATTTTTCATTTGGCAAAAATTCAATATGGCTTTGTGTGGGATGTTTAGTGTCAGAAGCGTCGGTGTTGATGCTCAGGCTCTGCGGGAAAATAGAGAGCGTGTATATTCCTGGAAGAGCACACGCCGAAGGCTGAAAGGGGCTGTGCAGTTAATGCCTCATCAACACCGCCTGCTTCTTAAGTGTTGGCGCCAAAGACGACCCCTCAGCTTCCTTTTGTTCCAAGGGTGTCAGAGTAGTTATGCATGACACTGATACAAGGCACACTATGGCATCGGAAGATGGCTCCCTAGGACCATCTTAGAAGACCTGGTTGTGCCTGAAACAGTTTCCCATCTACCCAGAAAGGTATGCCTTAAGGATCTTCACGTCATCCATGGGACGGTCCTGGGAATTTGTCTCCACCATGCTCACTCGACTCACCATCCCTATACCCTGGCACACTCGGCCAAAGATGGTGTGTTTGCCGTCCAGCCACTGGGTGGGAGCGAGGGTCACGAAGAACTAGCTGCCACTGGTGTCTGGTCCTGCATTGGCCATTGCAAGAATCCCAGCCCCAGTGAACTTCAGGTCTGGATGAAGTTCATCTTCAAATTGTTTGCCATAGATAGATGTGCCACCTTGACCTGTCCCTGTCGGGTCACCGCCCTGGATCATGAAGTCCTTGATGATCCTGTAGAATTCGGTGCTGTTGTAGTAGCCCCACCGAGCCAGCTCTGCAAAGTTCTTGCAGGTCTTCGGAGCATGTTTCCAATATAGCTCCAACACAATGACCCTCATGCTAGTGTCCAGGTAGACGTTGGGCTGCTGCCAGGTGTCAGGGGGAATCGTCGCCATGCTGAGTGAAAGTATCCCCTAGCAATTGCTATTTCCAGTGGAGTTCACCGGGGACCCGTCCAGTGTTGGCACACTTCTGGTTCCTGCTGATCAGCTGGTTTTGGTGATAGGGTTTAGGGAGCTGAGGAAAGGAAGATGAAGGATCTTTTTCAAGGCTAGGGAGGGCGGGGGACTCAGACTCGTCTTGGAGGGGGGCAGGGGTTAACAGCAGAAAGACATTTGATTGTAAAGGCTGCTCAGTTAAACCAATATGTATATTTTAAAGGTATCTTGACTTCAAATTTTATGTCTAAAGATATGTTGCTTTGGAAAGGACGCTCTGCTTTTGTTTCCACGGGAAGCAAGAGACTATGGATTTGTTCTGGGTTAAGATGGATCAGATTTGATCAAGCCAGACCTCCTGAGCCTTAACAGATGGTACCTAACAACAAAGGTCTTCCCAGGACTTGACCATTATCTCAAATTTTCTCAGGATTCCGGTAAGATTACCAGTGCCCCCATCAGCACGAAGTAGTATGAGAAGCTACACCCAAATTCCCAAAATATTATTTATGAATGTTTATTTTCATTTAAAGCAGGTTGATTATAAATGCAATCTCTTTCTAAAGAAGAAAAGGGGATAATATAGATATGATAGGATGAAAGGATAGATTATTGAATCTATTTTTAAAGAGCAACAACTTGTTTAAAATGTTTTACATTGCTATAGATTTTAGTTTATTACAAATTTAAAGTTAATTTTGTTATACTGTATGTATATTTCTACACTTGTTTAAGGTATTATGTTTGTGAAGCTCATTTAAATTGTAATAGATATTAAGAAATACACATTAAAATCAAACTTATAATCATATTAGTTGTTTTTAGGTATACAAAGATATATTTCAGATAGGTAATCTTCAAATACTTCAAAGACCAACATAATATGGCATTTAAAATATTTTTAAAACTTAGACTTTCTGGACAGTGAGACACATCTGCTCCTGGCAGCACCGATTTACTTTAAGGAGAAAAATGGGCGTCAAAGACACTCCATATGGAGTTTATCTTCTTGGCAAAAAATGGCCATTTGGACAAGAAACTGTTCTTGCCTAGACTGCTTGACAAAATGTTGTATCAACTGGACATGCAGGACCCATAGGAAGGTGACCACTGAACTTTGCAAGGTGAGATGGTCCTTCAGGTTCCTGCTTCACAGAGGAGACAGCCAGACACTCTACAGGACACAGGAAAAAGTGACTGAGAGACTAGACCTACGGCCTGAAAATGGATGCCCCAGCATTGCAGAAGAACTTTGGGTGACTGTCCAGCTATCTTTATCATTCTAGATTTTTGGAATTTGCTTACAGGGCACTTCCTGTTACTTAGGTAATATTACATCTTTGATGGAGTTGAAGACTAGATAGTTAAAATTTCCTTAGTCATGATAAAAGATAGATTAGATGTGAAACTTTAGACTCATAAATATAGGATAGATAGAAAATTTTCTTTAATTTTGCCAAATACAAATAGACTAGATATTCTAACTGTAATTCTTGCTTGATAATTGTTCTATTATATGTAATTTTACTATGTTAAAGTTAAAACCTTCCTTTTTGATTAGACAGAAAAGGGGAAGTACTGTGGGATGTCATTCTGTATGCTGTGAATATGTGTTGCTCTGATTGGTTGATAAATAAAATGCTGATTAGCCAGTAGCCAGACAGGAAGCATAGGTAGGACAAGCAGACAAAATGAATGCTGGGAAGAGGAAGAGCAGAGTCAGGAGTCACTAGCCAGATACAGAGGAAGCAAGATGACATGTGGCTAAACATAGATAAGAATTATGGGTTAATTTAAGTGTAAGTGCTAGTCAGTAATAAGCCTAAGCTAATGGCCAAACAGTTATAACTAATATAAGCCTTTGTGTGCTTACTTGGGGGACACAAGTGGGAGAGATTTGTCCTGACTGCAGGCCAAGTGGGACACAAGAAATCTTCTTACTACAGGCAGCTCATTAAATTAGAATGAGATGTAGCAGACTCCAAAACAACAGCAAGATGGCCTTCTCCTAAGTCCCAAGCCAACTGGAAGGCTTCATCATAGGGTGAATCTGAAGTTACTTAAGTTGAAGCCCTTAAATCTGTTGTTTATCTTTCCCAGAATCCCCTGCTTGTAACTGGTAGCTATACATGTTCACTAGACCATAGACTTGGCTGCTATGTAGCCTAATCATGTGTCTCCATTTACATAAAAAAGTTATTGGATGGCTTGTTACAAAGTAGAATGTATTCTTTTTACCCCTATACAGAATGAAGCCTTCTGTGTGGCATCAAAAATTCTATGGTCAAGAACACACCATTAGCTACTTTGATTTTTTTTCTGGGCTTCAGTTTCCCCATTTATAAAATTGAAAAGCAGTAGGGCTATTATAATTGTGGTAGTTAAGCCAGGAGATACTCATTCCAATTCTGAAATTTCCTTGGGCCATGACCTTGGCAAGTCTCTTCCTTCCTCTTGAGCTAGTGAAGGGAAGATATAAAATCTCAGCCCTTTGTCTAATGTCATAGGTTGGAACAAGGGCTCAATCAGGCCATCATGTCTTCTAGACAGCTCCCCGGAATCCTTCTCTGAGTAACTATGCTATTAGACTTGGGATTTCACCAAGGTAGTACTCTGCAATCCAGTTATACAACTGGGCTGTGAACACAGCTCTAGTTACTGAAATTCCAGTGTGTATGAAGGATTGGTGGGAGAGCGGGCACTGTCCTAAGTTAATAAAATAGGCACACAAGAAAAATAATTTGGGGCAATGGGAGGAAAAATCCTCATAATTAATAGGAAAAAACATGATTTGGGTACTAAACAGAATTATTAAGGAGTTTACTGGTAGTCAGAGCAAAACCAAAACTAAATGCATGAGATCCTATATGAGTTTTTCTAAGATCAGCTTCTAAGCAAGTTGAACTCCATGGGTGAAGTTCTGCCAGGAGTTGTGCTGGTAAACTCACTGGGCTTTTTAAAAACCAATCCAATTGATGAGAAAGAGGAGGGAGTCTATGAGCAAGGGACATTGAGATCATGATGAGAAAACATACAGAGACAGCCAGCCAAACTAGTGGAAACTCATGAACTGTGGACCAATAGCTGTGGAGCCCCTATGGGACTGGACTAGGCCCTCTGCATAGGTGAGACAGTTGTTTAAGTTGAACTGTTTAGCCCCCGCCCCTGCCCCCCAGGCAGTGAGATCGAGATCTGTCTCTGGTGCATGGGTGGGCTTTTTTGGAGTCCAGTGCCTATGGTGGGACACCTTGTGCAGCCTTGGTGCAGAGGGGAGGGGCTTGGACCTGCTTCAACTGAATGTACCAGGCATGGTAGGCAGTTGGCAGGACATGAAGACTGAGAAACTTTGGGGTCTTTCTAAACAAACCATGCTACTCATATTTTATCTTGAGGACAATGGTAAGTCCAGAGAGAGTTTGGATAAGAGAAATGGCATGCTCGGCACACTTGGGCTGCAATGTGTAATGCAAAAATTCCAGAGAAAGAAGTTGTGGGTCTGGAGAAACGTTGAAGGTAATGTGGCTACCTATTAGTTGAGTGACTAGACAAGCAGTGGGCAGCATTGTCCATACATGAATGAACATACTTTGCTGAATGCTGAAAGAGCAACCATAAATAGTCAAGAGACTTCTGTGTTCCATGGGCACAGCACTTTCAGTGTCCCCAAATATTTTATACCATGCTGTTCCTTACCAAAACCTGATCTCTCAGCCAGACAAAGTTCAAAACTTATTAAGGACCCTGCTAAGTCATATAGATTATCAGGAGAATGGAGGGAGACAAGGGAAGCCATGATTCACTTACAGGTATTCAGATTCTACAACCAGACGTTTGCTCCATATGCCTTGTCACTGAGTATCAGAGCCCTCTTTTTCAGGCAAGCCTGTGTGAGTAACTAGCAGTTAGACAATAAGTAACTCTTAAAAGCAACTAACAAGATGCTCCTAATACTGCCATTGGCCTGCTTCCTTTGTCTTGGGATTCCATTCTGCCTTCCTCCACAATGTCTGCCCATCTGCTGCAGGTATGGGCCTGTTTGCTTTCACCCACATTGATTCACTTTTCCCTTAGAAAATATAAGTGTCCCCAGAAGCCCAGATGGCTTTTTGTTATCTTTGTTTAGAAATTAGTTTAGAGATACCAGCCAGCAGATTAAAAAGACCATATCAGATCTGCTAAAATCTCCTTCCAGATTTCATTTCTGCTCCTTCAAGAAAATTCTATATTTTTTTACAATGATGGATTTTCTTTTTGTTTGATTCTGGGGGAAGATGATACTTCCTAAGGCACAGTCTGGTGAGGCTCTAAACTGGGGGATGGTGAAAGGCAAGGATATAAGACTATTCACCATACCTTCTAGGTCTGAAGCTACAGAAACATCAACTATAAATCCTTCTAGCCCTTGCTTCCATTCTCAGTTTGCTCTGCTTCTTAGCCAAGTGGTCCCTAACAGTAGCCCCTTCTCTGGAATTGGTACTCAGCACAACACAACAGGCATGGCACAAAATTTACATTACTTCACCTTGGGAATCTGAAAAGCAACCTAGACTTAGATTGACTATACTGCCCAGGTATAGAAAACTGTGTATGGATACTCATAGTGCATGGTGTTGGTTAAGCCACTGATCAAATCCACTCAATGGGCTCAAAGCACATACTACAGTGTACTATCAGTTGGACATGCCCAATTCTATTTTCTGGGGGTGAAAGTGGAACAAGGCATCACCTGTCACAGTTGCTTTTCTCATCAACTACTGTCTTTACTCACTAACCCAGAAAAGTAAAGGACTATGAATAGGAAGGAATATAATCCCACAGTGTTTTGAAGCTTGTGGTTCTCTAAGAAGACTCAGTACAAGAGTTCAAAGAGTAGCTGAGACAGGGGAAAGCACAGTGTCAAGCTGTGATTCAGACTCAAATCTGTCTTGTATCTAAGCCTGGACTTGTTCAGCTACACCACACTGCTAGGTACTAGGGAACACAGGTAGCTGCCAGGGTCTGTTTGCTGACTGGGCTAGCCTTCTAAAATTCAGAATTAAGGAAATATCCTGCTTCTGAAGAATATCAAGGAAATGCAGATGATGTCCTTTTGCAGACCAAATAGAGTAATTCCTCAAGAGACCAACAAGTATAACAAATGGAAGGCATCAAACTGCTCAGAGGGCAGTGAGCAGGTTGAGCAGGGAGATAACTTGAAGTTGTAAGCTGGACAAATATATAGTTCCAATACAAATAAGCTGTCTGTTCTGATTAGTCCAAAGGGATTCTTCTTAGGATGCCTGGAAGGCATAAGAGAAAGAGTATTGAGACATTGAGGGCAGGTGAGATGAGGTGGGCAATAGCCATTAAACATATACCTGGAACTCCCAATACAAGTTTTAGACCCAGACAGGAGGTCCTAACTAACATAGGACCTGGGCTGCTCCCAACCTTGCACAGACAAGCTTCTTTTTACAATGGGTAGCAAACAATGCAGAAACACACAATTGGTCAATATTCTGAGAGTAAAACAAACAAACAAGAAAAACCTGAGTTCTCAGCCATAAAAGTCCCCACCCCACACACGCATGCACACTCTAAGACTCAAGGAATGTTGTAGAGAGAATATAAGAGCAGGAGAGGAATTGTATGAAATGCTGTCTTTTAGATGTGACATGGCTACCACACTCACAAACTCACAGCAGTTGTGCTTACCTGCAAAAGGTCAAGGCAGTTTAAATTTCATTTTAGAATTCTCAGGTCACACTCCATCACTGAAGAAGTTGGGGCAGGAACCTAGAGGCAAGAACTAAAGCAGAAAACATGGAGAGGTGCTGCTTACTGGCTTATTCCTCATGGCCTGCTCAGCCTGATTTTTTTGTAGAACTCAGATAAACCTGCCCAGGTGTGGCAGTACCCACAGTGGTAGTTAATTAATCAAGAAAATACCCCACAGGCCAATCTGATGGAAGCGTTTTCTCACTTGAGTTTCTCTCTTCCAAGATGTCTAGGCTTGTGTCAAGTTGACAAAAACCAACCAGCACAAGGGGAGGGACAAGGTTTTTTCATATTTACTTAATATGTATATTAATATATTTATTTAATATGTATATTATATATAATAATATATACTATGTAAGTATATTTGTGTACATATCACCTATCCTCCATTACCCCCCTCATGCCCAGTTTATTCATAGAGATCTCATCTATTTCCCCTTCCCAGGGTGATCCATGTATCCCTCCTTTTTAGCTAGCTTCTCTAAAGCTATGAGTTGTAAACTGATTACCCTTTTCTTTACATCTAGTATCCACTTATGAATGAGTACATACCATGTTTGTCCTTCATATATATACATATATGTATGCATGTATATGTGTATATGTATATATGGGTGTGTATTTAACAATAACAAAGAAGTGGTCATGAAGTTTAAATGGAGTGGAGGGGACATAGGGTACTGGAGGGTGGACAATGTGGGGTGAAATTCATGTATGAAACTCTAAATAAAATAAATATTAAAAAAGCAGGATCTTCTTAATTTCTGTTTGTCTGCATTGGCATTTGAAAGTAGTAGCCTTGTTGCATCCCTGCTGTGGTTAGGTGTCTTAGTGTTTCTCTTTGGGAGAGGGGGATTACATTTGCTAAAAAAAAACCTTGGTATATCTTTTTCTATCTTTGGTCACTGAAGAGCTCAGCAAACTTGCTGTATAATTATATTCTAATTGTATGTCTTCCTTTGTGAATTGTGTCTTCCAGTTCTTTTTCCATTTGTCTTTTGTGACTAATATTTACTCATTTCTAAATGGTAAAATGAGTTAATAAATTTTCATTTTTATAAAGGGGAGAAAATACTATGAAAATTGACCTAACAGAGCAAAAGCATCTCTAAAAATATTACCCTCCTTACTCCAGGCAAATAAAGAAAAGCCTTGCTTTCTTCCTAACACCTTACAGTACTAGGAAGCTTAGAGGGAACACAACAGTGAGGTGACATGCTCGCTGGCACCCTATTGTCTCTGACAAAGTAGTGCTGGCATGGGCCAGTGGGATGATGAACTTCCCCTTCCACCAATGTGTAGATGAATTTCTAAACAGTCTTATTAAATAAGAAACACAGAGCCAAATATAGGGGTAACAGCTGAAAAGATCAGAGAATTAGCGAATAGCCATGACTAGCCTTAGCTTACCACTACGTAGTCGCTTGCCCGGAGAGAGCTTCTTCCTGTCTAAACTGTGCTTTTATTGCCGACCTGGTCTGCCTTCTCATTGGCTCTAAGCCCAGCCACATGACTTCCTCATCACTGCCTGTCTATACAGACCTCCAGGTCTCCATGGTTGGTACTGGGATTAAAGACGTGTGTCACCACACTTGGCTGTGTCCTTGACCACACAGAGACTCTGCCTGCCACGTGATCAGATTAAGAGCATGTGCTAACACCACCTGACTTCTGTTTTATGGCTCGCTATGACCTCTGATCTCCAGGCAAACTTTATTTATTAACATACAAATAAAATATCACATTTCAGCACAAATAAAGTATCACCACACCCATGGCAGCCAGCAACTTAATGCAAGGAGATATTTAGCATTTCTCTGTCTCATTGTCTCTCTGTCTCTGTTTGTCTCTGTCTCTGTCTCTCTATTTCTCTGAGACAGGGTCTCTCTTTGTAGCCTTTGCTGGCCTTGAACTCACTATGTAGATCAGGCTAGTATAGAACCCACTGCAGTCTACCTGTTCTTCCTATTGAGTACTGGGATTAAAGGTGTGTGCTGCTATATTTGGCATAGCAACGTACTATTGAAAGGGTGATATTAGTAGGAAACAGAGAGAAAGTATCCACAACCACCTAGATCTGCATACTACACACTAGGGAGACAACTGTCTGCTAAAATGAAAAATTAAATCCAAATATTATATTCCAGCTATCCAGGATAAGTTTTAAAAGTCACTTGTCAGAACTAGGTCAATCACAACCTGAATGAGGAAAAACAATTGGCAGCTGTTAACATGTAGATAGCAGAAATATTGAAATTATCTGACAAGGATTTTAAAATAGCCACCATAAAACACATTTAAATAAGCAGTTACTAATTTTCCAGATGCAAGTGAGAAAGAGAAAATGCCTGTAAAGACACAGAAAAATAAATAATAATCATACCAAATTCTTTCTTTCTTTCTTATCTTTATTTTATGTGTGAGGGTGTTGAATCCCTTGTAACTGGAGTTACAGACAGGTATGAACTTCCATGTGGGTGCTAGAAATTGAACTTGGGTCCTTTGGAAGACCAACCAGTAATCTTAACCACTAAGCCATCTCTCCAGCCCCACATATTAAATTCTTAAGACTACAAAATCCAAAGAACAAAGTTTTAAAAGACTCAGTATTTAATAGATGAATGGAGAGAATTTAATAGACAAATGGAGAGAATGAGGGAAACAATCAGTATATTTGAGGGCAGGGCAAGAGTAACCACCAAATATGAACAACAGAGTGGAACAGACTAGGGAAAAGAACAGCGCCTCAAGGACATGTTGAACAATAAGATGATCTAATACATTTCTATCATTAAACTCCCAGAGGAGAAGAAATCAATACTGACACACAATCATACTTCAACTTCATAAAACTAAAAGCAAAAAATAATTATTATTATCTACAGAGCTGGGTTTCAGTCAGTTCCGACCAGTGTATTACTATAAATGGGATATATTGAAGAGCAGAAATTTCTTTTTCACTATTCCAGAGTCTAGGATATCTGAGATAGTTGTGTCATCACAGAGAGTTTCTAGTGGAGGCTTCTTCCAGTTTTAAGGTTGTAGTACGAATCTTAAAAGGTTTAATTAGTAAAATCAAACCTGAAGCCAGGTATTGGGGTGAATGCTGGAAGATCAGAGAAGCAGAACAAGCCACAGCTTCCTCACCTCACCACTTCCTCAGCTAATCCTGTTTCCTCAGACTGGAAGCCTCTAAGTCCTCATCCAGAATGAATCTCAGCTGAACTGCTGCTCCAAAGCCTAAAAGCTTAACAGGCTCCAGTTCCTGGTCCTCATGCCTTATATACCTTTCTGTTTCCTGCCATCACTTCCTGGGATTAAAGGTGTGAGTCACCATGCCTGGCTGTTTCCAGTGTGGCTTTGAACTCACAGAGATCCAGATGAATCTCTGCCTTCAGAATGTTAGGATTAAACGCATGTGTGCCACCATTTTCTGGCCTCTATATCAAGTGGCTGTTCTGTTCTCTGACCCCAGATAAGTTTATTAGGGTGCACAATATATTGGGGAACACAATATCACCACATAAGATGTTTATCTTTCTTCTGTATCCTCACGTGGTAGAGAGAAAAAGTGAGCTCTTTGCTGCCCCTTCTTGTTCATGTTCACTGTTAACATCCTAATTATTTCTGAGAGAGTCTACCCCTTGATACTATCACAATGGGGGTTAAGTATCAACATGTGAATGGGGGGCACAGATATTCAGTCCATAACAAGATCAAATTATGTGAACATCAGGATTATTTCTTTTCAGAAAGCATAGAAACTGAAAGGATCAGCACACAATTTTTCAAACAGCAAACAAAAAGAATGGGCAACAAAAAATTCCATATATTCAAATAAAATGAACACACTCTAATAAAATAAAATCAAGAGACAATGTAATGAGCACACATAACCTAAACATGGTTAAAAGAATTTCTCTGCATTGAAAATAAATGAGAATTCAGAAATGGAGGACAACAGAGAGTAACAGTACATGTAAAATGATATGTGAGTCTCTGAAATTTTCAATGCTATATTGATGATGAAAGCTAAGGTTATGATCTAGTAGGGGCAGAATTTGTAATACATAGAAATATTAAAGATGATTTCAATATGAAAGTAGAGGGAGTAGAGAAAGACAAATGCGATCAGGCTATCTACATCTTACTAAAACTGGAAAAGTGTGACACCAGCAAGTTACAATATAACAGCATGTGAACAAGGTAAGGCCTAGAAAACGACCGTGACACTATAGAAATGGATATTCTGGAAAAAAATTAATGTTGCAAAATGGAATTCTAAGAATACAGATATTGTCAGAATGGATTGAGAAACATGACACAACTAGTTGTTGTCTGAAAGAAATTTATTTCAATATAACACTGGTACTTGCTGCCAAACCTGAAGAGTTGAGTTTGATCTCTGGGACCCACATGGTAGAAGGATAAAACTGACTCCTTCAAGCTGTCCTTTGACCTCCATGTGCATGCACCTCTCTCTCTCTCTCTCTCTCTCTCTCTCTCTCTCTCTCTCTCTCTCTCTCTCTCTCTCTCTCATCTACCTATTTATCTCTCTCACACACACATACATACACACACAATACATACCTGTATACACAAAGTTTTAAAAAACATAGGCAAGTTAAAATGAAAAAATGGAAAAGCAATATCATGCAAACTTTTATTAAGGGTAAATGGGAGTGACTGTTAATATCAGATAAAGCAGACTTCAGAGCAAAGAAAATATTACTAGAGACAGAGAAATGTTAATGAAAGGATCGATGCATCAAAAACACATTGTAGCTTAACTGTGAATAACTAAATAATATACTGCAAAGTATGTGAAGCAAAATAGTATTTAGTTTTACAAGGAGAAGTAGACAAATCCACAATTATGGTTGGAGACCTTAACATCACTCTTTCAACAATTGATAGAATAACTAGGCAAAAAAAAATCAGCAATGCTATCATTTAACAAGATCTAATTGGAGTTTATATAACACTTCACTTAGCAACAGCAGAGGAGGCATCCTCTTCAAGTGCTTACTGAACATTCACCATAATAGATCATATCCTGAGACATAAAACAAACCTCATCACATTCAAAATAATTGAAATTACATAGAACATGTTCTGTGAACTGTGACCACAATGAAATAAAAGAAAATTCCAAATACATGAAAACTAAGCCACAGCTAAGGCAACAATGAGAAGGTAATTTGTGCCATTAGATGAATATACTGCAAAGAATAAAAGTTCTCACTTAATATCTGAAATCAGCCATACAAGTTCCTGTTAGACTAACTTAAATAAAATAAAAATACACAAAGCAAGAAAGGAGAAATAATAAAGAAGACAAATCAATAAAGTTAAAATGGAAAACAATACAAAAATCAACAAAACAATAAACTTGTTTTCTGGAAAGATCAATTGTGTCATCAACTACCATCAGGAATGATACAAAGAATAATAAAGAGAAACTCTGACTATGTCTGCACATAAAGTTTAACACTTTAGAGAAAATAGACAAGTTCTTGAAAAATGAAAACTTTAAAAACTTGCCCAATAAATGTTAAATAATTTTCATGGCCAAGTGACTGGATTCATGGTTGAAAATGCTCTGAAAAAGACATATCCAGGCCCAGATAGTTTAAGTGAGGCATGCTACCCAAAGCAGAAAGATTAATTAAAAAGTAATTTTACATAGGCTCTTCCAGAAAGCAGAAGAGGACAAAACCTTTGTAAACCCATTTGATGAGCCAGTCTTATTGTTTACCAAAGCTGCAAAGACAGTACAAACAAAAACAGATCTATGCTCCAGTCATTATTAGAAATACAAACATTCTTTAAAAAGGTGTTAGCACTAGAAATCCATAATGTGTAACAACCATTGATACATCTTAACTGAGTGGGGTTTACTCCAAGTGTGCAAGTCTGGTTCAGTTTTGCCAGTCAGCAAAGTAATTTGTTTAGCAGTAGTCCAAGGTACAAAGATAAATCTGATCAATGCAAAAAGTCATGTGACAAAGCCCAACAACTATGGTTTTCAAAAAGCCTTAAAGAAATTGGGTGGGATGGAGCTGGAGAGACGGCTCAGCAGTTAAGAGTCCCACATGGCGGCTCACAGCTGTCTATAATTCCTGTTCCAGGAGATCCAACACCCTCACACAGGCATACATGCAGGCAAAACACCAATGTACATAAAGTAAAAATAATTTTAAAAAAAAAGAAATTGGGTGTAGATGGAAATATGTTGGAGAGAACTCATTCTCACAAGTTATCCTTTGACTCCACACATGTGCCATGGTACACATATGCTCACACATACATACTCTAAATAAACAGATGTAAAAAAGAATAGAAAATATTTCCAAGGATACAGCTCAATCAGTAAAAGTGTTTGTAGCACAAGCATGAAGACCTGAGTGTAGCTTGAGTTTTCCTGCCTGGCCTACAGTCAGGACAAATCTCTCTCACCTGCCAGTCCCACAGCCACTCAAACCCGACCAAGTAAACACAGAAACTTATATTGGTTACAAACTGTATGGCCGTGGCAGGCTTCTTGCTAACTTTTCTTACAGCTTAAATTAATCCATTTCCATTAATCTATACCTTGCCACATGGCTCATGGCTTACCGGCATCTTCACATGCTGTTTCTCATCGTGGCGGCTGGCAGTGTCTCTCTGACTCAGCCTTCCACTTCCCAGCTTTATTCTCCTTCTTGTCCCACCTACACTTCCTGCCTAGCCAATGGCCAATCAGTGTTTTATTTATTGACTGATCAACAACACATTTGCCATACAGAACATCCCACAGCACTCCCCCCCCTTTTTTTTTCAAAAAGGAAGGTTTTAACCTTAACAAAGTAAAATTACATATAATTTGGGAATTTGGGCGTAGCTTCTCTTACTACTTCCTGCTAGAGGGGGGCACTGTATCTTATGGGGACACAAAGAAAATTTTAGAATGATGGAATAGTCCATGAGGCTGTATCGTCTGAGCCAGATGCCTTCAAACCATTCTGGATGTTGGATCATCTGGGCCATGGTGTCATCGGAGACCTTTCAGGGGGTCTTGGCTGGTCAAACCTGATGTATCTTAATCTGGAACAAATCCATAGCCTCTGGCTTTCTGTGGGAACAAAAGAGACTCTTTTCCAAAGCAACATATCCTTATATCCAAATTTTGAAGCCAAGGTATCTTTAAAATATACATTTTGACATAACTCAACAGCTTTTACAATCAAATGTTTTTCTGCAGTTAAAAATCCCAAAGACAACACAATCCAGAGTCTCTGTGTAATATTCATCTTCATGTGGCTTATTTTTTATATTAATTTTACTGTCTCTTTAAAGACTTTATTTTTTTTAACTATGTATTTTTTTTCTATAACTGTATATATCACCCTTTTTGTCTCTTTCAAGCCTACGTATATTTTACACACATTGTAAACTATTACATCTGAATCTGTCTTATTGTGAATCTATTGCTTTAAACTGCAGCAGCTGTGGCTGCTGGGTCCGCCCACCTCAGCTTCCCAATATGGCTACATTTACCACCAGCTCTGGGAGCTATCGTGGGTCTATGCTTTTATCCAAGCAGCGTGTAGTCCAGAAACCTCTTTTTTTGTTTTGTACCTGCAAAGTCTAAATCCACTATGCAGCTTAATGTGCCACTTGCAGAGGCCTCATTCCCGCCATACTGCAGGTCGAGTGCACACGCCAGGAACCTGCCAGTAGCTCAAACCGGCAGCTGCCGCTCATTTGAGAGAGACAATTAGGAACTGTTTTTAGCTCCGTTTTACAATCTTTTTTCTCAGTTTTTAGGTGGAAACTCTTGCCACCACGTTGGACGCCACCTGAGTTTGATTCCCAGCACACACACATAGAAAGTTGGGTGTGGTGGTATGCACTTATAATCCCTGTGTTAGGGAAATGGAAACAGGTGGGTCCCTGCAGTTCACTGACTAGCTAGTCTAACCTAATTGGAAACCCCTGGTCTCAGTGAGAGGCCCTGTCTACAAAATAGCCACAGCTCCTTAGGAACAATAACTAAGGTTGTCCTCTGGCATCCACACATGTGAATGAATACACATGTACAACCACTCATACTCACATATGTATATGAGCATACACACATAAATAAACAAAAATAGATTAGTTGTTTCATATAAAACTAAATACTTTCTGCTCACAACAGATAATACTAAGGAGATGAAAAAACAAGATAGAAACTTGAAGAAAATTTTTATGGATTACATATCTAGTGCAGGATTTGTATATAAATTATACAAAAACAAATTTAAAAAGAATAAAACAAGGAAAGATTCTAAGAAGTTTATATTAAATTATTTTCATCCACAAAATTAATTCACAGAAACTAGTATAACAAACAGTTATAGAAACAAGCAGTTGTTCTCCAGTGGGTTAATAGTTAAAACACTATTGTGCATCTATACCATAGCGTACCATTTAGCAATAACCAAAACTAAGATAATGATATATGCAACAATCCAGATGGAGTTTAAGTGCACTACACTACATGGAAAATAAGAATCAACTTGCATTGCAACTTCAGAGTGAAAATTGTATACAAAAATGACAGTGAAAAATAACAGATTACTGGATGTCAAGGGTAAGGGTGTGTGTGTGTGTGTGTGTGTGTGTGTGTGTGTGAGAGAGAGAGAGAGAGAGAGAGAGAGAGAGAGAGAGAGAGAGAGAGAGCGAGCAATTTGTATCATGACTATGGAGATGGTTGTAGGACTCTACACATGTGATCAAATGACATTCAATACACAGGTTGTATCGATACTGTCCTTTAGTTACATGAAATGTGAAAGTTTGGGGAAACTGGGTTAAGGATACAGGAGACCTTTATGTAGTTTAATTTGCCCTTTCCCATGAATCAATAGTTATTCCAGTGCTAATTACAAAAAAAAAAAGAATAAAAAGGAAGCTCTGAGGCTTGTTGTAGTGGAAACAACAGGGCTTCAGCTAGCCAGTCTTCAATGTGATGTCTGCCTTGATTGCTTAGTTGCTATGTGTGAGTTTAAGCAAGTTGCCTCATTTCTCTGAGCCTTGGTTCCCTTAGTAATAATAGGATCAACTCCACATGGTTTGGGATAAAATCCTATGAGGCAATAGATTTTTAAATGCTTGGCTCACAATAAATATCCAAAGAAATGTGCATCTAAATAGTAGCCTGTATTATGATGACTTGTTACTTATTTGCTGTATCCTGTCATGAAAGTAAATTGATGTCTGGGCTACCTTTTACCACCTGGTAAAAAGTATCTCATGTGGAGTGAATGTCCATCATTTAGCATTGTGTCCTGTTGTGAGGAAAATAGCTTAGTCCTGTACCATGGTGAATCCAACAGGGTCCTGGACTCCAAGTACTGTCAAGGCTGAGGATATTACAAAGAAGTAAGGTTTGTGTAACTTACAGTTTTATAGGTAGAGAAGTCTGATACCTGGAAGCAACAACATACAAAGGCCTCCTGCTGTTTCATAACACAGGGGATGGCATCATGTGTGAGAATGACAAGCAGCCACCTGTGGAAGGGGACAAACACCAGGGATAAACATGTAACAACTTGCTCTCACAGCAACCAATCCAGTCCTATGAGCCCTAACCCACTTACATGAGATGAGACATCAATCTTTTTCAAGGATAGTGTCACTGTGACCTAATTACCTCCAACTAGACCCCACCTCTTAAAGGTTCCACATTTTCAAAGACACTCACACTCTAGAAAGCACACCTCAATATGAGTTTTTGTAGGAACAAACCATATTCAAACTTTAGCTCTATAGAATAGCACCCATGCTGAAGAGTGAAAATCTCTGTAGCAGAGGCCTGAGATATGGGTACAATTTGACATTAAACATTTACTTCCATATGTTCTCTCAGAATACGTGCTTGTGACTTGATTGAATCATTAATCATGGCAGGGCTTTAAATTGCTTGTGTGGGAAAATGTGCAGTGATAACAGATATTATCAGAGTGTTTTCATGAAAGATGGTTGGAAGTAGATAATCACCCCACTGTTTTATTACTCTGGTCATGTGTTTCTCCCATCCCACTTTGCCCCCAAATATCATTTCACTCAAAAGCCTTTTAGCTTTGCAGGTTCTCCCAATTGAGACTCCAACTTGTCTCCACCCCTCTGCCACTATTTCCCTTCTCACACATATACGAACCATCTTCCACAGGCCTTCATCCAGATTGCTCACTCATCCAAGATTGATTTTCTCAGTCCCATGATGCTTTGCCCATGCTGGAATCCTATCCCTTCTTGTAGGCTCTTCCTTACCAGGTCTCCTGTCCTCAGCATCTGACTGCGGTCTGTACCAAGTTGTGCCTATGGATGTTGTTTCCCTCAGTCTTGCCCACTAGGCTGCAGAGTTACTCTACATTTAGTGGCTTCACAATAAATATTTTCTGAATCAGTGTTCAATGTCCACAGCTTGCATACAATGAAGAGTAGTCTGAGCCCTGCCAGCCGGCAACTATGCTTGCAGTATCCTGGGACAGTTATGTTGTGGAAGATACTTTCCAATCAACATTAAGGCAGAGCAAAGTCTGGAGAGTGTGAACTCCATCATTGGTTGGCAAATATCCAGGATGCTCTTGGCCAGCGGGTAGCTGGGCAACCCTTGGCTCACAGACAACCATTGAGCAAGGCTTATAAAAGGGTCTGTGTCCATAGGCCTGACACATCTGGGCCAGGTGCTTGCAAAGCCAGTTGATATGCTGGATGGCAAAGGCAGTTTACTGTGAACTGTTATGGCCAAAGACTTCTCCCCACCACCACTTCTTTTAACCTTCAGTCACAGTTGTGGTGGTATTGTGTTCCCCAAAATATTGTGTACCTTAATAAACTTATCTGGGGTCAGAGAACAGAAAAGCCACAAGATACTTAGGCTAGAAAATGTTAGCACACACCTTTAATCCTAGCATTCCAGAGACAGAAATCTCTCTGGATCTCTATGAGTTCAAGGCCATATTGGAAATAGCCAGGCATGGTGACACATGCCTTTAATCCCAGGGAGTGGTGGTAGAAGGCAGAAAGGTATATAAGGCGTGAGGACCAGAAACTAGAAGCATTTGGCTGCTTAAGCATTTGGCTGGTTAAGCTTTCAGGATTCTAGCAGCACATTTAAGCTGAGACCCATTCTGGATGAGGACTCAGAGGCCTCCAGTCTGAGGAGACAAGACCAGCTGAGGATCTGGCGAGGCGAGGTGAGGTAGCTGTGGCTTGTTCTGGTTCTCTGATCTTCCAGTTTACCCCAATACCTGGCTCGGGGTTTGATTTTGTTAATAAGAACTGTTAAGAGAGCTCCCATCTTGCCCCGGACTTCCCTTCTGAAGCACAGGTGAGTGCCCTAGCTTGCCGCCAACCCCATCCCTGGGCACCAGCCACTCCGGGGAAGACCTGCCCAACTTGGCCCCAGGTTCTGGTCACTGGGCAGGTTTCCTTCTAGCCCCACCGGGAAGGATCCCCTTCTCCAAGACCCCTGGCAGACCCTGCAGTCTCCACGCCCTGCCCCCACCCCCATCTGCCTGAGCCCCAAGCCTCTTCCTGAGACTTAGAGGCCAGCCCCCAGCTCCCAGCTCCCATCTTGCCCGGACTTCCCTTCCGAAGCACAGGTGAGTCCCCTAACTTGCCCCCAACCCCATCCCTGGGCACCAGCCACTCCGGGGAAGACCTGCCCAACTTGGCCCCAGGTTCTGGTCACAGGGCATGTTCCCTTCTAGCCCCACCAGGAAGGATCCCCTTCTCTAAGACCCCTGGCAGACCCTGCAGTCTCCACGCCCTGCCCCCAGGCCCATCCGCCTGAGCCCCAAGCCTCTTCCTGAGACTTAGAGGCCGGCCCACAGCTCCCATCTTGCCCGGACTTCCCTTCTGAAGCACAGCCCCACCGGGAAGGATCCCCTTCTCTAAGACCCCTGGCAGACCCTGCAGTCTCCACGCCCTGCCCCCACGCCCATCCGCCTGAGCCCCAAGCCTCTTCCTGAGACTTAGAGGCCAGCCCCCAGCTCCCATCTTGCCCCGGACTTCCCTTCTGAAGCACAGGTGAGTGCCCTAGCTTGCCCCCAACCCCATCCCTGGGCACCAGCCACTCCGGGGAAGACCTGCCCAACTTGGCCCCAGGTTCTGGTCACAGGGCATGTTCCCTTCTAGCCCCACCGGGAAGGATCCCCTTCTCCAAGACCCCTGGCAGACCCTGCAGTCTCCACGCCCTGCCCCCACCCCCATCTGCCTGAGCCCCAAGCCTCTTCCTGAGACTTAGAGGCCGGCCCCCAGCTCCCAGCTCCCATCTTGCCCCAGACTTCCCTTCTGAAGCACAGGTGAGTCCCCTAACTTGCCCCCAACCCCATCCCTGGGCACCAGCCACTTGGGAAGACCTGTCCAACTTGGCCCCAGGTTCTGGTCACCAGGCAAGTTCCCTTCTAGCCCCACCGGGAAGGATCCCCTTCTCCAAGACCCCTGGCAGACCCTGCAGTCTCCATGCCCTGACCCCACGCCCATCCGCCCAAGCCCCAAGCCTCTTCTTAAGACTTAGAGGCTGGCCCCCAGCTCCCATCTTGCCCTGGATTTCCCATCTGGAGGAGAGAGAGAGAGAGAGAAAGAGAGAGAGAGAGAGGAGAGCACCCATCCTCCCCCGGACTTCCCTTCTGAACAAGAGCTCCCATCCTGCCCTGGACTTCCAATTTGGACAAGAGAGCTCCCATCTGGACAAGAGAGAGAGACTTCCTGAATCTGTCAGCTCTGTCTGAACCAAGTGTGCGGATAAGGCCAAGAACGAACCACAAGGAGATGGGCAGACGTCAAGGCAGAAACACATACAACAAAGTGAATAGCAATACACCATCACCAGGCCCTAGCCCTCCTCCAACACCTAGACCTGAACATCAGAAATTGGAAGAAGCAGAAGAAAATAGCCTTATGAATGTCATCAAGAAGAAGCTAGAGGCTCGTGTAGAGGAAAAGACAAAAAAATGTGAAGAATGCTGCAAACAACTAGAGGAAAGGGCAAACAAATTAGAAGAAATCAAAAAGGTCCTGGAAGAGAACAATAAAATACTGAAAGAAAATCAAGAAAAAATCAATGAAACAAATGAAGGAAACAGTCCAAGACCTGAAAAGGGAAATAGAAAAAATGAAGAAGACACAAACAGAGGGAATGCTGGAAATAGAAAATCAGAGAAAACGATTGGGAACTTCAGATGCAAGCATAATCAACAGAATGCAAGAGATGGAAGAGAGAATCTCTAGCGTTGAAGATACAATAGAAGAAATAGATTCATCAGTCAAAGAAAACACTAAAGTCAACAAAGTCATGAACCAAAATGTCCAAGAAATTTGGGACACCATGAAAAGACCAAACCTACGAATAATAGGGGTAAAAGAAGGAGAAGAATACCAACTCAAGGGCACAGAAAATATATTCAACAAGATCATAGAAGAAAACTTTCCCAACTTAAAGAAGGAAATGCCTATGAAGATACAGGAAGCCTATAGAACACCAAACAGACTAGACCCCCAAAAAAAGTCCCCTCGCCACATAATAATTAAACAATTAAACGTACAGAATAAAGAAAGAATATTAAGAGCAGCAAAGGAAAAAGGCCAAGTGACATATAAAGGCAAACCTATCAGAATAACACCCGATTTCTCAATGGAGACTTTGAAAGCCAGAAGGTCCTGGACAGATGTAATGCAGACACTAAGGGACCATGGATGTCAGCCTAGACTAATATACCCAGCAAAACTTTCAATCATCATAGATGGAGTGAACAAGACATTCCATGACAAAGCCAGATTTAAACAATATTTATCCACAAACCCAGCCCTACAGAAAGCACTAGAAGGAAAATTCCAACCTAAGGAAGTCAGATACACCCTCGAAAACACAGGCAATAGATAAAGCCACAGCAGTAAACCCCAACGAAGAAAAGTACACACACATCACCACCAAAAAATAACAGGAATGAACAATCACTGGACATTAATATCCCTCAATATCAATAGACTTAATTCACCTATAAAAAAGACATAGGCTTACAGAATGGATACGAAAGCAGGACCCATCTTTCTGCTGCATACAAGAAACACATCTCAAATTCAAAGATAGACACTACCTAAAAATAAAAGGCTGGGAAAAGACTTTCCAATCAAACGGTCTTAAGAAACAAGCGGGTGTAGCCATCCTGATATCCAGCAAAATAGACTTCAAACTAAAATCAATCAAAAGAGATCAAGAAGGGCATTACATACTCATCACAGGAAAGATCCACCAAGATGAAGTCTCAATTCTGAACATTTATGCCCCAAACACAAGGGCACCCACATATGTAAAAGAAACATTATTAAAGCTTAAATCACATATAAAACCCCACACATTAATAGTGGGAGACCTCAACACCCCACTTTCACCTCTGGACAGATCCCCCAAATCGAAACTTAACAGAGAAATAAAGGACTTAACTGATGTCATGACTCAAATGGACTTAATCGACATCTACAGAACATTCCATCCTAACAAAAAAGAATATACCTTCTTCTCAGCACCCCATGGAACCTTCTCTAAAATCGACCACATACTTGGTCACAAAACAAATCTAAACAGATACAAAACAATTGGAATAACCTCCTGTGTTCTATCAGACCACCATGGTCTAAAGTTGGATTTCAACAACAACAAAAACTACAGAAAACCTACAATCTCATGGAAACTGAACAATATCCAACTGAATCACCAATGGGTTAAGGAAGAAATAAAGAAAGAAATTAAAGACTTCCTAGAGATCAACGAAAATGAAGACACCACATATCCAAACCTATGGGACACTATGAAAGCAGTACTAAGAGGGAAATTCATAGCACTAAACGCCCACATAAATAAGCTGGAGAAATCTCACACTAGTGACTTAACAGCACACCTGAAAGTTCTAGAACAGGAAGAAGCAAAGTCTCCTAGGAAAAATAGATGCCAGGAAATTATCAAAGTGAGAGCTGAAATCAATAAAATAGAAACAAAGAGAACAATACAAAAAATTAATGAAACCAAGAGTTGGTTCTTTGAGAAAATCAACAAGATAGACAAGCCCTTATCCAAACTAACCAAAAGACAGAGAGAGAGCATCCAAGTCAACAAAATCAGAAATGAAAAGGGGGACATAACAACAGACATTGAGGAAATCCAGAGAATCATCAGGTCATACTTCAAAAACCTCTATTCTACAAAACTGGAAAACCTAAAAGAAATGGATAATTTTCTGGATAGGTACCACATACCTAAATTAAATCAAGACCAGATAAACTATTTAAATAGTCCAATAACCCCTAACGAAATAGAAACAGTCATTAAAAGTCTCCCAACCAAAAAAAGCCCAGGACCAGATGGTTTCAGTGCAGAATTCTACCAGATCTTCAAAGAAGAGTTAATACCAATACTCTCTAAATTGTTCCATACAATAGAAACAGAAGGAACATTACCAAACTCCTTCTATGAGGCTACAATTACCCTGATTCCCAAACCAAACAAGGATACAACAAAGAAAGAGAACTACAGACCGATCTCCCTCATGAACATTGATTCAAAAATACTCAATAAAATACTGACAAACAGACTCCAAGAACACATCAAAACAATTATCCACCATGATCAAGTAGGATTCATTCCAGGGATGCAAGGATGGTTCAACATACGAAAGTCTGTCAATGTGATACACCATATAAACAAACTCAAAGAAAAAAACCACATGATCATCTCATTAGATGCTGAAAAGGCATTTGACAAAATCCAACACCCCTTCAGGATAAAGGTCTTGGAGCGATCAGGAATACAGGGAACATACCTAAACATAATAAAGGCAATTTACAGCAAGCCAACAGCCAACATCAAATTAAATGGAGAGAAACTCAAAGCAATTCCACTAAAATCAGGAACGAGGCAAGGCTGTCCGCTCTCCCCATACTTATTCAATATAGTACTTGAAGTTCTAGCCAGAGCAATAAGACAACATAAGGAGATTAAGGGGATACAAATTGGAAAGGAAGAAGTCAAGCTTTCCCTATTTGCAGATGACATGATAGTATACTTGAGCAACCCCAAAGATTCCACCAAGGAACTGATACAACTTATAAACACCTTCAGCAACATAGCAGGATACAAGATCAACTCAAAAAAATCAGTAGCCCTCCTATATACAATGGACAAAAAAGCGGAGAAGGAAATCAGAGATACATCACCCTTTACTATAGCCACAAATGACATAAAATACCTTGGGGTAACACTAACCAAGCAAGTGAAGGACCTATATGACAAGAACTTTAAGTCCCTGAAAAAAGAAATTGAAGAAGATGTCAGAAAATGGAAAGATCTCCCATGCTCATGGATAGGCAGAACTAACATAGTAAAAATGGCAATCTTACCAAAAGCAATCTACAGATTCAATGCAATCCCCATCAAAATACCAACACAATTCTTCACAGACCTGGAAAGAATAATACTCAACTTCATATGGAAAAACAAAAAACTCAGGATAGCCAAAAGAATCCTGTACAATAAAACAACATCTGGAGGCATCACGATCCCTGACTTCAAGCTGTACTATAGAGCTACAGTAATAAAAACAGCTTGGTACTGGCATAAAAACCGACATGTGGACCAATGGAATCGAATTGAAGACCCTGACATTAATCCGCACACCTATGAACAAATAATTTTTGACAAAGAAGCCAAAAGTGCACAATGGAAAAAAGAAAGCATCTTCAACAAATGGTGCTGGCAAAACTGGATATCAACATGTAGAAGGCTGCAAATAGGTCCATATCTATCACCGTGCACAAAACTTAAGTCCAAGTGGATCAAGGACCTCAACATAAATCCAGCTACTCTGAACCTGCTAGAAGAGAAAGTAGGAAGTAGTCTTGAACACATTGGCATAGGAGACCACTTTCTAAATAGAACACCAGTAGCACAGACACTGAGAGAAACAATCAATCAATGGGACCTCTTGAAACTGAGAAGCTTTTGTAGGGCAAAGGATATGGTCAACAAAGCAAAGCGACAGCCTACAGAATGGGAAAAGATATTCACCAATCCCACATCTGACAGAGGACTGATATCCAGAATATATAAGGAACTCAAGAAATTAGACATCAAAATGCCCAACAGTCCAATTAAGAAATGGACTATAGAACTAAACAGAATTCTCAACAGAGGAAACTCAAATGGCTGAAAGACATTTAAGGAATTGCTCAACATCCCTAATCATCAGGGAAATGCAAATCAAAACAACTCTGAGATACCACCTTACGCCTGTCAGAATGGCTAAAATCAAAAACACTGAAGACACCTTATGCTGGAGAGGATGTGGAGCTAGGGGAACTCTCCTCCACTGCTGGTGGGAATGCAAGCTTGTACAACCACTTTGGAAATCAATATGGCGCTTTCTTAGAAAATTGGGAATCCATCTCCCCCAAGATCCAGCTATACCACTCTTGGGCATATACCCAAGGAATGCTCAACCACACCACAAGAGCACTTGTTCAGCTATGTTCATATCAGCATTGTTTGTAATAGCCAGAACATGGAAACAACCTAGATGCCCTTCAACTGAAGAATGGATAAACAAAATGTGGTACATATACACAATGGAATACTACTCAGCAGAGAAAAACAATGACATCATGAGTTTTGCAGACAAATGGATGGATCTAGAAAAAAATCATCCTGAGTGAGGTATCCCAGACTCAGAAAGACAAACATGGTATGTACTCACTCATAACAGGATACTAGATGTGGAACAAGGATGACTGGACTGCTACTCACAACACCAGGCAGGCTACCTGGAAAACAGGACCCCAAGAAAGATACAGGGATCGCCCAATGACAGAGAAATGGAATGAGATCTACATGAACAGCCTGGACATGAGTGGGGGTAGTGAAGGGCGAGGTTCGAGGGAAAGAGAGCTTGGGTGAGTGGGAGATCCCAGCTGGATCAACAACAGAGAGGG
The DNA here is from genome assembly GCF_949786415.1 of Peromyscus eremicus. Lineage (NCBI taxonomy): Eukaryota > Metazoa > Chordata > Mammalia > Rodentia > Cricetidae > Peromyscus > Peromyscus eremicus. Next base: position 128,571,350 of record NC_081439.1, read on the forward strand.
AGAACAAGGAATAGGAGACCATGGTAAATGAAGACCACATGAGAATAGGAAGAAACAAAGTGCTAGAGAGGCCCACAGAAATCCACAAAGATACCCCCACAACAGACTGCTGGCAATGGTCGAGAGACAGTCCGAACTGACCTACTCTGGTGATGGGATGGCCAAACACCCTAATTGTCATGCTAGAAACCTCATCCAACTACTGAGGGATCTGGATGCAGAGATCCATGACTAGGCCCCAGGTGGATCTCTGGGAGTCCAATTAGCAAGAATGAGGAGGGTTTATATGAGAGAGAATTGTTGAGACCAAGGTCGGATAAAGCACAGAGACAAATAGCCAAACAAACGGAAACACATGAAATATGAACCAATGGCTGAGGGGTCACCAACTGGATCAGGCCCTCTGAGTGGGTGAGACAGTTGATTGGCCTGATCTGTTTGGGAGGCATCCAGGCAGTGGCACCGGGTCCTGTGCTCATTGCATGAGTCGGCTGTTTGAAACCTGGGGCCTATGCAGGGTCCCTTGGCTTGGCCTGGGAGGAGGGGACTGGACCTACCTGGACTGAGTCCACCAGGTTGATCTCAGTCTGTGGGGAAGGCTTTGCCCTGGAGGAGATTGGAATGGGAGGCGGGCTAGGGGGAAAGTGAGGGGGGCGGGAGGGGGGGAGAACAAGGGAATCTGTGGCTGATATGTAGAACTTAATTGTATTGCAAAAAAAAAAAAGAAATTAAGGACCTGAGCAATAAATAGTTGGCTGAACCTTGAAAAAAAAAAAAGAACTGTTAAGATTCCTGCTACACACAGTCACAAATATTCTGTCTGGCTGTTGTGCCTCAGAGGCATAAGATTCAGAAAGAGCACTGAACTGAGATTCTGTAAATCTAAATTTACTTTGCAGCTCTTTAGAGCTCATTGGTCTAGGCTAGAGTCTCATACCATTTTTTCTTGTTTATTCTATAAGCCCCTTTCACTTCTGTTTTAATATTTTGCTATGAAAATATAGAACATCATGATATAGAGTAGTAAGATTTATCTTTTCTGAAACAACCATATATCACCATCTACATACATACAATAATCTATCACTACTTAGTTGTAAAAGATTTAATGCTGTGCCCCCCTACATCAGGAATAGTGCAACCTATTGGATCTCTACACTTTTACTCAACATAGTACTGGAAAGTCCTAACCACTATAATAAAGCCAGAAAAAGAAATAAAATGTATAGTGATTGAAAAGAAATAACACTTTCTCTACATGAAAATAACATGATTATAAATGTACAATATCCTCCCCAAATCATCTAACAATCCAAGAATTAATAAGTGAATTCAACACAAGAAACAACTGATCACATTTCTGTATACTAGCAATATGTACATGGAAACTAACATTTATGGCTCAATACCATCTACAAGTGTGCCAACAAATATGAAACACTTAGGTTTACCCTTAACAACATATATCATGTGCCAAAGTTATAAAAAGCTAATGCGATAAATTCAAGTATTTTCTTGAATGGAGAGAAATACTATCCTGGTTAGTTTTTACTGTCAGTTTGACAAAACCTAGAGAGTTATCTGGGAAAGGAGAACCTCAATTGAAGAACTGCTTTAATCAGACTGGCTTGTGGCCACATCTGGAGAGATTGCTTTGATTAATGATTGATATAGGAAGATCCATCCCACTGTAGTCAGCCCCACTTCTGGGTAAGTGGGTGTAGGTTGCATAAGAAAAATAGATGAGAGGTTGGAGATGGCTCAGCAGTTAAGAACACTAGCTGCACTTACAGAGGATCTGGGTTTGATTCCCAGCACTCACGTGGTTACTCACAGCCATCTATAACTCCAGTTTCAGACAGATTTGACAATCTCTTTTGGCCTCTATGGGCACTGTATGCATGTGGTACAGACATGCATGCAATAAAAACACTCACACATAAAATAAGATGAATGAGAGAGAGAGAGAGAGAGAGAGAGAGAGAGAGAGAGAGAGAGAGAGAAAGCTGAGCACAAGCAAGCAGCATTCTTTCACAGTTTCTAATTCAGTTCCTGCTTGAGTTCCTGCCATGGCTTCCCTCAAAGACAGATTGTGACCTGGATGCATAAGATGAAATGAACTGTGTCCTCCCCAATTTGCTTTTGATTGTGGCACTTACTAGCAACAAAATGAAACCAGAAGACATGCCATGCCCCACTCAATGAAGACTCAAGAAAAAGCTTTGAATTCTCAACAAATGGATATGCATTTGTAATATAGTTCTTATTAAATTAGCAAGTTTTTTGAAATGTCATGAAGAGCTCAGAAACAACAGAACCAAGAGTTTGACAAAATTACAAAATAACAGCATACAAAGGATAGCCTTTGCAGCAAATGGTGCTGTGGGAAATTAACTTTGATCTAAATCTAAAGGTTCTATAGGAAATAATTTTAAGTAGAACATGAAATTAAATGCAAAAATATAGAACTCTTAGCCATCAATATATTAGCTGTAGTGATATATTTATAAATCCTAATAAAATTTTCCTGAAGATCAGAGAGACAAAGGAACAAGGCACTACCACATCTTGCCTCTAGGATATCTCGGCCTGAAAAAACTTCAGTTCCTGTCTCTTCACGCCTTATATACCATTCTCTGCCCAGCCATCACTTCTTGTCTCAACCTTCCTAATGCTGGGATTAAAGGTGTGTTGTAACATAAATTGCTAAACAGTCTTATTAATAATAAAAAAAAAACCTGCATCCAGATATTGGGATGAAAGCTGCAAGATCAGAGAAGCAGAAAGAAGCCAGCCACATTCTTACCACTAGGAAATCTTCAGCCAAGAGAGAGCTATTTCCTGTATACTCATGTTTATGTACCTTTCTGTGCCCTGCCATCTTACTTCCTCACCTCATCCAGCTACATCACTTCCTCTTTCCACCAAGATCTATCACTTCCTGTCTGTCTGTATAGACCTCTGGACCTCTGTGGTTAACTAGCAATAGGATTAAAAGTGTGAGTCACCATGCCTGGCTCTGTTCCCAGTGTGGCCTTGAAATCACAGATATCCAGATGGATCTCTACCTCCCAAATGCTAGGATTAAAGGTGTGTGCGACCACTGCCTGACATCTATGTTTAATATAGTGGCTGGCTTTTTCCTCTGATCCTCAGATATGCTTTATTCATAAGAGCACAAATAAAATATCACCACATTTTCCCTTTTTTGTCTAAAATAAAAAATTATAACCAAGAAAAATTATATACAATAAGTACAATAACTATATACAATATATACAAGCAATAAATACATCAACAATGTCTAGTCCATTTGCATTTGACAAATTCAGAGAAAATATTCCATTATCTATCCTAACTTTGTGAATCCAAAATGTACCTAATTCACTTTCTATCCTAACTTGTATTACCAACAGAGAACTATCTTTTGATGTCTTTAAACTTATACACTTAACACCTCTTTAGTGTATTTGTTACAATTTGTCAACAAAGAAAATTATAAATATAACTATCTAGTCTTTAACTCCCTCAGAGACCCAAGAAGAAAATAATATTACCTAGTTAAACAGGAAGTGCAAACAAGCAATTTCTAAAAAAATGTGAGAAATGACAGAAACAGCTGGCTGCCTGGACAGTCACTCGAGGTTTCTCTACAACGTTGGGGCATCCATCTTCAGCCCACAGGCCTAGCATATGTGACAGACTCTTCTATGATGCAGGATTTTCTAAAGAGCCTTCCATCTTGTCTTGGCAAGGTTTAGCAGTCCTTTCTTTTGTGTCCTGCTTGTCCATTTGGACAGCATACTGTCAACAGTCAATGTAAGGGTACTTTCTTGCCCAGTGGCTAACTTTTGCCAAAAAGAAGCAAACTCCATGTGGAGATTCTTCAATGCCCATCATCTCTGAAGTATGGTTGGTACTGTCAGGAGCAGACATGTCTCATATTCATAAAAAAAGAAAATAATATATGTTATTAAAACATCTTAAATGCCATATTCTACAGATCTCTGAAGTGTTTGAAGATGACCTGTCTATCTAAAATATATCTCTGCTTGACCTTGAAAACATACCTAACATGACTTACAAGTTTGATTGTAATGACTATTGTTCTCTGAACAAGCAGCAGTAAACCCTGCTTGTTCATCCCTGGTAACAGCATAGCCACTGCCACCAACATGATGAGAAGCAGCTGACAATGCTGAGCAGCCACCTTTTATGGCTCAGCCCCGGCTGCAGCTTCTCCTCAGGAAGCCTCCCAGGCTGGCCTCAAACTTGGGATCCTCCTGCCTCCACCTCCTTGAGTAAATCCTACTAGTGTGCACCACCACAACCATCAGTGTGCAGCTTGGACCTGACCTGGGGACTACAAGGCTACAGGCAAGCAGCTTTTTCATGAATTCATGCCACAGACGTTGGGTCGCCAGATGAAGATGTAACACAAATTGCTAAATAGTCTTATTAATAAAAAAAACCACAGAGACAGACATTGAGGTGAAAGCTGAAAGATCAGAGTAACAGAAAGAAGCCAGCCATATTATTACCACTAGGAACTCCTCATCCCAAGATAGCTACTTCCTGTATACCCAAGCCTATATACCTTTTTGTGCCCTGCCATCTTACTTCCTCTCTTCTCCCAGCTATATCACTTCCTCTTTCTGCCAAGCTCTGTCACTTCCTGTCTGTCCGTCCAGAGCTCCAGACCACTATAGTTAACTAGCACTAGGATTAAAGGTGTGTGCCACCACACCTGGCTCTGTTCCCAGTGTGGCCTTGAACTCATAGAGATCTGGATATATCTCTGCCTCCTAAATGCTAGGATTAAAGACATGTGCTACCACTGCCTGACCTCTATGTTTAATATAGTGGTTGGCTTTGTCCTCTGATCCCCAGATAAGCTATTTTGGAGTGCACGAATAAAATATCACCACAGCCTGTGACTTCCAAGTACTGGGATTAAAGGTGTGTGCAACCACTGTCTGGCCTCTATGTTTAATTGAGTGGCTTGTTTGTTCTCTGATCTTCAGACAAATTTTATTAGGGTACACAATATATCACCACATTTCCCCTTTTTTGTCTAAAATAATTTAAAAAATGGTTATAACTAATATAAGAAAAATTATATACAATAAGTACAATTAGTATATACAATATATACAGTCAAGAATTACATTAACAATGTCCAGTCCATAAACATTTGACAAATTCAGAGAAAATACTCCATTATCTATCCTGTTTTGGTGAGTCCAAAATGTTGTACCTAATTTACTTTCTATCCTAACTTATATTACCAACCAAATACTATCATTTGATGTCTTTCAAACTTATACACTTTACAGCTCTTTAGTGAGTTTCTTTTCTGAATTTGTTAACAAGGACAATTATAACTATAACTATCTATTCTTCAACTCCCTCAGAGAACTGAGAAGGAAATAATATTACCTAAGTAAGCAGCAAGTGCAAACAAATATTCCAGAAGTTGTGAGAAATGACCGAAACAGCTGGCTGCCTGGACAGTCATCCAAGGTTCCTCTACAATGTTGGGCCATCCATCTTCCACCTATAGGCCTAGCATATCTGACAGATTCATCTGTGAAGCAGGATTTTCTAAAGAGCCTTCCTACCTTGTCTTGGCAAGGTTCAGCAGTCCTTTCTTTTGTGTCCTCCTTGTCCATTTGGACAGAATACTGTCAGCAGTTGAGGCAAGGTTACTTTCTTGTGGCTAACTTTTGTAAACAAACTCCATATGGAGTTTCTTTAATGTCCATCATCTTCTCTGAAGTAGATTGATGCTTCCAGGAGCAGACTTGTCTCATAGTCATAGAAAAAGAATCTATGTTATTAAAACATCTTAAATTCCATATTCTGTAGATGTCTCAAGTGTTTGAAGATGATCTATCTATCTAAAATGCATCTGTTTGACCTTGAAAACATACCTAATATGACTACAAGTTTGATTGTAACAGGTGACTAACTACTCACCTGCATTTATTTATATTCTATTTAGTTGCTAATAATAACTTTCAAGGACTAGCAATTTGCATTATATTCTTAAATGAACTGTATAGGTACAATACCTTGAACAAGATTAGAAATGTATGTACAATATGTTCTAAGAAAAATAATCTCAAATTTGTATCAATATGCAAAATTTATATACAATATACAAAAATCCAATCCAACAAAAAATATTTAAAAATAGTAGTTGCTTTTCAAAAGTAGATTCAATAATCTACCCTTTTATCCTATCATTTCTATCTCTCTCTCTCTTTAGAGTAGATTCAATAATCTACCTTTTTATCCTATTATTTCTATGTAATACATTTCTATATCATATTCCCCTTTCTTCTTTTATAAAAAGATTGACTATGACCAATAGCAATTTCTAACCACTCCTAAACAAAGACAAATATCCATAACTCATTTTTGGGGAATGTGGGCATAGTTTTCTTCACTACTTCCTGCTGATTGGGGGTGCTGGTAGTCTTATAGGGACAAATCATCCAGGGAAACTAGGGCAGGAGCTCAACACAAGGACAGAAGCAGAAACCATGGCTGAATGCTACTGCTTACTAGCTTGCTTCCTCTAGCTTGCTCATCAACCTTTTTTATTAAATCCTAGGCTCACCTGCCTAGAGTTGGTACTGCCTACAGTAGGCTGGGCCTTCCTACATCACTTAGCAATCAAGAAAATGTCCCCACAGACATGCCCACAGGCCAGTCTGACAGAGGCAATTCCTCAGGCTTCCTCTTCCCAGGTGTGTCAGGTTGACAACTAACACTAACTAGGGTACCATGAGATCCAGCTCAACCACTACACTGCTGGGTATGTAACCCAAAAGATTCTAGGTCAATAAGCCACAGAGATACATGCACTTCCATACCACTGCAGCACTATGCATAGTAGATAAGTTATGGAATCACACAAGATACCAATCAACAGAGGAATGCATAAAGAAAACAGGACACACACACAAGAGTTTGATGGGAGGAAATGACCCAAAAGAAAGGACATTTTTCTCTCCCATGGAATACATTTACACACAAACATATACATATATATGACAAGAAAGCAGGAGGTCTATTTATGGGAAGGGAAGCAACCAGTAAGGGGTAGGATAATAGGGAGGAAAATGAGGGGTGAATATGAACCAAGTACATTGATATAACAAGCATGGTACTGTCTTAATAAACCTGTTACTTTGTACACTAACTTAAAAATTAATAATATATAAAACATAGATAGTTTATATATATAAGAAACATACAACTGAACAATTGCATTCCTGGGCATTTATCTTAAAGAGATGAAAACATCTGTTCATAGAAGGATCTAGTCATGAATGTTCACAGAAACTTTATTTGTAACGGCCAAAATGCTGAAATCAACCAAGATAATCTTTAGTGTAAATTAACAATAGGTTAAGCAATCAGTGTTTTAAAAATATCATGACTTACTACTAAGTGATAAAATAAAGTAAATTACTGGGACATATAATTTGCATTCATCCACAGAGAATAATACTGATTGAAAAGGCCAATTTTGAGGTTTGAGAGATGGCTCAGTCAATAAACTGTTTGCCATGCATGCATGAGAACCTAAGTTTAAAAGTCCAGCACCCACATAACAAGCCAGGCATGGTAGCACATGTCCATAATCACTTTGCTGAGGAGACAGAAACAGGGAGATCCTGGGGGTCACCAGCCAGCCAGTCTAATTGAATCAGTGAGCCCCAGATTCAGTAAAAGACTGTCTCAACAAAGTAAGGCAGATAGTACTTGTAGAAGATACTCAATGTCAACCTCTGGCCTCCATATACATAGACACAGAAATATATTTTGTACCTAAATGCAAATGTGCACACACACAAAAGAAAAAACACAAGCTTTAAAATTGTCTTTTGTGGGATGACTCATCCCTAGCAGGCTTGAGGCCCAGCCAAGCAAAAAAGATACTTTCTGAGAGCCAGCCTGGGTCTGCCTAAGGGCCTTAGCAACAGCAGCTGAAACATGATCTGGAGAAGACCTGGACCAATGAGAGACAGCCATGTCACACCAGCAGATGCATAGTCATCAGACCTTCCCCCAGGGTGGGGTGGAGGGTATATAAGGCTTGCCTCTTCCTGAATAAACTAAGCTTGTTGTTTCAACATTCTCCTGGAGTCTGTGTGGTTTGACTCTGCGCCTACTTGGACACCTCCCGCAAAGAGAACAACAGCAAGGACCTTGCTACAATCTTTATATTATATATGTGTTTGTGCACATAGCACATGATGGAATGGCATGTATGTGGAAGTCATAGGAGAGATTAGCGGAGTCAGTTCTCTCCTTCGACCATTTCGGTCATGGAGATTAAATTTACATCATCAGACTTGACGTTTAAGTGCATTTACCTGCCGAGTTCTCTCACTGGCCCCACATGATCACCCAGATATCTGGTCTGGTTACTCTCTCTTTTCCTTTTCTCCTCCCCCTCCCTCTTCCTTTCCCTCTTTCCCCAACCCTGTATCTGTGGGAGTGGGGAGCAGTTCTGGAAGAAATTTTAGTGTTGTGATTGGAGGACTGAATGAATACCAGAAGGCATCATCTGATCTATGGAGGGCCCCAACAGAATGAAAATATGGAGGCATGTTTAATTTATCTTCCTCATTGCTTGAGTAGGTGCAACCTTTTGCCTCCAGCAATCCTGGTTCTCAGACCTTCAGATTACAACCTGGAATCTAACCACATCATTCTCTGACTCTTAAGGCTTTGGAGTTCACTGTTGGCTTTCCTGGGTCTCCTCCTTACAGATAGTATATTGTGAGACTTTTTGTAATTGTTTGTGTACTATTAATTAAATTTTTGTTTCCATGACCAAATATCCAACAAAAGTAAGAGAAGGAAAGATATATTTTGGCACATACTTTCAGAGTTTTCATTCCATAATCACTTGGGTCCATGTTTCTGGGCCTGGAGTAAACAAAATATAGCAGCCATGGCAGCAGGAAAGTAGACAGAAGCTTCTCACATCACAGTAGACAGAGAGCAGACAGACTAGGTATAACATTTGATGGTATCTGTTGTGGAATATAATGTTTGTTTAATTATGTAAAGACGTGTTGCTTTTGTTTATGCTGCATTTGTTTAACTATGTAAAGATATGTTGCTGTTTCACCTTGCCTGCCTAAGGTACCTGATGGGTCTAATTAAAAAGCTGCATGGCCAATAGCTAGGCAGTGGAGGGATAGGTGAGGCTGGCAGGCAGAGAGAATACATAAGAGGAAGAATCTAGGCTCAAGAGAAAAGAGAGAATGAGGGGGAAAAAGAGAGATGCCCAGGGCCAGCCAGGCAGCCTCCAGCCAGCTAAATACAGAAGAAGCAGGAAAAGTAGGACACACAGAAGGAAATAAAGGTAAAAATCCCTGAGGCAAAATGTAGATGAAGAGAAACAGATTAAATTAAGTTATAAGAGTTAGTGGGACAAGCATAAGATATGACCAAGCATTCATAACTAATAATAAGTCTCTGTGTCATGATTTGGGGTCTGGTTGTTTGAAAAATGAAAGCATGCTACAGGCATTCCCCCATTGTCCTTTCTCAGGTATGCACTACTTTCTACAGTTTTTACAGCCCCCAAAACATTGCCACTAGCAGGGGACCAAACCTTCAGCATGTGAGGTACATCTTAGATTCATGTCAGATTCATACCTCAGCAAATAGTCAATACCTTCAAGTTTTATGCATTCCTCTTTGTCTCTGTCTGTCTGTCTGTCTGTCTGTCTCTCTCTCTGTATATCTCTGTGTATGTGTGTGTGTGCATTGTTGTCTGCCTGCCTGTCTTTCTCTCACTACACAATAATATGGACATAAAATCTAATATGTATACAGTATATGAGTATATGTACCATATTGGCTCTGCCTTTCTGGAGAATCCTAACTAATACACAGAAGCAAATACAGTAAAACTCGGGAAGAATAAGATTAGTGAATTATATAATGATTCTTTATTTCATTGAGATTATACATAGGTGATATTCTACTTTTCTGATTTTTTTCTTCAATTACTAGCAAGAAGTACTTCTGAACAAAGAAATCTGCCATCATCAACTATTTGGTAGCCCTGAAGTACAATTTGTACATGAAAGTCACATAAAATTTTTCATTCCTTCCTTTCATTTTCAGTGGTAGGAGATCAAACTCAGGGTCTTGGACACACTAAGCAATTAATAGATCATTGAGATTATCCCCACTCCTTGGTTTGAATGAGGCAAACTCTCATTTTGTGTCGACAGCACCCTGAATTTTTTTTATCCCAACTGCTGAAATTTCAGGTGAACGGGCATATCCAGCCTCCTTGTTTCCTTTTGTTTACCAGTTTTCAAATAAATTGGTTCTTTACAATCCTCCAAATATGAGGACCAATGAGGTGCGCGTGCGCGCGTGTGTGTGTGTGTGTGTGTGTGTGTGTGTGTGTGTGTGTGTGACTGTGTGACTGTGTGTGTGTGTGTGTGTGTGTGTGTGTGTGTGTGTGTGTAAATAGTATCATTAGGGAATCACAGGTTTGAATATATTTGGTATATCCAAACCTTTAATTATTCTTGTTGATACTCAATGTTTTATGTCTTTGACCTACTGAAGCTTATAATAGTAGGTCCCCAATAGCTCTTAACAGTTTCTTTGCTTTCTGGTATGACAAGAAGTTCCTGAGTTATCTAGAATATTTCCTGCCTCTATCCTGGAATTGGCCTCTTCTTCAAGGGCTCCTTTAACAACTTGGTTTTAGTGAGAAATGATGTTTAGAAATCAATACTTTGTCCAGGCCCTGAGACACAGCCAGTACCCAGGAAGCCCTACCCAACTCTGCCCCAGTTGCAGGTCAGCAAAGAAAACTCCTGCAGGCAGGTCCCCCACCAAAACCCCCATTAGATGCTGCAATCTACAAGACACATGCCATACCTTATTACCCACCCACCTGTGACCCCAGTAACTCCCTGAGACATGGAATCTGCCAGCTCTCATTGGACCAGGAGTAACTTCCTGAGCCATGGAATCCACCAGCTCTCATTGGACCAAGAGTGGCCTCCTGAGACACAGAATCTGTCAGCTCTGACTGGACCAAGAGCCCTAATAAGACCAAGAGATACTCCCTGAGCCACAGAATCAGCTAGCTTGGATTGGACTAAGAGCAGCTCCCAGAGATATAGAATCTGACAGCTCCAATTAGACCAAGAGCTAAGATTGGACCCAGAGAGGCTCCTGAGACACAGACACAGCAAGCACAGATTGGACCAATAGCAGCTCAGTCAGACACAGGTACCTCTTCCACCTACTGGAGAAAGAAATGGGTAGGCACCAGTGCGAAAATACATACAACAGCATAAAGAGCAATATGGTATCACCAGAGCCTAGCCCCTCTATAACAGCAAGAACTGAACATCACAATGTAGAAGAAGCAGAAGAAAACGACCTTAAAAATAACTTCATGAAGATGCTAGAGGCCTTTAAAGAGGAAATGAAAAAGTCCCTTAAAGAAATTGAGGAAAAGACAAACAAAAATTGGAAGAAATCAATACCTTGTCAGCACATGTATCATTGCCAATGGTTCTGCCACTTTTCCTAGGACTTTCTGAAATGGGATAGGATGTATTTTTAAAGATAACATCAAATCATAACATTTTCTACTCAAATTTAAGCTTGTGAGGTTTTGAATTTAATCTCCTTCATTAGAAAAAATTGTCACATGAACTGATTCATCCCACAACACATGCATGACAGTCTCAGAAGAACACATTCAACATTCTATAAACAATATGATTTACTGAAAACATTTCAATAATTTTTGAAGTTTTTTTTCCTTATGATAAAACCAACTAAGGGGGCTTAGAGAAATTACTATTCTTAAGTCACTTGGAATAGTCCTTTACACAATTTCATGTTACTTTTCCTTCTTGTTTTCATTTTAGTTTCTGCATTTAGAAGCTGCTTTTATGTATAAAAATGTGTTTCATAATTATATGGAAGATTTGCTTAGCTTCTGCTATTCTCTAAATGCTAATGTCCTCTTAAAATCTATCTGTTGAAATCTTAACCCTCAAGCACCAGGAGTAGACATGTCAAAGCAGGTTGTTAAGTCAGGAGGGTGGAACCCTCATGAATGGGATTAGTGCCCTTATAAAGGATGTCTCAGAGCACTCCTATGCCTTTTATATCACAAAAGTACACAGTGAGAACTTGATAGTGTACAACCCAAAGAGGCTTTTACCAGAATTCAACCATAATAGCAGCCTGATCTATATTATCCTTCCTCCAGAACTGTGATTAATACATTTCTGTTGTTTGTAAGAACCTTGTCTATGGTTTCTGTTATAGCATCCTAAATGGAATAAGACAACTTTAAAATCAGTCTGGGGAATTTTGATCTCTGTGTAATTATAATCACAAACCTGTGATAGATAAATCTGGTTCAGTGGGTTGCTTATAATCACTTATAAACTTAAAAACTCAGTGAAGCAAGGGCAGTAAATTTCTTGCTCCCCTTTGTGCTTCATTGTCTGGCAGGCTGCACATAGGGTAGGCTAGGTGAATACTGATTCAATAAGTAGATTTGAAGAGAGTGCCCCAGAGATGAAGTAGTTCATAGTGGTAACACTGTGTCTTCTTACCTGGGCCCAAGACAAGGCACAGAGTCCTCAGCTCTGTCTGTCCTCTGCAAGTCCCCTCAGCCCTCAGCCACATTTTCATATCTTCCAATCCACTGTCACAAGCACATAAATGTCATTCTTGATGCTATTCTCAAGAGGCCCTTAAGAAACTAGGGCTCCAGGTAGAAAATCTGACATGACAGAATTCCTAGGAGAGCATACTGGGCTCTGCACAGTGAACACAAAACTACAACATTATCTTTTCTTTAAGTTAAACTTTTTGTATTTTTTGAGAATTTCTTACGAGTACTATATTCCCATTATTTCCACACCTCTCTTTTCCCATTCAATTTATCCTATGTTCCTCCTTAACTCCCTAAAAATTTATATATATAAAATCCATTTATCACTTCTCATATGTACGTGTGTTTAAGGACCAATTTAAGGATTGGGGGGTTGTCCCTGGAGAAGACTGATTCTTCCTGTCTTAGCAGCTATTAATTGCCTGTAGCCCTTCATATAGGGATAGGCCCTTAAAAGATTTCCCCCACCCACACTGAGGTATCAACTGGTGTGGTCATTATTCAGGATTTGGTTATGTGACCATTTTAAGATTTAATGGGTGCTATTGCCCTGTCATGTCAGTACTATCTACTGGCAGGCTTCCTGGTCCTCTGATATTACAATCTTTCCACCTCACTTTGCAATTATCCTAGAATGTAGGGGTGGAGTACTAGATGTATCATTTGGGGTTGGCACCCCCCAGACACCTTTTCTCTGGATTTTTATCAGCTGTGGATCTTTGTAATAGTCTCAATTTGTAGCAAAAAGAAGTTTCTTCAATGGTGGGTGAGAGCTACATTTATAAGGCTGGGCAGTGCATCAGCTGTGCCATGATCATTTTTTTTAAGTCCCAAAGAGAGCACATTCTAGAGAAGGCTAAATATTGTCCGTATGTTTCCCTATTATTACCCACAATTATATGGAGAGATGAGATTAACATTGTTGATATCTCAGATTTATGGGTCTTGGATTTATTTTCTTTCACACACTCAAACAGGAAGCAATGAAGCAATCACATGGAGCCTGAATCTAGTGCTCTGTTTCTGGTTCTATTCCCAGGAAAAGAACAACACAGTCCAGAAGAATAAGAAGATATGAGGTAAGAATATATGAGGAATCCTGGACTCTGGCTGGGCCCATAGGGAATGCAGGAAATGGGTTCCAGGGTCTTTCTATCTGTCCATGGTTGCTCAGCAGAAGCTTCTGTGATGACTTCATCGTCTAGGGCCTTGCACTTTTTCAACTTTAGAAATACCAGAAGTGGAAAATTTTCAGGCTAGCTTGCAGATGTAACAGTCTTATTAAATAAGAAACACAGAGCCAAATGCAGAGTTAAAAGTCCAAGAGGTCAGAGCAGTAGTTAAGAGCTGAGACTAAAACCCTTTCTTACCCCTCGCTGCCACTGCCGTCCTTCCCCTCCAAAAGAGACCTACTTCCTGTGTATCTGTCTTTTTATTGACTTTCTATTCTGCCTTCTCATTGGTTGTAAACCCAACCACATGACCTCCTCGTCACTGCCTGTCTATACAGACCTCCAGGTCTTCTATGGTTGGTATTGAGATTAAAGGCCTGTGTCTCCATGCTGGCTGTATCCTTGAACACACAGAGATCTGCCAGTCATGTGATTGGGATTAAAAGTGTGCGCCACCACCGCCTGGCTTTCTGCTATGGCTTGCTATTAGCTCTGACCCCCAGGCAACTTTTTTATTAACATACAAATAAAATCACATTTCAGCACAATAATAAATAAAATTACCTGGTGTTCAGAGCTAATAGCAAACCATAGCAGAAGTCTGGCAGTGACAGCACATGCCCTTAATCCAGATCATATGACAGGCAGATCTCTGTGTTTTCAAGGACACCGCCCACATGGAAACACATGCCTTTAATCTCAATACCAACCATAGAGACCTGGAGGTCTGTATAGTCAGGTAGTGACAAGGAGGTCATGTGGTTGGGTTTACAACCAATGAGAAGGCAGAATAGAAAGTCAATAAAAAGACAGATACACAGGAAGTAGCTCTCTTTTGGAGGGGAAGGATGGCAGTGGCAGCGAGGGGTAAGAAGGCAGTTTTAATCTCGGCTCTTAGCTACTGCTCTGACCTCTTGGGCTTTCAACTCTGTATTTGGCTCTGTGTTTCTTATTTAATAAGACTGTTACATCTGTACTAGCTGGGGGTCTGTCATAGATTCTTTGTTCTTTGTCTGGGAGTGGTATGAGCAGGCTGGCATAGAGACAAGCCATCTGTAAGTTCTCCAAGACACATATTTTCTCCAGCCCCTTCAATGATTAAATTCAGCTGGCCAACCCCACAACCATAAAAGATATTATTTATTCTGAAAAAATATTCTCTTCACTCCTGGTGGGATTGTCCATGTAGGTGTGTGTGGAGTTGTAGTCAGGCAAATTAAAATATGCAAATGCAAATGAAAAAACTAGGCATTGCTCACCACAGTGTTCTCAGGGTTTTCTTGAATAGCAACAAATTAAAGAATTGCTATGCAATCAAAGTTTATAACAAGCCTTAAGAAAGAAAAGCTCCATTATCTCTAAATATACAGCAATGTGTTTCAATGCATGCCTCCATGTCTTGAAATTGTTCATCGCTCACTGAGCCAGTACACACACTGAACATTGGCTTTCCTCAGGATGGGATGGCAGAAGTTTCTGCTTTTCTCCTCCTTTTTTCTAATGTAATTAACAGATGACAATTAACATAGAAATGCAATTTACACCACAAATCCTTTATTTGGTCCCAGTTTCCCCACTGTGCAAGTCAGCTTTCAACTTCTCACTCTGAGGGAAAGGCCAAGTCCCTCTCTACATGGCAATACTGGGCCGAAGTAGGTGTAAATGTTGCTTTGTAAACACATGAGCTGCTCATTCTCCCTCCCAAATCCACTGGGCTTCTTAAAGCAGAGATTGGTGAGCTGGTCCCACTGGGAACAGAACACATGCCTCATAACACACATGTCACTCTTCTCTTATAATTAATTTTTTAAATTTTCATATATGAGCACAATAATTTACATCATTTCCAACCCTCACTCTTCCACTTCTGACTCCTCAAGTGTCACCACAATTCTTTCTCAAGTTCAAGACCTCTTCTATAATAATAACAATTATTATATACACTCCTACCCCCCACATATATATACAATGAAATGTACTGGGCCCATTTAGTCTTACATATATATGTGTTAAGGTTGACCACTTGGGATTGGGTCCTTGTCCTTGAAGAAGATTGATTCTCACTCAGAAGCCATTGAGTGTATTTAGCTCTTCATCTAGTGGTCTGACCTTGTGAAATTTTGCCTATCTCCATTTGCATGTCAACATGTGATGTTGTTATTGTGCAGGTCCTTGTTGAAATTTCATGGATGAGACATCGTTAGTACAGTGGAGTCCATCCTGCCTGATTCCTTTGAGGAAGGTGTTTGCTTTGACCACCTGGTATTTCCTGCTATAAATACAATGTCTGTTTTTGACTGTGACTTAGAAGATGAGCAGTGGATCTTACAGTGCTGCAGTGTGAGGAATGGCTTTGGATCTAAGACTGTGGGGAGCGACCCAATACTTAGGAAGGCAGTAAATGCTGACAACTGATCTCCTGCTTCAAATCAAAGGAAAGGTGAACAACAGGAATGAATTACAAGTACCTTTCCACTTACCCTCCACGGACTGCACACACAGTTCATCTGAATGGATTTCTACAACTTACTGGTTCTCAGGCCAAATTCAAGCAATCTTTGTATTGATCAAGACAGCAAACATTTTTGTTGCTTCTTTACACTCAAGGTGATACCCTAAATTAATTTACTTATATTGTATTTAAGTGACATTCACACAGCATGAATTCTGCCGCCACTCCTGTTGTTGAACCTTTCCATATATAAACTCATAGGAGCCTCACAATAGTCCCAGGAGGCAAGCACTATTATCCACATTCTGCAGGGATGTGGTGAGGTACTGGGCGAAACACAACTGCACAAGCTGTGGTCCAACCATTGCTATGCATTACTACTAAGAAACCAAAAGAAAAGAACTACTTGAACTGGAAATATAGCTCAGTTTGTAGAGTGCTTACCTAGCATGCATGAGATCATGGATTCAAATCCTAGCACCACATACACTGTACATAATGGCGGAGATCTGTAATCCCAGTACCTAGGAAATGGAGGCGGGAAGCTTGGAAATTTCAGATCTCTTTCATCCACATTGAGAGTTTGAGGCCAGTCTGGGATGCTGGGGATGGGAAAGTTTTCTGTCTTGATGTGGAATGTCACTATCTTGGTTTTGATATTATCCTACAGTTTTTAATGTGTTGCCATTATGGAGGGAATGGGTGTAAGGTACCATGGTTTCTCTCTTACAGCTACATGGAAATAGGTAAATATCTCCATGTTTTTTTTTTAATGAAAATTCATCTCAAGTCTTACCCTTTCAGGGACTTTTATCCATGAAGGCTTGCACCACCTTCACCCTGTCTTAGCATTTATACTGCTGTGATAAAACACCATGACAAAAAGCAACTTTGGCCCGGTGGTGGTGGCACAGCCTTTAACCCAGCACACAGGAGGCAGAGGCAGGCAGGTCTCAGTGAGTTTGAGGCCAACCTGGTCTACCGAGTGAGTTCCAGGACAGCCAAGGCTAAAAAAAAAACAAAAACAAAAACAAAAACAAAAAAACAAAAAAAAAAAACCACCAAAAGATAACAAAACGAAAACAAACAGACAAAAACAACTTGTGGATGAAAGGATTTATTTCTATTACACTTCCACATTATAGTGGAATTATATATTACTGAGAGAAGTCAGGGGCAGGAGGCAGGAACTTAAGCAGAGCCATGGAAGAACGCTGCTTAGTTATTTGCCCTCATGGCTTGCTCAGACTGCCTTCTTAAATAAGATAGGACCACCAGCCCAGGATAGCACTACCCACAATGGAATGGACCCATTACTCAGTGGGTAAAGTGTTTGCTGCATAAGCATGAGAACCTGAGTTTGGTTCTTTATCACTCATGTAAAATATCAGGCATGGTGGTACATGTTTGTAATCCCAGGGCTGGGGAACAGACAGACAGGTGGACTCTGGGGACTCCTTAGCTAGCCAAGTCTAACTGAAACAGTGAGCTCCAGGCTCAGTGAGAGACCCTGTCTTAGAAACTCAGGTGGAGAAAACAAGGAGTTAGCAAAGCAGAATCAGTCTCGCCCTGTCATGTTTGTGATGGAGCCATGGACGAGTTCCTTCTCTCTAAGTGGAAATTGCTTTGTTTTTGAGAAGATTACAAGTTAATTGGTTGGCTCAACAATATGGAAAAGAAACCAAATATCAAAAATAAACCAACCTGTGTCCAGTATTAGTCTGAGCTACTTTGTTACTTCGTCAAACTGCCAAAATACTTACTCTTGACATTCAAGTGTCAACTAAGCTATAACTTGAATGATTCATCTGCTTCAATGGACTATTTTATTCCTTTTTTAAAAGAAAACTTTCTTTTAGCTTTATTTTTATATATCCATTATACACTGTGTTAGGGCTGGTATAAACCAACAACATCCAGTCCACAGTTCAGGACAGCAGTGAATGTGGCCCAACAAAAAAAATTGTAAGTTACTTAAAACATGATTTGTGTGTGTGTGTGTGTGTGTGTGTGTGTGCGTGTGTGTGTGTGTGCAAGTGTGCTTGTAACTTGATTACAAAATTTTTGAGCATGAACCCTATAGATTATAATGTTTCACACAAAATAAACAAATGTATATTTGTGCTATTTTTACACTTGTATGTTGTTAGTTGTACAGTGGTGTATGGCTTTCAATGTGCTATCATCAAAGAACAGTGGAATTGGCACCTTCAGGTGTTACATGTACTAATGGTAACTTGGAGAGTGAAACATAGTGATTCTCAAAAGTACCTCAGCCTACCCTTAAAAATGATAGCCATTTAATTTTATTTGGATGACAAATAAGTATTATAATTTGATTGTTAAGGGTACTTTGATACCTTGACTACATCTCAGCCATCTCACACACAGTGCACTACATTCAGCTCTCTACTTAACACTGCATCAGCAGCAGCTGAGACCTGGACAGGTCCAAACATTGTTTTCTATTTTTTGTTAATTAATTTTCATAATAAAAGTAAATGTAGTCATCATCTATTAGTGATTTTTAATTCTAGCATGGATTCTACAATAGCTCAAAAGAAAAATTACGGAGAAGAAAGATTGTTCAATGAAAAATGGACAAATGCTTGCTTTTTCAACAATACTAAGACACTCAGCTTAGTTTGTAGACAATGTGTGCAAGGTTTCAATGAATATAATTTTAAAAGATATTATACACAAAAACATGCTACCAAATTTGATGTGTATAAAGGATTGTGTCATAAGGACAAAATGAAAGAATTGAAAAAAATGTCCATTTCCTCAACAGCATTTAAAATTACACTTCAGATAGATTTAATGGTAAAAGCTAATCATGTGGTAGCATATCTCATAGCAAACAAACAAATCAAGTGGTTGGAAAAGTGAGTCAGCTGTTAAGAGCTCATGCTGCTCTTCCAGAGGACCTGAGTTCAGTTCCCAGCCCCCACACAGGGAAGTTCACAACTGCCTATAACTCCAGTTCCAAGGATGTAACACCCTCTTTTGGTCTCCACAGATGTGCGTATGCAAACATACATACAGCACATACAGGCACATAGGTACATACACAGGCACGCACATGACATACATTCACATAGTCAGACACACATATACATGTATTCTTAAAAAATTAATCTACATTAAAATTATCAATTTATTGATGGTGAGTTTATTAAGCAAAGTATAGAGTGTAGGAGGAATAATATGCTCTGAGAAGGGGGAAAGAGATTTCTGAAATCAGTTTGTCTCATTAGAATATAGCCAAACAAATTGGAGGAACTAGGAAATACAGTGAAATAAATTTGGAGCATACACCTGCTAATTTCACATTTTATTCTTTGGTGATGGATGACAGCACTGATGCTACAGATAGAGTTCAACTTGCCATTTTTATGAGAATATAATGGCACTGAAGAAATGGCTTCTTTAGTGCCATTAAAAGACAAAACAAAAATCAAAAGATTTATATAAAGCAGCAAAAATATGTCTGAGTGCTTGTCTTTGTCTATCATCAACATATTTGGTATAGTTACTGATGGTGCAGCAGCAATGGCAAGTTTAAGAGAGGGACTAATATCCAGATTATATGAAGAACTACCAAAACCAAAGACCAAAAGCTCCAAAATATGCCAATCAATAAACGAGCTAATGAAATGAACACACACACACAGACAGACACACACACATGCATACATTCACATATACATGTATTTTTAATTAAAATTAATCAAATGATGAAAACATTCATTTGCATTGTTCATAACAGCAAGAAATATAAGCAGCCTAAATGTCCATCAGCTGATGGATGGATAAAGAAAATATAGTAAATATATATACTGTGTAATTTTATTCACCTGTAAAGGAAAAAGAAATAATGAAAGTTCTGGGGAAATTGATGATTCTGAAAAGTATTATCATAAGCAAGGTAACAGACTCAGAAAAATTAAACCATATGTTCTCTCCCATATGTGAATCCTAGCTTAAAATGTCCAGCTCTGTGTAAAGTAGGATGAGCATATGTGTAAGCCCTGAAACTAGAAAGGAGACTACCAGAGATGGAAATATATGTTGGGTGTGCAATAGGACACAAGTGACATGAAAGCAGAAAGGAGTCAGTAGTAGAAGGACAGAAGAGGGAATCAACAGGATTAGAGAGTAGAGAGAGGAGAATCAACAAAAACAAATTCTATTTGAAAAAGTTATAATGAAACCGAATGCTGTGCATGCAAATTAAACAATTTTAAGTTTAGAAAGAGAGAAGAGATTGTAACATTAATAGAATATAATGCAGTTTCTACCAAAAAATAAACATTTAATGAAGTATCATTTCACAGTACCTCAAATGTGCTACCAATAATTAATGTCAACGTACCAGGATCCACAAGCCTTAAAAAAAAATCCTGAGACTCTTCCTCTGCAAGAAGCCATCACCTGTCCATATCTTCTCATTAACTACTTTGATCTTGTTGCTATTCATGAGTGCAGAGGTTGTTATGTCCAGAACACACTCTTTTTCTCAGGTCTTTTCTAATCTCTGGCTTTTACAACTTTTCTATCCCTTCTTTCAAAATGGTCCCTCTGCCCTGAGGAGAAGAAGCGTATTATAGATGTCCTGTTTGTGCGTGAACACTCCACATTCACCATTCTCCAAACACCCAATTAATGGCCCCACACCCAGAAGTATATGGGCAGCACAAGTTGGAGTTGATTTGTTACTAAATTTAAAAGAAAAGAGGACATGAATTTGAGGGTATAAGGAAGTGGGATTGGATCTGCAAGAGTTTAAGGAGAGGAGTTAGAGGTAGAAGGAGAGAACTGACGATCAAAAGTTGTTTTTTGACATCTACACCTGTGCTATGTCATGAATATGTGGTTATACACAGGTGTATGCACACATACACATGCACAAATAATAAACTTAAAAAATTAAGCACTGATACTGACCACAGTGACACTCTATGCTTTTTGGAAGTGGGATGGTTACAAAATGTTGGGTAGATTTTATTATTTGTGCCAACTAAATTATCTGATGTGCACCTTGAGAACTCACAAAACTAAACTACTTTCATCAAATTACACATTGATGACCAAAAACAATGCCAAATATCCCACTAATTTTATGGCTGCCTTATTTCCTTTTACTTTTATGATAAAATATTTTAAATATCAATGAAGTTGTATTACTTAGATATACTTACTTTTTTTTATTAGTGATCACAAACTTGGTACCTCCTTGACGATTATAAAAGAAACTCTAAATGGGGTTCTACAGAAATAGGATTATTATGGATGATAGTGGTGGGCATCCGGAAAGTTATACACAGACTTTTTTGGCTCATCACCTTTTGTTAGTGTTTGTGTGTTTAACGTGTGAGCCAAGTCAACTCTTCTATACAACGTGGGCCAGAGAAGCCAAAATGTGGGACACCCATAATTTAGATAATTTCTCTCAAGTATATCATGTATTTAAAACTATATTCATCTACTCTGTTCCTCCCTTTAATCCTCTTTCTTTTTTCCCCTTCCTAGTAATCTCCTCCCATCCTCTAGTCTCCTTTTGCTTTCATGTCATATATACATACATACATACACACACACATACACACATGAATGACATACATGTGTTATTTATTTTTAACTTTTAGCAAAATAATAGCTATAAATATTTTAATTAAATTTTATTATTACTGTTTATGTGACCATGTGTGCATGTGTACATATGAATATGAATGTCAGATGAAACCTTTCAGGAACTGGTTCTCTTTTTCCACCTTG
The DNA here is from genome assembly GCF_949786415.1 of Peromyscus eremicus. NCBI lineage: Eukaryota > Metazoa > Chordata > Mammalia > Rodentia > Cricetidae > Peromyscus > Peromyscus eremicus. Next base: position 128,593,455 of record NC_081439.1, read on the forward strand.
GGTTCTTGAGCTTGAACTCAGGTCACCAGGCTTGCATGGCAAGTGCTTTTACCCACTGAACAGTCTCATTGGCCTGGTAAACAATTCCAAAGCCAAGTAGAACATCATGCTTAAGTAAAAATGGTATCTCTTGCCCCGCTTTCTCCCATTCCCAACCTGTACATGTCAATAGAAGACACTTGCACCTCTTCCTGCTCTTCAGCTTGTGTCAGTGCTTTAATATTTCTATTTAGCCTGTTGCTGATGCTTTTCCTATGTTGGAATACTGCATAACTTTACACTAGAGAAGATAAGGATATAACCCTCACAGACCACCTCCAGATACTGTTCTTCTATACACCAAGCTCCGAGTAGAACATGTCACCATTTTTTTTATCTTAAATCAGGATTTGATATTTCTGTCATTATCACTATTTGAACGTATTTCAGAATAAGTCAGGTAGTACACTATAATTGTGTTTAATTTCTCTTTCCCCAGACAAAAATTCCCCCTTGAGGCTAATAATTTCCTCAGTTCTGCTTCCTTTTTCAAAATATACCTATCACTTACTCATTGCCTAAACTTTCTAAAGACTCTGTGTCCTTTCAGAATGGTTAAACACAACACATAATTATAGCAATCATCCTGGGAACTCTTTCTCCTATTTCATACACATGGCTTTCTCTTTCTGAGTTTTTGTCCTCATTTTGATGGAAATAATACTTAATTATCTTCCTGAGATGCAGTACATATGACACACAATTTTGGAGGCCTTGTGTGTGTGTATGTGTATGTGTTTGTGTGTGTGTGTGTGTGTGTGTGTGTAAAGATTTCTTTATTCTACCCTCAAACTTGACTGATGAATTGGCTGAGTATACAAATTCTAAGTGAAAATTATTTTCTCTAAGAATGGTGAGGGTACTGCCCTGGGAGCATTGAGAAACCTAAAGACGTCCTTATCCAAGGTCATTGGAATTTGACCAGTGGTACTCCTTTTGGAAGCTTTTAGGATCTCATTATTTCCAATGTTTTGAAATATCATGATAATGTTAATTTATTTATAATTTAGTTGTTTGGCATTTGGTGGATCCCAAGAAACAGGAAACTTCTATATTAAGTTCCATGATGTGTTTGTATGTAATCCTTACAATAATTTTATGCCTACATTCCCTATTCCCTTCTTTTGAACTTATCACAAATCAGATGTTTGACTGTTTAAATTCACAGAAGTCCCTTTTCTGTCTTATTGAACATCTATTTGTCAACTATAATTTTTGAGATATTTCCTCAACTCTATCTTCAAACATTTACTGTTTTTTTTATTTCTGCTATCATATGTTTATTTTTTGTAGAGCTGTGGTTTGTTTCTTTTCTATAACATCTTATTTTGTTATCTTAATAAATTTATTTTAGAACAATTTAGGTTCACAGAAAAATTGAAAAGTAGAGAGATTTTCCCATAGGTACACCTTCTCAGATCATCAACATTCTGCACTTATTATAATCGATTAACCTACAGTAACATATCATTATTACCTCAAGTCCATAGTTCACATGTGAGTTTGTTCTTACTGTGGTACAGTCTGTAGATGTGGATAAATGGATAATGTTCTTAGCATTTTAGTATCATACAGAGTAGTTTTAATGCCCTAAAAATCCCCTGTGCTCTGCTTCACCATCCTCCTTCCCTTACAATCTCCGGAAAACCACTGATCTTATTATCTGCATAGTTTCTCCCTTTTCTACAGTATCACATAGCTGGAATCAGATAGCATGTAGTTAGCTTTTTTGATGTATATATTCCTCTAGGTACATTAATGTGTATGTGTTCGTATGTGTGTGTATGTTTAACTATGGAAAATTACTATATTACGATTCCAGAGACCAGAATCAAAAATTCATTTCAAAAGTTACCAACGGGCCATGCTCCTCCCACAGGCCCTAGGGAAGAATTGACTTCCTTTTTTTCCACCCAAGAATACTAATTTTAATCTTTGAAATTTTTTCTTCAGATCCCTGTCTGTGGTGATACATTGTGTCCCCCAATATATTGTGCACCCTGATAAACTTATCTGGGGCCAGAGAACAGAACAGCCGCTAGATAGACATAGAGGCCAGAAAATGGTGACACACACACCTTTAATCCTATCACTGGGAGGCAGAAATCCATCTGGATCTCTGTGAGTTCAAAGCCACACTGGGAACAGAGCCAGTTATGCCTTTAATCCAAGGACTTGAGATCTCATGTCTTTGCTTGGGAAAGACACACGCCTTTAATCCCAGGAAGTAATATGGCAGGACACAGAAAGATATATAAGGCATGAGGAAACAGGAGACTGAGGTGTTGGTGACATGAGGTTGTCTGTAGCTTTTCCTATTCCTCTGATCTCTCAGGTTTTTACCCCAATATCTGGCTCTGGGTTTTTTATTAATAAGACCATTTAGCAATTCATCTACACCTGTCTTATCTTTGAGCTTCTTGTTGTTTGTTATTGGTGGTGGTGATGGTAGCACAGATGGTGGTTTTGGTCTTTGCTTTCCAGTTAAAAAGCTTTCCTTAAATAACAGGGCCCCTTGTCTATCTATTCATAATGAGAATGGGCATTAAGATGTTATTAGAAGCTTAATGTGCAGGGGAAAGCCTTATAGCTTAATAGGCTTCAGTGTAGGGTGATCTTTTAGAAACTCAATTTGTTAGGGGCTAGCAAATGCCAGATTCTGCTGGTCTTCCTCTTGGACTGGCCAGTACCCCAACAGAATTGTCCTCCCATCTTCGCTTAGGGAGGTATAACTTTGTCTATTGGCATTCTGGAAATCAATTAAGGAGAAAGGTGAGGGATCTTCTTACTGTCCATTATGGGGCTTTCTATTGTTTTGTTTTCATTAAGCTGCTTCAGCAGTATGTTCAGCTGGGCATCTTTCCAGTAAGCAAAGCTGTTATCTTACATCACAATGTTTGTGCTGTTTCAAGGAAGACAGTAGGGAGATAAATACTGCTCTTGCTGCACATTCTCAACTGGTGCTCTTGTCCTCAGCCCTACCCCATGTCCTGCTTTTCAGGAGGTTGTGGCACCTCCAATTCTTCAGTTTTCTTGGGTTCTGCCTTAAAATTTGCTTTGCTTCTTCCTGGTATAGGTGGGTTTCATTTTCTATGCTCTTCAATCTGAAAATTCTCTTATCATTTATCTATTCCCTCTGCAGATGCATCTTCTGTTTGTAGATGCTTCTTTCTCCCCCTTTATTGCTCCCATGGCCATAGACTTTATTTGGTATTGAGTGGGCTTCAAAGAAGGGGCAATAATAAACCTAAGTGTTCAGCCCATTGTATTTAATGAGCACTTAAGTTATATTCTTGAGACAAAGAAAATGACTAGAAAAAGTTATCTTTTTATTGTCTCAGTACCTTTTCTTGCTGCAATTGGTCCCCGCTCCAGATTCCTTTTACAGCTAAGCACATCCGCTCAGTTAAAGGTATCTAGAGCCTTTAAGTTAGGGTCTTTTAGAGCACAAGTGTGGCTGCTACTGAACACCAAGCTGGGGACCAGTAGTGGCAACCACTCAAAGTCTTTCAATCAGGAACACCAATTATTTCCTTCAAGGGATTGTGATTCTATTTCACTTTTCAACCTAGTTGCTGTAGAACACAAAAGTCACAGCAGGATATATTGAGAGATATTTTATTATGATAACTCCCTTTTCTTTCCTGCACAAAAATGGCAGATTTCTTATTTAGCCTTACTGGGCTATTGGGGACCAGAGCCACTACTACCATAGCAATGAAAACACATACCAAATTGACATTTTTGGAAGAACAGGATTGCCAGTAAATGCCCATAACTTTTACCCACTTTACCACCAAAAAAAAAAAAAAAAAGAACATGCCTTGGGCCACTGAAGATTAAATTGACTTGGCCCGTCAAAAGAACTCAGATTTTTTTTTTAATTAAGAAATTTTTTATTCATTTAACATATATACCACATATCTCCCTCTTGCCTCCTCCCACCACCCCTAGCCTCCCTCCCTAACCCCCCCCCATTCCTTCCTCAGACATGGTAAGGCCTCCCATGTGGAGTCAGCAGGGCCTGGTACCTTTAGTTGAGGCAGGTCCAAGCCCCTCCCTCTGCATCAAGGCTGTGCAAGGTACATAGGTAGTAGACTCCAAAAAGCCAGTTCATGCACCAAAGCCCTGTCATTTAAGAGGTGGAAGCTGGAGAATCAAGACTTCAGACTAGGCCTTAGCTATCTGGAGGCCCACCCAGGGCTATAATAGACAGAAGTAGGGTTCCTTCAGTTTAAACCAGTGAAACTGAAGTGCTGTGGGATGTTCTGTATGTTAAATGTGTTGCTCTAATTGGTTAATAAATAAAACACTGATTGGCCAGTAGCCAGGCAGGAAGTATAGGTGGGACAAGCAGACACTGCCAGCCGCCGCCATGACAAGTGAGATGTAAGGTACCGGTAAGCCATGAGCCACGTGGCAACTTATAGACTAATAAAAATGGGTTAATTGAAGATATAAGAGCTAGATAACAAGAAGCCTGCTTCAGCCATACAGTTTGTAAGCAATATAAGTCTCTGTGTGCTTACTTGATTGGGTCTGAGTGACTGCAGGACTGGCGGATGAGAGAGATTTGTCCTGACCCTGGGCCAGGCAGGACTGGAGAAAACTCTAGCTACACTGAAGGATATCACATATAATTGAAATAACTTTCAGGATAATTTTCTAACAAAAGATTATTAGAGATATCTTTTTTAACCAAGGACAGATGGTCCTGTACAAATCAGGTGTAGAATATAAAGCAAAGTTTACCTATATAGAATCATGTTCCTCCACAAAGTAATTTTGAATTAACTGTATTGTCAAGGGAGCATTGTCTATGCTACATTCTTCAACTAGCTGAAGTTTATATTCAGTCATTTTTTTTTTTTTGCAATACAATTAAGTTCTACATACAGGCACAGATTCCCTTGTTCTCCCCCCTCACGCCCCCCTCACCTTCCCCCCAGCCCGCCTCCAACTGAGAAGCTTTTGTAGGGCAAAGGATACGGTCAACAAGGCAAAGCGACAGCCTACAGAATGGGAAAAGATATTCACCAATCCCACATCTGACAGAGGACTGATATCCAGAATATATAAGGAACTCAAGAAATTAGACATCAAAATGCCCAACAGTCCAATTAAGAAATGGGCTATAGAACTAAACAGAGAATTCTCAACAGAGGAAACTCAAATGGCTGAAAGACATTTAAGGAATTGCTCAACATCCCTAATCATCAGGGAAATGCAAATCAAAACAACTCTGAGATACCACCTTACGCCTGTCAGAATGGCTAAAATCAAAAACACTGAAGACACCTTATGCTGGAGAGGATGTGGAGCTAGGGGAACTCTCCTCCACTGCTGGTGGGAATGCAAGCTTGTACAACCACTTTGGAAATCAATATGGCGCTTTCTTAGAAAATTGGGAATCCATCTCCCCCAAGATCCAGCTATACCACTCTTGGGCATATACCCAAGGAATGCTCAACCACACCACAAGAGCACTTGTTCAGCTATGTTCATATCAGCATTGTTTGTAATAGCCAGAACATGGAAACAACCTAGATGCCCTTCAACTGAAGAATGGATAAACAAAATGTGGTACATATACACAATGGAATACTACTCAGCAGAGAAAAACAATGACATCATGAGGTTTGCAGACAAATGGATGGACCTAGAAAAAATCATCCTGAGTGAGGTATCCCAGACTCAGAAAGACAAACATGGTATGTACTCACTCATAACAGGATACTAGATGTGGAACAAGGATGACTGGACTGCTACTCACATCACCAGGGAGGCTACCTGGAAATCAGGACCCCAAGAAAGACACAGGGATCGCTCAATGACAGAGAAATGGAATGAGATCTACATGAACAGCCTGGACAGGAGTGGGGGTAGTGAAGGGCGAGGGTCGAGGGAAAGAGAGCTTGGGTGAGTGGGAGATTCCAGCTGGATCAACAACAGAGAGGGAGAACAAGGAATAGGAGACCATGGTAAATGAAGACCACATGAGAATAGGAAGAAACAAAGTGCTAGAGAGGCCCACAGAAATCCACAAAGATACCCCCACAACAGACTGCTGGCAATGGTCGAGAGACAGTCCGAATTGACCTACTCTGGTGATGGGATGGCCAAACACCCTAATTGTCGTGCTAGAAACCTCATCCAACTACTGAGGGATCTGGATGCAGAGATCATGACTAGGCCCCAGGTGGATCTCTGGGAGTCCAATTAGCGAGAATGAGGAGGGTTTATATGAGAGAGAATTGTTGAGACCAAGGTCGGATAAAGCACAGAGACAAATAGCCAAACAAACGGAAACACATGAAATATGAACCAATGGCTGAGGGGTCACCAACTGGATCAGGCCCTCTGAGTGGGTGAGACAGTTGATTGGCCTGATCTGTTTGGGAGGCATCCAGGCACTGGCACTGGGTCCTGTGCTCATTGCATGAGTCGGCTGTTTGAAACCTGGGGCCTATGCAGGGTCGCTTGGCTCGGCCTGGGAGGAGGGGACTGGACCTACCTGGACTGAGTCCACCAGGTTGATCTCAGTCTGTGGGGAAGGCTTTGCCCTGGAGAACTCAGATTTTTTAAGTGTCACCTCCTTCCCAGTATTTTTCTGTGTAGCACTCTGACCATAGATGATGTCAAGACCCTTAAACACATGCCTTCACCCCTTCTTCCTTCTGGCCTGTCAGACTCTACCAATGAATCACAATGCTTGTCCCATTGAAGCTGGACTCAGCCACTTTGAATCAGCCCGTGTTGGAACACAAATAAAAAATGTGCGTCCCTTATTTTCATGGAGGGTAAAGGTTTCAATCATAGAAAGGACCTTCTCCAGCAGCAAAATTGCCACTAAAGTATGCAGGGACTATTGACATCTGATCTGTCTTTGCATACACCTTCAAGGACAAGCCTCACTGAAGTCAGATCACTGGCAAGGTCGAAGGTAATGGAATAAGGCAAGCTCTCAGTCCTCCACCTGCTCAGCCTTCCAGGCAGCACAGGCTTCCAAACCTGAAAGTTGGGTAAAGTGATATTGCATAGCTATTTCCTTTACATTAAAACATTCTCTCCTGGGGGGAGTAGGGGGCTCATTAAGACTCAGGAAGCTAGGAGCCAATAAAAACTCTCAGCAGATAAAAGTGCCCATCATCCCATTGCCAACCCAGATGGCCTGAGTTTGAGTTCCCAGAACCGCATGATAGAAGTAGAAAATGAACTCTGGAAAGTTGTCCTCTGTCCTCCATATGTACACAGTGACATGTGTCTCTGACCCATGAAATATATTTTTTGAAGACTCAGAAAGCTAATGAAACTTATAAGGCTCAGGAAGATCATGAAAGTTACAGGAGTCACAAGGCATCTAGCCAAGGTTTAAAACACAGTAAACAAAGGAGAGAAGGGACTCCTCGGAGAGGTCTGCAACATGTGTAGGAAGCTCCAGGGACACAGCTTTCTGGAGTCATCACCCATTTTGAGGTGGGCTTTTCAGTGACACAAATGTTTTTTAAGTTATATAAGTAACCCAAATCAACTCATTCATTCAACAAGCTAGACCTCAGCTAGGAATCTGATGTATTCTATGTGCTCAAGGAGCCAAGAGATAAAACATCAAGATAACATATTTTACATAGAAGCCCTGGATTCCTAGATGAAAATTCCAACTCTCAGATGGCTTTAAGAGCCCAGTTATTCCTAATAATAATAGAGCAATGCTGGGGATGTCTTTCTGTATGCTGTGAATGTGTTGCTCTGATTGATTGATTAATTGATTGATTGATTGATTGATTGATAAATAAAATGCTGATTGGCCAGTTGTCAGGCAGGAAGTATAGTATAGGCGGGACAAGCAGAGAAGAGTATTCTGGGAAGTGAAAGGCTAAGTCAGGAGACACTGCCAGCTGCCACCATGAGAAGCAAGATGTAAGATACTGGTAAGCCACAAGCCACATGGCAACTTATAGATTAATAGAAATTGGTTAATTTAAGATAGAAGAACTAGATAGCAAGAAGCCTGCCATAGCCATATAGTTTATAAGTAATATAAGTCTCTGTGTGTTTACTTGGATCCAAGTGGCTGCAGGACTGACAGGTGAGAGAGATTTGTCTTGACAATGGGCCCGAGTGGGACTGGAGAAAGCTCCAGCTACAGAGCAATCTGTTCTGCGGCCAAGCTTAGCAATCTATGGATACTTGTCATTACTAAGAGCATGCCCAGGGCAGTATGTGTCAGTTTGTAGCCTAGGAGGTTGTTCAGGGACTTCCCTGGATTTCTGTGTTCAGTTCCCTGAAATGAAACCTGAACTCCTGGGCCCCAGGTGGCATTTCCACTTAGCCGGGGAACCTGTAGATACTCTTCTGAAAGACAAGCACTAGCATGCTTAACAGAGATGCCAGGGGACTCCTAAATGGAGAGTAAGGGTTAGGAAGAAGAGGAGAAAAGATGCACCAGACATCTCATGGTGACCATTTTAATGATCTCTGCCCTTGTAATGCTCTCAGGTTTCTACTTCCTACACCAATCAGAAGGTAAATGTGTTGAAAAGCACTGAGGATATTAAACTTGGTTGGTCCAGTAATTAAATTTACACAGCACTATGTATGCACATGCCTTCCCTGACACAGTGAGCTCCCAGCAAGCAGAGACCTTAAGGGTTAGGAAGCCTGGTCTGTGTCACAGCTGCCAGAAGCATGCCAGAAAAACAAAACAGCAATTCCATGAACAGACTATATTGTATGGAGCATCAGTTGATTGAGCCTCTCTCTGCTGTAGGATGGAAGGTTGCTGCCTGAAAGAATACAGAGCTATAAAATACAGACCCATGGGCAAGAGGGAATGCAAGGTCTAGCCCAGGCCCTGGTGGCTTTGGTGGCAGCATAACTCACAATAGCACTTCTATTGGGATCTGCTCTGCAGATTCTCATAAGCATCTACTGCTAACTTAAGAGTGCAGCTGTGAAGAGAACATTGGTAGAACTGTAGGTCAGCCCCTCTCCCTGTAGTGAGAGTCTGTTTCCAGCGCAGGAATATGCAAGGAGGAAGGGAGCAGCTCACATCTTGAAGCTCCTTTTCCAGAAAAGCCTTTGCTCCTATGTCTACCTGGAAGCCAAAGACCTGTGCCCTCAGGGACTCTTTCACTTCAGTCTCCCAACAAATTAGAGTCAGACACAAAGAAGAAAGAGATTGCCACCTGATTGGGCAGATACACAAGGCATTTTGGAAAGTAAATTGGGACAGAAGGCTTCAATTTCTTTTCCATTTCCTGTATATGCTGCTCTACTCTAAAGGTTTGAATTGACTACATCAACTGTGTTCATTTCCCTGGACAAATTGGTCTTTACACAGAAGAGGTAATTACTTGGGCTTGTTCAACCCAGTCAGCAGGAGCAGGCAGAAGTCTCTTTAGGGCCACACAAGATTGTGTTGTCTGAAGACTCTGGGATTCAAAATGAGGGAATTTATTTCAGCCTTATAAATAAACTCTTTCTGTGTGTTCTGATAAATAAACTTTTTAAATAATCCTAACAATAAGCCACTGGTGTGAATGTGACAGGGCAGGAGGAAGGGCACCTAAGTCTTCCTGTAGGTTCTAAAGTCAAGAGAAGGGTCAAACAGGAGGTCTAGAGGAAAGAATGTGGATGATTAAATAGGGCCAGGTGAAGGACTAGGGCCACAGCTCAACCACCTGTGATCTGTATGACCTTGAAACACTTACTCTCTCTGATTTTTAGTTGCCTAATCTAGGACAAGGAAATACAATCCTTACTTTGCCTCCATTGAAAGAAAGTTCTATGACCCAATATGATCATGGACAACACATTTCATCAATGCTCAATGCCTTTTTTTCTTGTAAGGTGGTCTGGGCACTAGAAGAATCTGGGAACAGGAAGCCCATGTCTGATGTAGGTACCCTCAGGAAAAGCACCAAGAACGGGATGGCCATATATAGGAAGACCTCGACTAAGGTTGTACAAGAGGAGAATCAGCATCCTGCCTGGGTCTCTAACTTTTGGGCAGTGCAGTCAAGCAGTAATCAAGTTGAAAGAGCTATGGAGAGGCAGTTTGCTCTGGATTCTGAATGTTCTAGAACAGGCACAAAAAGTACTGCTCATCTTCTTGTCATAGGTGCAAAAACAGAGGCTCGACAGATAAAGTTACATGCCAAGGTAATATGGCAAGTATGACTTTTCACCTTGCACCCTCACTGTGAGCTTAGCTTCATACCACCTACCACAGGTTCCTTGTATGCCCAGGGGTATGAAGTGTGGAAGGACTTCGCCTTGTGCATACTCATAGGCACCTCCTTAGGAGAGAGGGCCCTGGGAGATAAGTCCTCACTAATGGTAGATATAAATCCTTGGATGCATTCTTTTCCCTTTCTCCTCCTGTAACCCAGTAGTGAGGCTCAGTTTATGCATAATCAAGTAGGCAGTCTTTAATAGAAGTAGTTGGGCAGTTTTCCCACCTGATTTTACCCTGGTCTCAACTTCATTTTACTTTTCCTTCACTACTGAGCTCACTGCCAAAGACAGTTGTGGTTGCTGTGAGACTTCTCTTTCAGTGACTAAGGCTTCCTAGCATATTGTACAAAGCCTGGCACATGGGAGGTGCTCATTATCAGGAAGGCATGGTGTGCTATCAATATGGCCTCCACAGGAGTTGAAGAGATAGCTCAGTCAGTAAATGTTTTTCTGTGTAAACATGAAGACCTGAGTTCAGATCCCCAGTATGTCCATAAAAGGTGAGGTGCAACAACACTGTACATCTGTAATACCAGTACTATGGAGTAGAGACAAGTGGGTCCTTGGCACTCACTAGTTATCCAGTCTAACCAAATCAGTGACTTCCAAGTTTAATGAGAGACCTTGCCTCAAAAAATAAGGTGGAGAAATTGAAGATGATACCCACCACCAACACTTGCCCTCCACATGTACACATGTGCACATATTCAAATAATTTATACAGAGACATATGTACACATACAACCCCCCCCACACACACACCCAACAAATGGAACTCTGCCTGAACTCTAGGTTCCTTACTGGTCAAGGTTATAGACATATACTCTGAGAACCACAAAATGGCTAACCACTAGCTTCCCACACTCTCTGTGTATGGAAAGCACCTCTTTGGATTGCCTGCAAAGTGGAGTTGGTTGGCTCCTCTTCCCTAAGGGGACTATTGCCATGGATCCTCACCTGTACTCATTTAATCTCTCAAAATCCTTCTGAGACTTTCTGCTCCTCTCATGAGTTCTATTTCTATTCCTAAGGCCTTGCTTTTTAGACAGCACTGGGAATGGATTCTGCCTCCTGGCTTTGGCATTCAGAGTTCAAAGGGAGCTCAGGATCCTGGTTGGATGCATTGTCTCTGTGTCAAAGAAAGAAGGATGGAGGGAAAGAGGAGAGAGAAGAGAAAGAAGACAGGAGAGAGACTGACTCTCTGGTATCTAAGGACAATAATCTGAGCATGAAGTTCCTACCATCAAAACCTCATCTAAACTTAATTACCTTCCAAGGAAACCACTTCTAAATATTATCATATTGGGATTAAGGTTTCAACATATAAACAATTTGTGTGTGTGTGTGTGTGTGTGTGTGTGTGTGTGTGTGTAGGATGGAAATCAATTTTTATTTTGACATTGAGTCTCACCACATTGCCTAGCTTGGTTTTAAATTTACTTTCTAGCCTAGGGAGGCCTTGAATTTCCAATCCTTCTGCCTCAACCTCCTGAATAGCTGGGATTAAAAGGACCAGCAATATTCAAGTGTTGAGGAGACACAACTCAGTCATAGAAACCTCTAAACAAAGTATCCATAAGCCCTCAAAAAGGCACACTAGAGTAGACACAAGAGCTGGGCACATTATAATGGACATAAGAGCTGGGTACATTAGAATAGACACAAGAGCTGGGCATGCTAGAGTGGACACAGGAGCTGGGTACACTAGAGTAAGAGCAAAAGCTGGGCACACTAGAGTGGACACAAGAGCGGGGCATACTAGAGTAGACATAAGAGCTGGGCATACTAGAGTGAACAAAAGAGCTGGGTACATTAGAATAGACACAAGAGCTGGGCACACTAGAGTGAACACAAGAGCTGGGTACATTAGAATAGACACAAGAGCTGGGTACAGTACATGTGGTATGTAAATAAAGGCAATGAGCTGCTTGGAAGGAGGCAGCACACATGGCTCTGGAGATCAGTCACCAGATGAAAGACTCCAGTATCCTGCTTCAGATGGACTAATATAAATAGAGCTTTAAGGATGGCTCTGGCCACATTGAGGCTCACAAGTTCCTAGAGTAGACCCTGTAGGCCAAGAACCATTTACAGTGGGAATGAAAAGTAGAGGAAAGCAGAGAATGGGAACTAAATGAGACATGAGTCAAAGCCTCATCCTTATATATATCTAAAGTAGAAGTAAGAGTAATTTTATCTCTCAGTCAAGACCACTTTAGTAAGGTGTATTAGCATCTACTGTATTCCAGGACCTTCACAGCATGAAGGAGATTGATTATAGTGCAGAAGGAGCAAGGCTTGATCTTTGTTTTTCAAGCTGTAAGAACCAACACAAACAGAAAAATATTCAGTGGCTAACCACAAGAGTGAATTTGATAGAGAATCATAGTCAATAAAACCCAATTCTACACAGGCAATGCAAAGGGAAAATGGAATGATGGGGAAGTAGGTTTAAGTGGGGATAAGGGTAGGAGATGAGGCTATAAAGGAGGGATGGGGAGGAGTAACAAGCACTAAAAGTGTTTGAAAAAGACATATGGAAACCTGTTTGTGTGTGTGTGTGTGTGTGTGTGTGTGTGTGTGTGTGTGTGTGTGTGTATTGATTTGGAGTTATCCTACACAGAGGACAATGCTCCTCCCAGAGCCATAGGTTGTCAAATAAACAGCTCAGTACCAGGGTGGGATATCTCTGTAGGTAGAGTTTTCCTGCCTGGCCCACAGTCAGGGCAAATCTCTTTCACCTGCCAGTCCCACAGCCTCTCAGACCCGACCAAGTAAACACAGAGACTTATGTTGCTTTCAAACTGTATGGCCGTGGCAGGCTTCTTGCTAACTGTTCTTATAGCTTAAATTAATCCATTTCCTTTAATCTATACCTTGCCACATGGCTCGTGGCTTACCGGCATCTTCACAAGCTGTTTCTCATCGTGGCGGCTGGCAGTGTCTCTCTGACTCAGCCTTCCACTTCCCAGCTTTATTCTCCTCCTTGCCCCGCCTATACTTCCTGCCTAGCCAACGGCCAATCAGTGTTTTATTGATTAATTAGCAACACATTTGCCATACATATCTCTGTTGAGTTATTGCTCAGAAGTGTCCTAAGGAAAATGACACAAACTACTGTAATTTCTTTTAGTTGCCCACAAGAACTTCATAACAATACCCTATTGCTGAAAACATTACACACACATTGGTAACAGGACATGGAGAAATCAAGCCAGTACTGACCAGGAAGCTTCTTCCTGCCGGCTTGAAGGTGATAAGCAGACTTCTGAGAGTGGAGAGTCACCAACAGTCTTATCTAGTTGTTAAAACCCTGTGAACTGCAATAATGACCAGTGTACCAAGGTGAATTAACATAATATTAAACTGTTCTAGGAATTCTTATCTTCTTGCTTATAGATTAGCACAGCTTACAGACCTCCTCATCAGAGGATGTGTGTGTGTGTGTGTGTGTGTGTGTGTGTGTGTGTGTGTGTGTGTGTAGTTAATGCAGAAACAGACAATTGATCAAAGTGCAAAAAATAAGTGACTGTGGAGTGCTCAGCTACAATTGGGACATCTATATTACCCCCAATCCAGGCTTAGGGATCAAAAAGAGGGGATGGAAAGATGAGAGAGGCAGAGTTTATGGAGGAACATTGCAAAATATTATCTTCTGGATATGATAGGACTGCTGTATTCATAAACTCATAGCAATTATGACTGCCTGCACAAAATCAAGCCAGTCTGTAAGACGAATTGCTAAACAGTCTTATTAATAAAAACCCAGAGCCAGATATTGGGGTGAAAGCCAAGAGATCAGAGGAATAGAACAAGCCACAGCCAACCTCACCTTACCAACTCCTCAGCTTCCAAAGAGAGATACTTCCTATATACTCATGTCTTTCTGTTCTGCCATCTCACTTCCTCTCTCCGCCCAGCTACATCACTTCCTGTCTGTCTGTACAGACCTCCAGACCTCTATGGTTAACTAGTGTTGGAATTAAAGGTGTTTGTCACCATGCCTGGCTCTGTTCCCAGTGTGGCCTTGAACTCACAGAGATCTAGATGATCTCTGCCTCCTGAACGCTAGGATTAAAGGCATGTGCTATCATTACCTGACTTCTATGTTTAATATAGTGGCTGGCTTTTTCCTCTGACCCTCAGGTAAGCTTCATTAGTATATATTGGGAGACACAATATATCACCACACCAGTCAATATTCTAGCATAGAAGGGGGAGGGGATCATGAGCCCCACCCCACCCCTAACTAAGGATCTATGGCCAGTTGATGGCTTCTTGGGGAGGGAAAGTCAGTTTTTTTATGGGTGTGGTTTCCTAGTAGGTTGAACACTTTCTGGTGGATGTTCCACAAATTGGAGTTGATGGGGTGTAGAACAAGAACATAAAAAATAAAAATGACACAACCTTGGGCGTATAGAGATATAGGGTAAATCTTGAAGGAGTGGGAATAAATAGGATAAAAAAGTTCTCTGAAATTCTTAAGAATTAGTAATAATATTTTAAAAGTTCTAAATCGATCTGGACAGGCTTTCTGAACAAGGTAGGTCTCAAACTAGATTGGGAAACATTTGTTCAGAAGAGGACAGTACACAAAATAGCTAGATGTAGAACGAGTCTAGCATCATCCAGAAGGCTTTTGTAGACAGGTGAAACAGTGTGGCAGAGCATAGGGAGGGGATGCATTAAAGAAAATGTTTAGGAGAAGTATGCAGGGCTAGTACCCAAAGGACCCTCAGTTTCCTTGCAAGGATTACAGACTTTAGCCTTTAACCAGTCTCTCTGCTCTAGGAGCTTTTAGTGGCTGTGGGTAGAGTTGACAGCTGGCTCAACCCAGGACATCAAGAGCCAATACCTAGGCTGCTGCTCCAAGTCAAAGTAGGCTCAGAAGGTGGACAGACACTACCACTTTCTAGGTTATTCGCAATATACAAAAGAGCAGAAAGGACCACTTTTAGCATTCAAGAACCACAGTATTCAAGGCCTTTTAGAGCAAAGCAATAAGGCTTCTTTCAACCTTGTGAAGTACTAGTCTGGAGGCAGTGGAGAGGCATTGAAACACTGACAAGGGCTAGAGAGATGATCCTGTCTGCAAAGTGTTTACCACACAAGCAAGAGACCTGCATTTTGATCCCCAGAATCCACATGTTGGAAGGAGAGAACTAATCCCCAAAGTTGTTCTCTGACCTCTGCATGTGTGCCATGACATGTACAACCCCCTCGCCCACATACACAACAAATAAATTAATTTAATTTTAAAAACTAAAACATACCAGGATGTAGTGGTATATTGTGTACCCTAATAAACTTGCCTATCAGAGGACAGAGCCAGCCACTAGATTAGACATATATGCCAGACAGTGGTGGCACACACACTTAATCCTATCACTCGGGAGGCAGAGATCCATCTGGATCTCTGTGAGTTCAAGGCAATACTGGGAACACAGCAATGCAGTGGTGGCACACACCTTTAATCCCAGTATTGGAAAGCACACATGCCTTTAATCTCAGGAAGTGACATGGTTGGACAGAGAAAGGTATATAAGGCATGAGGAAACAGGAATTAAAGCAGTTCAGCTGAGACCATTTCAGGTGAGGACTCAGGATTTCAGTCAGAGGATTCATGGAATTGGCGGGATGAGGTTGGCTGTGGCTTGCTCTGCTTCTCTGATCTTTCAGCTTTCACCCCAATTTCTGACTCCTGGCTTTTTATTAAAAGACCATCTAAGATTTGAACAACACCAGAAAGGTTTTCTATTAATGTAGGATGAACAATATAAGGGAGGGTCCAAAGTGGCTGAATTGGAAAGAGAGAGAAAGACAAGACCACAAGAGCCTTGCTTCCTGGCCCACAAAATGGAGTGAAGAGCCTTCTTGGAGACAGGCCCCTATCCATGCAGGTAAAATGCAATGTCATCTACATAGGCAAAGAGCTGCATGCTTCTCTTGCCCTGCAGACTGACTGCTTCATATCCTAAGCTATAGCACTTTGGAATTACACTCTGGATTCTGTTGTCTCCTGTTGCTGAATCAATCACATTGTAGTCTCTTGCTTTCAAAGTCTAAAGGTCAAAGCATGACTCTTTGTTGTATTCTAGGCTGGATATGTTGTCACTTAAAAGTGGATAGTTCATACTCTTTTCCTGTCTTTAACTGTACCACATTCCCTCCTGGTCCACTCAACTGGCAGCCTAACAACTGCCAAACAGCCATGGCTGTTATACTACAGCCTAGGTTTATAAAGTCCTTATGGAAGTCGTGTCTCCTACAATAGTAAACATGTAAAGTGTGACAGGGGATTTCCACAGCATGGTAGCCAGTGGCTGGACCTACTGGCAGATCTTAGAAGTATGTAGTAGACTGAATTGTAATGCCTCAAAAATCTGCCTATGTACTAAATCCTAGAACCCATGAGTATTACCTTGTAAGGTAATGTATAATTAAATTAGGATTGGAGATACAATCCTGGATTATCAAGTGATTTCTAAATATAGTAATAGGGTTCCATGTGAGACAGACACACAGAGGCCATGTGACAACAAGACAGAAACTGAAATGATACAGCCATAAGTCAAGGAATGCCTGGATCCATCAGAAGCTGAAGAAAGCAAAAGCATTCTTCCTTCTTATCAGCCACTTCTTTGTCACTGCAATGAAAGAATATTGGAGGTGGCTGAGCTCATAAGAAAAGGAGTTTATTTACCTCATGGATTTGGAGGCTGAATGACCAAATAGTTTAACACAAGCTCAGGTGAAAGCCCATAGAGAATGCAGGGAATGGATCATGTAGTGAGGCCAGAATCAGAGAAAAGAAAAAAGGTCACATACGCTCTTTTTATTAGAGCTAACTTGGGTCTCCATTGAACAACATTAATCTCTTCTGAGGATGAGGCCCTGATTATCTGATCACTTTGTACTCACTAGGCCCTATCATCCCTTAAAAGTTTCATAGCACTTTTCAGTATCATGAAATTAGGAACCAAATCTCTAATCAGTTACATGCACCTTTTGAGGGGAGCACTCAAACCATATCTAAAAACCACAAAAACCCCAGGGCCTCCAAAAGGAGCACAGCCCTGCCAACATTTCTTTGTTTAAAATTTTCATTGTGCATATTCGTTGTACACAGTACTGTTACATAAGGACATTTTTATACATGTATATATTGTACGTTGTGCATATCTACTCCCATACCGTCCTTCCTTCCTCCTTCTCACTCCTCCACAACATCTTGATTTTTGACTTTCAGAAGCAGAAAAGATTAAGTTTGTGGCATTCTAATCCACCCAGTACATTGAGCTGCATTATAAAAGTTATAGTGAACTAACAAAAAATAGGACTGTCATGCCAAGGTGACATAAGTATGACAAAGGTGCCCTGTAACAAGCCTCAAAGTTAGCATCATGCTGACTAAAAGGCTTTTATTGCTATGGAAAATCATGATTGTAATCAAAAAAGAGGGAGCCCTGCTCTAGAGAGTTATTTTTCAGTTAGATGCTAAAATATAACCAATTCTGAAAGAGGCGGGGCCCCAACTCCCTTTATGTTCTGTTAGTGGGTGTGCATTTTGAGTTTAGGACACATATAACTGTCTAGGCAATGTGATCTTGCTCTAGAGGAGAAGAAAGGAGATAGGAGTGTCAAATATGAGTAATGCAGAGCAGCCTCATGCTCACCAAGGAGTCTGAGCCAAACAGAGCAAATTCAAAGGGAACAATGTGAGAACCCCACTGGGACACCCTAAGCCAAGTCTCATAGAACTAGTGGCCTTGGCTGCAAGGAGTCAACAATAATAGAAGTAGAATCCTCAGAAAGAAAGAGGAGAGAATCCTGCTATATGCTGTCACTATTATAGTTCAACTTTCTCTGAATCCCATGCTATAAGAGACCTGAAGACAAGGGACAGCATTTGGGGCCCCAGATGGGGAAGGATCCTAAATACACATCAACAGATATGGCCTTAAGAATCTTGAGTAACATAAGTGGATACTAGATGTAAAGCAAAGGATAACCAGACCACAACCCACAACTCCAGAGAAGCTAGGTAACAAGGAAGACCCTAAGAGGGACACATGGATCACTCTAGGAAGGGGAAATAGATGAGATCTCCATGAGTAAACTGGGGATAAAGGGAGTCTCAATAAAGGGTAGAGGATGGGGGATGAGAACATAAGGAAATGGGATGGTCAAGATGGAAGAGGGACGGAGTGGGAGAGCAGTGAAAGGGATATCGTGATAAAGGGGGACATCATGGGGAAAGGGAGAAACTAGGTGCTAGGAAAGTTCCCAGGAATCCACAAGAATGACCCCATCAATAGTGAAGAGTAATCAGATCCGTGAGTACCCTAATTATCATCATAGAGCCTTTCTCCAGTAACTGATGGAAGCAGGTACAGAGATCCACAACCAAGCACCAGGCTGAGCTCCAGGAGTCCAGTTGAAGAGAAAGAAGAGAGATTCTATGAGCAAGGGACATCAAGATCATGATGGGGAAACCTACAGAGACAACCAAACCAAACTAGTGGGAACTCACGAAATTTAGACCAACAGCTGTGGAGTCTCCATGGTACTAGACTAGGCCCTCTGCATAAGTGAAACAGTTGTGTAGCTTGATCTGCTTAAGGGACCCCCTGGCAGTAAGATCAGGATCCATCCCTGGTGCATGAGCTGGCTTTTTGTAGCCCACTAACTATAATGGGACACCTTGAACAGCCTTGATGCAGGGGAGGGCCTTGGACTTGCCTCTACTGAATGTACCAGGCTCTGCTGACTCCCCATGGGAGGCCTTACTTTGTCTGAGGAGGGAATGGGGGTTGGATTGGGGAGGGAGGCTGGGGGGAGCAGGAGGAGGGAAGAGAGGGGATCTGCAGTTGGTATATAAAATGAATACAAAATTTCTTAAGTAAAAAAAAAAGAAAAAATAATAATCTTGAGCAATGGCCTAGAAGAAAAGAGCCTTGTTGAGCCAGCTATGCAAGCACCCAGAATCAGAGCAGCATTCCCAACACAGAAGCCATCAATGGCAATAGTGCTATCAAACGGTGAAAGGCTCTGCTGTCTTCTGGGCCACTTTCAAAGCCAAGTTGAATATAGATTTTAATTATAACTCAGGGCTTCAAAAATAAGAAAGAGCTGTGACATAGATGTTCCACTTAGGGCTAGTCATTCCTCAGTGTCTTATTCTCTGCATACTGACTAGTTGTGTATCTCTGTGCTAATCAAGATCTATTATAAGAAGAAGCTTCTTTGATGAAGGGTGAGAGATGAGCCTCCTGACAAGGAGCCAGAGATAGTTGATGACTATAAAGAAATAGTATCTTCTGGACCCAACAGGGCAATTCCATATATGAACTCACAGTGGCTGTGACAACATCTACAAGACCTATGCAAGATCAAACCTGACAAAAATCTCATCATGGACTGGAAGGTAGGCAGAAAGTACCACCCTTATCTGGGTAGTTACTAGAAATTGGTGGCTGCTGAAGGAGGGAAAATCAGTTTTCTTCAGGAACATGAGAGGATACTCAAGCTCCACAAGATGGTCCTATATCCATGAACATATGGACAACAGTAAATAGACTCTGGGTTTTAATGAAACGGGTAAGAGGAAAAAATAGTAGGGAGGATAGAGGAGCGGTTGAAGAAATAGATTTGACCAAAAGATATGTGCAAAAATCCAATTCTCAAACTAAAAAGAGAAAAAAAATGAATAAATGGTAATTAATTCTAATCAAGCCCCTTCTGCTCCACAAAAGTGGGACCCATGAACTTTTTCCTAGATCGTTCATTATTGAAACTCCTAAAGATAAGGATGTTGTGCTGGGGCAATAGCTTGGTTGGTAAAGTACTTGCCACACAAGCCTGGGGACCTGAGTGATCACCTGAATCTACCTACATGAAAGAACTGGGCATGAAGTATATACATTTGTAATCCCAGCACTGGTGAGACAAAGTTGGACATATCTCTGGATGGCTTTTGAGTAATGCCACAAGAGCCTGATCTCTGGTCTTCACTTGCATACAAACCACACACAGACACACACACACACACACACACACACACACACACACACACACACACACCAGTCTGTTGATCTTCCACAAGACAGTAAGTAGGCTGTGGTTGTTGAAAGCATAGCATTCACCATTACAGCAAAGGAGCCCCTACCAGCAGGCTGAAAGCCAGAAAGAGCTTTGAATTCAAGTCTAGTTTAGAGCTCCGTTCTGCCTTTCCATACAGAGGCATCTCACATCTCTGAGGTTCAGAACCCCTCCATAAAATGAAGGCAATTAGAGAATATTCCTGACAGATGCTGGCATTTGCACAGGAGACTGGGAGTCAGGTGACAGCATGTATTTTTAACATTTAGGAATTTCAGCTAAAATTTTCAAAGTGGGTCAGTGAAAGTCAGTTTGGGTATAAGGACAAGGTGAAGGTCAATTTTATTATCCAGAGCCCAGACTTTCTTTAGCTTTACTCACAGAGATCCTGAATGGAAGGATACTGATCTTTCACAGGACAGTTGGCATCTCAGACAATCTGTAAATGAACATGAGAAACCTTTCTCATCTTTCTGCCTGGCTGGCATGGTGTAGTATGGTAGTGGCATTGGAAACAATGACAAGGATGGAGTTAGCCTTAGGTTCCTCAGTACTCCAGCTCTCTGTTGACAATGCTCTGCTATATCGTCTTCTGGATGCTACCTAGGTAAGTTGTGACACAGTTCAAGGGCAGCAAGAGTGCCCACAAAATAGCAGCTTACAAAATAGTGGTCTGGCCTTGGTTTGGTTGGCCACAGAACTTATAGCCCTTGGAAAAGCAGACAGAAACTGACTCTTATATTAGTGTTGATGATACTGAAGTATATTCTTGTGGCAAGTTAGGAATTGTTGAGAAGGCAACAGATAACAGGAAGATAAGTGGCTGGGGGAGGAAGGTAGAAATTGCTCAGCAGGGGAGCCAAGGTAGGGGAAGTCAGGCAGAAGTATGAGGACAAAGAGTGAAGGACCCTGATGATCCTGTCCAAAGAAGCTAGAGGCCAGAACCAAAGGTCAGTAGAGCCTCCAGGCCCTGTAACTGAAAAGGACATGCATTACAAAGGGATTCATTTTACCCTGGTAAGAAATAGTGATAGTTTCAACCCACAGAAGAGGGGCATTCACTGGATAGGAGGGCTCAGATAAGAAGGCAGGAGGATTGAACATGTGGTTCCAACATAGAGTGGTGGATGGAAGTGCTGAATTTAGCTCTAAGCACTGAGGGTAGTGGATTGTGCAGAATTCTGTTCTCTGCCTCTTCCAGCCCTTGGTGGCTGCTAGCATTCTTTGGATTATGGTCTTTACACTCATACGTCTGCCTCCATCCCCACTAATAACTCTCATTCAGCCTCTTTCTTTTCTCATAAGGATGCCAATTATCACATTTGGGAATGCCCTGGATAATCCTGGGTCTTTTCTCATCTAATAACACCTAGTACCATCCCTTTGTGTTGTATAAGATGACATTCATGTTTGTATGGATCACTATGTAGATGCTTTGGGTGGGGGCTATTTTAAGAACTTCCAAACTACTATTTTGTGGTATTTCCATGGCCCTCTTAGGTTGATTCGAATGTTTTCATGGAATTTATTTGTTCTTGGATGCCAGAGTGAGTGGAAAAACACCCAGAACTCCCTGTGGCCTACTTGAAGTATCACCCAATGGAATGTACCCTCCAGCTGGAACTCGGCTCCCTCCACCTGCCACAGATTCTAAAACCAGACACCCTAAAAGCCTGAAACATTCTTCATAGCATTTGGTAAGCTTCTTATATATGGTGTGTGTGTGTGTGTGTGTGTGTGTGTGTGTGTGTGTGTGTGTGTGTGTTTGTGGTTGTTGTTGGTGGTGTTGGGTCAGGGTAATGGACAATGACACACAGAAACAGTTTTTGTGGGTAGCTAAATGTCAGTCTGACTCCTGAGCTGCAAGGAGCCCCTCACATTCTAGGTCTGGGAATGTCTGTAGCCAGACACATTTTGAAGCCAAGCAATGCCATTTCACATGGCTGAAACACTGAGCATGCATATCAATAAGCTACTTCAAAGGAAGTAAATGAACCCAGCATGTGTTCTAATGGCAGGAGGCCAAAATCCATGTTGGAACACATTTACCAGGTTAAGTGACAAGAAGATATTTGAGCCTAAAAATCCAACTCCCTTGGCCCACCCTCAGTCCTACCTCTTGGGGAGAGCACACTGCAAGCAATAGAGTTTTAAGAAAAGAGCTGACAGGCTTTGGACTTAACTGCTGGTCCATTTTGTATGAAAAGGAGGTAACAAGATTGTCACAGAAATGTACCCTCTAATCTTTCTCCCCTACCATTCCTCTAAGCAGCCTACCTGCTTTGGCTCTTCCACTCTTTTCCTGCACAGGCCTCTATAGCTGTCTCTAAAGCACTCCCTGGGAGGTCTACCCTGGGGCACTCACTCTCTTGAGGGCTCATTACCAAGAACTGAAGTTCAAAAAGTGGGTACAGGAAGGAACTGAGCTCACCCACAGTCACTGCCTTAGTTCTTATATTAACTCTATAAAGTAGGGACCATCACGCCCCCATTTTAAGTGAAGAATGTAGGGCTCAAAGAGTGTTTGTGCTTTGCTTGAATTCACAAAGCTAGTATGTGTTGTGAAATATTATTTTAACTATGTAAAGATGAGTTGCATTTGTTTATGTTGAGGACTATTACTTTAACTATGAAAAGATGTTACATTTGTTTATACTGAATTTGTTTAACAATGTGAAGCTGTGTTGCTGTTTTATCTTGCCTGCCTAAGGCACCTGATTGGTCTAATAAAAAGCTGAACAGCCAACACTCGGCACAGGAGGGACAGGCAGGGGGCTGGCAGGCAGAGAGAATAAATAGGAGGAGGATTCTAGGCTCGAGAGGAAAAAACAGAGAGAGAAAAAGGGAGAAAGAAAGGGAGGCACCTGGGGACAGCCAGGCAGCTGCCAGACAGACAGACAGACATGGAGTAGGACATACAAAATGAAAGAAATGTAAAAAGCCCTGAAGCAAAACGTAGGTGAAGAGAAACAGATTAAATTAAGTTATAAGAGCTAGTGGGACAAGCATAAGATAAGGCCAAACATTCATAATTAATAATGAGTCTCTGTGTCATGATTTGGGAGCTGGTTGGTGGCCCAAAAGAAAGCTTGCTACAAGTATGGGGATATCTTAGACCCAACCATCTCTCTTTGTGGCTATAGACCCAGGGTTCTTTCCTCTACATATGTTTCCTAAGGAGTCTATTAAGGCTAAATCATAGAAAGCCAGGTGTGGTGGCCCATACCTGAAATCTGAGCCCTTGGGAGGCTGAAGATTGCCACAAATTCAATGTCAGCCCGAGAGTAAGTTCCAGGCCAGCATGGGGCTACAGAGGAGGGAAAAGGAAGTGGGGAGAGAGACAGAGAGGGGGATACACACACTGAGTCATTAAGTGTTGAGGTATGGTTTGAAAACATCCTGTGCCTCCTAACCTAAGGTTTAGGCTCAGACCCAGGAAGTAGTCAGCAATAGTTAGTTTTGGTGCAACTGAAGCATGGGGCTACTGGGAGTATGAGGCTCACAATACACAGAATGCCTTTCAAAAACAGAGTCTGCCAGCAGCAGTAACAGACTACCAAGTGCATCTGACCAAGTGGTTGAGTCTGAATAGAACTGAGAATATGGAATGACAGTGACTTTCTTACAGTGATAGTGTTGTTATTGAGCTTGGATTTCAATAGTGGTGGTAAGAGAACTGAGGAGACCAGGACATAAAGTTAGGGTAAGAACTTTAGGTTAAAAAAAAAAGCCTAATCAGCGCCAGTAAAGACAGCAGCCATGCTGGAGTGTAAGGCAAGCAACTCAGAGTAGTCTCTCCTTCAGGATGCCAGCATTCCCTGTGGGATTAGACACAGGAGCTATTCCCAATAAAGGATGAAGAAAGCCTAGGAACCTGGCCCTACAGCTGGCCTTGGGGACAGAGCAGTGCAATCACTCAGCTGGCATCTGACTCCACCTCACCAAGCTGGCCTGATCGGTAGAGCTCTGGAGATTAGTGATTGCCTTCAAACATATTGCATCTCAGAATTGACAGCAGAGTAAATGAGAGCACAACATGGAGGGCCAAAGAAACCAGGCAGGAATTTGGCCCTCTTGAGTCTGAGGAAATGCATATAGATGGGCTCAGGAGTTCATGGTGTGTTCCTGAATGCCATCAGTTTTCTGTTTGCCCATCTCTCTGCTCACCATTCTCCACACCAACTAGCCTGCCTGAGCTCTGGTTGTGATTGGAGTTTCTTTAGTGGAAAATGACCATACAGATAGGATGAGTCCCATAGCCCCATGTCATTCTATAGTGATACAAAATAACTCTATTCCTATATTGGAGAAACACATCAAAGATTTACACACGCCCCTACACACACTCTGTGTGTGTGTGTGCGCGCGTGCGTGCGTGCCTCCAACAAATTGTAGGGGTTATTGGATGCTACCCAGAGCCTCATTGTGAAAGAGCCAGATGAATCATCATCCTTGAGTTTCCTGGGCAGCTCCCTGCTCAGACTACTGAACAGTTTATTAAGAACCTTATCCAACAGCAATATTTCTATTTAGCAGCACATATATAAGCTCTGCTGACTCTAAAAAGATGTGACATGAGATATGTCTGCTCTGCTACTGTCTGAGGTCCTGTAATTGAAACCTTGTAATTAGCATGATATTACAAGCTTAGTTATACTCAAAGGGTATCAAGCAAGGTAGAAAGGGACAATTGCTAAAGGCCTATCTACAGGAAACATATTCTAAGCATCAGAGAGAAGATGGCCTGAGATTCCCATCTGTAGATCACAGACCCCACTGTTATACCAGATGTATTCCTTCTGGCTAATGCCAGGCCTATATCTATCTATCCCTTGATCTATATAGAAGCACGGGTGCAGGTATCACCAAGCTTCCAAATCATGTTAGCTGGTATCCCCTTTCATCATCATTTTCTATCCTAGGCATTCTGCCTACAAACAAACGTTGAAACTCCTTAGTGGTTCCAGATCTTTCCTGGATCCCATGAACAATTGACCCAAGTCTCTGAAGAAAACAGATTGTTCTGCCTTACCTCTGTCACAGACACTCAAGCTGGCTGCTGATAATTCAGAACTGAAGCCTTAAGGGGCTTCTTAATCATGGGGATGTTCAGAGCACCTTTAGAAGCTGTAGAGCTTTTAGCAAGCCACTTCACTTCTGTGGGGCTCAGTGGCCTCACCTATATATTAGAGATAACAATAGTGAGAGAAATCAAGTTTTTAAAGAGATGAGAAATGAGCAAATGCACATCCAAGAACACAAAGAGATAGTGAACATCAGAAATCAACCTTGTATCCTCACCACACACACAAAATCTGTTCATTGCTGTAGAAAGATAAAAAGAAGGACAAAGCATACCATCATTCATGATTCCTTTTAGTATCTGCCTACCCATATCTGTCCAGCTTATTAACCAGGACCACCTACTAAGATACCCAGACTGGAGATATTCTGTCCATAAACATGAACATGAACATGAGAGGACTCCCATTCCCTGCCCTGAGATGGCATGAATAACAAAAACCATTGCCCACCACAAAACCACCATGTTAAGGGCAAACATTCCTCAGTTTGATATTTTCTATCTGCTGCCCACCCTGGGCATCTTTAGTGATACCAAATCCACTGGGCTTTTTTTTTTTACAACCCCCTTTTTGGCTGTCTGATGACAGGTTGGCCTACTCACACTTTATCCTGCATCAAGAAAGTATGGGAAGTATGGAGATATGTTTTGTGTCACAGACTAAATAAACTCTATACCTGGAGTCCATAGCTCTCAGTTCTAGCTTAGGCTTTAGCATTTAGTATTTATGTGACTTCCCCAGGCCTCAATTAATAAATCTGAAAATATGAGCATGATATTAGTACCTCCCTCACAATGTTGTAATAAGGATTAAAAGAGATAAAGTCCAGCTGGGACAAGACATGAGACAGATTTTCTATATTTTTCCAAGTTCATCCCAAATAACCTCATATGTAAGGCAAGCATTGGAAGACTCTGAATGGTTAAGAGGAGAAAGTAGACTAGCTAGAGATCATGAGACCCAAGGAATAGTAATGGGGTTCCTGGGTTTTCACATTGCTTCTTATGTCCCAGGATGTGTACAAGGCAGCATTCCCCTTGGCCCAACAAAAGGTGTCAGATAAGGCCTATTACAGCACATTTAAATAAAATAAGTTTACAACACAATACAATACCAAAAGTATCCAAGATATAACCAAATTACTTGTCATGGTAATTCACAAACATTGAAGCAAGTCAAATGTTGAAAATATCTAACAAGATTTCAAAGCAGCGATTATAAAAATAATTTAGCAATCAATTACAAGCACACTTGAAGCAAATAACAATATAGACAATCTTATTGAAGAAATGGGAGCTATAAAATGAGCTGCATTTTAGATCTGAATAATACAATCATAGAAGCAAGCATTCCTCTTGACATGCTCCAGTGTATGTGTGAAACAACAGAAGAATCAGTGAACTTGACTATAACACAGTCAAATATTCTCAGTCTGAAAAGGGGGGGGGCGAATTTTTACTGGAAAAAATAAACAGAGCATCAAAAACAGTGAGAAAGATCAATATGCATATCATCAAATCCTAGGAAGAGAAAGAGAAAAAATGTGGATCTAGTAAAGTATTCGAGGAAGTAATGACTAAGAATTTTTGGCCTGTTAAAGGAAGAAACCCACATTTTTACACAACTAGATAAACCCCAAATAAGACAATCTTTTTTAACTATGTTTCAAAATAATCCAAAGTTCTGAAAACCAAAGAAAAAGGGGGGGGGATGAAATAATTGATAATGTCACCCTCCCCATAGGCGAAAAGAGAAATGACAGCATATTTCTCATGGGAAATCATGGAAGCCAGAAGGAATAGCATATTTTAAAAAGAATTGTTATCCTGGACTCTATATCAACAAAATAACCTTCTGATGGAAAACCAAGAAAATTTGTCACCAACAGACCTTACTTCCCAGACACTCAAACAAACGGTGCTTAGGAAAAAAAAAAAAACAGGATAAGTACACTTATAATCAGCAATTGATTCATGTGTTCAAATATGACAATTGTTAACAGGCATTTCTTTCTTTTTTTGGTGTTTTTCGAGGCAGGGTTTCTCTGTGTAGCTTTGGAGCCTGTCCTGGATCTCACTCTATACAGCAGTCTGGCCTTGAACTCACAGAGATCTGCCTGGCTCTGCTTCCTGAGTACTGGTATTAAAGGCGTGTGCCACCACCACCTGGTGTTAACAGGCATTTTTTGAAGAGAGAATTATGGATGGATTTTCTCTTTGTTTTTCTGATTTTTGTATGAATTACCTCCCTAAGCATGCTTGTGTAATTAGAAAAAAAAAATGATTGTACACAGAAGAATGAATGGCTACATACAATAAAGGTAAATTTCTCCGAGAAATAAAAGGGAATGTGATTCATTACCATTGGAGAAATTTAACAGGGTTTCATGAAGGAGTTAGCATTTTATTTACTAATCAGGGGTGCATGGACCTAGAGAGCCAAGGAGGACATTCTATGCTGTAGAAACAGTGTAACAAAAATAACAAAGCACTGTAGTGAATGCCTTTGATTTCAGCACTTGGGAGACAGAAGTAGGAAGACCAAAAGGTCAAGGTCATCTTTGTCTATTTAGCTAGTTTAATGTCAGCCTGGGATGCAGGAGTCCCTTTCTCAGAAATTCCAAGTAGAAGATGAGTCCAAAAAGAATGGAGTTGTCCAGTGGAGCCAGCCTACAGAGCTGATGAAAGAGGTGGTTGAATCTCCACATTTACCAGAAGAGTCAAAAAAAGTAAGAGGCAAAGCATGGGCACCTCTGCTGAAGTCCAAAGTTGGAATCCCAACTGCAAATGCACTTGCCTAACCTGGACTTTAGTTTTCAAAGGAGCAGAGGCTTAGGTCCTGCCTGAGCCAGGGCCCTCTTTTGTCTGCTTGCAGTTCCTTCTTCCTTCCTTCCTCTTCTGAGAGTGTAACTTCCCTCAGATGCATGTGGAAAACAACTCCATTGTTGTCCCCACCTGCTCATCCCCACCACAACTAAGAACATTTTTCTTTCCCATTGCTTGCTCAGACACCACATTCTCTTTTACATGAAGAAAAACTCTTATTAGTTCACATCAGACTCACCTCCTCAGAAACTATGGTCTTTCTTTCTTGTAACTGCTCTCCTCACCCCATATGTTTCTATTTCTCTCCATCAGTGTGTATGTTTGTGTGTCCTTTGGAGATGGTTCAAGACAGTGAAGTATCAAAATGAGTCAAAAAAACATGCACAGTTAAATTAGAGAAAAAGCTTCCAAGCTGAAGTAGCCACTTGGCTAGTAGCAAAGTAAAAAGAGTTGGAATTTTAAAACTGAAATCCTAGTAAAAGTAGAGGAGTCACAGCCCTTGTAAGGAAGCAGGAGGTCGCTTTTGTAGAAGCTTGTTCTGTGATAGGATCCCTCACAGTGCATTTAAGAAAGATTGTTGTGTGAGTGGGTTAGTTGCTTGCTATGGAAAAGGCTACTCTGCTGTGCTCTGGAGTGAAAAGCAAAGTCCTAAGAGAGCTCCTGGACCAGAGCCTGCTATGTGAGGAGTACAGTGTAGCCTCCACCTAGGGGCCCCAAATACTAGATCAGAGGCCAGGGTAGGAGCTCAAGTTCTCCAAGTCAGTATAGGAAGTGAGTGAGCTGTCGCATCCAGGTCTTTTGCCAGTCCAATTCCATCTGAGAGCTGGTTGAGAGAGAAAGGTAGGAAGGGAATGTGGGGTGTCCAGGAGAATGTACTTCACAGACCTCAATGACAGCAGATGTGATGGCCCTTGCCTTGGGCCCCACCTTTTATACTGTGAAATATGCACTCATGTTTATTTGGTAAATCTTTACTTTGGGTCATTCTTGGGCAACAGGACCTTTCTCTCCTAACAATCTCTTCCCTAAAGAACCATGAAGATGCTGACAAACTAGCTTTGGGCTTCAAGGTAATCTACACATGTCCTTATAACATTTTTCCTCTCTCTTTCCCTTTTGCCATATTCTGAGGGTTCTTCATACCTCTTCAACTCCTTCCCCATTTTCATTCAGACATTTCATCAAATAAAATCATGGGATGTTTCTCTATCTTAGCTTCTTGAATGAGTGTGGATAATACAGGATGAGAACCTTACATAATGACATTTCCATTGGCAGGAGCACCCCAAGTGGTAACCCTCCACAACCCCAGCCAGTCTGACTGCTCAAAGTATATTTACAAGAGAAATGAGCTGTTGGTAGACAGCCATAATGGAGCCAGAACCTTCAAGCTAGCATGTGCTCTCCAGCACAAAAGACTACCAATGCCAAATGCTATATGCTATCACCATTCTACTCAAGACACACACAGCAGAGTTCAGTGAGTAGACTCAGTCTCCCTTTCTACTTCTTCCTGCTAACCTTTCTTTCTCCCTCAAATTACTTCATCTCTTTGCCAAAGGCTCTAAATATATAGAAATGACTATGCTAAGACTAGAAAGCACTTCCTTTACCACCATCACCACCTTCACCACCATCACCTCCAAAGTGGACACCATCTCTGTTTCCACCACCACTATCATTTCCAACTTTACCATCACATCCAGCTCTTTTACCTCCACCTGTATCACCATTGCTACCTCTTATTCTTCCACCTCCACAGTACCCTACAATTTCTTCTGTCACTATCTATAGGCTCCTAATATTCCTACTTTTTTGCATCCCAGTTGGCAATGTGATGGCATAGTGGAGCCTTAGTTCCACTATAATGCTAATCTGGGTTCAGTTTTTGGATCTACCCATATAAACTGTGTGAACTAAGTGCCCTGTATACTAAGCATCAGTTTCCCAAATGGTTAATTGGGAGTTATAACAGGATATTATATAAATGTTGTTGGAAAGATGACATGAAATCATCCAATATATGTGACTCCAAATAAAATATTTTGATACTGCTAGAATCATCAAAATTGTCATTCTCACTTAACAGATGTAGAAATTGAGAAAGTAGGGCCACGTGAAGAGTAGCAGAACCATTCATTCATTCAGCCATTCATTGAGCAGCAACTCAGCACCAGGACCTAGACTTTGATGCAGGGCTTAACAATACAGGCTTTAAATTCTAGGAGGAAAGCAGCAAAGAGTGAGAGAAACCACACAGAAGTCAGTGCTCTTCAGAAGCGAAGGGACCAAAAAAAGGAACTGGCTTACCTGGCATTGTAGTTACTTTTCACATTGCTGTTTCAAAAATAGCTGACAAAAGTAACCTAAGAAAGGAAGGTTTCTTTTGGAGTATAAGCTAAAAGATACAGTCTATCAAGGCAGGGGAGGCATGCTGGTAGGAGCATGACTCAGCTAATGACATTGTATTAGTAATCAGGAAGTAGAGAGCAAGTGAGGAGGGCAACTGCCCAGCTCATTTTCTCCTTTTCATTCAGTCTAGGGCCTCCACTCCATGGATACCACTCACACTTAGAGAGGGTATTCCCATCTAAATTAACACAGTCCACACATTTCTTCACATAGATACTCAGAAATTTGTATTCAATGTGATTCTATATTCTGTCAAGCTGAAAATCTATATAAGCCATCAGACCTGGGACCAGAGAAAGCTTCCCTGAGGACCTGATGCTTAAGCTGAGGTCTGAAGGAGGGGACATTCCTAGCAAAGGAAACAGTAAAATCTGTAGGTGGGGAAGCATAAAGTGGTCTATCTGTGGCTGGCTGTTTTTTCTCACATTTCTCCATGCAGTGCTCTCCTCCTCAATATGAATCTTTCAGGGCACTTTCAGCATCACTAGCTAATTTGACTGGTGCAGTAGTCCTGTGGAATGAAAATGTTCTCTTCATTTTGGGGTTGAGGCCACTGAGAGTCTAAGAGGGTTACTGACTTGCCTGTATTCATACAGCTACAGCAGTGAAGCAAGGTCTGGCACTAGGCTAAAGCTGCTAATGCTAGTTTGACATCCTCTTCTGGACACTGAGTTGCCTGCTGGCTATTAATAGAGTTTTAGCCACACACAGTTTTGTGTTTCTCAGTTGAATCTCCATTTTCCCTTCTCCCTATGTCACTTCTTCTTCTTCTCTCTCTCTTTCTTTTCTCCCTCTCCCTCTCCTGATTCTCTCAATTTTAAATCAACAAATGAATCAAGTTCAGGAGCATACAGTATAATTAATGCCATTTTCTTCTGGTTCTGGGATTTATAGTGTTTTCTTTCCTGAGTATCTCTTCACTACAAGTAAGATTCTCGCTCGGAAGGTAGATTGTGTCTACGGGTTGTTGTAGAATTAGATAAAACTCCAGGGAAGAGCCTGAATCTAGCTTCCAGGGCAATGAGAGATTTTTCACTGGATTTGCTCCTAGGCAAATCCACCTTTTAGAGAAGTCCTGAAGCTGGCTCTCGCATGGGCACCAGAAAGATCCTCTTTTCTCACTTTAAACTAAAGAGTTTATCTTGGGGATCAAGGTGGGGCTTCCTGTTGACAGCAGCTGTCAAGGGCACTTAAGCCTAGATAGAATGAGGAGCTGGCTCCTCTTGTCTCCTTAACCTCAACTCTTCAACTCCTGAGCAATGGCAGATGCTGCCAGCCCCTGGCTTCACAAGAAGCTGGGAGATGGGGCTCAGACTCAGCCAATCCTCCTCCTCCTTCCTCTGCTTGGTTATCAGCCTGGCAATTCGTATACTTATTACTATGACTCAGTGACAATTACATAAGTCCCCCATTTGATATTGAGCTAGGAAATGCTGTGGCTGAAGTGTTTTTATTTCTTACTTACAAGCTTGCCTGGCCATCCACATATAAGCGCTCTCACTCTATTTTGAGCCAGGTACCTCATGAATAAAACAGGATATTCTGCCAATTTCAGAACACACCTTTTATCATGCACTTTAAGGCCAGCTAGACTTGCACATCCTCTCCCAACCCCCACCCTCCAAGCAGCAGTATACCAGTTCCAACACAGTTGGGAGCAAGAAGTCACTGAGATAACTGGCCTGCTGCATAGCACCCACATTTTCCTGAAACAAGGGCAGAGAACACATTTCCTCCAATTGCAAGTGTTCTGAGCTTGGAAGGGCCTTCCTGCTGCCTGCTTAGCTTCTAGCCTTGTCCCTGAGCACTTTGTGAAAAGCAAAAATCTGGATACTTATTGGTGCCCACAGCCCCTGTCTGGCTTAGTTCCCCTCTCTTTCCCAGCCAACGTGGGTGTGTGGGGCAAATCTAAGCCTCCTCTTATTCTAACCCAAGCAATGTTTCTGATAGCCTGATGAATAGGCTTCATAGCACCTATTTAAATCTACTACAACCACATACTTGGGCTACACTGAGAGCTGTGCCAGAGAAGATCTTACATGGGATACCATCAAACTTGTGTATGCAAAAGCCAGCCCATCCTTGGGATTCCTTCCTTTATTTTTTTTCTGCCTTGAGAGGCTAGGAGTCATCACTCACATTCATCTAGGTTTGCAAATCTCAGGCTACAGCTAAGGGTTTTGTTTTGTTTTGTTTTGTTTTGTTTTGTTTTGTTTTGTTTTGTTTTGTTTTGTTTTCCAAACACACTTTCCCTCAGCTGGGGAAACAAGTTATGTCAGAAGGGACATGTCATCTGTATATGTTTGCCTTCTTGACACTGAACTTCTCCATGTCAGCCCACACAGTGAAGCACTTTCAGGAACTGCTGAAGAAATCCCCTTGAATATGAGCCCTCTGGGAAAAGCCTCCAGAACCAGGGATTGCACACAGGCTGCAGGTACAGGTTAAAGCAAGGCTCTGCTCTGCCTGAGCCCTCCAACAAGGCAATGCCAATGCTCTTCTCTTGCTGGTGGAAAGTGTTGGGCTCCAATGGAAACACTAAGCTTGTAAGGAGAGAGATTGGCTTAAGGAGTGGCCCATATTTTTCTTGGCTGTTGTCTAAATGGTGCAAGTGCTGTTAATCACTAGGGTAGGTGTGGGTGAGAACAGAAAAGAGGGCCAGCTGTTTCTGTGGACTGGTAAATATGACAAGACTCAGCACAGAAGAAATGAGAGGATTTTAAAGGGGGTGTTGTCAAGAGAAGGCTTGGTTAAATGCTCCGGAGGCTGCAGAAAGCAGGCTTGGATCTGAAGACCATGACCCTCCCTCTAATTCCTTCTCCATTATCACTGACTTGATCAGTCTGCTCTCTAGCCTGGCACTGCTTTGCTTGCCAGACTCCCTTTAGAGGCCTCCAGGCTTCCATGGCTTTCAGAGGCTCACCCCAGGGACCTTAAGAATAGCTAACCAGGGTTCGCAAATAAAGGTTCTCTGAGGTCAAGTTAGGTGGGGAAGCCCTGATTTGGAGACACACACACCTTCAACCATGTATGTCACACAATAGGTCCTGAGAGCGTCTACAGTATAATTTTGCTGAATTTAATATTTCTGAAGTCTGTTTGAACAACATTTTGGTTAGGTAGCCCTATCAACACAAGGTCCAAGGAATGCTGGGTGCGACACAGGACTGAGCATTACATGCAATAACAAGCACAGAGAAGAGTCAAGATACGTTAAGTTTACTCTGTAGGCCAGGTTGGCCTAGAACTCACCCTCCCCAGTGCTTGTATTACAGGTGTGTGCCATCATGCCTGTCTTAAAATGCTCAACGTTTTGACGTGTATATTCTACCCTTGAAATTCCATGCTGGAAAATTCGCCTACATACAAAAAACTTTTATGCCAAGAAAAATGCACCTCCATGCAAAATAGAAAAAGCAGGAGTGGTCAAATGGTAGTGCTCTACCTACTTGATAGGGAGATAATTGTCTTAGCTTGCATTTCCTCCACAAGGAGTCCAAGACAGGTTCCTTTAGGGAAGTAGTCACAGGAAAAAGGAAGGAGAGATGAAGGAAAAACACTGAACAAGAAAATATAGGAAAAGTCAATTCAGTGTGTATTACTGAGTTAGTTACTGCTGTGGGAAATTGAGGATCAGATGCTTTGGGGGCATTTTAAGGACACAGTTGAATGTGCCTTGAATTCTTTCCACCCAGGATATGGAAAAAAGAATGATTATCAGTTCAAGAGATGTTCCAGTGGACACTTATGCTTACAGTTAAGCAGCTCTAGGGCAGAAAGCTGAGGTAACTGACATGGCAAACAGCTTGCAATTATAATACAGTAGGAAGTGGGAGCATAGGAATGAGAACCAAAGGTGGATGATGTACCTGTGTAATGGTAATTGTAGCTGTGTGAATGATAACTGTAGGAGCTGGAGTTAAGCTCATAGACAGAGCTGTGGTGATATTTTATTTGTGCACCCCAATAAAGCTTATCTGATAGAGTAATTGCAAAGCATGAAGAAGGCCCTGGGTTTGATCCCCAGTACCATAAAATAATATTAATAAAATAATGGAAACTTATAAAAGGTGTTATAAGGAAGAGTGCGGGGTAGCAAGGTTGCTTGTGGTACTCTCATAAATTAATTTTCTCCGTTGCTAATGTCTCTATCTCTGAGATTTTCTTTAGCAAACAAGCATTACTTTAAAATTGAAAAAGCATTAGTGCAGCAGTTTTCACACCTCAGCAGGCATCAGAACCACTTGAAGTGTTTGTAGAAACAGGGTTGGCAGGCAGAAGACTGACATCATGGGTCTGTCACCTGGGTAATCTCATGGGGCCTTGTTCTCAGGCAGACTCCACACTTGGTTTATTGCTCTGTTGTTGCCATCTTGACATTCCCAATGTTTTGGGTTTTTCTGTTTTTCAAAAATGGAAGCCAACATTTAATTTTACACCAGGCCCACAGATTATGTTTCTAGTCTTAGCTGGTCCTATTCCCAGAATCTCTGCTTCAGCCCTTGTGGGGAAGGGCCTGAAAATGTGAATTTCTGAGATACTCCAGATGACCCTGCTTCTTTATACTCAGAAAATTGTAATATCCCAATATTTTGTTTAAAGATTGTTCTTATAAAGTAGTTTCCAACTTCATTTAAGGAGTTTATACCTGCTGGAGACATGGATCAGCAGTTAAGAGCACTTGTTCCTCTTACAGAGGACCCAGGTTAGATTCCCAATACCTACATGTTGGCTCTCAACCATCTGTAACATCAGTTCTAGGGGACCTGAAGCCATCTTCTAGTCTTCAATGGCACCAGGCATGAATGTGATGAACAGACATACATATAGGCAAAACATTTAAACACATAAAATAAAACGTAAAAAAAATGTTCAAAAAAGAAAGCATGAGTTTAGAACTGGGAATGGTGGCTCAGACCAAAAATTCCAGCTCCTGAGATGTAGAGGCAAGACAGTGTTGGTAGACACCTTTAATCCCAGTCTTTCAAATCTCATGCCTTTGCTTGGGAGGCATACATGCCTTTAATCCCAGGAAGTAATGGCTGGGCAGAGAAAAGTATATAAGGCATGAGAAGATGGGAACTAAAGACTTTTTGGCTGAGGAACCCTGTAGTGGGTAGCCATTCCAACCTTGAGCTGGAAGTTCCAACCCCCATTGAGGCTTTAGTAACTGTCACACCTACAAGGTGGGTCCAAGAGAGGACCCTGAAGACCTGAGATCTGGATGTGCAGGCTCTCTTGGTTCCTGGACCCTGGACACTGGAGGTAGACCGAGCAGAGTTCTCCAGAGAACACCGCCAGACTGCGCTACATCTTTCCCAGACCCTGCAACCTACCTATCCCTTCATTTTTAAGTTACAGCACTAAATAAACCTCCCTTTTAACTACATGGAGTGGCCTTAATAATTTCATTCTCCAACTACAAATGGCACCAGAACGTGGGGCAGGAATTTCCACTTTAAACATGACAAAGCGTTAAAAAAAAAAGATTCTCAAACAAAGCTATAACAGCTTCCTAGTTATCTCTCTCAAGTTAGTGGCAGCCTGCAGCCTGAGCTACTATATGGCAACAGTATGGCAGGAATGAGGCATCTACAAGCGGCACATTATGTTGCGTGATGAAGGTAGCCTTTGCTAGTACAAAAAAAAAAAGCGTGCTACACAGTGCTTTGATAAAAGCATAGACCCACTATTTCTAAGAGTTGATGGCTCCCAGAGCTGGCAGAAAATGTACCACGACCATGTTGGGAAGCTGAGGTGGGCAGAGCCACCAGCCACATTGGCCATTTTGGTCTTACAATGCTGCAGTTTAAAGAAATAGTTACACAATAAGACAGATTCAGATGTAATAGTTTACAACATGTATAAAATATATGTAGGCTTGAAAGAGACACAAAGGTGATATATACAGTTATATAAACAAATACATAGGTTTAAAAAATAAAGTCTTTAAAGACAGTAAAATTAATATAAAAAATAAGCCACATAAAGATGAATATTACACAGAGAATCTGGATTGTGTTGTCTTTGGGATTTTTAACTACAAAAAAAATTTGATGGTAAAAACTGTTGAGTTAAACAAAAATGTATATTTTAAAGGTACCTTGACTTCAAAATTTAGATGTAAGGATCTGTTGCTTTGGAAAGGAAGCTCTGCTTTTGTTTCCACAGAAAGCCAGGGCTCTGGATTTGTTCCAGGTTAAGATACATCAGGTTTGACCAGCCAAGACCCCCTGAAAGGTCTCCGATGACACCAAGGCCCAGATGATCCAACATCCAGAACCATTTCAAGGCAAGTGACTCAGACAATACACCCTCACGGACTACTCCATAATCCTAAAATTTTCTTTGTGTCCCCATAAGATACAGCATCCCCCTCCAGCAAGAAGTAGTAAGAGAAACTACGCCCAAATTCCCAAATATACCAAGCTGTCTTTGGAGATGGAATTGGTTCACTCCTTCTCCAAAACCAGACATATTGCTAAAAAAAAAAAAAAAAAAGAGAGAGAGAGAGAGAGAGAGAGATTCTTGTGTCCCAAATCAAAAGAGCCCTCTGGTGTGTGGGACAGAAAAAAAAACAATATTTTTATTTAAAACAGGTTGATTATAAATACAATCTCTTTCTAAAAAAAGGTGGAGATATGATAGGATAAAAGGGTAAATTGCTGAACCTAAAATTTAAAGAACAACAACTTGTTTAAAATGTTTTACATTGGTATAGATTTTAGTTTATTGATACAAATTTAAAGTTAATTTTGTTATACTGTGTGTTTCTTTCCACTCTTGTTTAAGGTATTATGTTTGTACAACTCATTTAAAATTGTAATGGATAATTAAGAAATAGATTAATAGTCATCTATGATAATCATACTTGTAGCCATGTTAGTTAAGTCTTCTAGGTATACATAGATATATTTCAGATAGATAAGTAATCTTTAAATACTTCAAAGACCTACAGAATGTGACATTTAAAATGTTTTAAAAATTTAGACTTTCTGGACAGTGAGACATGTCTGCTCCTGGCAGCACTGGATTTACTTCAGAGAGGAGGAGGGGCATCAAAGACACTCTATATGGAGTTTATCTTCTTCTTAAAAAAAAGCCATTTGGGCAAGAAACTGTTCTTGCCTGGACTGCTTGATCGACTGGACATGCAGGACCCATAAGAAGGTAACCACTAAACTTTGCTTGACAAAATGGTCCTTCAGGTTCCTGCTTCACAGAGGAAACTGCCAGACATTCTACAGGACACTAAGAAAAGTGACTACACAGAGGAAACTGTCAGACATTCTACAGGACACTGAAAAAAATGACTAAGAGACTCTAGGCCTGTGAGCTGAAGACAGATGCCCCAACCTTACAAGAGAACTTTGGATGACTGTCCAGGCTGCCAGCTGTCTCTGTCTACCCTGCAAGACTCCCTCCCGAAAGTTGCTTACATCCTTCTCCCATTTCTCAGGTAGTATTATATCCTTCTGAGGTCTTTGATGTGGTTAAAGACTAGATAGTTATAATTTCCTCAGTTATGATAAAAGATGGGTTAGATAAAAAAACCTTAGACTCACAAATATAAGATAGATAGGATATCTTCTTTAATATTGTAACTGTAATTCTTGCTTGATAATTGTTTTGTTATATGTAATTTTACTATGTTAAAGTTAAAACCTTCCTTTTTTAAAAAAAAAGAAAAGGGGAAGTGCTGTGGATATCGCTCTGTATAAATAAAACACTGATTGACCAGTATCAAGGCAGGAAGTATAGGCAGGACTAGCAGAGAAGAGAGAGGAAAAAGAGAGGAAGGCAGAGGAGAGGAAACACCAGCTGCTGTTCAGGGAGCATCATGTAGAGGCAACAGGTAAAGCCATGGAACACGTGGCAACATACAGATTAACAGAAATGGGCTGAGTATAAGAGTAAGAACTAGACAATGGTAGGCCTGAGCTAATGGCCAAGCATTTTAAATAATATAAGAGTCCGGGACTGGTGGGGCTTGACAGGAGATGGAGAGAAATTCTCCAACTACACAACCCCTTTTGGCTAGAGGCCTTTTGTCTAGAAAGCCTTTTCAGGCTGAAGAGTTGGTGAGACCATTTAGGAATGCATGCTACATCTGACCTCCGATTTGTGGGACATTAATTCACAAAAAAAAAGCCACAGGCTCAGGCCTGAGATTCATGCAGCTGGAATCTCCACCCCTCCTGTAGCAACCTCTCTGTAGCAAACTCCCCAGGCCCAGGCTCCAAACACCCAAAATTAGCTGCTTTCACATGTTCCCCCGTACAAACTGCTGGCTCTCTAGTTTCTTCCCTTTGGCTTTCTCTGGGTCCCTCCTTGGGCTGCTGCCACACCATCATCTGAATCATCATTGTCAGCAGATTTGGTGAGTCAATGGGATTTCTTAAGGGAAAAATTAGTAAAGAGAGAGTTTTTTTCCTACATTAAAAAAATGGGAAACACTTTTATGATGGAGGAAATTTGCTCTATTTGATAATACAATTGACAGACCAAAAATGGAACAATTAAATGAGAGGACAATGTAGATGGGATAGATGTAATGTCGATTAAAAATATTATTTTTTCAAACATTTTTGTTTTATCATTTAGAAAGTTGGTTAATATGAGTGCCAAGATAAAAGTTTTAGAAAAACTTGTTAAAACAGATCATAGAGATATTCAGACCCAGACAGAGGAATTTAAAGGAGAACCAATCTCAACATTGCATTATATGGTTACAGAGAAATAGCCTAAGGCTTTCAAACAGTCAACTTTAATCTATCCAGTAACCTTACAGGAACTACCCAGTGATAGATATCCTCAAGGCTGTGTAACAGCTGACTGGACTCCTGTGCAAATGTCAGATTTGAGGAGATTCTAAGAAGCTATAGTGTTATATGGCATCTACTCATCTTTTGTGAAGCAGATGTAAAACTCATGGTCAACTTGTAATAGAAATATCCCTCAAGACTGGAAAGATTTGGTTACAGCAGTCTTAGAGGCTGATCTCCAATTACAATGGAGTACCTGGTGGAAGGATGAGGCTAAGACCATTCAACAACAAAGTAGAGCTAGAGATACAGAAATTTCCCAACATCAACTTCTTGGAGAAGGCAATTATACTGATATACAAAGATAATCTTCATATGATGACCCTAACTTTATGCCACATGGCAGCTTTGAATTCTTGGGACAGAATTGAAGAAGTAGGAAAAAAATGAGTCATTTACAAGTTATACAGGGCCCAAAAGAAACTTTCACTGATTTCTTGCAAAGATTGACTTCAACAGTAAAGAGAATGATACAAAATTCAGAAGCTAGACAGATAATAATCTAATTTCTGGCTTTTGAAAATGCTAGTGCACAATGCAAAAAGGTAATTAGTAATTAGGCCATTAAAGGCAAGATCAGCACCCTTGGAGGAATGGCCCTGAGATACAATCAATATTGAAGCTCATGATCATGATGGTGCTTAGATAGGAGAGGTGATTTCCAGAGGTTTGAAGAAAAATCAAAATGTCAAATGTTTTCATTGCAGTAAACAAGGTCACCTAAGAAAGGACTGTAAATAGTGCATTCCTAGAAATAATGTCTACTCAAGGAATAATTCCAACAGAAGGACCCTCCCTTCTGGATTATGCAGAAGGTTTAGCAAAGGCAGACATTGGACTAAGGAATATAGATCAACAAGGGACAGACAAGGTAATCCTTTGCCTTTGCCATCAGGAAATGTGCTGAGTGGCCTCTCACAGGCCATGTCAAATTCTATTCAGTCCTTTCCTGCTATCATGG
The DNA here is from genome assembly GCF_949786415.1 of Peromyscus eremicus. Classification (NCBI taxonomy): domain Eukaryota; kingdom Metazoa; phylum Chordata; class Mammalia; order Rodentia; family Cricetidae; genus Peromyscus; species Peromyscus eremicus. The sequence goes on from NC_081439.1 coordinate 128,633,941, forward strand.
AAGAAACTCCTTTTCAGAGCAATTAAAGAACCTAATGTATATTGTAAGAAACCATATTCCTCTGGACAATAGAACAACTTTAGAAAATAAAACAAGCTCCAGACTGTAGCTGCTCCCTGAGACAGAGCCTGCCCACACCTACTGGACTAAGAGGTGAGTCTTTGTTCTCATAGCTGAACATCCCAGACTCTAGGCTTTGAGCCCAGGGGCACAGTCCTGCTACCCCACACCACTACCCATTGCAGTCCCAGTTTCAGGCCAGCAGACAGGTTTCCTACAGACAGGTCAGAATACCACCACAATCACCCAACAGACCCTGTAACCCACAAGCCCCACCTCCCCCAAATCCACTCACCCTCCAAGACTGCAGCTGCTCCCTGAGACAGAGTCTTCCAGCACCAATTGGACTAAGAAGTGAGTCTGTTCTCATAGCCAAACATGCCAGTTTCTAGTGTTTGGGCCCAAGGACACAATCCTGTGCACCCATACCACCACCCATTGCAGTCCCAGTTTCAGGCCAGCAGGCAGGTCTCCTGTAGGTAGGTCAGACTATGACCATCCCCAACCAGATCCTGTGTGCAATAAGGCTCACCCCTCCCAAAACCTACCCATCCCCTGAGACTGTAGCTGCTCCTTGAGACAGAGTCCAGCAGCACTGATTGGACTAAGAGCTGCTCCCTGAGACACAGAGTCCATCAACACTGATTGGACCAAGAGTCCCAATTAGATCAAGAGTTCCTATTAGACCAAGAGTATCATTTGGACCAAGAACAGCTCCCTCAGACACAGACACTGCTTGCACTGAGTGGAGGAAGAGATGGGCAGATGCCAGTGCAAAAATACAGTCAACAACATAAAGACCAATATGGCCGACCATCAGAAACTAGTGGTTCTACACCAGCAAGACCTGAACATCCCAATGAAGAAGAAGCAGAAGAAATTGACTTTAAAAAATGACCTTAAGAAGAAGATAGAGGACTTTAAAGAGGAAATGAAAAATTCCCCTAAAAAATCTAGGAAAAGACAAACAAAAAATTGGAAGAAATCAATAAATCCCTTAAAGAAAGACAAGAAAAAGCAATTAAACAGGTGAAGGAAACAGTTCAAGATTTGAAAACTGAAATAAAGACAATAAAGAAGATGCAAACTGAGGGAATGCTAGAAGTGGAAAAATCTGAGTAAATGAACAGGAACTATAGGTGCAAGCATAACCAACAGAATGCAAAAGAAGAAAGAGAGAATCTCTGGCATTGAAGATACAATAGAGGAAATAGATTCATCAGTCAAAGAAAACAATGAAGCAACAAAGTCATAAGACAAAACATCCAGGAAATTTGGGACACCATGAAAAGACCAAACCTAAGAATAATAGGGATAGAAGAAAAGAAGAATACCAACTCAAAGACACAGGAAATATATTCAACCAAATCATAGAATAAAACTTTCCCAACCTAAAGAAGGATATGCCTATGAAGATACAAGAAGCTTACAGAACACCAAATAGACTGGATCCAAAAAAGAGTATCTCCTTGCCACATAATAATCAAGCCACTAAACATACAGAACAAAGAAAAAATATTAAGAGCTGCAAAGGAAAAAGGCCAAGTAACATATAAAGGCAGACCCATCAGAATAACACCTGACTTCTCAATGGAGACTCTGAAAGCCAGAAGGTCATGGACAGATGTTATACAGACACTAAGAGACCATGGATGCCAACCTAGACTATTATATCTAGCAAAACTCTCAATCACCATAGATGGAGTAAACAAAATATTCCATGATAAAACCAGATTTAAACAATGCCTATCCACAAAAGCAGCCTGACAGAAAGCACTAGAAGGAAAAATCCAACCTAAGGAAGTTAGATACACTCATGAAAACACAGGCAACAGATAATTCCACACTAACAAATCCCAAAGAAGGGAAACACACAACACTACCACCAGAAAAATAACAGGAATTAACAATCACTGATCATTAATATCCATTAATATCCATGGTCTCAATTCGCCTATAAAAAGACACAGGCTAACAGAATGGATACAAAAACAGGATCCATCCTTCTGCTGCATATAAAAAACACACTTCAACTTTAAAGACAGACCCTACCTCAGAGCAAAAGGCTGGGAAAAGACTTTCCAATCAAATGGACTTAAGAAGTAAGCTGATGGCTGGGCAGTGGTGGCACACATCTTTAATTTCAGCACTCAGGAGGCAAAGCCAGGTGGATCTCTGTGAGTTCACGGCCAGCCTGGTCTATAGAATGAAATCCAGGACAGGCACCAAAACTACACAGAGAAACCCTGTCTCGAAAAAAACAAACTAACAAAAAAAGTAAGCTGATGTAGCTATCCTAATATTTAATAAAATAGACTTCAAACCAAAATAGTTTAATGATATCAGAAGGGACATTACATATTTATCAAAAGGAAAACCCACCAGGATGAAGTCTCAGTTTTGAACATTTATGCTTCAAATACAAGGATATCCACATTTGTAAAAGAAACATTACTAAAGCTTGAATCACACATCGAACCCCACACACTATTAGTGGGAGACTTCAACATCCCACTGTCACCAATGGACAGGTCTGCCAGAAAGAATCTTAACAGAGAAATAAGGGAACTAACAGACATTATGACTCAAATGGACTTAATAGATATCTACAGAACATTCTACCCTAAAACAAAAGAATATACCGTCTTCTCAGCACCCCATGGAACCTTCTCTAAAATTGAACACATGCTCAGTTACAAAGCAAATCTCAACAGATACAAAAAAAAATGGAATAACCTCCTGTATCTTATTGGACCACCATGGTGTAAAGTTAGATTTCAACAACAAAAATTACAGAAAGCCCACAATCACTTGCAAACCGAATAATGCCCAACTGAATCACCAATGGTTCAAAGAAATAAAAAAAAAGAAATTGAAGGTTTCCTAGAATTCAATGAAAATGAATGTACAACATTCCCAAACTTATGGGACACTATGAAAACAGTGCTAAGAGGAAAATTCATAGCACTAAATGCCCACATAAGGAAGATGGAGAAATCTCACAATAGCGACTTAACAGCACACCTGAAAGCTCTAGAACAAAAAGAAGCAAAGTCAACCAGGAGGAATAGACATCAGGAAATAGTCCAATTGAGAGCTTAAATCAATAAAATAGAAACAAGGAGAACAAAACAAAGAATCAATGAAACAAAGAGTTGGTTCTTTGAGAAAATCAACAAGATAGAAAAGCCCTTATCCAAATTAACCAAAAGGCAGAGAGAGAGAGCATCCAAATTAACAAAATCAGAAATGAAAAAAGAGACATAACAACAGACAATGAAGAAATCCAGAGAATCATTAGATCTTACTTCAAAAATCTGTACTCCACAAACTTGAAAAATCTGAAAGAAATGGACAATTTTCTGGATAGGTACCACATACCAAAGTTAAATCAAGACCAGATAAACGATTTAAGTTGACAAATAACCCTAAGGAAATAGAGTCATTAAAAAATCTCTCAACCAAAAAATGCCAAGGACAAGATGGTTTCAGCACAGAATTCTACCAGATTTTCAAAGAAGAGCTAATACCAGTACTCTTCAAATTATTCCACACAATAGAAACAGAAGGACCATTACCAAACTCTTTATGAGGCTACAGTTACCCTGATACCCCAACCACACAAAGATGCAAGAAAGAAAGAGAATTACAGATCAATTTCGCTCATGAACATTGATGCAAAAATACTCAATAAAATACTGGCAAACAGACTCCAAGAACACATAAAAAATTATCCACCCTAACCAAGTAGGCTTCATCCTAGGGATGCAAGGATGGTTCAACATATGAAAATCTGTCATTTTAATACACCATATAAACAAACTGAAAGAAAAAAAGCACATGATCATTTCATTAGATGCTGAAAAAGCCTTTGACAAAATTCAACACCCCTTCATGATAAAAGTCCTAGAGAGATCAGGAATATAAGGAGCATACCTAAACATAATAAAGGCAATTTACAGCAAACCAACAGTCAACATCAAATTAAATAGAGAGAAAATCAAAGCAATTCCACTAAAATCAAGAACAAGACAAGGCTGTCCACTCGCCCCGTATCTATTCAATATAGTACTTCGAGTTCTAGCTAGATCAACAAAACAACAAAAGGAGATCAAGGGGATAGAAATTGGAAAGGAAGAAGTCAAACTTTCACTATTTGCAGACAATATGATAGTATACATAAGTGACCCCAAAAATTCTACCAGGGAACTCCTATAGCTGATAAACTCCTTCAGTAATGTGACAGGATACAAGATTAACTCAAAAAAATCAGTAGTCCTCCTCTATACAAATGATAAATGGGCTGAGAAAGAAATCACATCACCCTTCACAACAGCAAAAAATAATATAAAATACCTTGGGGTAACTCTAACTAAGCAAGTAACAGATTTGTATGAAAGGAACATTAAGTCTCTGAAGAAAGAAATCAAAGAAGATATCAGAAAATGGAAAGATCCCCCATGCTCATAAATAGATAGGATTAACATAGTAAAAATGGCAATCTTAACCAAAAGCAACATACAGATTCAGTGCAATCTCCATCAAAATTCCAATACAATTCTTCACAGACTTGGCAAGAACAATACTCAACTTCATATGGAAAAACAAAACACCCAGGATAGCTGAAAGAATCCTGTACAATAAAGAAACTTCTGGAGGCATCATGATCCCTGACTGCAAGCTCTACTATAGAGCTATAGTAATAAAAGCAGCTTGTTACTAGCATAAAAACTGACATGTGGACCAATGGAATCGAATTGAAGACCCTGACATTAATCTACACACCTATGAACACCTGATTTTTTACAAAGAAGCCAAAACTGTACCATGGAAAAAAGAAAGCATCTTCAACAAATGGTGCTGGCATAACTGGATGTCAACATGTAGAGGATTGCAATTAGATCCACATCTGTTGCCATGTACAAAACTCAAGTCCAAGTGGATCAAAGACCTCAACATAAATCCAGTTACAGAAAGTAGGAAGTAGTCTTGAATGCATTGGTACAGGAGACCACTTCCTAAATGTAACACCAGTAGCACAGACACTGAGAGCAACAATTAATAAATGGGACAAATAGGGCAAAGGACACAGTCAATAAGACAAAAATGACAGCCTGCAGAATGGGAAAAAGTCTTCACCAACCCTACATCTGACAGAGGGCTGATCTCCAAAATATCTAAATAATTCAAGAAACTAGACTTCAAAATACCAAACAATCCAATTAACAAATGGGCTACAGATCTAAACCGAGAATTCTCAACAGAAGAAGCTCAAATGGCCGAAATACCTTTAAGGAATTGCTCAACATCCTTAGTCATCAGGGAAATGCAAATCAAAATGACTCTGAAATACCATCTTACACCTGTCAGAATGGCTATGATCAAAAACACTGGTGACAGATATTTTGGAGAGGATGCAGAGCAAGGGAAACACTCCTACACTGTTGGTGGGAGTCAAACTTGTACAGCAAAGTATGAAATCAGTATGGCAGTTTCTCGGGAATCAATCTACCTCAAGACTCAGCTATACCACTCTTGGTCATATACCCAAGGAATACCACAAGGACATGTGCTCAACTATGGTCATAGCAGCATTAATTGTAATAGCCAGAACCTGGAAACAACCTAGATGCCCCTCAACTGAAGAATGGATGAAGAAAATGTGGCACATATACACAATGGAGTAATACTCAGCAATGAAAAGCAATGAAATCATGAAATTTGAAGAGAAATTGATGGAACTAGAAAATATCATCCTGAGTGAGGTAACTCAGACTCAGGACAAACATGGTATGTACTCACTCATAAGTGGATACTAGATGTAAAGCAAAGGATAACCACACTACAACCCACAGCTCCAGAGAAGCTAGCTAACAAGAAAGACACTAAGAGGGATGCATAGATCACCCAGCAAAGGAGAAATAGATGAGATCTACATGAGCAAACTGGGGGTGAAGGGGAGAAATTGAGGGCAAGGGATGGGGGATGACAACATTAGGGAACAGGAGGTTTGAGCTGGAACAGGGACAGAGTGGGAGAGCAAGGAAAGAGATACCATGATAAAAGAAGACATCATGGGAAAAGGCAGAAACCGAGAGCTAGGGAAGTTCCCAGGAATCTACAAGGATGACCCCACCTTAGACTGCTGGCAATAGTTGAGAGGGTACCTGAACTTGCCTACTCCAGTAATCAGATTAGTTAATACCCTGTCATCATAGAGCCTTCATCCAGTAACTGATGGGAGCAGATGCAGAGATTCACAGCTGGGCACCAGGCCAAGCTCCAGGAGTGTAGTAGATGAGAGGAGGGATTCTATGAGCAAGGGACATTGAGATCATAGTGGGAAAACTTACAGCGACAGCCAATCAAACTAGTGGAAACTCATGAACTGTGGACCAATAGCCGTGGAGCCTCCATGGGACTAGATTAGACCCTCTGGATAGGTGAGACAGTTGTTTAGCTTGAACTGTTTAGGGGTACCCCAGGCAGTGGATCTATCCCTGGTGCATGAGCAGGTTTTTTGGAGCCCAGTGCCTATGGTGGGACACCTTGTGCAGCCTTGGTGCATGGAGGAGGGGCTTGGACCTGCCTCAACTGAATGTACCAGACTCTGCTGACTCCCAATGGGAGACCTTGCCTTGGAGGAGATGGGTATGAGGGGGGATTGAGAGGGAAGGCTGGGGATGAGAGGAAGAAGGAGAGGGTGATCTGTGGTTGGTATGTAAAATGAATAGAAAATTTCTTAATAATAAAAAAAGAAAAAAATTATTACCATGTAAAGCAAGATATAAAAAAAAGAAATAAAACAAAACTTTAAGGAAAAATTATAAATCAAAATTGATAAAGATTAGATTTGGAAACCCCCCAAAGTTAGGGTTGGGGAAGGGTTTTGTTTTTGTCTTTCAGGAGAATGAAGGCTAAGGAATCTGAAGAACACTGAACAAATTAGACGTCTGAAGAAAAAGGACAAATCATCCCATAAAAAATGTCCCACAAAAAAAGATTTTCTGCAGTGAACCATGACCATGCCTAACAGTGACCTTTGAAGTCTCCAAAGGAATGAAGGGTCCCACAATGACGATTCCATCAAGATGATGATAACACCATTAAGCTGACAAACACCACTCAAAGATCAGTTTTGGACTACAAACTGCTCAGGACAATATCTAGATAGCTAGCTGAGATGATACAACCATACTACTCCAGTCAAGACTTGACTAGAATCCTAAATTTTCTTTGTGTCCCCATAAGACTATCAGTGCCCCCAGCAGGAAGTAGCCTAGAAAACTACACCCATGTTCCCCCAAAATGGATTATGGATGTTTTTCTTTGTGTAGGGGTTTGTTTAAAATTGTTATTGATCATAGTCAATATCTTTTTAAAAGAAAAAAAAAAGAGGCAATAGGTAAGAGGTAGATTATTGAATCTACTCAGGAAAAAAAGATACAGAAATGATAGGATAAAAGAGTAGAATATTGAATCTACTTTGAAAAAATATAGAAATAATAGGATAATAGGGTAGGATATTGAATCTACTCTAAAAAGAAAAAAGGGAGAATATGGATATAATAAGATAAAAAGGTAGATTATTGAATCTACTTTTAAAAAACAACTCCTAGTTGTAAATATTTTACATTGGATTGGAGTTTTGTATATTGTATACAAATTTTGTATGTTGATACAAAGTTGAGATTATTTTTTTTGGAACATATACTGTACACATATTTCTACTCTTTTTCAAGGTATTGTACCTATACAATTCATTTAACAATGTAATACAAATTGCTAGTCCTTGAAAGTTATTAGGATAATAAAGAAATGCAGGTTACTTGATAGTCACCTATTAAAATGGAACTTGTCAGGTTAGGTATGTTTTGAAGGTTAAACAGACATATTTTAGATAGACAGGTCATCTTCAAACACTTCAGAGATCTATAGAATATGGCACTTAAGATGTTCTAAGAACATAGATTCCTTTTTTTTTATGACAAGGAGACATGTCTGCTCCTGTCAGCACCAATCTACTTCAGAGAAGACGATGGGTATTAAAGAAACTCCATATGGAGTTTACTTTCCTTATGGCAAGTTAGCCACTGGGCAAGAAAGTGCCCTTGCCTCAACTGCTGACAGTATGCTGTCCAAATGGACAAGCAGGACACAAAAGGAAAGGACTGCCAAACCTTGCCAAGACAAGGTAGGAAGGCCCTCTAAAAAATCCTGCTTCACAGATGACTCTATCAGATATACTAGGCCTGTAGGCAGAAAATGGATGCCCCAAAGTTGCAGAGGAATCTTTTTTTTTTTTTGGTTTTTCGAGACAGGGTTACTCTGTGCAGCTTTGCGCCTTTTCCTAGAACTCACTTGGTAGCCCAGGCTGGCCTCGAACTCACAGAGATCCACCTGGCTCTGCCTCCCGAGTGCTGGGATTAAAGGCGTGCGCCACCACCGCCCGGCGCAGAGGAATCTTGAATGGCTGTCCAGGCAGCCAGCTGTTTCTGTCATTTCTCACAACTTTTGGAAGCCACCTGTTTGCACTTCCTCCTTACTCAGTTAATATTATTTCCTTCTTGGGTCTCTGAGGGAGTTGAAGACTAGATAGTTATAGTTTTCCTTGTTAACAAACTCAGAAAAGAAACTCACTAAAGAGCTATAAAGTGTATAAGTTTGAAAGACATCAAAAGGTAATATTCAGTTGGTAATACAAGTTAGAATAGAAAGTGAATTAAATACAACATTTTGGACTCACTTAAACAGGGTAGATAATGTAGTATTTTCTCTGAATATTTCAAATGTTAATGGACTGGACATTGTTAATGTAATTCTTGACTGTACATATTGTACATACTTATTGTAATTATTAAATATAGTTTTTCTTATATTAGTTATAACCTTCTTTTATTATTTTAGACAAAAAGAGGAAATGTGGTGTACAGTAATAAAATTTGCCTGAAGATCAGAGAACAGAACAAGCCACTAGATTAAACATAGAAGCCAGCCAGTGGTGGCACACACTTTTAATCCTTAGCACTTGGGAGGCAGAGATCCTTCTGGATCTCTGTGAGTTCAAAGCCACCCTGGACTACATGAGATTGACTCAGTCTAGGAAAGAAAACAGAGCCAGGCAGTGGTGGCACACACCTTTAATCCCAGTACTTGGAAGTCACACATGCCTTTAATCCCAGGAAGTGATGGCTGCGTGGAGAAAGGAATATAAGGCATGAAGAGACAGGAACTAAAAGCTTTTCGGCTGAGGAACCCCTTTCAGCTAGAAAGATTTTTCAGGCTGAGGAGTTGGTGAGGTAAGAGGTGATGGCTGTGGCTTGTTCCTTTGTCTCTCTGATCTTTCAGCATTTACCCCAATATCTGGTACTGTTTGTTTTTTTTTTAATTAAAAGACTGTTTAGTTTTTGAACAACAGAAGACCACCATGAGTTGCTGTTCAACCTGGGCTGCATAATGAGATCTCTCTCAGCAAAACAAACAAAAGAAGAGTTTACAGACCATTAACTAATTGAGAGGTGAGAACATATATTGTAGGTCAATCAGAAATGAAGATATTCTATCTCCCAAATGATAATGCAAGACAAGAAATCTCAAGCAGTTGGGGTACAATGAATTTCCCCAAGAAGGTCATGACCAGTATAGTATGAATTAGCACTGGGCTTGATACAGCTCTTTGGGACTCTCATTCCTGGTCAGTTCCTTTCTATTTGAACAACACTGGCCAACTTGTCCTCAGTCTAGCTTTCATTACTTATGAAATGTGTCAGTACAATCTGACTCACAGAGTTCTGCATGGCAACTGAAGGCTTTGCAGCCATAATTCACAATTTTTGGTAATACATGTCTTTTGGAAATCCTTGTCTCTCCCCATCTCCTCTTCTCCAGATTGTAAGCTTGTCCTGGAACAGGACACACCTCCCCTCTGATTATCAATGGAGTCTGTTTAAGTTCAGGTTGCTCAGAAGCTCCTAAGGATGGAGCTAAGTCTATGAAGAGAAGACAGAGATGGTGAAACTTGCTCCCACAGCACTAAGGCTCTCTAGTCGAAGAGTCCAGAAAGGTCCCAGCCTCCCTGGGAATGTCAGTAAGATTTCCAAAAAGCTACAGCCTGAAACAAAAGTCATTTCACATTCACAGAGTCATTGCTCTAAATGGTGTTATAAGAAGTCACTTGCATTGCTCAAAAGGCAGCAAGAGGAAGGGACAGTGCACAGATGCATGAGGGCCTGTTCTCTGCCCTGGCCTGCACCTCTCTAGGTATACCACCAAGATAGCCTATGAAGGTAATGATGATATACATAGCCACACCCTTGTTACAAGATGGAAAATCATTAGTGCTAATCCAAATAGCTGTGGAGTTAGACCTCTCAGATCAATGCTAGCATGGGTTGCTCAAGGGCCAGTTAAGAAATTTACTTTGCCATGCTGGCTACCATGCCAGTGGGCTAATTGGGTGTTGCTTGCACCTGCTCTTGAGTCAGGTCTCTGGATTTTTGCCTCTTAAATCAGGGGCAGTGATCTTAGTCAACAACAGGTACTGGCAATTAGGATTCCTAGGATTTACCAATATGACAGTGACCCAGTCAGATGACCTTTAGCAAAAGCACTGGCTTTCTTTGAACCTCAATTTTCAGGTCTTCTGGGTCCTTAGACCACAGATGCTCAAGAATTTCTAGGTTTTGAGGAATACAATGAGACAGAGCTGTCTCTCAGCCTGAGGGGTTCTGTGGGCTCTGTGACCGTACTATATCCAGGGGCATCCTGGCCAATCTTGGGATTAGTGTCCAGGCAGGGATATTATAAATTGAATCATTGCTAGAACCAGTGGCCATTAGAGAACCGTGATGGCAGCCCAGCCTCAGGCTTCCTATAGAGTCAGTGGTGGGAAGGAATCTTCTGCCCTCCAGCCCTGGCAGTTTGTTCCTTTCAGTGGCTGTCAGGCAACAGAGGGCACAGAGTCCAGAAGGCTATTAGATATAAAACTCATGCTAGCATACCTCTACTTGGTAAGCAGAGGCTGTACCTCAATGAGTCTCGTCTATACAAGAAGAGCTCCTGAAAGCCACAAGAATCATTCTGTGAACCAAATGAGACAACTTGTAGACACCTGTGACTGAAGTGCCTGGCACATGGCAAGAGCTTAACTGGCAGTTCCTCTGTGTCATTGTCCTAAGGCTGCCGCAACAAATAACCACCAACTTGGTAGCTTAAAGTGGCACACATTTATGCTCTTGCCGTTCTGCATATCAGAAGTCTGAAGTGGGTCACACTGAGCTAAAATCAGGCCACTAGCAGGCTGCATTCCTTCTGGAGGCTAGAAGGCAGAATCTATTTCCTTGCCTTTTCTAGCATTTAGAGGCCACCTGTGTTCCTTGGCTCATGGTCCTTCCTTGAATCACTCCAGCCTCTTGTTTCCATTCTGGCATCTACTACTGATGCTCACCATCCTGTATCCCTATTACAAGAAGCTCAGTGCCTTTAGTATCAGATGTGGGAACAGAAGCCTGTAATGGCAAAAAGGACATTGCAAATGGGATAAATCACCATTCTGGACATGGTAGGAAGGTGACAGCCTGGATTTTATGAGTGGGCCTAACGTACCTGACAGTTGGTGCCCACCTTGAAAGCCTCAGAACCAGAGGGCCCTAAGAGACTACATATTTATTGAGTCAGGTCTATCTAATCCAGGTCTCTGAATATAATGTCATTCCCCCAAACAAAGACACAATCTGGTATGTCCAGTTCCCAAATGTCCATACTCTACCCAGAGCATGAGGCCAGAGTTGACGTTTGGTATATCTGTGCCAGTTGTATAAGATGGAATGAATTTGATGACACTTCAGATACCTTCGTTCACCAGGGTAGTACTATTTTATCTATTTCTTTTTCACAGATTCCAGGGATGAGGAGACTATGACAGAGGAAAGAAAAGACTTTCCCAAAGTCATAGGGATAGAGATGGCATGCCTGGCAGGATTCTAGTCTGCTAAAACAATCTGGACTTCCCACTGATGCCATTTTAAAAGTAAAGCATGGGAGGCCCAGAAAGTGATACAGCTAGCAGGCAGCAGGGCCTGGGCATGTGCCAGGGAATACTGTCTCCCAGTTCAAGGTTCAGGTACTGCCTCTTCATGACATGCTGCCACCTTAGGCCTCTTCCCTGTGGGCCTGTATTTGTCTTCATTCCTGAGTTCACATTAGTTTCAACTCATCTGTGTTCAGGATTCAGTTCATCTGGCTAGGATGATGTTCAAGTTAGGCCCTATGTGCAAATGATATGTATGTGGCAACAGGAGCCCAGAGCTTAAGAACCTGGAAACTATGGCTTTGCTAATGAGCTATGGGCATGCCATAGCCACAACTGTTTGAACATCTGCCGAACACTTTCCCATCTATTATGTTACTTTCTTTCTTGAAGTCTAGTATCTACCATCTAGAATGCAACCTAAACACCACCTCCAAGCTGTGTTCTGTATGAGCTTCTTGAGGTTCAGAGTCCAAGGTTTCATAAAGGCCAGGATCCCAGGGACTGGGAATGTAAGTCAATTGTTATAATGCTTGCTTAGCATACACAAAATCCTGATTTCTACCATGAACACCATAAAAACTGGGCAGGTTTTAAGTGCACACCTATAATCCTAGCTCTTTGGGAATAGAGGCAAGTGAATCAGAAGTTCCAGGTTAGCCTCAGCTACCAAATGAGTTTGAGGCCAGTTTACATGAGATCCTGTCTTAAGGACTCAGTTCTACTGTTGCATCATTGAATGCCTTTGAAGCAACCATTTTCCATCTCTGTAATGCTTAGTTTTCCTGGGTGAACACTTCAGAGAAACAAGGGTTTGCATGATGTATAGTGGGTTAAACCAAGCAGGCAGACACTTTGTGGGCAGACAGGATAGAAGTAATGGGGAGGTCAGTGCATCAAAGAAAGGAGGCAGGAGACAGATCATGGAGATTCCCAGAGGCTAGGCAAATTGACAGGGACAAAAACTGCAGGCAGAGTTCATAGATGGAGTGCTAGGTATAGGTGAGAGAATGAATGAGCAGTAAGCCTCCCAGGAGTCTCCAGGACAGATCAACACAACGTGTTGGTTGCCAAGTGTGGCCCAGAAATATTCAGTGGTGGGGTGAGTGTCTCAGCCATCTCCTCTGAGGCACAGGTCTGGTGATCATCCTCAAGTAGCCCTGTCCCTTAAGAAAAGAGGCCAAGGGATCCCTACCAAGGATTACCCTTACCACCCAGTATGTCATAGGCCTTTGTGAGGGTTAGTTTCAATTGTCAATTTGACAGCACTTGGAATCACCCAAGAGATAAGCCTCCAGGCACACCCTTGGGAAACTACTTATCTTTTGGGCAAGCCTGTGAGGGATTATGTTGATTATGCTAATTAAGGTAGAAGACCCATATTATAAGTGAGCAATCCCATTCCCTGGCTTTGTATCCTGAACTATACTAAAGGAAGAGAGTTTGCTGAGCATGGGCATCCATTGTTCTCTGCTTCCTGAGTGCCTCAAACTCCTACCACCAAGACTCCTCTACCATGATGGACTGTATCCTTGAACTATGAGCCAAAATACATCTTTTCTCCCTTGAGTTGCTTTTCTTAGAGTAATAGGAAAAGAAACTATGATACCTTATATTTCTGAAAGAAAACAATGAAGGATATACTTCCCTGCCAGCTACATAGGATCACCAATTATGGCCAGATCTCTGTCCCACATATGGACTCTAAAGTCTCAGCACATCCTGACTGCTCCTGCTGAAATGCTCAGCACTCATCCTGTCATCTCCAAAATAGCATGGACCTAGGCAGCAGGGGCAGTGACTCTGCACCCCCAAAGAGACCCAGCAAGCATTGCCACCTGCAGTTCACACTCGTGCACATAAACATGTGCATATGCTCTCACCTACTTGCATATGTACACTCATAATCTCATACACTTATATATGCAGAGCCCAGGAACCTTCTCCACAGGTGAGATTCATAGTTGACTGTCCTCCCTTTTACTCTAGGATTTCCATTACTGCCTCCCCTGCCTTCATCATGTGTTCTTTTCCTGTCAGTCCAGAGCAGGGCCAGTGGGGATTGGGAAGTACAGAGATGAAAGAATAGACTTTAATCTGTCTTCATAGACAATGGCTGTCCTATCTAGGAGTCCCAGAACAAGATTTCCCATGCCCTTGTGAAAGTGTTAGGTTATTTGGAGTCTCAGGTTATGTGGTGACTAGGACACTGAAAGTCTGTTCTAAACTTTACTTCTGTTCATGGAGTATAGCTTTTAGACTAATTTCTCAGGATCATAGAGATTTGTGGTGTCATGGAAGAAGAGGGGGTCACCATGAGCTGCAGAACACTATCCTCCAAGCATAGCAGCCATTACCATCTTAATAAGAGCAGTTGTGACTACCTGAAAGAGACAGTCAAGTATGAGCTTGTTGATGTTGTCTTATAGAAGGAGGGGTTGGGAAGGGTCATTAGTACCTCACCTGAGTTTCTAGTCACACCTTCCTACACTTTCTGCCAAGTTCCATGTAGTTCTGATCAAGCTACATGTGGTCCTGGGAGGTGCTAGAGTACATATAGTGTGGAAGGTTAACTAAAGGGTGCTCTCCATCTATGCAGCTATGAGCAAGTTATTTGGTTGGGTGAGACTTTTGGTAACGCAGCTAACCGAGTAACTCATTGCCCATACTTTGTAAGTAATCTCAATAAATTCATTTGTTTGTCAAGTTGGACTTTGATGGAATCTTTGGCCTGCTCTGTTGTTGATGTTCTTTCTGGGGTGAATAGACATTTTCTCGTGTCTTCTCAAGATAAATTCATACAACACTGTGCATATGCTGTGTGTGCACATCTGTGTGCATAGGCATTTGTGCATGGGTATGCATCTGGGTGTGCTTCTGGGTACAGCCACACATCTATGGGTGTGCTGGTCTATTCATATATTCACACATGTACATATGTGAACATTTGTGCATGTATGTTTAAGTATATATGTGTGTGCTATACATACCCCTATATATCTATATGTGCTCACAAGCCACA
This sequence comes from Peromyscus eremicus, assembly GCF_949786415.1. Lineage (NCBI taxonomy): Eukaryota > Metazoa > Chordata > Mammalia > Rodentia > Cricetidae > Peromyscus > Peromyscus eremicus. The sequence continues at coordinate 128,649,051 of NC_081439.1, forward strand.
CACACACACACACACACACAGAGAGAGAGAGAGAGAGAGAGAGAGAGAGAGAGAGAGAGAGAAATGAATGAATAAATAAATGTAAAAATTTTACATTTTACATTCAGACTGGATGGCTGAACAACAAATGTTTGTTCCCCACAGTCCTGGAGGTTAAGAGGCCCAAGAGCAAGGTGCCAGCAAATTTGCTTCCTGATTTATGGTGGTATTCATGAGAAATGTCCCCTAATAGGCTCAGGCATTTGAACACTTGGTCCCCTGTTGGTGGTGCTGTTTGGGGAGGCTTAGGAGGTGTGGCCTTGCTGGTAGGAAGTACATCACTGGGGTGGGCTTTGAGAGTTTGAAGCCTCACCATACTTTTATTTTCAACTTTCTGCTTCTGCCACCATGTTGCTGCTGCTGCCGTACTTTCCTGCCATGATGGACTCTTCTCTCCTTGTAACTGTGAACCAAAATAAACTTCTTCCGTAAGTCACTTTTGGTGGCAACAGAACAGTAATGAATACATGATGATAACTGTCTTTCTGTCCCGCAGATGGCTGTTTTCTCACTGTGTCTTCACAAGGCAGAAATAGTAAGTGCTGATCCCTCTTAGGTCCACAAGTCTCATCATGGATCCCCACACTCATGGCCTCATCTAAACTTCTATAAAGCCCCACTTCTAAAATCATCATTTTATGTGTCAGGACCTTTGTGTTATGAATTCTGAGGCAGACACAAACATGTGCTCAAGTATGTGTGTTTCTCTGTGTGTGCATTTGTACCTATGTATGTGTATGCATGCAAGCTGGTAATCAGCTGTCAGGCTTCTAGATTTCCTGAGTTTTCCTGCCTCTTTCCTTCTCTAGATACACATTTGAAGTTCAAGATTGTCCAGTCCTGACCATAGCCTCTATGTTGGTGTCAAATTGATTAACAGGGACAAAAACAGAGGTCTCAGCCTGTTTCCACTGTCAGGGAGATTCCACAGCCCATCGAAAGTATTCCTATCAGTTACGCTCTCTGCTTCTCCTTCCAGAAAATCCTTCTACTCCTTTAAAGCTCAGTTCTAGCACCTCCTCCCAGAGATGTATGACTTGTGTAGCAGCTTGAACCCTAGAAAACTTAATCACCCTCTTGTCTTAGCTCCTCAGTGCTTTGCACTCAGTGCTCTCACAGAACTCAGCAAATGATACTTCAGGAACTTCTGTCTCCACAGCTACGGAGTCAGACTGTCCTACTGGTTCCACTTACAATACTCACTGCACATTTGTTGAGTAATTAAAAGAATGTCTACTATTGTCCCATGAAGACTCAGACACCATGTGCTTGGGAGTTCACTGACCAGTTTCTTTCACCCGTGAAAACTTCCTGGTAAGATTGAGCAATAAAGCCAGAAAACTGTGCTGTGGTTTAGTTCCTCACTCCATCCAAGTCAGTCCTTCACCACTACCCCTGGTTAGCAACATAGTTCATAGAGGTAGCCAAGCTGGAGTTGAGAGGAGGAACAAGGCTCCAGCCACTATCCCACAGAAGCCTTCTCTTGTCTTCCTCTGCAGATTATGGTTCTGGGAATTCTCTCTAAGTACTGGCATTGTGATAGGCCCAAAGACTGGATGCGTTTCCTCTGGGCCGATGGGGACACATGAGGACCAAAATGACAGAAGCTGGTCAGGGTCTCTAAGCAGAGGAGACTCTAGGAAACCTCTTAGCTATTCCAGGAACTATAGCCTGCCAAGGAGATGGGGCTCATGAGCTGACTTGCTACAAGCCCTGACTTCTCTGAATGGAACATAATGGATGATACCATACTTGTGTTTCCTAGCTCTTTCTTCATAAGCCACAAGTTGTGTTGCCAGCAGTGGGAAGTAACGTCTCAACTCATCACCAGCCATGTTCCTTATGAACTTGGAGAACCTTCAATGTGCTCACTACAACAAACACAAGAACTTCCAAATCTTCACTTCTAGAAATGAGAACAACCTCAAATGGTCCCAAGTGAACTCAGGGCACAGACAACTGGCCAAGATAGGGGCAGGGACAGTCTATGGAAGTTTAATTCCTTTACACTTTATGGTGACTAGCTCTGTGCCACACATTTCTTGAATGCATAATAAAGAGTTGGATGGGAGTGCAGAAATAAATGCTAACATACAAACGCTGCAGTCCTAGACAGGGGCTTTCTTTTACCAGACTGGGTCAATTAGTAGAATGCAGGGCAAGTTTCCATTATAAAGGATTTAATTAAAAGTTTGGGTGTGGGGGCTGGAGAGATGGCTCAGAGGTTAAGAGCACTGACTGCTCTTCCAGAGGTCTTGAGTTGAATTCCCAGCAACCACATGGTGGCTCACAGCCATCTGTAACGAGATCTGGTGCCCTCTTCTGGCCTGCAGTCATACATGCTGTATACATAATAAATAAATAAATTAAAAAAAAAAGTTTGGATGTGACGAACATGCAAGCCACTAATCTGTCTTTCAAGGTATGCCTTATCTGAAAATTCATTGTAATTTATGCTTATTTCTAGAATTATAATTCTTTGGAAAACATCAAAAGCATTTTTCTATGTGCTTCACCATACCTGCCCTCCCTTCTCTGCTGGCCCTTCACAGCTCAATCCTATGTTTTTTGCCTTCCCTGCTGCTATTTATTCAGCAATGTCCAGATTTCTGCAGTGCTTCATTGAGCAACCAGGGTTGACCTGTGGAGGGACCCCAACCCCAGGACCTAATTTATGTGAAGCTGGTGCTGACTACTCATTTGAGCCTGTTTCTTCATTCACAAGATTAGAATCCAGCAACTCAGTAGTCTTCATCCTGAGTTTGAACAGAGAGGATACCAAGTATTTTCCCCAAACAGCTCTGTGGCCTGTGCAACAGGCTTGGAGGTATGTATGCTGGGGTGACAAGAAACAACCTCTTTGCAGAAACAGATCTCCCACATATCAGGTCCTATGATTAGGACAGGATCTGGTATTAGCCCCTGTCTAGCTGGGCATGAGGGCCTTTAACCAAACTTTTATGAGATACCAGCAGCATGTTACCTTTGTGCCTGGCACAGTGCTGAGTATTAGGTGGGATGGGGGTATGAACAGAGGATCTCAGCACCCTGGGATCTTAGAATTCAGTCAGAGGGCAGTTTGCAGGTGGAGGTCTGAGGTTGGGTTGTTAGATTGTGTGGCTTTTGTCCATGGTTTCCTTATCTACCTAATGGAGACACTTGCCTCAAAGAGCTGTGGAGATAATTTCTACAATGATGAATCAAGTCAGCCTCAGCCCAAGCCACAGAGGGCCTCCATCCTCTTGGCAGAGTCTTCCAAGATGCCAGCGGGCCATGGAGGATCCAGCAGCTTTTCCAAGATCTTCAGAAGTAGCATGCTCAGTGCCAAGCCAGGTGGAGATTTCCTCCAGGTGACTCTGTAGGCTTGCCCTGGGTCACTCAGAATCCTTCTCCAAAGTTCACCTGGTGAATATACTGTCTGTCTAGTGCATGGTTCCCAAGGGTACAGGATTCATAAATGTAACACAAATTGCTAAATGGTCTTTTCATAAAAAAAAACCCTGGAGCCTGATATTGGGGTGAATGCTGAAAGATTAGAGAGACAAAGGAACAAGCCACCTCTTACATCTAGGACTCCTCAGCCTGAAAAGCTTTCCTCAGCAGAAAGACTTTAGTTCCTGTCTCCTCATGCCTTATATACCTTTCTCTGCCCACCCATATCATTTCCTGTCTTAACTTTCCTAGTGCTGGGATTAAAGGCATGTGACTCCCAAGTATTGGGATTAAAGGTGTGTGCCACCACTGCCTGGCACTGTATCTCTCCTAGACTGAGTCAATCTCATATAGTCCAGAGTGGCTTTGAACTCACAGAGATCAGACAGATCTCTGCCTTCCAAGTGTTAGGATTAAAGGTGTGTGCCATCACTGGCTGGCTTCTATGTTTAATCTAGTAGCTTGTTCTGTTCTCTGATCTTCAGGCAAATTTATTAGGGTACACAATATATCACCACACATCTCAGAGGCAACTGCCCTGGTCCCAGACTAGCTTGGATGGAAGCGGCCAGAATTTTCCCACTGGGTGCCCAAGAGCCATGGCAGGCCATCCATTCCCTGTCGACTCCCAGAAGACTCAAGAACGGGGCTTCACTCTGAGTCAACCTAAGGACGGCACTTTTAGTTAGAAATAGGCCTGTGACTCTCTCAGCCACTTGTAATGCTGGGTCACTGTGCAAAGGAGCAGGTGAGAGATGGATCACTGGGCACAGGCAGGCCTCTGGCCTGGCTCTGATATACACAGGGATTTTGATGGAATGCAGCATGGCTCTAACGGAGAGCCTAGCCTTGACATAGCATTAAAATATCTGTGTCCCCAGCATGGTGAAACATACTGCAGAAACTCAGTGTGTAGTCCATCCTCTCCTCCTACTGCCTAGCTTGCTATTGAGTGTGACTGAGGGCCCAGGGGAGCCACAGCCCAGGAAGGAGGACAAGGTGAGGCTGGATAGGGTCAGAGGACTGACTATAGAGTAGATGTCTATCTGAGCAGAACAGAGACAGATAAAGGAGATTGTCCTGGAAAATCACCCTATGTTCTATAAAAGGTGGGAACTGATAGCCTTAAAGAAGCCCAAGGCAGCAGAGGGGCCAGAAGCCCCTGGCACAGGGATCCTGGTATTTTGTGAAATCAGAACCTACAATGTGTTCCTGGTGGCCATGGTGGTGAAGGAGAGGGCTGGGGTTAGGCTGGGGGAGGAGGCTGCCTCTCCTTGAGCCTCAGTATAGGGACTAGGGATAAAATTTCACAGATTCCTCCTTCTTCCCTGGACCCTAAAATAACAAGGTGAAATATGAGAGCCTAAAGAATTCCTAGGATTCCTCCATTGCCAAATTTAGCACTGGAATGGTCCAGACAACTTATGATAGACTGATAAGGATTTCTGGTTAATGACAATAGGCCATCAATTCTTGCAAAGGCTGGCCTCCTGGTTCAAAATTATCAGGCTGGGCACAGAGAAGTTAGAGTAAGTGTCAGGAATCTGTAGTCTTCCTATTCCATATACCCATGGGCCCAGTTACAGAGTTAATCCCAGCATCCTGCTACTGGTGTAAAATAGAGATCATGGTGAGCTGATGGGAGAATAGAATCTATGCTTCAGAAGAGTGAATAGGTTGCAGCATGAGAGAGCTAGACAAAGTAGTGAACTCTGCTGAACATTATGGTAATGAAGTAGAGCCTGAGCCCTACTTCATAGAAAGACATAAAGCACTGAATTCTAGACACAAGAATTTATCCCAGGGCCTAAGTGTCCTCAGGCATATCTCCATCCAGGGATTCCTAGTTTTCTATTAGAACATAGGGCTGCCAACCAGACATCTCACACAAAGAAGTCACAGAAATGGCCTGGGACAGTCCAGCAAGTGTTTAGTACAGCAATAGACAGGGGTTAAGACTATCAAATATGTAAAGTGTATTTTCAGAAGGCCACAAAGAAGAAGACACAGATGTGGCATTTTGACTCTGAATTCTACAGTCATAAGCAGCATTACTGTTCATACCAGGACTGCCTTTCAGGGATCATCTCAGTACAGACTACCTAAATCAGGGTTAGGAGACCTACCTACTTCTTTCTGTATGGCACTCCTTGATGTCCTCCAGACTCCTTTATGCTGGGGACTTTCAAAACTAAATACAGCCACACCTGCAGCATCTCCCTTTTTGAGTTCCCCTAATCTAGCCCCATTCCCATATATTGGGAATCCCCAAGAGCAGCATGACTCTGGCAGGGTGGCAAGAAATCCAAGCGTCTTTAATGATCTTCCCTAGTTGTGCATGGCTTGGCTTTCTCTCCAAATTGCCAAGGTCCTCAATTTTGTTGTCTAACTTCACTAAAGGAAGCCAGTATAGGATCCTGTCATGGGTTAAGTTCTCTGGGTGAATAACACAGAACATCAACCCAGTTGGGGATAGCTAAGAGTAGAAGATGACATGATGGGAGGACAGCAGAGAGATGGAAAGCTCATGATTGAGAAGTAAGACATCTGTGCTCAAATGTCCCTACCACGTCTTGTTTAACCCACAGTTTTGTAAGGGGTTGCCCCTCCCTTTTAGAGCTGCAGTAGAATCCCTAGACTCAGAATCAGTCCTCCCTCCCTACCCTATTCTTGGAGGTTTTGTTTCTAGTCTCTGTTCTCTGCTATATAGCAAACATCAGGAAAACAGCAGTGAATTTGATCTTGGTCACCATTCCACCTCGAACGTCTAACATACAGCCAACAATCATTATAAGAATTGAGGCATGACTAGATTTATGGAATGAAAAAAACATATTTGCTACTCTGTAGAGACCTGCATGCACTATAAGGAACCCTCTTATGGAAGCCCAGTGGACCAAGTGCAAGAACAAGAACCAAGGCTTCTAACCTTATCTTCCTGAGACCTCCAGTGTTAGTCTCCCCAGATTTATTTGGCTAAGCCAGCTTCTTTTTTTTTTCTTTCTAAATTTGATGTTTGTTATTGCTGTCTTCCATGGTGTTTTCCCCTTTCAACATACTACAGTAACTCTTGAAATTGTCAGGTCAGGCCCAAAGGGTCAGCCAACTTATCACTAACTCAACCTAACTTCATCTAAGTTTAGACCCCCATCAAAGCATAGCTCCTATAGGCTAACCTGGCTGTCAGTATGGAAGGTGCTTAGGAAGTCAGTACTCCACAATCCTGGGTTAGTGTACACCTGGGTTTGCATTTGGGAATGAGTCTAGTGTTAAAGATGCTGGGATGGTGCATGGAAAGTGTTAGAGTGTAGTGGTCTGGAGACTTCACCATACAAACAGGTGGGACTACCTCATCCATCCAACAGGATTGAGCACACATGCCTGGGGAACATACAATAAGCTTTATTAGGCAGGAAAGATCCCTGCCCATGTAGGTGCCAAATCTGTTATGACTTTGGGGAGTATCTTCTGTCAGTGCAAGACCTTGGCATAGGGGAATATACTAGTCCCTAAATCCAAAACTACATTCCAGGCTGCTACCACAGATAGACCTTAGCCTGTCAGTGGCCAGGTCACATTCAAGTAGCAAGAGCTACCTGAAGCTCTGCTGCCTATATCTGGTTCTGCCTTTGTCACTGGCTAGCCTCTGTCTTTGGGTGTGTTTCTTACCCTCTTTGTGCAACAGTGAAAAGGGTTGTAGGGTTACTGTAAAGTTGACATTAGTGTGATGGTCATGTCTATATCTCAACTTAGTTATGTCCTGGTGCCCAATGAACCCATCAAACACTAGTCTAGAAATGGTTATGAAAGTATACTTTTGCTTTTGTAAGCACCTGCAACTGGTTGACATTACAAAATGGATAGTACCCTTAGCAGTTTGGTTATCCTCAACTGATTCACTTAAGGCTTTAAGAGTAAACCCTGAGGTCTCCAGTAGGAAGAAGTTTGCCTCAGAACTGAAGAATCTAGTTATGTCTGAGTTCCCATCTAGCCTCCTGCTCTACAAATTTCAAATTTGCCAGCCACACAATTGTACAATCTAATTCCTTTAAATATATCTGTATGTTTCTCTGGAGAACCCACCTGATACACTGAGCAAGTATAAGGTGCTTCCAATGGCATGTGGTACATTAGTGGGATACAGATGTGTTTGTCCATAAAGTCCATGCCTAGCATCTTAGGCAGGACCAAGTTAGGAGAGAGCCATGCCTCACAATTTACTCATCCCCAAAAAGGCCTCTGAATCCAGATGGGTTCTTTGCTTAGCTGGTTACTAAACAGAACATTCCCAAATCTCAGGAAATGGAACACTGCAAATAAAGAGCTGTTGCCACCACCTTTGTCTTCCTTGAATGTGCCATCCAATTTCCCAGTAAGCTGGTTCAAATGCAGATTCTAGATTGACAGAGTGGGGAAGGAGCTTAACACTGAGTTTCTAACAAGCTCCCAGGGAATATCCAGGGGACAGAGCCTGGAATTGCACTCTAATCAACCTTGCACTGGACAACACCCTGCTGAGAGGCTCTGGAACCACCCCTTTCACTCTTAATAACTTGAGTAGGCAAGATGGCCTTGGGTAAAAATGACCTTGTCAATTCTTGGATCTCAACATTTGTAAAGTGGGGGGTTGAAGTAGACCTGTGGACAAGACAATTCTTTGAAATTCTACTTCTGTCTGACACTCTGCAAAGGGATTTTTTTTTTTGTAATTATAGGTGGGAAAATCATTTAACACATCTCCCTCCAGAAAATTCAAAGCATACATTGAAAGTAAAGGTCCTAAGAAGTCTGCTGAAAACAGAACTGTGGAACACTACTTAACCTCCTAGCTCCCAAATTATTGTTGTTTTTATTTTGGCAGATTGAACTTAGGACCTAACACATTCTGGGCAAGCAGTCCCCCACTAATCTACACCTCCAAATTATTTTTGATGTCAGAATCCTTGTTTCTCTGAATAGCTATCCACATCTGGTGAAAGTCATGTACGGTAGAAGACATTTCTAGAAATATTGCTCTTGACAGATTTTTAAAGTCCTTTCAAATTCAACAGGCTTATTATTTTCCACAAGAGTCACAAACCTGTAGGGTTCCTATTCATTTCACCCTTTTGTTGGGATACTATGGATCGTAAACTGAATTCTGGCTGAGTATACATAGCTATGACCAAAACCTCCTTGACAGTGGCATAGAGACATGGAAGTAACAACCATTTGAAGGTCTAGACTTGCTTCTGACTGAAGATAAGCTGCAACAAGAAAGGTTGGGGGATTACAGAACTTTTCTAAAGACCCACCCCCCAAAAAGCTATGGGATTTCTATCTAGAAAAATGTGTGGAAACGCACATGTACCCATATGCACAATGTTCTGCACTAAAATCCAGGGGTCTCACAGGTAAGTTGAAGCCCTCCCTTGACTTCCTAAAGATGACTAATCTTAAGAAGCCCTGGAATGGCCTGGGGCTTTCTGACACCATTGATCTCCAAGAAAGTTGAGATGTTTTACTTGCCTAGTGTGAAGTAAAAAGGGCCAGAAGGAGAAAGTAGGGTCAGTTCTGCCCTTTAGAAATGCCATTCTAACAGGGCCCTAGGACAAGCACTTACTGTCTTCTGGCCATGGCTAAATTTGGAAAGCAGCAAAAGTTACAGGAGTACATTGGCTAAGAGGGCCAGTCTCAGGCTGCTTACTGAGAGGTTGGAGAATGGTCGGTATTAATCACAAAGATAGCTTCTTAGAGGTGGGGCTTCAGACTGCGATTTGAAGAATGTGGGTTGTGGCTTGGGGGATCTAAGACCAGTTGTTGTTTGCATGAGGAGCAGTTTAGTCAGAAGTTTGGAGATGGAAAGGGGGTACATTTGAGGGGGGTACAGTAGGAAAAGAAGCCAAATGCAAGTCAAATGGAGGGTACATGTACACTTGCTGCCTGCAATTGTGACACCAACTCTGCATTCAGACAACATCCACAGACTATGCAAAGGCTGCAGAAGTCTAACCCTACAGGCAGGTAGGGCAGGTGAAGCTCCCATCTCAATCTCTCTGGAATTCCCCACAGCAGCTGCCCCGAGCCTTCCCCATGAGCCTTCTCTAGCCCCAGCCTCCCCGACCCACCCCTACTATCCCAGCAGCAGCCTCAGCTCAGAGTTTGTGAAGGAGACTGAAACTTCCCTTGGAGGTTTCTATCCTCACATCATCCCCCATGTTTCCACACACTTTCTTGCTCTTTCCCTTCTTTTTCTCCAGTTTCAGGGAAAGTAGAGTTGCTCTCTCCCTAGCAGATAGCCAGTATATTCCCTGGATCTTATACTCAATTTTGTCCTGTAAGAGTGTTCCAGTCTGGCCATCTCTACTTTCTCCACACCTCAAGCCATTCCAGCCTCAGCTTCTGAAGCTGAAACATCCAGTGACCTTTCAAATACCCTTTTCCCCATACCTACAGAAACATTTCCTCACATACTAACCCCTACCTACCTCTTTCTACTCATGGTCCCTACATCACACAAACCATTCTTGCTAAGTAAAGCTCTCCCCCTAGACTCCTGAGGGTTACTCTAATCTTTAACATTCCTGTTGCCCTGGGAGCAAGCCTGCATGGAGCAATGTAGTGAAGTCAATATAAGAATGTAACATATGAGACTGGGAAATAGTTCAGCTGATAAATCATTTGCCACACAAGCACTAGGCCTTAAATTTGATCCCCAGTACTCAAGTGAAAAAAGAAAAAATAGGCATGGTGGTGGTGGTGGTGGTGGTGGTGGTGTGTGTGTGTGTGTGTGTAAAATTCCAGAACTGTGGAGGCAAAGACAGGCAAATATGTGTGATTTTGTGAGCTCCATGCCAATGAGAAAACCTGCCCCCCAAAAAAGAAAAAGTGACAATGAGAACAAGGTAGATGACCTCTGAGTGTTAACACCAAAGATTGACTTCTGTCCTTACACACATGCACACACACACACACACATCAAAGTAACATACAAATTTATGAAGGGCTCTATATTTATAGCAAACAAAACCAGCATGGTACTAACACAAAGCCAGAAAGAGATCATTGGAATAGAATATAAAGCCATGCAGCCCCAACCATATAATTTTTGACAAAGATGCCAAAAATATACATTGGAGAAAAGATACAGCCTCTTCAACAAATGGTGCTGGAGAAACTTAATATCTGCATACACAAAAAAATGAACTAGATCCCTATTTCACCCTGCACAAAAAATCAACTCCAAATTAATAAAACTTAAGACTGAAACTCTGAAACTCTTGGAGAAAAAAATAGGAAAAACATTTCAAAATATAGGCACAGGCAAGGACTTTCTGAAAAGGATCCAATTGTTCAACAAATAATGCCAACAATTGATAAATGAAATTTTATGAAATTAAAATGCTTTTGTGAGGCAAAGGAAATAGTAAAGTGAAGAGACAACGTAAAAAATGGGAGAAATTTTTTCTAACTATACAACTGGCAGAGGACTAATATCTAAACTATACAAAGAACTAAATCTTTGGCTAAAGAGATGACTCGACTCAGTGGTTAAGAACACTAGCTGCTCTCTCAGAGGACATAGGTTCAATTCCCAGCACCCATGTGGCAGCTCATAACTGTTTGTAACTCTAGTTCCAAGGGAACCAATTCATTCTTCTGGCCTCCACAGGCAACACACACATATGGTATATAGATATACATGCAGACAAAAAACTCATACACATAAAATAAAAATATTAGATACATATTTTTATAATAAATTTTAAAATGAAATTTATTCTAAATTTAAAAAAACTACCAAGAAATAAAACAACCCAGTCAATAAATGAGCTAGTGAAATAAACCTACAATTCTCAGAAAACGAAATATAAATGGTCATGAAACAGGAAAAAATAGTTCAACTTCACTTGCCAATAAAAAAAATTAAAACTACATTTATATTCCATCTCACCATAGTCAGAATGATAATCATTAAGAAAACTAATAAAAAGTACTAGTAAGGATGTGGATGAAAGAGAAATCCATGTTCACTTCTAGTGGGTATGTAAACATGAACCCCTATGTAAGTCAGTATGAAGTTTCTTCAAAAAATTAAAATAGGTCTACTATATTAGATCAGCTATATCATGCCTGTGTATTTGCCTAAAGGATCCTAAATCAACATATCACAGAGACAGCTGCACATCAATGTTTATTGCAGAGCTATTCATAATAGCTAAGTTATGAAACTAACCTAAGTGTCCATCAACAGAGAAATGAATAAAGAAAATGTAATATATTCACAATGATATTTGGTGCAAACAATGATATTGTTTTTAAGGAAGTTAATATAACTAGAAATTATCATATCTAAGTTAATTAAGTCAGAGTCAAAGACAATATCACATTGTCTATCATGTAGATCCTAGTTTTTATATAGATACTTAAAATCGTTTATGTACATATGATACAAAAATAGAAGTGATGAAAGGAAGTGGTTGGAGATGTAGGGATGGAAAGCTAGGAATGCAGAGGAATATGGTTAAAATACATTATAAATTTGCATGAAAATGGCCCTATGACACTCAGTACTATGTTCAATGTGAAAGGAAAAATAATGTTTTTACTTAGTGGGCTGCCATGGAAGACTGCTTAAACATTCAAGACTGTCTACAAAGCCACTTACAATGCATTTCAAGATTGTCTATGAGATTTTAATACACCCAGGTGCCAATGTGCACAATTCGAGTGCTGAAAGAGGTCCCTCAATGAGCTATCTTGACATCCAAGAAACTCAAGGTCAGGAGGTGAAAAGCAAGCCTTTGAGGAAGTAGTGGGAGTCTTTATAGAACTTATCAGAATAGCAGGGCCTACACTAGGGACATATTAGTCTATAAGGTTCTGAAGTGAGGCACAAAATATATCTGATGGCTCATTCCTTCTACTACTCAGTTGTTTTTTTTTTTTTTTTTTGGTCTCCTTTTTTATTCCTAGCCCCCTTCATACAATATGGTGTCTCCATAATTGAAAACCAAAATGTCCTCACATCTTCCTTAAGACATGTGAGGCTCAAAGCTAATTTACCCCCTAAGGCCAGTTTGAAATGATAGCCAACTAAAGTCTCTACAGACAATTAATGCTAGAGAGTTCATGAGAAAGCGATGATCTCTGATACTGCTACCTATATCTGAGCCAAAATTCATGATCACCTTCACCTTCAACTTTGCAAGTGTTCTTCCCTTGTCTTCTACTGTGACTGCTCTGTGTTGCTTATATATTCAGGCTTATATACTCCTCAAGGAAACAGAGTCCTTAATCACATTGCATTTGTTGGGTTATGGCTTGTGCAATTATACATCCACTCCTCTTGTACACAGAACTAAGAATATTCTCCTACTGAATTCCACGAGCTCTAAATATATTTCTCCCTGCCCCCACTGGATGTAACTAACCCTAATCTTCCCTTTCTTCTCCTTCTAGTTTATGAGCATGAGAAAACAAAACTGACTAAATGGTTACTTTAACTTCAAATTCAATGGAATCTTTACCCCTAGTATAAGTTTTTCCAACCAACAAACCAGAATTTCTCATCTTCCAGAGACTAAGCTTTCAGGGACAGTGTGACAATTAATCTCAATTGTCATCTTATAAGGTTTAAAATCACCTGGAAGACTAGCCTCTTGTTATGCCTGTGGGAGGGGGAGATTATCTTGATTAGGTTAATTTAGGTGGGAAGATCTACCCACTGCAGGTGACACCATTTTCTAGGCTTGGATCCTGAACTTCTTAAAAGGGGAAAGTTAACTGAGCAGCAGCATTCATTGCTCTTTTCTACTTGATTTTGGATGTGATGTGACCAGTTACTTCAAGTTACCTGCTTTCCTTAACATCCCTGCCATGATTGACTATGATATTGAATTGTGAACCAAAATAAATCCTCTCTCCCTTATATTACTTTTGTCAGAGTATCTTATCATGGCAAGAGGAAAAGAAAGTAAGATAGATAGATAGAAACTAAACATTCTTAAGCAGGTCACTGGGGGTTAATGAGAAAATCCATTCATACATCCACCCCTTGATCTGTGAGATCTACTCTTAGAAACACAACAGCATATATGAGTGCCTTAGTCAGTGCTCTATTGCCATGAAGAGACCTATGACCAAGGCAACTCTCATGAAATAAAGCATTTAATTGGGGGCTTGTTTACAATTTCATAGGTTTAGTCCATTATTATCATGGCAGAGAGCATAGAAGGTACTGAAGCAGTACGAGAGAGAGAGAGAGAGAGAGAGAGAGAGAGAGAGAGAGAGAGAGAGAGAGAGAGAGCGCTCCAGGACCTGGGACAATTTTGAAACCTCAAAGCCCACTCCCAGTGACACACTTCCTCCAACAAGACCATACCTCCTAATTTTCTAATCCTTTCAAATAATGCCACTCCCTGGTGACTAAGCATTCAAATATATGAGCCTATGGGGGACAGTCTTATTCAAACCACCACAATGAGTTATTTGATCCATGAGTTGGCTAAGTTCCATGAGAAAGCGACACAAACTCACAGTGAAATGCCATCCATGATGACATCTTAGATAAACCTTTAATAAACTATTCTATTAGGCATATGAATACTGAGTGATTGGGAAGAGGGTAATATTAGTGACTCTTGTCTCTATTATTATACTTCCTTTGCCATAAAGTGTGCCACTTGATCTGACGCAACACTGTGGAGAACAGCACAATACTGTGTGTAGATTTGGCATTCTGTAGGTGCTGGCACAATGGTGATGATGAAGCTACCATGGATATGAAGGGTGAATTAATATGTGTAGTAGGCATAAATTACATTAAAGACTGATTTTTGTCCTTTCTAAAGTGAAAGAGACCCAATTTATACAACCACCAAGTGCCTAGTTTGTTCTCTACCTGCTGGCAGGTAGACACACAATGCTAGTACTACAAGATCAGTCTTGATGAGAAAGAAGAAACATGATGCTGTTGGCTTCACCCTAGGATCTATCACTGCCACATGAATACTTTATTCATGTTTAGGCACTTCCTTATAGCTGAAATATCCTTTTCTGGAGGGAGGAAAGTAGAACACACAACATACAAGACTTCAAGAACTCCTACAACTTACAAGGCTCTCTAAGAAAGTTGGATGATTCCCAAGGCAAACTTAGGAGATAGCTTCCAAAATAATGGTGTTTACTGCCAAGCCTGGCAAACTGAGTTTGATCCTCTGAATCCATATGATATAATGAGTCAATTGATCTCCACAAATTGTCATTCAACTTCCACATATTAACACACACACACACACACACACACACACACACACACACACACCACTAATTAATTGATTAATGTAATTTAAAAGACTCACATGTCCCCCCTCAAGTAGAAACAATGTAACAATTCTGGGAATGAACACAGAATGAGTTGTCTTCAAGTTGTGCAAAGAGCCACAGGGATGCAGCTTCCATTCTCTATGCTACCTTAGGCTTCTCAATAATATGGCTGCCTTTGAGTCAACTGGACTCCTCTAAGTAGCTTATCACCCATGCTCCCATAATTTAAGCAGCAAACTCATTGCTTCAACAATCTAGAGTTAGGTGAAATCTTTTCTTTGGTCTGTTGGTGCTCTATCTGTAGTGAATATATTTGTTCACATCTCCTCTAAATGAGTCATGCAACAATGGATCTAGTGCACCAAACCTGGGGAGACATTTACTCTGACAGTCTGTTTTGATAAAAAAAAAAAAAAACTCATCAATGACAAGATTGTCCTGCCTACCTAGTGAGTGTGGCTGTGTGTGCTGAGGCACAAAGAACCCCAAGATGGTACCCACTGTCATAGGCTCATCCAGGCATTCTTCTCCAGACATTCGAACCTCACTTTATAAGAATGTTTCTCGTAGGCCCCTAGTTAAGTATTATTTTTGTTTGTTTTGACTCCTGTAACAAAGTTCTAAAGACTGCATAGCTTATACATATATTGGTTTATAGTATCTGGAGGTCAGAAGTCTGATATCAAGGCATTAGGGGTGTTGGTTGATCCAGAAGACTATATGGGAGATGTTTGTTCTTACTCTCATTGGCTCACAGGTGACCATCTTATCCTTGTATGTCTTCATATTGTCTTCCTTCTAAATGTATCTCTGTGCCCAATTTTCTGTTTACACTGGCATTGCTTATGTTGAGTTAGGACCCATCTTACTCCTGAATGGGCTTATCCTAACTAATTGCATGGGCAGTGACCTCATTTCCAAATAAGGTCATGTTCTAAAGTACTAAAGCTTAAAGCTTGAATCTATGAATTTGAAGAAATAGGTATGAATCATTCTATGACAACATGCTAGGACAATTGTCACTGCCCAGTGATGCATCCTTTTAAAGACCTTTTCTCCTTCTATAACCAGTTGGTCACCAACACTAGTGATTTTAACTCTACCCCAGAAGGGTATTTCACTTTACCACTGTCCTCTCAGCCATTTCAGAGAGATGGAATGTAACAATAGCTCCAAAGGGACTTTTACCCATTTGTTGTACTAACCTATCTGAGAACCAAGCCCAAATTATTCTATCCTCCATCTGTTGGTTATAGGAAAACCCTATAAATCATAAATGTGAGATGAAGGAAAGGTACATTAACAAATGTAGATGACATATATCTATATTACCTGCTTCTATGATGTACTTGACCCTATAGATCTTTCTTGGATCCAGAGTGAAGTTACTGCTTTTCCAACACAATGGATTCCTAGTGTAATTGCCTGACCTTATAACTTAATGTGTCTGATCATCTAGCTTGTGATGAGCAAGTGCAATCTTTTACTCAGGGTACCATGTCAAACATTAATTATCCACCAGGGCCAAGTAGACACCCAGGAAGTGTTTTAAAATAAGAGAACAATTCTATGCCACAATAACTGTGATGCTACAAAATCCTGGAAGGCTTCATTCTGACTCTCTTGCAGCTGGCCAAACAATACACATAGATTTTCTAACACAATTGTATCTAAGGTGTCCCTCTATCAATTGATAGAATAGCTTGCATTTTAGTATAGACCCATTACAGGACTCCATTGCATCCCTCTCCAGGTGCCTTTGGCTATAGATGAGCTACTTGAATCTGAGCCCCTTGGTCTCAAGCAAATTGATCAAGCTCCACAGACAGGATGCCTTCAATTTGCTCCATCCCACAACCCTGGGAAAACCACAATTGAAAATCAATAATCACTAATAAATCATTAAGTAATGTTACATTGACAGGACTACCACTTCATTAGTAGAAACAATCCCTGAGCATAAAGCAAGTGGCATTGGCATGAAGTTTGGCAGGGGACAGGAAGTTCTGGCCTCTGTCAAGGGTAGGAAATGCTCTGTTTGTTGTTTGCCTTGCTGAAGAGAAATGTGTCCCCTTGTGGCTACAGCTGCTTAGTGTTCCAGAGGTGTCTTTGAGGCTTCTGCTCTTTCCCTCCAGCCTGTGCTTAGGCTTGCAGAACCTTCTTGAGGTTCCTTTTCTGATTCTCCTAGTCATAAGACATTCATAGAGTGGTATAGTTCAATGGTTCCTGTAAGATAGCATGTTGCCATTCTTGCTCTTTAAGAAAAGGGAGCATATGTGTCTGGCTGTCACTTCACAAACAGGCTAGGACATAAAATGAACATCTACGGGTCAAGGATATGGGCAGGAGCAGGACAGTAAACAGCACCCCCTTCTAGATTCCCATTGCAGTTGTCAGTGTGGCACCTTATCAAGCTTGGATTTTCAGAATTCTACAATCAGAAACCAAGGTCTTCTTAGCTAGGTAGGTATTTGCCACCCACCAGGTCCAGAAGATTTGATTACTATGACCCATTTGTTTTGCCTCCAGTGCAATGTGATGCCAACCTGTTTGATCCAGCACTGGGCATAAAGTTTCAGGCATACAGGATTGAGATGGAAATTTGGCTGCTGCAAAGGCACCAATTTTACCTTCTTCTCTGAATCTCTTTTCTCTGAACCACAAGGACATTTCAGTCCCATGTAAGATGTGCAGTCTCTTCCTCCTGGCTACTGCCCAATACCATAATTTCCCATATAGTGCCACTTTGGAAGTGCTTTGAGTAACATCTCAGAGGTACAAAGGCTTCTCTGCATTCCAGTTTCAAGGTACTAACATGGTGATGTACTCACAAAGGATGCTCACAGAAATTCAAGTACCTTCTGACCTTACTTGCCGCTAACTCAGGAGAAAGAGCCAGAAAGACAGAGGTCCCAGTCCATAAGGAAAAATAAAATTAAGAACCCAGAGTACCTGTTCAGATCCTAAATCTTGCTATCACATTGGGCTGGCATCACTTCACGTCTGGCACCAACTCTTTGCCATATACTGAAGTATTTACTGAAGTCATGCCATGGACAGAACAGGGGTGAAACTTACTTTCTGAAGTTTTGTTCCAGGCCAGACAAGCAGAATTCAGCAGCAGCAGGTGCTAGAATACCTAGTCAAGCCCTGGCTATCTCTGAGTAATGGCTACCATTTGGCAGATACAAACACATTGAGTTTTCCCATGCTAACTCTGTAAGGTAGCCCCAGTAGCCCCATGTTACACATAAGGAAACATAATTACAAAAGAGGTAAGTATGCTACTTGAGGTCACATAGTTTATAAATACCAAAGCCTGGAGACTGAGGACTTGCTTTTTCATTGTGCTGTTATCCTACATAAGGCCTGTGCCATTGTCCAATAAGCTAATAACTGTGAGGTGTCAGCACCTGTGGCTAAGGATACCTCCTGGTTTCAAGCATGTGACATAAGTTGTCTCCGATGAATGATACATTTTTTTCATTCTACCTCCTCTTCCTAAAAGTGGAAAACCTGTCTAATGCTCTGCAAATTGTAAGTGTTCAGGAAAGGTTCCTTTGTGCATTTGACAAACCACTAAGATAAGGAGGCATTAATAATTACCCATTCCTATATGGCCAAGACATGATCAAGAAGCACCTAAAAGAGCACCATTCTACAGAGGCAACAGGAGGATCAGCAGTTAGAAACAGGATAGTGGCTACCCTGACAATGGCACAGGTGCTAGAAGGATCTTTCACCAACTGGGGAGCTCCTTCCCCTGGAGCAGATGGGGGAGGGGGTCAAAGAAAGCCTCTGAGATGTGGAGCTAAGGCTCCACCCAGGACTCAATAACTACACTTATGTGCCACAGTGATCAGAGAAAGAAGGCCCCTTGATGCCTGGAGAGAACAACTTGTGCATGGCATGGATGTATGAAAGAACAACCTAGCCGGGCGGTGGTGGCGCATGCCTTTATCCCAGCACTTGGGAGGCAGAGGCAGGCGGATCTTTGTGAGTTCGAGGCCAGCCTGGTCTACAGAGTGAGATCCAGGAAAGGCACAGAGCTACACAGAGAAATCCTGTCTTGAAAAACCAAAAAAAGAAAGAAAGAAAGGAAGGAAGGAAGGAAGGAAGGAAGGAAGGAAGGAAGGAAGGAAGGAAGGAAGGAAGGAAGAAAGAACAACCTACTTCAGAACAATTTGAGATTTGCTGTGTCCATCATGTGGGTTGCCATTATGAAGGCTGAGGACAAGCCTGAAGGGCAGAATATCAAGCCAAAGAGGTTATTTCTCAAACCTTGACACTGGATGAAACCTGACCTGCTAGATTTTAGACTTTCTCACAAGCAAGTTCCTTTTTCGTCCTTCCCACTTCTTTATTTAGATTGGGAATCTATCTTATGCTTGTCCTACTGTGACATCCTGGAAGCAGGTAACATACTGCTTGGTGTCACAGGCTCACTGATGGAAAGTAATTTGGGAGCAGGATGGGTTAACTATACCCCAAATATCACCTTCACCCTTAGTCTAACTGAGAGGATATTTGGGCAAGAGTTTGGAGTGCTGAAATGAGTTGTAGCTCTGGGAGATGTTAAGATGGAGTGAATGTACTTTGTGAGAAAGATATTAACTCTTGAAAGCCAGGTGATAGCCTGGTATAGACTGAATTGTGCCTCCCCTGTTCATATGTTGAACTGCTAACCTCACTTCAGTACTTAAGCATATAATCTTCTTGGAAGTAGGGACATTACATATGTAATTAATTAAGATGAAGCCATTTGAAGTAGGAACCATCCCAAATTCCAGTAGGTCTAGTGCCTTTTATAAAAATGGGAAATGTGAACACACAGATGTGCTTTGAAGAAAGATGAGCTAAAAGACATAGGGATAATCTAGCCATCTTCAAGCCAGGGAGGGAGATCTAAAACAGATTCTCCCTTACAGACCTCAGAAAGAATAACCCGAACACTATCTTCATCTCATATATCAAGCCTCCAAAACTGTGAGACAATGTGTTTTTGTTGTCTTATCCTCCACCCCACACCAGACTGTGGTACTTTTATTGTAGAAGCCTAGAAAATTAAGACAAATTTTGGTATTTTGCAAAAGGACCATATTAGATGGAGAATACATGTTAAACAAAGCAGTGAGACTTCAGTCTGGAAGGTAATAAGTTGCTGTTGATTTATTTTATTCATATAAAGATATGTATTCTAAAAATTAACCAAAGTATCTATAAAAAGGCTGCACTAGAGGAGACAAGACTGGAGGTAGGGAAACTAGTTATAATGTTGTTACTTTGTCTAGAACAGCAGTTCTCAACATTTCTAATGGTGCAACCATTTGAAATGGTTCCTCATGTTGTGGTAACCCCCAACCATAAAATTACTAACATTGATACTTCATAACTATAATTTTACTACTGTTGTGAATCATAATGTAAATAATTGTGTTTTCTGATGGTCTTAGGAAACCCCTGTGAAAGAGTCATTTGACCCCATTCTAGCTGGTCTAGAAGAAAGTATATGGCTACCTAAGTTAATCACCATAATAGTTAAAGACAGTGGTGGCACTCTTGTTTTTACAACTAGTGATCATTTATGTAGTTATGTAACATTCTGAGAAATGTCTTGTTAGGTAATATGGTCAATCTAGCATCACAGAATGTACTTACTTACACAGACCTACAAGGCATTAGGCCCTACAGGTCTAAGGAACATGGTATGTATATACTATATAACCTATTGTTCTCAGGGCCATAATAATCTTCACAACATGAAATCAAGCACAAAAGAAAATGATGCAATTAAGAATTGGGAAAATCAGGAAAAGCATTAAGTTGTATAATGTAACAGATTGGTTTTTACAGTAAACTGTTATTTTTATAAGTAGGAGTACACTCTAAACTAGCAATTGCAAGTATGAGAAATGGGAGCTGGGGAAATAGCTATAGTGCAATGTTTGTCTAGCATGCACAAAACCCTGGGTTTGACCACCAACACCACCACATAAAAAACAGATATGGTGATGCACACATGTAATCCTAGAACTGGGAAAACAGAGGCAAGCAAATCAGAAATTCGGGATCATCCTTGGCTACATTTTAAGCTTGAGGCCAGCCCAAGCCACATGAGACTCTCTATCAAAAAATATGATAAATGCCTAATCATATATTATCAAATATTTTGCACTATATGGAACTGTCTACACGTTTCTGTGACTGGCAATACAGCTCATTTGCTTGCACAAGCATCACCACAGACATATGAGTAATGCATTGAACTACAGTGTTATTGGTGATTTTGATGTCTCTGGGGGTTATGAACTGTCAGCTCAAGTATAATATTCCAGAGACATGCTGTATATTAGTTTGGTCACTGACCTATATGGCCCATGGTCATACTGTCCTAGGTGATTGACTTATATTATTGTATTTAATTATTGTAATGCTTTGATGTGGTGAACACTATTATTTTCTCCATTTCACATGCTAGTAAACTTGTCCAGGCCACAGTTACTCAGCTGTGGAACCAAGATGGGCACTAGTCCACTTGGTTACATGTAATGATAGATGGGTATGTGTTTATCAACCCACTCTAATTTGTAGCAAATGCCAATTTCTTGGTGTAACTATTTCTACCACAACCAATTTCAAGCTACCAATGTCTCATCAACAAGCTGACAAAATTTCTGCAAATGTGACAGCCCTTTGTCATAAGCTGAGGCAGGCCTGTCATTGAAGCACCAGGCATAGAGCCCTAAATGTGAAAAGTGTACTTTACTTGCATTCTCCCCATGGAGATTTGTGCTAGTGAAGTGGTATTGAGGCTGCTCCATCACAGACTGCTTACTACATTCAAATCCTGACTCCATGGTGACAATGTGATATCAGATGCATTGACTAACCTCTCTGAGCTTCAGTTTGCTCAGCTCTGAAATTAGATGTTAGGGGATTTTAGTGAGCTCACTAGATGGGAGGCACAAGGCCTGACACATAGTAGGTATGTCCTCAAGTTTCAGTTTCTTCTGATTGTGTTTTGCACTTGGGTCACTTGGGGCACCATGTCTGGATTTCCTCTCCAGACTTCTTAGTCAATATTTCTCCTGGTATTGGGTCATATTAACCTTCTTCATGGTTGTGATGATGGGGCAGCAGCAGCTGAGCTGGTTGCCAGGACAGCCACAGGCCAGAGTTTTGCTGTTTTGTTCCTTTTTAAAAAAAAAATCACAAAATCACAATGGTCTGAAGGGTACTAGAGCAGTGGATAGAGCTTCTTCCCATGTGGGGCCCTGCCTGTGCTGTTGGGGAAAATGTTGTAGCATGAAAATTAATAATTAGTAAGCCATCTGCATACTTTTGTCTACACAAGTGCCTTAACACTATCTTTCAGTTTTCTGTATGGTGCTGGAGGATAGCTTCCAGCTATCTAGATCTATGTTAATTCCCTAAATTGTTTACCCATGCCTGTTTCAAGGGCTGTTTCCCTTTCCTATCTATGTTTTAATAATTTACCTATGGCAATCTGGGAAGATGAGTTCATGGTAAGCAAGGAGTAGAGGGAAAAATTGATATGTAGCCACCATTTCCTGGCTTTATGGTGAAATCAATGCAAGACATTCCATAACTCCTTAATTAATTGTTCACTTGCTAAAGTGTTTTTTTTTAACTAAATGTTTTTAATTTTTAAATCAGTGGAGTATCCAGGAGATTACAATCAATGTTTTAACCATTTCCTATTTATTTCCACTGTGTTTCTTAGAAATGCTTACTACCAACAATGTTCCAGAGAAAATTTAAATTGCTTAAGAACTCAGGGATGAGAAAGAGAGAATTCAATTTGTTTCCTTGGGACTTCCTTCTACTGTACCAGGACATAATTTCTGATGTCCTCCATGGTGCCAGATTCTGCCTTCTCACCTGACACACTCTCATCATTTGCCATATATCCAAGGCACTTATAAAGAACCCAGGAATCATAGGTGGTTTGGACTTACATGGAGAGTCTGAGTTGTCACTTGAATGTGCTGCATTTTGTTCTGTTCAACACCAGCCTCCTGCCTCTATGGGTGTTTGGGATAATAATCACAACAGCACCCTCTTATGTAAGAGCTATGGAGCAGTGTCTTGGTCCCTTTCATGTTACTGTGATAAAGCGTGTGACAGAAACAACTTTTACGAATATTTTAGCTTAGTGTTTCTTAGGGTTAATTCACTCCATTGTTGTTTGTTCCAGTGTGCTTGTGTAGGACCTCAAGGCAGGGGAAATGTGTGGCAGAGGAGAGATATTAACTTTGTGGCTGACCAGGAGGCAGAGAGTTAGGAGGCAACTAGGGATAATAGATCTCTAACAGCCTCCCCACAGTGACCTGCTTCCTCTACCTAGGTCTAACCCCCTAAAGTTTCCACCATCAGTTGGGGACCAAGCATTCAAATCATCAGCTTGTAGAGGACATTTCAGATTCAAATCATAACAGCTGGGTACCCTGCCAAGTGTGGTCCACAAGTATGAGGGAACTGCAACCTTGAAATACCAAAACAAGGCAGAAACTATTGCCAGGATTTCATTTTACAACAAAAAATGTGAGACTCAGGAGATGGTACAGTTTGGATTTAGTGCCATCAGCAGTAGGGAACCATAAAAGGCTAGGGAACAAAGGAGTGCTGATGAATAGAGCAACTGGGTATGTTTTCTGAGTCTTAGTCAAAATGTGACTCCTCCCTGGTCTCTACCTGGGCAGGCCCCCCACAGAATTCCACTGGCTACCCAGTTAACTACCCCCCACCATTTGTCATGTGAACTTTCAATCACTTGGCATATGTTCACAGGAATATGATTGAATAATAGGTGGCTGCTGATTGTTTTAAAATCCATGAAGGTCCAGGTTTGGGTCAGACCAAAGGCAGGGCCTATATATGCCTTGGCATAGTGCCTCTAGACTCCAATATCTCATCCTTAACCCTTTGACAGTGTCTCAGTAGAAGAGCCAGGAGCTTTCTGGGGGTGGGGACTCAGTTCCTTGAGACTTCTATGGGATTCTTCTCTTTGCCTATACCCACAAACCAAGACTGTCTCTACTAAGCGGGTAGCTGCACACTAAGCTATGAGACTCAGTTTCTTACTGCTCTGCCACTTTAAGATGTGAGCCACTAGACACATGCCTTTACCTTTCTGAGTCTACCATTTCCTTATATATAACCTGGTACACATATTCCTGCAGGTAAAGCAAAGTATCTAGGAAAATGGAGGGACGTAGCTAGGGTTTTCCTGCCTGGCCCACAGTCAGGACAAATCTTTGTCACCTGCCAGTCCCACAGTCGCTCAGACCCAACCAAGTAAAGACAGAGACTTATATTACTTACAAACTGTATGGCCATGGCAGGCTTCTTGCTAATTGTTCTTATATCTTAAATTAATCCATTTCTATAAATCTATAGCTTGCCATGTGGCTCATGGCTTACTGGCATCTTCACATGCTGCTTGTCATGGCAGCGGCTGGCAGTCTCTCTCTGCCTTTCTGTTCCCTCCTTTCTCCTCTCTGTTAGTCCTGCCTATACTTCTGTCTGGCTACTGGCCACTCAGTGTTTATTTATACAGAGCGATATCCACAGCAGAGGGAAATATGCTGTTAGCTTAAAACTTAGGACTGCATTTTGGATGGCGAAAGAATTGTGGGTGTCTTCAACCATCTACTGAGTGAAGAGAACTCCTCCTGCTTTTATTAACCTTGGAAGTGCCCTAGATGACAACCATGGTGAACTTATGTTTCCAACACACCCAGGGAATCCATGTTTTCAACAGTAACTAGTAGGAGCACTCATTGTGCCTCTGTGGTTACTTGTAAGACAGCCACATACATATCTGGGCTATAGTGCCCCTTGATGATACCACTCAAGGCTGGTTCCATGGTGCTAATACAAGGCTCTTTGCCTGACCTTCATCTTTCTTAACATTTGTTTAAGCCATAGACCTCCTGAAAATGTGATGACCACTATGTGTCCCTTTTCCAGGATGTGCACAATCCTGTGGCCAGCCTACTCTCTCTCTCTCTCTCTCTCTCTCTCTCTCTCTCTCTCTCTCTCTCTCTCTCTCTCTCTCTCTCTTAGTTTCCTAGAAAGCTCCAGGAAAAACAGAATCTATTAACAGTCACTGAGTAGAGATGCCACAGTAGTTAGAGTGGGTAACACAGAGGTGCATAAAGCAGGCCCAGGGCTACCCTCCTGGGATATAACTTACAGAGGCCTGCTACTGCTAAGTGCTGGAGAGGAAACAAAGAAGGGATGGGAGAGGAAGTGCCAGAGATGGGCATAGGGCTTTGAAACATTATACAGGGTGGCCAGGTGACATTTATATTAAGACTAAAGGAAATGAGGGAACTAGC
Organism: Peromyscus eremicus; assembly: GCF_949786415.1. NCBI lineage: Eukaryota > Metazoa > Chordata > Mammalia > Rodentia > Cricetidae > Peromyscus > Peromyscus eremicus. Next base: position 128,674,193 of record NC_081439.1, read on the forward strand.
CTGTCTGGGGGAAGTGAATTCCAGCCCTAGGCAAGAGCTAGTGATAAGGACCTAAGGTGGGAAGGACCTAGCCCATTGAAGAATGGCTAGGAGGCCCATGCAGGGTGATTCCTGGTGATGGAGGAGACAGGGAGATGTGTCCCACTTGGCCATCAGAAGCCTTTCAGCTTTGTGAACTGTTATGCAGAGTCAATACAACATTTTGCACAGCAGGAAGCAAAGGAGTCTACTGGAGGGAAGAATCTAGGCAATCTTGCTCCTGGAGTGAGCCAGTAGGAGATGCAGGAGGCTGGAAGTAGAGGTTATCCACAGAGGAGCAGAGAAGATTGAGATTGTGGCTTTGTTTTGAAGCCAGAATTTCTGTGGGACTGGATGGGGAGTATGGCTGAAAGAGAAGAATCATCAAAGCCTCAAAGGAGGTGGTCTTAGATAAGTTAAAGAAATGTGTTGCCTTCAGCTGAGATCTTGAACTATGGGCTAGGCATGTTAGGAGCCTGGCTAAGTTGGGTGAAGAGAAAGCCCCTCCCATCGTTAAGTTTGTATGTCCTATGAAATGACTATTGGCCTTTTAATTAGTAGTGCCAGACAGTTAGCTTTAGGACAGGTACACAGCTGTGATCTGTGCTTCCTTCCCAAGACACTGGAGGAATGGTCATCACTGCCTTCCTGGGAGAAGCAGAGTGACTTGAGGCTTGAGTGGTACTCCACCAGGAATAGAACTCCACCTCCCACTTTCTTGGCTAGTGCACAGTTAAATGATAAGAGCCCCCATGAACAATGCTTCACAGTGGTTGGCTATCCCACTCCTTTTAACTCTCTTTAATCAGATGCTCTTTAAGAGACTTTCAAGCTCTCTCAGCCATAGGAGCCCTAGATGAGGTCTCCTCTCTGTGAATCCTGAGGATACCCTAGATTGGCTCAGTAGTAATCTATAGCCTCTGTGACAACTGCAGCTCCAAAGTAGAAAAGATTGTGCCCAGCTACAATGTATTTCTACCAAACTGCCAAGCTGAGAAACGCACCCCTTTGACCCATTGGATGATTCTTGCCTCTGGTATCCAGCATCTGTGCCTTGAGTTTGTGCCCAGACAGAGTTGAGTCATCACAGAAATTCATCAAAAGCTTAGAGGGGAGAGCTCAGCTTTGTAGCACCTAAGAAGCCCACCAGGGTATTTTTGTCGTTGTTGATTCTAGAAGTTTCGACCCCCCCCCCAGACTGTCCTATGTCCTAAAGCTATGGAGGTGATAAAAGGAGGGGCTGAGTGGGCCACAGCCACACCCCTTTATGGCTTGGGGTTCCCTCTGACAAGCAGACAAGAGCTGTAGCTACTACTTAGAGGTACTTGCAGGAGCACAGTGCTAGCTGTGGGAATGAGTCTTTGTGACATGCCGCTGCAGTGCTCAGCCCCTTCTGCCACAGCTACTGCAGCAGCAGCTGCTGCTGGTGGTGCTGCTGCTGCTGCCACCAGGAATTCTTCAGGTTAGTAACAAGCCCTGGGTAGAGTACCCTGAAGAAGGGGGCAGCCAGCTACCAGAGAGCAGAGATGGAAGTCTCCAGCCTCGGCGCCAGGGTAGAAAGCACATTGGCCCACCAGGCAGTTAATTTACAAGCAACTCATGCTACTGCAAACCCCACAAGTGTTGGTCCTGTGATCAACTCCACCATCAGCAGCTAGTCCAGTCTAGCTTGAGCATGGTCTTTGGGCGCAGAGAAAGAGACAGAGAGAGCAATAGAGAGACTGTGGCCAGCGAGCCTGAGTTCCAGGATAAGCTTACTGGCAGCTAGAACAACTATCAGCAGTAGAATTGAGGACAGGAGGGGGAAGAAGGGAGAGTGTAGAGGGGGACACCAAAGAGGGAGAAGGTGCATGCACTCGGCTCGCCAGGGGTAGGGTGGCGCGGTGGTGTGTAGGTCAATGGCTGACACTTGAGAGCCTATGTCCCTACTGTAATCACTGCTGGCCGGTTTGTTTGACCATTCAGGTATGAGTTGTTGATGAGCCTACATACACATTGACTATAGGATGAGACCAGCGCCATCCGTGCAGCTGCTACCCACTGCAGGTGAATGCCCTTACCTGAAGGAGGAGGGGGAAGCAGCAGCACTGGTTTCATAGTCAAGCTGTTTTGAAATTGAGAAGGGGTCCCCCTTTCTATGCTTACTTCACCACCATCTGTCTCTTTGACTATCTCTCAGTTTTTTTTTCTTGGTTTCTGTCTCTCACCCTCTATCTTCAATCTCTCAGGCTAAGTCTGGAACATTCTCTCACCTTATCATGGTTGAGTTGAGTGCTGGCTTTCCTGCTCACTCTCACTCTTCTGTCTGTCCTTAACCCTCACTAGCCACCAAGCTCACGCTGTTCCAAAGCTACCTGGAAAAGTCAACCTAAGGCACGTGACTTTTCTTTTAGGCCGGGGGGTCTCCTGTGGCCCTGGAGTGGCTCCATTTCATTCTTATGACTGGGCTTGCTTTCTAACCCCACTGTTGCTTCTCCCCATCAGCGCACAGTCCAGTCAAGCCACTTGACTTCGCTGGTATAGGTCATCCTTCGCCTCCTAAGGAGCCTTCCAGGGAACTGTGCCCTCACCCTTTCCACTTGTCTGGTCTCTCCCAGCTGCCCCAGCAGCCCTAAGGGAGAAATGAGGCTGCCACTGCAAATCCAGCCTGATGTTCCTTTGCCCATTAAAAAGTATCTAGAGGATCTGGGAAGTCCCTTAGATGACCGGCTCTTAGGTTGCTTATGTCTACATTCTGGTATGGAAACACTGCATTTATTTCAAGGCTTGAGGCCAATGGGGTCGCAGGCAGGGCAGCGCAGCTTCTCCTTTAAGACCGGAGCTGCTGATCGCCCTGAGTGTGAGGGTGTGTGAGTGTGCGGCGTGCGTGTCTCCTCCTCCCTGAGTGACACAGCAGTGAAAAATGCCTATCAGTAACTTAAACCCCCGAAACTCCACCTTCCGGGCGCGCGGCGCGGAGCCGGGCGGTGGGAATGGAGAGAGCAGATTGAGGCCGCCACTGCAACGCCGCCAGCATGAACTTGGCCGCTAGCTGAAGCGGCGGGCGGCGGGCGGCAGGCGGGCGCGGGGTCACTGGCCGCTAGCCTGGGGGTGATCTTCAATTCGGCTGGGCCATTCGGCGGGCGCCTGGGGGTAGGCTGCCCGTGCCGGCGGCCGCCCGCCCCTCTGGCTCTGCCCTGGCTGCTGCTGGAGCTCCGCAACACGGTAAGGGTGAAGGTGGATGCGGGAGGTCCGACTGCTAGGGTGAAGGGACTCAAGGTGCACTTATAGCCCACACTTATAGTCTCCAGTTTTGAGGAGCCGTGTCCCCGGGATGCTGTGAGATGAGAGACCCCAAAGTTTGCTCTGAGCACACGGCCCACCTGACTCTGGGAGTTGGCCACCCCCCACCCACCCTTCTTAGATTGGCCTAACTGGGGTGAGTGCAGGTCTGAACGTCCAGGGTCTTTGGCCTCTGCCTTCTTTTAGGCGACCCAGAGGGAGTCCAAAACTGGGCGGAGGCAGCTGCATTCCGAGGAGGAAAGGTATAGTGGGGGTGCAAGCTGCGTGGGCTCCAGGGGCTACATTAGGTTATCAGGAGGCACCCACTCCATCCCCACACCCCTCGGCCACTCACTCACTGCCCAAGGTGCCATCAGAGACACTGTCTTCAAATGCTATCCCCCGAGTCCAGTAGTGGGCACTGGACGAGGAATTCCCCCGCCCCAAATCGATTTGCTGCCTCGGAACAGAGTGTGAGGTGTGCGCCTTGCCCTGCGCTTCCCCCACCCCATTTGCCAACTCCTCCTCATACAAGCAGCCTGGAGCAAAGCTGGGGGCCAGAGGCAGCCCCTGCTGGTTCCCCACCCTGCGTTCCCAGAGCCCCTGCGCAGGAATTGGCGCTCCAAGCTCCCGGGCATTCTTTCAGCAGCAGAGCCAGACCCAGACGCCAGGCTCTGCCTAGGGCGGGTGGGAAGCCCCCCGGAGCGCCGCCAAATACTTTTTTTGGCCACTTGGTTTGGCCAGGTTCCGTCCTGAGGCAGTGAGTCTGAAGCCTGGAAAGCTAGCGGTGCTGTCTGATTCTGATCGGTGATTAAATTCAGACTGAGCGGACACTAATAGGATTATCCAGACTGAAAACTCGGCCGTAAAGCCATTGGAACCTGGGCAAACATACGCGCCTCAACCTGGGGGCTTCGCTCCCCGCTGGACTCTTGCAGCTGGGTGCGGCTGAGTCGGGCACCCGGAATGTGGGTGTGTGTGACCAAGGGCAGGAGCACGGAGTGGCTAGGGAACCTGGGGAGACTGGATTCCAGTTGCTGGGGTACCATGTCCTTGTTATTTGGCAGCAGAAGGAACCCCTTAGAGTACCTTCCCCAAGCTAAATGTTCCCTTTGCGGGTAGCTGAACAAGGCCAGTTCTGGGACATTGTCTGTGAGGGTGAGAGAGCCTAGTCTAGGAGAGCCGGTCGTGCTGTAACAAAGACGCAAAGTCTCCGCAAGCCCCAGCAATTCTCAAAGAGTTTGCTAGGGAGAGGGCCAGGGTCTTCTAGAGAAGACCCCAGCAGGAATCATGTCTCCTCCATCTGCCCCTGGCCATGGCCGCTACTGGTGTTCCCTGTCTGCGGTGGGTGGATGGGAGCATTACAGCGGCTCGGCCCAGTTTCTTGGCAGGCGCCGGCTGTCGCTCTGGTGCCCACTGACCGGGTGGAGTCTACCATGCACCCACCAGGGCTTCCCGGCTGCCACCGTTTCTCTGGGCCCCTGGAGGCCGCGCAGCTTCTTTCTGTCCCTCCCTCCCACCTCTTCTTGTCTTTATAGATTCCCCCTCCCTCCCACCCCCGCCGCCGCTGCCGCCAACAATCCGCTTTATAAAAAGCCCCTTTGTTTCCCAGGAGGCTGGAGAGAGGGAAGGGGAAAGGGATTCAGAGGCAGAGAGCGGGGGAGGCAGCCTCCAAGTAGCTTCAAGCCGCTCAGGACAGGAGGGCTAGTGTAGGCAATGGAGGAGGGGGGAATCTGTATTTTGAGGATCCTCTGTAGGAACCCGGGAAATCTCAGGAAGCTCTTGTTCCTGACATGCTCTATGCACTTGGTCGACCAGCCTTGGACACCCTAAATCTCTGCAGCCAAGACTGTCTGGCCCGCTGTACAAGGAGCAGGCAGGAGCCAGGCTAGAAGCTGTGAACATTCAGCAGAGTGGGCAAATGCTGTGGGTCCCTGTGATGACAGGGCTTGGGCATAGAGGGCGCCCTTTCCTCGGTTTCGCTTTGCTTTGGGGCGCCCCTCTCAGCCAAAAATCCTAGGGTGGCTGTTGAGCCTGTAGGCGGCAGAGACAGTGGTAATGGCTTAAGGCTTTAACCACCTTGCAATCTAGCTATATTCCTCTTTCTTCCTGCTCCCCACCATCATATCCCCTACACACACACACACACACACACACACACACACACACACACACACACACACACACACCACGCACTCATGGTCACGCACAGGCGCTTGCAGGGGACGGGGGTGGAGGTGGGGGGGAGGATTGAAACTCTCTGAGGGTGCCCTTTGTTTGAGGCGTGAAGTCAGTAGCTGTGGCCACCTTTAGGGTAGTCTGGGACTAGAAGTGAGAATGCAAAAGCTGCCAGGGACCATGCATTGGCTTGTTGCCTCTATACAAACACAGGGTCTGGCAACAGGGGTGTCCAAAATGCAATAGCATCAGGTTTTTAGCTTATTGAGGATTTATGGGCTCTGTCCCTTACACCTGCTTCCACCCACCCACCAAATTTGGGAGAAAACAGGGCTTGCCTGATGGGATGTTATGCCTGACATTATAAGTAACCTTTCACATCCTGTCAGCCTGCTCCTCCAGGCTTTTCCAAAAAAGCCACTTCTCTCCACCTGAAGTTCCTCTGGGAAGATAAGGCTACTGATAAGAAAAAAAGTGACAAATAAGAAGTGGGCAGGGCCTAACTCAAGCTGTTGGATCTCTAGAGTAGCCCTACTCCTCTTGATCCCTTCCTGCCTCCACCCCTCTCCATACCCCTTTAATCTGTTGTTGAAGTCTTCCTGAGTATGTGTGCCAGAGCACACATTCCTTTTTGCATCTTTCTCCTGTTCCACTCCCATGTTTATAAACTTTGTAGAGTTTATTGATAAGTGTGTTGTCTTGAACATCTTTGTTCTTTAGAGTAGTAGATGAAGTGGTAGCACACACACACACACACACACACACACACACACATCCCAATTACATATAAAATCATAAGAAAGTAATCAAAGGGTGAACGACTGGTTCTACCTTCTCCCCCTTTTGTGTGTTTCTTCTGGAGCAAGATCATTGGAAAATAAAGCTGCTGATGTGCGAGATGGAACATATGGTACCTCCATAAGAGAGAAGCTGAAATGGCCTTGAACCTGCCGGACAGACCAGCTGTTTGCTGCCAGCTAGAGCGGCTAATCAGCTTTTTCCCCTTAAAGTAACAGTCCTCTTCTCTGTTGATGACCAGTAGCATATTAAATAGGATGTTCTCCAGAGGGGGAAAGTGATGGGATTCTATATTTTTTGTGCTTTTGAAGATCTTTAGTGTTTGTTTCCTGCTAGGGGGCTTACCTTGCCCTCTAGCTATACCTGTCTCCAACTTGTGCAGGGTTAGGGTTTCCTCTAGTATTTATGAGAATGTTGCTCAGAGTAGAACTTGGGAATCAGGGAAAGGGAAGAAAGAGATGGAGCTGAGAGTTCCAGATGCCTGTAAGAAATGTATCTGTTTGTACCTACTGGTGTTGGAAACACTAGGAGTGCTTCCCCTAGTCTCTCTTTAAAAACATCTTAAGAGTTCAAGGGCTTCCTTACAAGATCTCCTTTAAAACCATCCTCTTCCGGCTAGGACCATTTTCAGTTTTCCTTCAGTACAATGTGTTGGGAGGGGGCAGTTTGGCATTGGAAGAAAGGCTTTAGAAGATACAAGGAAATTCTCTGTTAGGAAATCATTAGCAAAGGGTGACTTTTTCTGTTTTCCTGCCACTGACGCTGACAGTGACACAGATGTGTGGGTTGAAACAGGAACGTCACTGAATTTTTAAACTCAACCAGGAAATAGCCTGTTGCTGGGGTTGTGGGGGGGGGGGGGCGTTGGAGAGGTGTTACACATTCATTGCCTGTTAAGATAGGAGGTTTGCTATTGCTGATGCTTTTCAGTAAGGAAAGGGAATTTTTAAACCCAGAAGCACGTTTAATGTCTTTTCCGCCTCTCTAAATTTGACTAGGTAAATGCTTGAAATACACCTGTCAGGAAATCATGCTTAGGAACTGCATCACAGTTTGGGGTTATGAGATGAACAAAAATTGATCATAAACAAGAGGTTCTGGCAGGAGTTGGACTACTTTTTTAAGGGGCTTTGCATATGTAGTAAACATTTTCACTTTCAATAATTCTGGTTTTTCTTTCCCTGAGACAGTATATGATGGACCAGATAATTTGACTAGAAGCTGAGAAACATTTTTTCTTTCTAAAAACTTCTCCTATTAATTAACTGAGGGATCTTGGGCAAACTTGTCATCCCCCTTTGCATTCTCTCTGTAATCCCTGAATATGATTCCCTTCCAGTTTTGAAGTATTAGGATTTGTGAACAAAATGTTCATTTTTCTGGGAAAATGAAACATCAAGTTCAGCCTTATCACCGGGGAAAACAATGCGATAGATAAAGAAATGGGGCTAAGATTTTAAGAGGCATTGAGAAGAGGGGAATTAAATATGGCAGAAGGCCAATCAAAACAATATTAAAGTGGGAAGTGTCCCCTCTCTTGTGTCTTTGCAAGTGTGAACTTCTAATGTAGAGTTATAGATAAGGGGGCTGAGAGGCAGCCCAGAGTGCATCTCGTCCAGTACCCCTAATCCAGCCCTCTGGGGGCCTATTGATGGCAGGCTTCTTAATCGCTGGGCTGGTCTACATATAACAGGATCTAAACTCTTTGAAATTAGACTGGCATATTTCCAGAGGACTCATTAAATATAGAGCAGATTTGCTGCCTTGCAGTTATTTAGCAAAGGTTACAAGGACAAAAAGGCCTGCTATCCACATACACACATGCCCCACTGGGATATGGATTCAGAACTTGATGCTGAACCTTTTCTTAACCCTCCAGTTCCAAGGAATGTTTTCTAAAGAACACATTTTCTACTTTAAGGATTCAGAAGCAGTGCAAGAATCTGCCACTGTCCTGCTTGATGTTGATATTGATTTTTTTAAATGGGTAAGGGTGGACATTATGAAGAAAGACCTTTTATCCTCTCAGTTCTTTGGCAATTATCTTGCTGCCTTAAATGTTGATACACATTTAATGGATGTAACTAAAAAAAAAAATCTCCTTATCCAAGCAAAAATGGCAGAGTGTTTGTTGGAGCATATAGAACGCTGAGAGTGTGAATAGACCAAACCAGATGCCACTGGAGAGAGAGATAAATGATGGAGGAACAGGAGCTGGTTACTGTGGATCAGCACAATGAACCCATATATTCACATACATCCTGTGGGATCCTGTTCCTAATTGTCAGCCCAGAGTTGTTAGTCTTGGAACATATATGCAAATGGAGCTGAAGCAAAAAAGTTGAGCTTCTCTTTCTTCCCTCCAGTTGTTCTCTCTTCTATGCTTCCTTTCCCAGACCTTCCTTGGTTTCCTTGGAGCCTCATGTTTTTTCCTAAGATATGACCTCCCTAATTTCCAAACAACTGGACATGTTACCCTCTAAGAGAGTCCCCTGGGTAAAGAAACCCGGCCAAAGGCATTGAACTCCATAGAGTAAAGGCTTCTAGGGACATGATCTAAGGAGGTCTTGGGCAAAAGAAGGCAAAAAGCTCTTTGCAAAATCTATGAAACTTTCCTGACCCAGATGGGCTTTCTTGACCTTCCCTCATTGCCTCAAGCTCCAGACATCCCTACCATCTCTCCACTCTATTTCATAAGACAAGGACCTTGTCTGGACCCTGGAGATAGTTCTAACACATGATCATATGATTCTGTCTTTTAGCCTTTCGTTAGCCAGTGATTCTTTTTGTTTTGTGAAGTCTAAGACCCAGCCCATCTATAGTTCCTTACTTTCTCTGGGTAACCTGCTGTTTGCTCTGCCCAACCAGTCATTGTACTTTCTGCTTTTCTCCTACCTGTAGGAGTACCTTGGCACAAGTCCATAGGGATACTTTTCTGCTGATTTTAGAAGAGGTCAGGCTGAAGGGCCACAGCTACTGAACAGAATAGCATCTAGGTTAGGAGAGTCTGCCAGCCCTGGCTTGTGCTTTCTATCTAGGGAGGGGAATTGGGCCTTTAAGGACTAAAGGAATGGCAATAAAGTGCAGTGCTCCACATTGCTACCCCATATATCATCCATTCATAATTTTTCCCCTAGAATTTTAGCCTGAAAAAATTGACTCTCAGCTTCATTCAGCAACACACTGGCACCTCAGTTGCAAAGGCCCTAATTAGCAAGCTGACCATTGTCACTATACACAGTTGACAAGGGAACACCAACTCCCCTGAAGATTTAGTGCTGAAAGATTAACCTTGCTGTTGGAAGAATCCCAGTGATTTTACAGTAGAGAAGACTGAGGCCCAGAGAGCTGCCCAGATTTTCCAGAGGGATGAGAAAGGCTGCCCAAAGTAGACACGTACTTTCCCTCCAGTTCTCAGGCATGTCCAGAAGATGCCTTTTGCTCAGAAGTTTGAGTAGATGGGTGTTTTTTCAAGGCAGATAAAAAGTGGTGAGAGGAGATGCAGGGTCTGGCGTACAAGTGTTTTGAATTGTGCTGTAATATAATATACCCTTGTATCTGTGTGTGCTATGGTCAGGACAGCATGGGAACTTATTGGAGTTACAGCTGCAAGAGTGCACCAAGCTGGAGAGTGAAGGCTGCAAATTAATGATCAGTCTGGGGCCTGGCCACAGTGATCTCTAAAGGAATTATGTCTCACCCTGCTTTCAAGTTGGGTAGTGAGTACTGTGGAGAGCTTTGTTGGGTGGTCTTTGCTGGCATTTGCAGGATGTTGTTTGGGTTTCATTCTCAGTGAGTCCTCAGTATTAATATCTGTCTCTGGAAGTTCCAGCACTGACCTTGGAATTCAAAATGAGACAGTAGTTTTGGTGTAATTGCCAACATCACATGCTTTGTGAGTCTGATTCTGAAAGCCTGGCATGCATTATGCTAGGTTTGGGGAGGAGAGCACAGTGTTTCTAAGCTGCATGTCTGTCAAGGATTAATTTAACCTCTAATTACTACATTTTCTTTGCTGTGTGTTCCATGAACATGTTACAACAAAGCTCAAAGTATGCTATTTTATTTCACTGCCACTCCAAAATTAATTTCAGGGATTTGGAGTCAAATCTGACCCACTTGATGTTAAAATAGTTGTGCTGACATTGGAATTAAAATGAACAATCTGGTTCTTTCTAGAGATGCCCCAGCCATGGAATAAAGAGCTTGATTATGTTATTTGTTTTCACAACTCTCAAAATGAGCTCTTGGCAGTATCAAGGAGTGTCACTGCACTAATCCCATTGGGAACTCAATACCCCCAGGGAGCACCAGAAGCTGCCTGTGTATTTTCTATGTGATCCCTTGGGATCAAGAGTGAAGCCTTGAGCATCAGGGCAGCCCAGGAATCCTTTCCTTCCCACTAATAATACAATATGAGGCCATTATCTAATTGTAGATTCCCAAGAGCCTGCTCTGGGACCCCTTCAGATCCATGAAATCACAAGATTAAACTCATGGAGTCTCCAGTTTCCTGTCCCTCCTCCTAGTCACCATTGGATGTGCCTCTGCCCATTCTATATTTTTAAACCAGCTAGATTTATGAAGGATGGTTAAGTACAGAGTATATTAAATATGAGTATTGATACTGGATTGTGGTGCAGAATGGCTTAGATTCCCATCCTTAGGCAGAATGTCTCAGACTTAGTTTCATTATTAATCTGGAATGGGAGGAATCATGCCAGTTACTTGAAAGCAGATCTCACCTAGCAACTTGAGACAGCATCATATAACTGAACAAAACAGTAGTGATTTATGAATCATAAAATGTGACAGTTGGCTATTGCCCTTCAAAAGATGCACCAGTTTGGGACTACATTCCTGAGACTGGGAGAAGTCCCCAGTGCTATAGTGGGAAGAACACCTACCCAACTGTGCTCATTTCTGATGCCAACTAAGAACACTTCAGGCCACTCACTTCCCCTTGCTAGGCCTTACTTTCCTCATCTGTACAGAATAAGAATGAACTAAGGGAATGCAAGGCCCTTCTCTAACCCTGGCATTCTGTGATTGAGTAGCACATTAAGATAAATAAATTTCCTAAAATATTTGAAAGTGACATAATGATTGATTGTTTTACATCACCAAAGACTTGAATGCATAGGGGTTTTACTTTTGTTTGAGTAGGAGGGCATGGAGACTATTAGGTAAAGGAAAGCAGTTCTAGAGGTTTGGCTAAAGAGAAAACATTGACATTTCTTTGTATATGACCAAAGAATAGAAAAACTGGAAATTCTCTTAAAGACCTCTCATTGGAGCTGAAGAAAACTCCGTATCTGCCTAGGGCTATCCAGCAAGTTACTAAACACCAAACTAGCTCAGGCCTCAGGAGTCCTATCTTGCAGAACACCCCATAGTTCTTAAATACCAGAAGAAGAAACATTTAGATGCCCCACTATGTGTAGGCCTGCAGTTTGCAGAATATAGAACTGAGAGGTTTTTATTTTTAGCTACCAAACAGTAGCTTATTAGGAAGGAATTTTCATCCCTCACTTCTTCCCCTAACACTCATGAGTTGTTTTCAGCTAACAGTAAATATTGAATTTTGTTGGTCTTGTACCAATGCCTAATTTCAAATAAAACAGATTTTATGAATAATGGGGGGTGGTCCCTAGGGGCTTGTTATTTGAAATTATTTCATTCTAAACAGATGGCTGTTTTAGGTTTGACTTCAGGTTTTCTAATTTTCATTAGAGAAAGAAAAAGCAACCCCACTCTTATTTTTGTAATGAGTAACAGTTTGTCTTGTCTAAAAGAAGTTTTTAGTTTCTCAACTGTTTGCACTCAGAATGCTCAGCCTTAGTTTGTTTGCTTTCTTATTCACATAACTGTGTTGGCCACCTATAGTTTATGAGGTGCTTACAAAATATACCCATCTCATCTGTACACTGGCATCAGCTCTAGGACTACTTCTCTCCAATTCATCCCAGCCAACCCCACTCCTGTGGACTGGGTGGAGGATAGAGTCTGGAAATTCTGGTCTTGGTGAGGAAGTAGTCTGCAATCTGAGTCCAGCTTCACCATCTCATCTTGTGGCCCTGTTCTCTTTGAGTTTGAGCAGTCTATCACTACAGTGAGGGAGAATCTGGCAATGATTTTTCTTGTTATGTTGGATTCTCCCTACTTAGAGGATGAGATTTGACCAACAGTTGGACCTGCCAACAATTCTCTTTATTTGCATGTGTGTATGTATGTAGGTACATACACATACTTGTGCTTGTGTGTGGAGGCCTGGGGTCAACAACAGCTCTTTTCCTCTGTCAATTGCCACCTTGAGTTTCATGTTCAGTGAGAAACTCTGTCTCAAAGAGCAAGGTGGTGAGTGATAGGAGAAAAGAGCTGATGTTATAGGGGGCGGGAATGTCTGTCTACCTCCACACAGGTTAAAAAAACATTTTTTTTTTTGGGGATTGGGATCCAAACTCAGGTCCTCATGCTTATTCATCAAATACACTGAGCCATTCTCCAGGCCCACATTTGATATTTCAGGAGACAACATACAATGATGTTTCTGCAAGAGGAAGGTAGATATATGGGTAAGTAAATTTGTAAGTATGTAATGCCTTTATTCACTGAGCTCCTAATGACTAACCTCCAGGAAAAAAATGTGTTCCCTTTTCCTCCTGTCCACAGTGGGACTTAGCTGTGTCTCTGCTTCCATGAGGACAACAAAGAAGGAGGATATTATGAGACTGAAGCCAAAGATAACATAATCAATTAAAAAACTGGCCAAAAGTTTTTTTTTAGGAAAGTGAATTCAACAAATATTTTTATGTGTCTAGTATATACAAGTCATTACAAGGGATGTGGATGGATGGATAGATGGATGGATGGATGGATGGATGGATGGATGGATGGATGGACTATGAGCTATTTAATAGCCACAGTGAAAACAGACACAAGTGAATGACATGTCAGAGATACAAGAGTGAACAAAGCAGAAAGATAACACATAAAATATCATTCAATAAGGGAGACAGACAATGATAGACAAAAACATATGTAAAATGTATAGTACCTGAGATGATAAGTGCCTTGAAGGAAAATAAATCAAAGGAGTTAAGGAGTGCCAAGGGAGGGTGAGGTTTTCAATCAGATGGACAAGGTCCTTAGTGAGGAATATTGGAACAAAATCTGAAACCAGAGTGCTGTCCAGTAGAAATAATTTAAGCTGCAAAACCATAAAATAAGCAGATTGAATTGGTTCAAATAATGTATTTTTATTTAACCCAAACATATCTAAACTACTCAGCATGTAATCAACACATAATTAATAAAATGTTGTATACTCTTATTATTCTGTCTTTGCATTCTAATGTGTTTTACAGCACAAGTCATTTGGGACTTGATAGATTTTAAATCGTTAATCGCCACACACAGCTTGTGACAAACTTATTAGACAACACACTTCAGGTTGATGTCCTCATTTTAGTATGTCTCTAATAAACTGCACATTATAGGGTGATTCTTTGTTGAATGGTTTAGAATTGTTAAGCATGTTAATTTACTACTTATCATTAATTTGCATAGGTTCTTTCACCATGGATATTTAACAGCCTTTCTCATCTTCATTCCCATATATCTACTTGTTCTTCATACATGCATCTGTTCATCATTCACTCCATCATATGCACCCTCCCAAATGTCTCTACCTGAAGGCAGTTCTCTGGTTCCTAAGCTTTCTGCCTTATATGGGGGTAGGTCTGGAGAGAGTTCAACAGAGTTACTGGCATCTGCCACACGGATTGGGACTTTAAAGAGCATTGGTAGTGGGTCCTTTGTAGAGCTTTGACTTGAAAGCTATCCAGTTGGCAGTTATTTTCTTAATGCCAACATGTACCTGGAAACGCTTGTACTCTTGCTTCTTAGACAGTCATCTATCAACCTAGAATATTTTCTGAGCATGAACCCAAAAGTCTTTACTCTTTGCTCTTTACATCTTGCCTTTAGGACATTGAATGGTCATTTGTAAGCTTTTATAATTTATTTAATTCTGTATTTGACATAAATGCCGACTTCCTTAATCATCACTGTCATCATCATTAATAGGAGACTTGACTAGTATGTATAAAGTTCTGGGTTGCAATTTCAGGACATCACATCCACACACAAAAAAGAATAATTCAATAATTTCTGAATACCTCCCACTTTGTTTCTAAGGAGTTAAGATTTTTGCACATTTTCTTCATATTTTATCCACCCCATACAGACAAACAACACTTACTATACATATTTCTTTCTTGAAATTGTGTTAGAACAAATTGTAGACACAGTGTTCTTTTGTCCCCCAGATATGTGTGTATATATATATATATATATTCTTCCTAAAAACAAAAGACATTCTCACACAGAAGCACAGGATATTAGTCAAAATCAGAACTCTAACATTAGTACTAATCTTTCAAAAGGATGCAATCTGGAAACCTTGTTAAAATTTTGTAGTCTAAACCCTGACATAGAATTGCTAGGAATCATAGGAAGTCAGAGAATAGACCTTGCTTTAAGAAATTTACTTCTTAGATACAACAGTCATTCCATCATGTCACAAATGAAATGTTTGTGTTTGTATCCCTTCAAAATTAACATGTTAAAATCTTAACCCCCAAGGTGATGGTATGGTGGTATTGAGAGTGTCATGATTGAGAGGTGATTGGGTCATTACAATAGAATTGTCATGAATTGTATTGGTGTTCTTATAAAGCAGACACAAAAAACCTCCCTGGCATCTTCTTCCATATAAAAATACAAGTAGACTGTTATATGTGAACCAGAAGTCAAATCCTTACCTCAAGTGAATCTACAATGTCTTTCCAGTTTCCAGAACTGTGAAACAAAACTATTTTTGTGGAAGTTAAAAACAAAACAAAACAGATTTTGTCAGTTGTCCTAACAAAACCCTTTAAAGCATAAAAAGAAAGTCTAGAATAACACAATACAGTTGGCTGTGACCTCGGTCTCCTTTAATCTGGAACAATATCTCAGTTTGGTTTTGTGTTTTGAAGCATTGATGTGTTTGGAGAGTTCAGACTGATTATTTCACAAAATGTCCCTCAGTTTGGGTTTGTTGTCTGCTGTTTCCTCCTGTTTAGAATTGGATTGTGTGATTTTTGTCAGAAGCCACACAAAAGTAATGATGTGTTCCCACCATACACCACATCAGGTGGCACATGAGGTCACTGGCTGTCATTGTTGGTGATAGTCACTTTGATAACTTGGCTAAGGTCGTATCTTCCTGGTGTCTCCATGCTTAAAGCACTGTTGCTTCACCTTGAAGTAAGGAGTGTCTTAGCGACATAAATATATTCAAGGCCATGTTGACATCTTGTTACTCATCTCTCTTTTCTTCACTAGTTTAGCATCACTTGATGGCCATGCCTGAGGAAAGTTTACAGTAATGAACTCTGATTCCATTATGTTGTCTATATTTATTGCTTTGGTTTCTGCTGTAAGAAAGACCTTACCCTCCTATATCATAAATAAACATATTTATTCATGTACTTGTTGAACATTATATTTGTGGGGTTTTATCCTAGTTTCATGAGTTATGATTCTTTATTATCATTATTTATTTTTGCTTCTCAGATTGCTCCAGTTTGGGCTCTTGAGAGCCCCTTCAAATTGGCTCATATGTCTATTTGTGTAATCATTATCTAAACATCTAAGCATAACCTTCATTTCTGCTACAAGATACTAGGCTCGTTTATACTTATTTTTTCCCTGCATAAGCCCTAAAATCACCATTTTCCTAGGGAATCTTAGTTCTTTACATAGATACTAGTATTTAGACACTTTGATGTAGATATTGCATGCATGATCATTTCTACAGATGTCTCAGCATCCTCTCATTCCAATGATTTGAGATAATATCAATCAAATCATTCATAAATTTTTCTTTGTTGTTTCAGTAAGACCTACTTATGTACCTACCTGTCTAGGAATTTCAAGCTCACACTCATTCTTCTAAATTCCAATCCCACATCAAAGTTCATTCTACCTTTTCTCTTTCCATTTTATTATTCCTTTCATAAACAGTGAGAAATTTCTGCTGTTATCCATAACATTTACTCACTGAATCCTAGAGCACACAGAAAGTTATTTCAGCATTGCTAACCCATGACTGTGAAGAAGCCTGTTAACAAGGTACAATATCAGTACACACACACACACACACACACGTGTCTTTAGCTTATGAATGTACAATCCATCATTGTAAACAAATCTACCTGAGCTAGGTCTATGTTTCTTCACTCCCAGGAAGTCACTCTGTTTGTCAACTATTAAGATGTTTCCATATTTTCTTTATGTTTTATCAACCTTCCTCTACAAACACAACACATATGCCTCCAAACATATGTGCACACAAGTATTCCTTTCTCTGAAGTGGGAGAGCTAATTATGGGCATAATGCCCTTTTACTCACCAAATATTTTAATGAATATTCCCTAAAAATGAAGACATTCTCTTGCAAAAAAAAAAAATGAAACGAAACATAAACAACAAAAAAATCCCAGGATTTAGTCTACTTGTTTCTGATTGGATTTTTTTTGCTTTCTCTATCTTTGTTAATTCTTTAAAGGGTGTGTGTGTGTGTGTGTGTGTGTGTGTGTGTGTGTGTGTGTGTGTATGTGTGTGAAATAATAACACAGTACAAGTGAGAAATATTGCAAAAGGGAACCCTCAGAAACAGACATTTATTGCCTCTATCTTTTCCACCGCATTCTACTCACCTACTTTAATTAATCAACACACTACCTTTTCTGCCCACATCCTTTTTAACACAAATGAACATATTTGAGTGTTTTCTAGACCATTTTTTTTTTTACTTTCATAAAGCATGGAACCTTACAGACACTTTTAGGCTTTACTTTTGCACTTGAAAACTTGTCCTAGCAATCATTCTATGTCAATGCATAGAAGTCTTAGATCTTTCATGACAGCTACAGTGTACTACGCTCCTAGCTGTAGGTGTCTTAAGTTGTTTCCAAGAGTTTGCATTTATGCTGCTTCAAGAAACGAGCTGGAATACATACATTTTCATACTGTTGGAGCTGTATCTTCAGGGTCAATTCTTATAGGTGTAATAATAACACAGTACAAGTGTGTCAAAATGTAAAAACAAATGAAGTTTTGATAAGCGTTGCCCAATTCCCCTCCAGCAATGCATAAGAATGTCTCTTCCCTCAAAGCCTCACCATCAAAGCATTTGCTATACTATTTTAATTTTTCTAAATCTGATAGGTGAGAAATGATATCTCAGTGTAGTTTCATTAGCATTTTTCTAATTATGAGAAACTTGGAATATCTTTTCATATGCTTAAGAGCCTTTTGATATTTTCTTTATGTGCATTATCTGTTAAAGTCTTTTCTTCCTTTTTCTATTAATTTTTTGGAGGGGTTTATATTCTCACTTTTAAGACTTTTTATGGTGATGATAATTGGGTTTTTATCTGTAATATTTGTTACAAGTAATTTTCTAAATTTGTTTGTTCTCCTGGATACTTGTTTTCTATGGTATCCCAAAGGTTTTTTGTTTGCTTGCTTGACTGTTGTTTTGAGACAAGGTCTCATGATTCTCGTGTCTTCACTTACCCAGTGCTAGAATTCAAAGCATGCACCAAGCTCAGCTGCAAAAGGATTTTTATGTATTTAGGGAGCATCTTTTTCTTTTACCACTCTTGGACACTGAGTCACATAAAGCATTTCCTCACACCCAGGCTAAAGAATTTTGCCCATTTTTCTTCCAAATAATAAAATAGGCCAACTTTTATGGTTGATTTCTTTTGGGTATTAATATATTTAAGGTTCATCCATGTTGCATAATTTATTAGAACTTTATTCCTCTTTTAAAAAACTTTTTATTCTCATGTATATTTTGATGCAGATATGTATGATTCATATTTATACAGCAGCATGTGCATATGAGTGTGGAAGCCAGAAATCAACATTGGTGTTTTTCCTCAGGAGCTAGTTTGCTTTTTGAGATAAGATCTCTCACTGGGACCTGAGAGCCAATTATACTAGGCTGACTAGCCAGCAACTTCCAGGGATCTACCTATCTCCACCTCCCCAGTACACTACAGCCATCTTTCTGTGGGTGCTGGTGATTGAACTCAGGTCCTCACATTTGTACTGCAAACACATTACCCACTAAGTCAACTCCTTTACTCTTTTATTTCCCCTAAATGTGAATAAAAATTTTTGTTTGTCTTTCCACTCAATTGATAGAAATTAGAGTTACCACATTTTAGCTATTGTGAATAAAACTATTATGAACACTCATATACAATCTGTCATGTGAATATATGTTTTCATATCCCTTGGGTACATTCCTAGAAGAGGGATATCTGAATTACACGGTAACTGTTTAACACTTTGAGGAAGTGCCAAACTATAATCCAAAGTAATTGTACCATTTTTACAATCTTGCCAACAGTGCATTCCAATTTTTCCACATCCTTGTCAATATCTGTAGTACTTGAGTGAATACAAAGTGCTATTTCATTGTAGTTTTGATTTACATTTTTCTTGACTGATAATGCTGAGCATCTTTTGTGTGTTTGTTATCCATTTGCATATTTTCTTTAGGGAAGTGTTTGTTCAGACTTTGCCCATTTTAAAATTGAGTTGTTGTTCTATTCTTTAATAAGTATAAAGGCTCCTGATACATTCTGAGTTTTGGAGTCTTATAGTATTGCTAATCAAAGTTTTCCATTCGGTGAGTCATTTTTTCACTTCATTATATTGTCACTAATAAAAGTTGTTTTTGTTTATTTGTTTGTGTTTCTACTTTTATGTGTGTGTGTGTGTTTGTGTGTGTGTGTGTGTGTGTGTGTGTGTACGTGTGTGTGCCTGTACATGTGCGTGTGAGCATGCATGCCATGGCGCAAGTGGAGAGCAGAGGGCAACTTTCAATATTCAGTTCTTTTCTTCCATCAAGTGGGTTCTAGAAATAAAAGTCAGGTGGTTCGGTCTTGGTAGCAAGTACCCTTGTCTACTGAGCTGTCTTGTAGTCCCAGCAACATATAAATTTTCTTTAATTTTGATAAAGCCTAATTTATTTTGTTTTCCTGTCATCACTTAGACTATCAGAATTATACCTGAGAAATAGCTGTCTAATTCAAGGTCACAAAGACTTCATCTTGTGTTTCTTACACATAGTTCTATCTTCCATTTCTAATTAGTTTCTTTAAAAACATATTGAATTAACAAGCAAAACTGTCCATAATTAAGTTTCACAATGTGGTGATTATATATAAACATGTATTTTTAAATTATTACTATTTTATACATCCCCGAATTTGATTTGCTAGAATTTGTTGATTTTTTTAATTAAGTGCATGAAAGATATTGCTTTATAATTTTCTTTTTCTATAGTATACTCATCTACTTCTGGCATCAGAGATGTAAAATGAGTTGGAAAATATTCTCATCATTTCTTTTTTAAAAAATGTTTTTATGGATATGTGTGTACTTGAATATATGAATGTGCACCATGTATATGCAGGAAAGCTCACAGAGGTCAGAAGAGGAAATCAGATACCTTAGAACTGGAATTACAGACAGTTGTGAGCCAGCATGTGGGTGTGGGAATTAAACCTGAGACTTCTGCAAGAGTAGTGAACACTATTAACCACTGATCCAACTCTCCAGCCCCTCCAGTCATTTCTTTCTGGTAGTGATTGTGTAAAAGTAGTACGAATTTTCATTTAAACATCTGGTACAATTCTCCAATGAAACCATCTAGGTCTAGAGGGTTTTTTTATTGTTTTTATCTATAAAAGTATTTGCTCAAGATTCAGATTGCATATTAATATTGTCTTATTTATAGTTGGTTACCCATTTCTATTTGTTTATATATTTATTTGTGTGTATGTGCATATGCATGTGTGTGAAAGTGCAGTCATATGCATGCCACAGTGCTGATGTGGAGGTCAGGGGATAGTGTTTGCGAGTCAGTTCTCACTTTCCTCTTTATTTAGACAAGGTCTCTGCTGTTGTTTCAGCTGTGCAGAGTACTCCAGGTTAGCTGGCCTGTGCGCTTCTAGCTGATTGTCCTGTCTTCATCTCCCATCACACCATGGGGGTGCTGGTATTACAAATGTACACAGCTGCATCTGGCTTTTTAGATGGGTTTTAAGTGTTGAACTCAAGTCATCAGGCTTGTGTGGCAAGTCTTTTACCAAATGATCCATCTTCCTGGCCCTAGTTAATTTTTTAGGGACTTATTCATCTATATTCATGAAGTGTTTCAAGATATAATTTCCTTTTTGTTCTGTCTTGAGATCTCATGTCATGTTAATACCTAATTTCATGAAAATTGGCTGTGAAATATTTCCTCCTACTCTGTTTTCCAGAAGAAAATGCATTAAATATTTAGTTCTTTATTGTAGAATTCTCCAATAAAACCTTTTCAGTCTGAAGGTTTTGGGAGGAGTTCCTCAGGTATGAATTACATTCCTTTAAAAATTATAGAGATATTGAAATGATCTGTTTTGGTAATTTGTTGCATGGAAGAAAATGATATATTTCATCTTAAATTTTCAAATTTATGTATGTTTTGGATAATATTATTTTATCCTTTGGTCTCTGTAAGGTCTGTAAATGATATTCTTTGTACTTCTGTTATTGGTAATTCACTCTTACTAGAACTCAGCTTTATTGTTCTTTCCAGAAAACTAACATTTAAAACATTGAGAATTTCATGCATGCATGTAATGTGTTTAGATCAAATCCACCTCTATTTTTTCTGTCATTCCACCACTTTCCGCTTGCAATTCTATATGCTCTTTTTACAAATGCACTAATTTCACTTGGTGCTTTCTGTCTATACATGGTAGTAGAACTATCTGCTGGAACATCAGTAGTTTCTCAGGGTCTGCATCCCAGAATAAAACTGACTGTCTCTTCCATAGCAGCCATCAGTTGCCAATAGCCCCACAGCTAGAGGTGGTATTACCCTCCCCATGCATACTAGGATTTTGACTAGCTTGCCCCTGTGCAGGTCTTAGACGTGCAGTTATAGTTGCTGTACGTTCATGTATGTAGCTTTCCTGTCATGTCCAGCAAATAATATTTCACTTCAAATATCTGTAGCATGAACCTTAAAAGGTCTTATTAATAAAAACAAACCCAGAGCCAGGTATTGGGGTGAACGATGAAAGATCAGAGAAACAGAACCAGCCACAGCTAACCTCACCACGCCAATTCCTCAGCTGATCTTGTTTCCTCAAACTGGAAGCCTCTGTGTCCTCATCCGAATGGATCTCAGCTAAACTTCTGCTCAAAAGCCTAAAAGATTAACAGACCCTAGTTCCTGGTTTTCATGCCTTATATACCTTTCTGCTTTCTGCCATCACTTCCTGGGATTAAAGGGGTGTGTCACCATGCCTGGCTGTTTCCAGTGTGGCTTTGAACTCACAGAGATCCAGATGGATCTTTGCCTCCAGAATGCTGGAATTAAAGATGTGTGTGTGCCATGATTTTCTGGCCTATATCTATCTAGTAGCTGTTCTGTTCTCTGATCCCAGATAAGTTTATTAGGGTGCACAATATATTTGGGAACACAATATTGTCAAGATATCTATCTGGATCTTAAATCTTTCTGTTCCCACTTCTGGAATGATTCCTGAGCCTTTGGATGAAGGACATAATATATTACTATAATACAATATAGCATAATATAATATAGATATATATCCCATTTAGAGTTGAAGAATCCATAGTCTCTTATTCTCTGCATATTGAACAATTGTGGTTCTCTGTGTTAACCACCATATACTACTACTACTACAAAAAGAAACTTCCCTGATGAGGGTTGAGAGAGACACATTAATTTATGGGTATAAAGATAAGAACTGAGGACACAGTTTAATACTGTGTCCATTTAGCAGAATAATGGTAGTAGCCTTTCCCCTAGGGTTTATGACCTAGCAAGTTAACAGTACCAGGTATGGGTTCCATCTTATGCAACAAGCCTTAAATCCAAGCAGAAAGTGGTTGTTTACTCCCATGGCATTCATGTCATTATTGCACCAGTGGACATATCTTATGAGACCAGTCCTTATTGTCATTCATATGGTTCATAACTGGATAAGATTATTGATTATACATAGCAACTTACAGCACTATGAATGATAGCCAGTAGGGATGAAGCTTCCAGTAAGGATGAAGCTCTTTTTTCAATCTTTTCCTTTATTGTTTCATTTTGAAGGGATGGGAGACAGAAGGATGAGACAGGGTCTCATGTACTTCACACAAGGCCAAGGATAATGTTGATCTTACTGGCTCTGTCCTACAAATGTTCTAAGATTTCAGTTGTGTGCTGCTATATCCGCTTTTATGTGGTACTGAGGATGAAACTTGTAGCTTACTACATGCTAGGCACTCTTCCAACTGAATTACATTCCCATGTCCAGTTCCATTGATTTTTATTCTATCTTTATTATCCCTTATCTTCTGTTTCTTTGGATTTATTTTGTACTGCTTAGGTTATTGTAGGATAAGCTTAAATTGTTGGCTTATCTCAGATATTAATTTGAAAACGTTTTTCTTTTCTGATATATGCATTAGTACCACACATTTGCCAATCAACACAGTTTTAACTATATACCACATATTAGTTGTGTATTCATTTTTATTTCAGCTTAGTTCACTACACTTAGAGGTGTATAATTTAATTTCCAAATATTAAGAGACATTTAAAATTTTATTATTGATTATCAGTTTGATTAGAGGACATTGTGATAAGAAGACACACCTTGTGCAATTTTATTCCAAAAAAATTGCTGAGATGTGTTTCAGGGATCCAGATATTGTGTATCTTGGTGTATGTTCTGTGAACCCACAAAACAAATATATAATCTTTTAATGGACAGATTGTCCTGTGTCATCTAGATACTTTCAGTTGATCAAGTATTGTTGATTTCCTCATCTTTAATTCTGCTTGCTGATTGTTACTTTTGCTGAAAGTATGGTGCTAAAGATTCAAATACTACTGTGGATTTAGTCCTTTTGGCTCATTCAGTTTGTGATTCACGTAGTCTGAATCCCTGTGGGCTGAGTGTAATGGAGCAGCACACCTGTAATCCCAGCAGTCCTAAAGTTTAGGCAGGGGGATTGTGGGTTTGAGGCTAACCTGGAGTACCTAGGTCCATCAGACTACCTAGCAATATTTTGTCTAAAAAAATAAATAAAACCTAAATAAAATAAAAAGACTTCCTGCTATTTCAGGTATACATACTTAGAACTATTGTGTATTCTCCAACATTTTTCCTTGCTCTTGTCTTTTAGTGATATTAACAGTGATACTATTGCTTTTGTAAAATTAATATTTGCATGGTACATTTGCCTTCCTTTGACTTTCAACTTACTTATGCTTTGTATTTAGAGTATCTTGTTATGAAACATACCTATTTTTTTAAATCATTTGTTAATTTCACCATTTTAATTGATGTATTTAAACCATATAAATGCAAGATAATTTTTTATGTGTTCCACCTTTAAGAAGGCTAACTTATTGTTTGTTTATTCTTTGCTTTCAATAATCTCTCTTTTCCCCCATCTTGTTCTCTCTCCTTTCATTCTCAAGATACACTGAAACATATTTCAGGATTCCATTTAGATTTATATTCAATTTTTATTAGATCACATTGTGTACTTTTCTTAGTGATTATTGTAATATATATAATGATTTATCATAGCCTACCATTGATATTTTATCGATTTTACTAAAATGTAGAAATTTTACTTACATTAAATCATGTTACCTTCCTTACTTCTAATTAATTGTCTTTACTGTTTACCGTATGCACACTAAGTATCAGAAGAAATGCTGTCAGAGGTTTGGCTTCATTCATTGGGTATGATTTATGAAACTCATGAGAAAGAATAGTTCATTATATTATCATTATTTTTACCTGTCCTAAGTTTCTTCTCTCCTTTGTGAAGTTTCTGGCATTCTTCTGTTATCATTTCCTCTCTGTTTAGAGAACTTCCTTTAAACATTATTTAACCATAAGATCATTAGCAACAGTATCTCTTAGTTTTCCTTCATCTGAAAATATCTTAATTTTACCTTCATTACTTAAGGATATTTTTGCCAGATGTATAATTTGACAAAAGGTTGACAGTTCTTTTCTTTCAGCTCTTGAAAAATGTGCTACTTCCTCCTGCTCTCTGTAGTTTCTGAAGAAAACTACCTTGTCATTTGAATTGGTATGCCTTCAGAAGTCATGTGCCACTTTGTCCAGTTGTTCTGAAGAGTTTTGGCATGCCTTTTAGTTTCCAGGAGTTTAATTCTAAGTTCTTTTAGTTTGGGTTTATTCTGTTTGAGATTTTTGTTTATTCTTGAATCTGTATGCTTATTGTTTTCCAAAAGTTTTGAATTTTTACTATTATCTTTAGACATACAATTTGCTTTCCCCTGTCCTTCTAGACTCTGGATGACACAAATATTGGATCTTTTGTTACTGTTCCTTTATGTTCCTGAGCCCTTACTTCTTCCTCCTCTTCCTATACCTACTCTTCCTCGTCTGCTTCTGCTTCTTTAACTAGTTTTTCTTTTCTTAGGTGACTTTCCCTCAGAAAGCTGCTCAGAGTGGATGGATTCTATGAATATTTATTACTTCTGTCTTCTTTCATCTCAGCTCTGTTGTCCCATCCAGTGGGTTACCTTACCTTTATTATTCTGTTTCATGTCTGCAATTTTCAGTTGGTTCTTTTTTTTTTCATCAATTGAAACTTTATTTTCAGTTTAAAGTTGTGTTTAAGAGAAAGAGAGTACACTTTTTAAAAGACTAGCTTTAGGGTTCAACCAGTTAAGATAACTTTAAGGACTCTAAGTCCACAAGACTCAGTATAGAAGACTTTCAAAAATTCCCTGAATTTGCTTCAGGTTAAAGTCATAATCAGCAGGATATAGAGAGCACTAGAAAGCCAATTCCTTTATACAACTTTAGACCCTGAAGTGCTCAAATTGAAGCATAAGACCTTTTATTATACACTCTTTCCAGTAATTATCAGTCAATAATAGCCTCTCTAGCAAAGCCATAGCTAATTCTTTCTTTAAAAAAAAAAGAATCTGAGATGAGTCACTTTTAGTTCTTTTTTATAACTTCAGGTTCTTTGCTAAGATTTTGCTATTTTATTAACTTCAAATGTATTGGTAATTTCTTGTTAAAAGTTTTAAAGATGTCAGTTTTCAAATTCTCATCAAATAATTTCAATACACGAATCATTTTGATGTTAAGACCCATTGATCATTGTTACTCATTCATTTTGTGGGCTTTTTTAGTTCTTGGGATGATCATTTTTACATATATCTGGACATTTTTTAAATTACAAGCTTTTAAGTGGTAGTCAGTCTTCTGTTATAACAATCAGTGTCCATGGTAAGATGTAATGTGAGGACATTCCATTCCATTTCTTGCAGGGTCATACTAACACCATTTTGGTAAAAGTGGAACACTGACTGATACAGCCTTCTTGTGATGGTTGGATAACCAGTCATCTTCCTTGGTTCTGTTAGCATCTTCCTTGGAGAAAGTGGAACAATGACTTTCCTTTGTACCTTTGATTGAGATGCAAGCTCAGCTCACCTCTAGACCTTAAAAGGGGGAGGGAAGTAGAGGTAGGACTGTAGAGGTGCTGTTCCCCACTGGTATTTAATAGCATTGTTAGTTCAGTAGAAAACACAATACTGATACTACCCTGATGGAGGAATGGGGCATGCATAAGCTCCTGATGTCTCTGAACAGAATCAGACTGTTGCCATCTACTTACATGGATCTAGAGGATTGGTAGGTGGAATTTCACCTTTCTGTTATATGGGCCATCTTTTCCACAGCCCTTTTGACTATAGGGAAAGGGTTTTCTTGGAGCATTTTAAAGACAGTATTTTAGGACAATTAAAATTAAATTGATAGTATGATAGACTTCTCAAATACCTTTTGCTCCATCCCCAACATGCATAACCTCCTTCCCCCATTATCCATATTCTCCTTCAGAATAAAGACACATAATTATCCACAGTTCACTTAAAATCCACAGTTCAAATTATGGTTAACTCTTGGCATTGTGCATTCTGGAGTTTGAACAAGTGAGTAATAATTACCCATTGTATTGGAACCACACCGCATGTCCACTGTTGTAAAAATTCTTTGTGCTCCACTTTCCCCATCCTCACCCCACAACACTGATCTTTTACCATATCTGTAGTTTTAGCCTTTTCTTCATGTGATAGACTTGGATACAGACATCATCCTTTGTAGACTGACTTCTTTTGCTTAATATTTTACTTTTAAGATTTCTCTGAGGTTCTTTTTTTTCATAGTTTGGTAGCACAATTCTTTTTAACACTGAATGATACTTTGTTGTTTGGGTTTATCTGTTTATTTATCCACTAACCCTCTGAGATACTTAATAAAAATAATCTTAATTGCTTACAGCAGTCATGAATAAAGCTGCTACGAACATTCATGTGCAAGTTTCTATGCAGATCTGAACTTTCCTTTGGGTAAATAAATACTAAGGATCTTTCCTGGTGGATCATCTGGTGAGAGGATGCTTGAGTTTGTAAAACACAACCAACTTTCCTTCAAACATGGATAGCTGTATCGTTTTGCATTCTCACACAGCAAGGAAAGAGAATTCCTGTTGTCACATATTCTTACCAGTATTGGATATCATCAATATTACAGATTTGTAGAAATCAATAGGGAAACACGGGAAAACCATCCTGCCTTGCTTTCACAAGCACAGGACCCTACATTGTTTCCAGGTTGATTTCTGCTGGAAGTTTTATTATTTATTTTTTATTTATTTCAGGTTTAGTTTGCCCTTCTTTTTTCCGATTTCCTAACATGAAGACTTAGCATATGAATTTTGCAAATTTCTTCTTGTCTACTATATATTTCTTTTTACCATTAGCAATTTGCCATTGCTTCTTGTTATTTTATGTCTAGTTTTGTATCCTTTTAGTTTTTTGTTTTTCTTTCAATTTTTTATTGTTTGAGAATTTCATGAATGTATATAATATGTTTTTATCAAATTGACACCCCATTACCTCCACTCTAATTCCTCCTCTACCCCCTATACATTTCTCTCCCTTCTTCATGTGCTCTTTTTAAAAACCCACCAAATCCACTTAGGTCTACCTATATGTGCTTGGGTGAAGGAACATCTATTGGAAGATAGGTAGTGTGACATAAAATTGATCATTCATTTTAGCCATTTGTAAGTGCACAGTTCAGTATTACTAAGTATATTCGTATTGCTGTGCAATGTGTCCAAGTTTTCTTTCATTTGTAAGACAAAAGACCTGGGAGAAATGTGGCCACTCTACTTTTGTTGGAACCAGAAGTTTCCACTAGCATGTTCTCTTGGCTATTCTTACATATTTGTATGATAAATTTAATATGGCATCAAACAGGTCAAGTAATACATGAAAGTAGAAGGTGATTGTTATGGAATAGGAAAGGGATAAGAGAATAAGGGGCATAAAGATGATATTTGAGAGCATGAGTATGATCAAGATATGTTGAATGCATGTATGGCAATCAACCAATCAAACCTGTTACCTTTTATAAATAATATATTAATAAAGCCTTGTTAGTATTCTTATTGTAACTTAATAATAATTTTAAGTTATGCTAGAGAGAACTGATATATCTGTGGTGCCAGTTCTTATTTTTCACTTGTTCATATTTACTTCTAAGTTTTCCAGGAGAATTAAAGATTTTTCCCATAGAATTTCTACCAAGTCCTCTTAACATCCAGAGAATTTTCTAATGATTGCCTCACCCTATCTACCACCTCATGTCCATCTACTCTGAGAAAAAGAAAGAAAAGGAGGAAGGAAGAGAAGGAGAGGAGGAAGATGGAGGATTGAGAATACAGTCGCTTTCTAAATGCCCATAAGAACATTACTTGTGAAAAGTTCTTCATTGCTACTCCATCATTGTAGGAAAAAGGATCAGGAACATGGACAATTTATTGAATAGGCATTCAGTAATAATAATTACACTGATACATTTTCAGTATAGCCCCAATAATGGATATTCCTGAACATTTAACACAATTAAAGAGTAGTGATACACATATGCTGCCATGGGGACTTCTAGGCTAATGGGGTGGACATTCTAACAAATAAATATATGAGCAATTGTTATAAATACAAAACAAGCTATGTAATAATTAATGCCCCCTCCATGCACTGCTAAATGACATTTTTGTTTTCTGGAGTTACTGTTTATAGCCTTTCAGTATAATTATTTCTAGAAAATTAATTCCTATTAGACAATTCATTTTGACCCATCTTTGCATCTCTGATTCTGTCCTCTCCTGTCAGAACACCCTCTCTCATTGGAGTCCCACTCATTTGTCATTTCTGGAAAGCTTCCTCTGACCTTAATACCAACAACTGATTGGTGACCTATTTTCAAAGGTTTTGCTCCTGTATCAGAAAGTTCTAAGCATAACATGAATTACTGTTGAAGCATGTCTTCTGCCCCATAGGAACTCACAGTTTGTTCAGTTTCTATTACCCTCAAAGCCTTCAAACAGGGTCTAGCACCACTTGATATTTGTCATGGTTAATTCTTGCTCACCAACCTACAAGCCAGCGCCCAACCCAAAGTTCTTCTGGAGTAGATAGATAAAGAAAGTTTCCAAATTATGTACTATCAGTTTCAAGGAAAAGAGAGGATACTCATGGCTCAGATGTAACCTGGCAAAGAGGTAATGGTCCTGCAGAAAAAGAGGGAACCACTGTCAAGCAGCTGGACCTTTGCTTAAGCTCTGAAGTAATCAGTTTGTTGGCAGTGAGTGTGTGTGTTGAGGGGGTTATAACACAAGGGCATGGAAGTGAGGGTATGGCACATGGAAAGGACTTTAAATGTGATGTTTTAAAACTTTCCCTGGAGACAGTCAGAAATATCAGTGTTTTGGGAAAGGTTATTTAGACTTTAGGACAAATGAGAAATAGGAAAAATGAGAAAGGAAGGTCTACTGAGAGGAGGATATGTCGGAAATCCAGGAAAACATGGAGGAATAAGAGCCAGGACAGTGGACAGTAGATGTAGTCAGACTTGAAAGATGGTTGAGATATACAATTAACATATGGCTATTACTCCAAAGATAGGCTTGACTGATGTTTCAATAGGATAGACATATGTGCAAGAATCTGTGACTTTAATATTGTTATCCACAACTGAGGGAGGTGTCTAACTCAGAGACTTGAAAGGTGTTATATATTTAGTTGTGTCCACCTCAAAAAAGATATATAATAATACTAATATCTGGAACCTGTGAATTATAATTTAGTGGGAAATGGAATCTATGTATATGTAATCCTGATACGATGAGGTCAATAACATGATCTCTAATTTAATATGATTAGTATCTTCATGAGAAGAGAGAAATTTGGATGCAGACATTGAGATACAAGGAGAAGAGCATGTGCATACAGAAGCACAGATTGGAGTCATCAGTCATTTAGCAAGGAATGTCAAGTATTGCTGGAAGCAACCAGATTCTAGGACAGCCATGGAACCATGGAAGTCTTAGAGCCTCTAAAAGGAACCAGACCTGTCAAAAGGTCATGTTTATAGCTAAAATAGCATCACAGTTGCATTATCCATTCATCTGTTGATGAACATATTCCATATCTTGGCCATTGTAAATAATACTGCAGTACACATGGATGTCAAGGTGTCTGTCCTATGCTGACTTGTAGTCCTTCAGATACGCACCCAGAAGTGGTGGAGCTGGATCATTTGTAGTTCTGTTTTTAATATTTAAAGGACTTTCATATTGATTCCTATAGTGACTTCTCCCCATCAGCGCTTGTTTTCTTGATGTTAGCCATTTTGGTTACAATGAGATAGTCTCAATATAGTTCTTATTTCTGCATTTCCCTGATGATTTAAGAATGTGGAACATTTTTTCAAGTGTTTCTAGCTGTTTGTATTTTGTCTTTTGAGAACTGTCTGTTCATTTTTGACCATTGTTTGATTTATTTGGGTTTTTAAGTTCTTTATATGTTCTAGATATTTATTAACCATCTATCAAATGTATAACTATCAAAGATTTTTCCAATTCTTTAAGCTATATTTTAATTGGACTGTTTATTTTACAGCTTCAGTGAGTTATAATTAAAGTATAGTAAACTGCAAATATTTAAAGTAAAATTTGATTGGGTTTGACACTTACACATCATCACTATTGCCAAGATAAGAAATATATCCCTTAGCCACAAAGTTACAAAAGTTTTCTTGTGGTTCCTTATAGTTCCTCCTTCTGGCCCATGTCCATCATTTCCAGGCAACTGCTGATATGTAGTTTGTATTTTCTAGGGTTCTATATATACAACTGCAAAATAAGGATGCTGTGTCAGTCTTCCTTCATTTGGTGTATGTAATAACAGAGACCCATGCATGTTGTTGAATGCATATCAACTACTCAATCTTTTCTATTGCTGAGTAGTATTCTGTTGTAGAGATTCTACCACAATTTGCTTATCCATTCATCCTTTGATGGGTATCTGAATTGTCTCCAGTTTCTTCACAATTATAAAATGAAATTGTCATCAACATAGCTGTTCAAGCATTCACTTTAAACCCTTTTAGGTAAACACTCAGTAATAAAATGTTTGGGTCATAAGATATATCTTAACTTATTGAGAAATTCCCCAATTGCTTTTCAAAATAAGTGTATATTACATTCCAACACCAGCGTGTAGTTTTATTTTTATTTATTTATTTTTTATCAATCCATGGATTTCTAGGGAATTGGCAGAGATTCATGGATTTTCACACATATTCTACAGGTAAGTAGACATTGGAATGAATAAAGAAATAACCTAGGGCCTGGTTCTAGAGACTAAATTCTTTAATAGAATTTAAGAAGAAGATATTTGTAAAGGCACAGCTAGCTGGATGTGGGAAAAAAAGATGCATTGGGAATAAGGAAACCTCAAATGCAGTCAGATTGGTGCTCTTAAGGGAGGGAGAGCTGTGAGTGCTTGAAAAAAGGGAGACAGCCAAGGGTCTAGAAGCCTTGTTATCAACTGAAGGATTGGAAGACTCTGGAAAATGAATAGGCAGTTTTGTGTGCCAGTGTCTAGACTCTGGATTTCAACTACAGAGTCATGTTCTTGCCAAAATCTGGGAACCCATTGCAATGGAACAGGATGTACTTGGCTTTGACCCGGAATAAGTCAGGAGAGGGCAGTTGTGAGGATGCTTATTTTATTCTTAGAGCACTTCTACATTCTACAGCCCTTTTCCCCTTTCTTATCAGCCCTTAAAAGGTGGAATTGTAGAAGAGCAAAAAAGTGAAACACTTTGTCAGAGAATTCTTCACCCCACAGATGAAGCCCTAGGTTAGGAATTACTCAGGCTCTCAAGGTTTGGTTGGGAAGGTGCCTAGGGAATGACAGCATGTGGAACTATGAAGTATATAATACTTGGAGCCAGAAGACATTTTTTTTAGGGCCTTCTCTGCCAGATGTGTCAGTGGCTTCCCCTCCTGGACTTTAGTTACCTTCCAAATCCAGAATGAGATTAAAACTAGGTGACATCTGAAGTACTTTTTAAACCCTGACTCCACAGGTCAGAGCCTGAGGGCATATTCAGAGCTTCATCCTTACCTTTGAGTTACAAGAAGACTTCTGGGCAGACACCAAAGTTTCCAATTCTGCATCCCAGAGAGTATACCAACAGCCCTTAATGCAAATTTTCCTGCCCAGATGAAGAAAATGCTAAGAAAGATCACTATGAGCATGAGACCCACATTAGCAAACTCACCCTGCATGGCTGTTCTTAGCTTCTGAATACCCATTGCTTCTGTCCTCTGAAACTGTCCTTGAATTTAAAGCAATAATATGAGAAGATAAGACTGGAAGTAAGAAAAAAGTCTTGGATATTTATCAAGCCTAACCTTTTTTGCCAAGTACATGTGCTTCGTGACTTTGGAATCCTGATGAGAAGAGCAGGACAAACAGCTGACCCTTGTGAGTAATGTTGTCTTCTGGAGTTCTAATGTCCTGCACCTTATAGTAACCCACCTCATTGCAGTGCTTGGTGGGTAGAATTTATTTTTATTGTCATCATTTTACAGAAGAGGACACTTAGGTACAGAAAGGAGAAAGGTCTTGCTCCATACTACAAAGCCAAGGAATGGCAGAAGTGGTAGGGAAAAATAAAAAGAATTTTTTTCCCAGAAAGATAAAATCCAAAAGTTATAGTTGGGAAAGGAAGGCACCACTTCTCCGGGCTCCATCATATTAAGGAGTCTCTGGTCTGAGGCAAGAATGACCAGTTCAATCTGTAGTTTCATTTCCCTAGCCTCTGAAAAATCAAGTGTACAAGGGCTCATGGTTTCTTGATATTCATGCAAGGAAAAGATGGGTCCCATGTTGCCTGGAAGATCTACATTCTCGGTATTTTTCCATCATGATAGTGGCATATTTGTTCTAGAGTTTCTCTGTGGCAAACATTCTCTGGGTTTGGGCCCTTTCATCTTGGACTCAAATGAAGGCCTGGAGCTTCACCAAGGTAGACACAGACAGAAGAGAACAGCCATTCTAGGTATGATTCAGCCCCAACAGATCAGAACAGTACCCCCTTTTCCATTGACCAGGACTGCTAGGATGCCCTGTAAGAGTGGTTGAGTTCTGACTCAGCCTCTCCCCTACCCCTCCCTCACTTTCTCTTTCTACTTCATTTCCATCTCTGAAAGCTCCCTCTCAGCCATTTCCCAGGAAGGACTGACTCATGGATCCCAAACTGTCTCACTGGAGAAAAAACACTGGAGTGTTTATCAATGATTATAAGCCATAGGCACATCCTCAGTCCAAAAGTTCCCAGCCATCCTAAATAAACAAACATGCCAGCCTTCTGAAAACCAGACATAGAGCTCTAAGGAGATCTGCTATAACTGGATATCAAAAAGTTCACTATACCTGGAGAGAAAGTAGGGGGCCTATCAATTCTAAGATCCTTGTGGCATTGGCAATGGCTGCTCCTCAGCCCTTCCTGAAGGTAAGAGGATTAGTGGTGGTTGCTGCAGAAATTTCTCTCAGATGACAGGATTCTTACCCTGTACTTTCATGGGTGCCATTGGGTTTCTGGTGAATCTTAAAGATCTCTTCTCAGGAAAGCACATTTTTAAATGCATAAAATTAAACAATGAGACAACAAGGAATACCAATTAGATAAAAAAACTATCAGCATATTAACAAAACTAATCTGCAGAATATTAACTTGTGTGCTTCTTAGCACATTAAATACTATGTAGCAGTAAGCTTAATAATTACTGTAATTTTAAGGTAGTGATATTTAGAGACTCCTGTTATGACTGTAATGCAAAATAAAAATATAAGTGATTTATCTCGGTGACAAAGTCACAGGTTCCATAAATATTTCTGTGGTCTGTTGCCCACATTCATAATTGAAGAAATGCTACATTTCAGTTAGAGGTTAGTGAAAATAAAAATGTAATTTTCCCCATTGGCACATATGGGTTCGTTGAATTCTATCCATGGAATAGAGGATAAGAGGGCTGCTAAGGCAATATTGAAACCCATTTTATTAACTTGCATTTCCCCTCCCTGATTCCTCAGCTAGGTCAAACCATTGCCCCTAGGACCTTTTTTTTTTGATACTGTGCTTTCTTCTCACCACCAAAGCACAACCAAGGCAATTGTCAGATTCTGTGCTAACCCCTCGAGTTATCAGCTACATTATGGATAAACAACAACCTCTTTCAACATCAATTTTTCCTCTGTAAAATGATAATAACAATATCTAACTCCTACCAGTGACATGCAGATTAAATTAAATAATACTTATAAAACATCCTGTCAGCATATAAGCAATCAAAAAGGCTAGTGGTGATACTGTGACTCAATAAAGAGCTTATAAACCCAAGGGCAGTAATGTGTGCATTGACTGTTATAGCTGCCTTATTCTTTGGTGACTTTTCTCTTCACTACCTCTACGATCCCAGAGAAGAAGCCACAGGGAGCACACAGACCCAGATCAGGGAGTGACGCTGATGCATTCCAACTGGCTAACACTAGTTCCTGAAAATCCTTTACTACATATTCAGGGGGTTGTAATTTGCTTTACATCATGTTAGTAGCCAGAAATCAATCACAGTAAGACTATTTACAAAACAGAAATCAAGTGCTGCAAGAACACTTTCAATCATCTTTCATCCTCTTTACTGAGTCTCTTGTTAAACATTTACCAGCACATCACTAGGAGAGAATGGCTGGGGCTGGAGCTGGGGCTGGAAGGGTGTGCTGCTTTGATCAAAACATGGGTGAGACAAAGTATACTTTATCTGGGAAAGATGTGAAAAATAAGATGGCTTTCAGAGAAAAGTAAGTGTTTCTTGCAGTCAAAGTTCATTCTATTTGCTCTCTATTGGTTTTTACATCTACAAAGATTTGGAACAAGAAAGAACAGGTTTTTCTTGATTAATGTTCTCAGTTCTTGATAATTACTTCCATTTCACCAGTTCTACAAAAGGATCTGTTTTCAAATAAGGGAAAAAAATCTCTGCTCTCTTATCTGAAGAGTGAGGCATATTTTACTCAAAACCCAATATTTCTACGTAACTTACTTCCATGTCAACTTTTATCTGTGAGACTCTAGTGCATTCTTTCTGGAAAATATTGCAAAGGCACAGAGGAGGAAAATGAGTTTACTGATTATGCAGCCTTATTAGCAATGCTTGAATCTGAATGTTGGCTTAGATGGTGTTTTCAGAACTCATAAGTGGATGTTTATGTCTGCAAATGGAAGCGCTGAGTATCTAGAATTGCAGGGCCAATGTGGGGGAGTAAGTCCTGGGGCAGTGGTTTGTTCAGTGACTGGCATTGGATTGCATGACATATTTTCAAATGCATCTAGGCTATCTTGCTAGTCTTCAGCCACTTGGATCTGCTGCTTTCCACTCTCAACTGTCTTTCCTTTTTCCATCGTGTATAAGCATATGTAACCACAAGCAAGATAGCTTATGAAGAACTGGAATCTAATACAGGATGGCTAGTGTATTGTCTTGGATGAGGCTGGACAATCTATTGTATGGGACTATTGTGGGGGTACTTCAACAGAGAAAATGTGTCACTACACTTCTTATGGCCTTCAGGTGCTCAATGGAGATTTTGAGTGGCTGCTGAGCTACTCTGGTCTGATGTTTTCCCTGTCTGTGATTCCACTCTCTTGAATGTCATTGGCTTTATGCAGTGTGGGATCCTGCAGAGCATTCTAGCCTCGCCTTGCCAGGGAGGCAGCATTATTGTTCTCCATGCATGAGCTCACGCTCTCCTTTTTAATGTGACTCATTTGGATTGGGTCTCTGGCTGGCTGCCCATCAGCAGGTAGACATTGATTGGCCTGTTTCAATATCTTGATGAGAGAAGTGAGGACTCACTCTAAGCTTAACAATTGTAGGCACACCAGGCTGATCAGATCTGATCTCCCATTGGAGAACTTGACCTAATCCGTACACTTGCGTGCAAAAAGGCTTTGAAGAGATACATGAGGGCTTGGGTTGTACCAAGACATTAATGTCATGAATATCCAAAAGCAATAAGGAGACAGGAACGGGACAAGTGACACCATCAAGCAATCTGACTTGTAGAACCAAAGGTGGTAAAATTCACATCCAGCCACATAGGTGCTCCAAGCTCATCCCTTTTTCTGTTTTTAAAAATCTCCCCTGGGAGACCTGCTCTTTTTTTTTGAGTGGAAAAGAGGAGGACTGGATCTTGGGGAGAGGGGAGGTTGAGGGATGACAGGTAAGTGTGGAGGGAGGGGAAAACTGCAGTCAGGATGTAATGTATGAGAGAAAAATAAAAGAAAAAAATCTCCTCTTCCTCTTTTCCCCTTCTCTTCTTATTCCTCCTCCTTCCTTCTTCCTCTCTTTGTGTCTTTCTCTGTGTCACCCCGTCTCTCTGTATCTTTCTGTCTCTGTCTCTCTTTCCCTCCCCCATTCCCTCTCTCTTCAAGATCTTCCTTTGTAGTCTTAACTGACCTGGAACTCCCTGTGTAGAACAGTTTGGCTTCATATAGATCTGTTTGCTTCTGCCTCCCAAATTCTGGGATTAAAAGCATTTGCCATCACACGTGGCTCTCCCCTTTTCTATAATAAAGAATGTCCAGTTAAACTCAGATGGCATTTCTATGATAATGCTTATCAAGTTCAATTCAGATATAATTGATAGCCAATGTGCCTGTGGCTCTCAGATGTAAGCCAAACAGTACCAAGGCAATTTCAAGCTGCTCCTATCAATATGTACCTATTTTCCAAAATGCCTTTTAAAATGTGAGTTTCATATTTAGTTCATATGGGTAATGAACATTTTATAAAGTAAGCCATAGAAAATGGCTCCTATAACTGATATAAAAATGATGTGCTCATATTGCTGTCAGAAACTGAGACTGACCTTGAACTTGATTGTAGTGAGAGTAAGTCTTGGATTGGATGTGTCCATTTACATCCTATATATTCTGGGCCTGGATAGGAAAGAAAATACTTGGAGAGCTCTGAGTTTGCAGTCCAGAGGAGGACAAACCTAGTTCAAGCCCCATTCTCCCCTATATCAAGGGAGCAGCAAGGCCTTACAAAGCCATCCTTTTAACTCCCAAGCTATATTTTAACTCAATAGTGTAGATGTAACCAACCGTCTTATTAAATAAGAAACACAGAACCAATGCAAAGAAGAAAGGCAAGAGGTCAGAGCTAAGAGCTAAATCCTTACCCTTCCTCCTGCGGTGGTCCTATCTCTCCAAAAGAGAGATACTTCCTGTGTTAAAGTCTTTATAAAGACTTTCGGTTCTGCCTTCTCATTGGTTGTAAACCCAACCACATGACCGCCTCGTCACTGCCTGTCTGTATAGACCTTCAGGTCTTCTATGGTTGGTATTGAGATTAAAGGCGTGTGTCTCCAGTGCTGGCTGTATCCCTGAACACACAGAGATCTACCTAGCTCTGCCTAACAAGTGCTGGGATTACAAGCATACGCCACCACCGCCTGGCTTTCCCATGGCTTGCTTATAGCTCTGACCCCCAGGCAACTTTATTTATTAACATACAAATAACATTTTAATGCAAATAAAATATCACCATACAGTAGTGCATCTAATGACAGTTAATGTCTCTGCTCTCTCAAGCCCAATTGCATTTTGACAGGAATTATTTCTGGAACTTGGTACTCCTTCCAAAACCATCATCCATGAGGGGAAATTTCTCTATACACTCATTAATTTTTCAGTGTACTTACCACAGGCCAGGTGGGCATCCTGCATGAGATGTGGAGAGAAACCAGACAAGGTAAAATCTCATGTCACTTTGTATACCATGACACTTGGCATTCAACCCACCTAGCAGGTGTGGCCGTAGAGCCTGAGTTCCCTAGTTGTGGTACTTGGATGGAGGCCTACACAGAGAGGGCCCCACCAGCTACCATTTGGTGAGTCTTACCATGTGTCAGCAACTATGCAAAGCACATTCAGAGTATCATACTTTTCATGTTTTGATTTTCAGCACAGCCTAATGGAGCAGACACTTTTGATAGCATCTCTATCTTACAGATAAGAAAACTTATAGAAGGTGATTGCATAACTCCTTTCAAGCCCTCACATCTAATATTGGCTTAGGTAAGGTTAAAATTCAGACAGCTGGGTGCTAGAGTCTATGCCAGAATGGTTTATAGTGTTCCTTAGGGTGGCATAGTACACAGTTACTCCTGTAGGAACAAACTCAAAGTTCAAGGAATTCCCATCAAGCAGGACTGAGTACTCCCTACCAAACACTAGTACTTTTACCCTAGTAGGAAGTCAGAAGTTACCATGTGTTGCCTGGATCTAACTAGTACCAACTAGGGCTCCCTGCCCTCTTCAATCTTTGGGATATGACTCCAGCACCTTTCATTATAAAAAAGAAAAAAATGCAAGTCTCTGAGATGTCACCCTTTGCTCCTTCCAGCATCAGCAGCACAGAGAATCCCTAACCTGCTTTTGGTTCCTGAGCTGGGACAGCAGGTTTGCAGAATGATGAGACTTTGGCCTTGCACACTGAGGTTTTTGTATCACTGCCTGTGTGTGGAGAACTCTAACCTTTGCAAGGCCAGTTCTGCCTTTGGCATGCACAGGGTCTCTTTTTTTGGGATTTGGCTTTCAATTTATCTAGAGGAACTCTAACAGAGCCACTGATGAGCAGAAAAGATGTGACAAGAGTGGTTGCTTAGAGGCTGTCCATTATAAATCTGGAGTGCTGCCATCATAGACCATACTGCTCCAACCTCAAGACTGCCCTACAAACCTGCTTAACAGACACTTTTGCTTCCAAAGGCATTTCTCTGACCTATGTTTATCTTTCCTTCCTGTATCCCAGCATGATAATCCTTGAACACTGAAAATTCCAAGATCAGAAACTGACAGAAAAACAAGGCATTCTGACAAGAATTGAAACATTATTTAGCTGACTTGTTAACATTGTAAGTCATATTACTTTTCACGAAATTTTGTAATAAAATTTAGTAACTAAAACCATATGATCTAGATTCATATTAAAAATTATGGACTTTAAAGTTCTTCTCAAGCTAAAATGGCATTTGTGTGGATGTACCTATTTTTGTAGAAGACATAAGCAGACATTTCTGTGTGTGTGTGTGTGTGTGTGTGTGTGTGTGTGTGTGTGTGTGATAGTATTTTCTTTGTTGTTGTTATTTTTAAAAATTAATTTATTTATTTTACATCCTGACCTGGGGTCATCCTTGTAGATTCCTGGGAATTTCCCTTGCACCAGGTTTCTACCTGACCTTAAAATGCCCTCCCTTGGGGTTGAGGATTTAGCTCAGTGGTAGAGAGCTTGCCTAGCAAGCGCAAGGCCCTGGGTTCAGTCCTCAGCTGTGAAAAAAATGCCCCCCCTTTCCAGTCATCTCTTTCAGTACTCTCCCCCTCCACCCCTTCCCTACCTGATCCCTCACATTCCCATCCTCACTCATCCCCAGTCCACCCACGAAATCTTTTCTCTTTCCCCTTCCCAGGGAGGTCTGTGTGTCCCCTTTGAGCCCTCCTTGTTATCTAGCCTCTCTGGGTCTGTGAATTGTAGCATGATTATCCTTTACTTTACAGCTAATATCCACTTATAAGTGAGTACATACCATGTTTGTTTTTCTGTGTCTATGTTACCTCACTCAGGATGATTTTTTTTCTGAAGTTCCATCCATTTCCCTTCAAATTTCATGATTATTGTTCTTCACTGCTGAGTAGTACTCCATTGTGTATATGTACCACATTTTTTTAATCCATTCTTGGTTGAGGGGCATCTAGGTTGTTTCCAGGTTCTGGCTTTTACAAATAAAGCTGCTATGATCATAGTTGTGATATGATTGAGCATCCTTTGGGTATATGCCCAAGAGTGGTATAGTTGGATCTTGAGGTAGATTGATTCCCAATTTTCTGAGAAACCACCATATTGATTTCCAAAGTAGCTGTACAAGTTTGCACTCACACCAGCAATGGAGGAGTGTTACTCCTTGTCCTCTCCAGCATGAGCTGTCACTTGCATTTTTTTTTATCTTAGCCCTTCTGGTAGGTATAAGGTAGAATCCCAGAATTGTTTTGATTAAGCAGATACTCTTTAAAAAGAAAAGTTCACATATCAGCAAATTGACAGCAGTGGGGTTCTATGCTGTACTCTTTGCTACAAATAATACTTCAGAGGCTTTGTAATTTATGATGCAATAAAGTGTGAGGAAGAATATTTCATTTATTTTTATTATTATTATTATCATCATCATCATCATCATCATGTGGTCGATGCACATGTTCATATGTTTTGTTCATCCTATGTGTCAGGGGCATATGTGGACCTAGGTACCAGAAGTTGATGTTCGGTTTCTACTTCTATTACTTTAATTCTTAATTTTGGGGCAGAGTCTCTCGCTTAACTTGAAACTCACCAATTCAGCTAGACTGACTGGCCAGTATGTCCCAGAAACCACTCTCTCTCTCTCTCTCTTTTTTTTAGACATGATCTTACTATGTACCCATGTATGGTGGTTTGAATAGGTATGGCCTCCATTGATTCATGTGTTCAAATGCTTGGACCATAGGGGGTGGCACTATTAGGAGGTGTGGCCATGTTGAAAGTAATGTGTCACTGTGGGGTGGACTTTGAGATCTCATATGTTCAAGCCACATCAGTTTGGCACACAGTTTCCTTCTGCTGCCTGGAGATCAAGATGTAGAACCTTCTCCAGTACTATGTCTGCCTGCATGCTACCATTTTCGGGCCATGACAATAACAGACTAAACCTCTGAAACTGTAAACTAGCACAATTAAATGTTTTTCCTTTATAAGAGTTACTATGGTCATGGGGGTCTGTCTCTTCACAATAGAAACCCTAACTAAGACACCTTGACTGGCCTGGAACTCTTTGAGTAGACCAGACTGGCCTCAAACTCACAGAAATGCACCTGCCTCTGCCTCCCAAGCACTAAAATTAAAGGCATGTGCCACCATATATAATCTCAGAATACTCTGAAGGTCTGGGATTACAGGTCATGCTTGCATGATAGAACCTTTATCTTCTGTGGCATCTCCCCAGTCACAGAAGAATTTCATTTTTCTCCACAATCCCATTATTAACTGGAGAGTAACTTGTGACATTCAGCACAATAGCAAAATCCCTTTTCCTGGTACCCCTTAATTGTCAGTTACTCCCTTTTACATACCTTAAAATAGATTCATCTTCTTGGCTAGCTCCTGCCAGCCCCACACCATTGATGTTTGCAGGCCAGTTCTTCTACCAGCCCACCTGAACACTGTGTTGGTATCTCAAGCTCAAGCCAGACAATTCCACATGACCTGGTGAACTTAGATGGCAACTTTGTGCCATCATTTGATTCCACAGCCATCTTTTATTCTCTTGCCTTTACATCACACTTAATCTCACTTTCTCAAATATCCTATATGTTTGTTTATTGAGCTAAAGTGAATACTATAAGTTCTATTCCAATCACAACACCCTCTTAGTCACCTGAGGCATTAAAAAGCTGACTTTGGATGTCTAGAAGTATTCACTTGCTTGGTCCTACATTATGGAAGATCACATCAGATCTTCTACCCATTCAAAGACTGTGAAAAATAATCCAGTATGCCATTCTGTTCACTGATAACTCAGTTGGCTAAATTGCCTTCTCTTTCACAGTATTTCCTGAGTTCCCACCTTCTGTGGTGAGAGCATTGTATAATTAGTGTTGTTGGAATGATCGTCTAGTTTTAAGTGACAGAATGAAAATGCCACTGTGAGAAGGTTCCCCATTGTGGAATCCATAATGAATGACAGGCCAACACATTGAGAGAAAGAGAATATTTCCTAACAAGATGCTGAACCTTTAATATTGACCATTAAGGAACCATATAGAACTACAAAAAAAGAACCATATAGATTACCAGATAGGCAAGGACATGTGAATTTTCAGGAGGGAGATTCTTTGAATAGGATATCTTATGTAGCTACGGTTTGTTTGATGTGGGTTCCAGGAAAAATTCTAGATCTTAAAATGTGCATTTAGAGCAATGGTGATTGAGTTCTTAGAAAGGGTATCTAGTTAAAAGTGAAACTGAAAATGCAAGGGGATCAGGGTCTCTAGCTGTGGTAGAATAGCACACTTCATTCTGTTCACAAGCAGAAAGATAGATCAGAGAAAGTCACGCAAGAGTTTTGGACCTCAGCAAAGCAGTTGGCAGCATCTATTGTGAAATCCTCATTTACAGCTCAGTTGTGTGATTGTGTGACCAATTAAAGGATTCAGTCCAGAGGCCGTGAATAATGGATTAATGTCTTCCCTCAGAGAAAGAAGTCTAGAGGCAGGTCCTAGGGATCCCTTGTGGCCTGCTTCTCTTTTTCTCAATGATCCAAACGAGGATTTAGAAAGCAGTCTTACTAGATTTATCCCTGACTTAGAGCCAGAAGGCAACCAATTTCCTGGAGCATGAAATTGACATCGAACGTGATCATAATGAGCTTGGATTTGTCATAGGAAATGTAACAGGAATAAATGGCAAGTCTTATATTTGGGTCCTGGACCAATCTGCCCGAGTGTAGTGGGAAGAAAAGTGGTTTAGGAATAAAGTGGGGGCCTTGAGTTGACAGTCATCTTGTTATGATTCAGTAGGGAGTTGGGCCTGCCAGTACCACTGCCACCATTTCAAGCTGTGATACCAAATGTAGCCTACCAGGCATTCAACTGCAACCATTACTTTTGCAATAGTTAAAATGTGGTGCTTAGGTTTAACATCACTCATGTGCCAAGGTATATAGATACCAGGAATGCTAAGGACGGTTTATCCCAATCCCAAGCAGTTCCACCTCTAGAGCTTTTTAGTGCAATGTCCTGTAAGCAGCATGTCTGTTGCCTACTGAATATCAAGCCTTGGATTCATTTATTTTTGATTCATCTGAATACATTGACAAATGTTCTAAGAGCTGGAAAACTTCTTGATGGGAATGCAGAGATCATATTTGCCTTTCTAGATGTGTGGATTAACCCCTGCAACTTACATTTTCCAAGAATTACTCAGTAGAAACACTCCCAAAAAGAGAATTCATATATATATATATGTGTGTGTGTGTGTGTGTGTGCATGTAAATGCATATATAATCATATATATAACATATATATATATAATTTTATTAGTTATTTGAGTATTTCATATATGTGCACAATCTATTTTGATCAAATACTACCCAACTCCTTCCCCTAACCCCTCCCAGATTTATACACACTGTGTATCTACTTCTCCACCCACTCCCATCTTCATGCCCTCCTTTCTGTTTATAACTCCTGAGTCCAATTTGTGCTGCTCTTATACTCATGAGTGTGGAGCCATGAACCAGAGCATGGTCAACATACCAGTGGCCACACCCTTAAAGAAAACTGATTCTCCTTCCCCAAGAAGCCATCCACTGCCCATAGATCCTTAGGGATAGGGACTCATGTGGCCTTCCCCACCCCATGATGGAATTAAAATAAAGCTTCTTCATTGAATACAAATTTTATTACATATATCACTAGGAGATTCTTAACCATTTTTAAATGTACATCTTACTGAAGCAATAACTTCAGGTTGCACCAAGATACTATAGCTGTCAAGATTTTATGGTGCTTCAACTTAGCCACAATAAAGGATGGATGTGGTGGTATTTTACTTGTACTGAAATGTGATTTTAATTGTATGTTAATAAATAAAGTTGCCTGGGGGTCAGAGTTATAGAGCCATAGCAAGTGCGTGGCGGTGGTGGCGCACGCCTTTAAGGACCTGGAGGGCGGTACATACAGGCAATGACAAGGCAGTCACGTGTTTAGTTTACAACCAATGAGAAGGCAGAACATCTAGAGTATTTAAAGACGTACACACAGGAAGTAGGCCTCTTTTTCGGAGAGCTCTCTTGGCTGAAGCAGGATAGCTGAAGCAGGAAGGGTAAGGCTCTTAGTTCTGACCTCTTGGCTTTCTTCTCTGAATCGGCTCTGTGTTTCTTATTTAATAAGACGGTTGGTTACATCTACAGATGGAATATGTGTTTCTTTTTTTTTCCACATATTTTCTGGACAACTCTCTCATACTTGCTTGCTATAGCAAGAAGAGCAAGGATAAGTACTGGGATCAATATGATTGAATGAGTTGATCATGAGTGAACTGCATAGTCTTGGCACAGAAGTGCTAATTTGGGGTGCTTCTGAATTCATAGTCAACTCTGCCCGTGTCTAAAGTATGGTAATGGATGGCATTCCACTAAGAATCCTCTGACTCATGTGCATAAAATGCCATAATAATATGTTTTTCAAGCTCTAGCAGCTTGAACCTTTAAACCCCAGAAATTTGTTTTGACTCCA
Source organism: Peromyscus eremicus (assembly GCF_949786415.1). Classification (NCBI taxonomy): domain Eukaryota; kingdom Metazoa; phylum Chordata; class Mammalia; order Rodentia; family Cricetidae; genus Peromyscus; species Peromyscus eremicus. Next base: position 128,718,403 of record NC_081439.1, read on the forward strand.
AAATGGAGTTAAATATGTATCCTTGAGGGAATTAGACCAAGAGAGATTATTAAAGTCATAGAAATGGTAGTGGTTTGAATTTAGAAGAAATAAATCTAAAGAAATAAGTGCAACATGCAACATTCCCAGGCCTGGCTCTGGACATACAGGTCAAATACTGGCTTTGCCTGGTGAGGTCCCCAGAACTTTAACTTCCAGACCCAACCTCATGTTCCTGAGCCTGGCTCTAGACATGCAGCTCATGCATGGGTCTTGCTTACTGAGTTTACCCAAAACCTCACTTGCTTGCCTTCTCCATAACCCCTGGCCTAGCTCATGATATGCAGTCCTTGCACTGGCCTTGCCTCATAAGCTCTAAGTTTAAAGAAGGTAGGAACAAAAAGTTCAATGAAATTAAAGAGGATGGGAATAAATGCCTGAATTGTGTTCAAGAAAACACAAACAAATAGCTGAATGAAATGACTAGGACAATTCAGAATATGAAAATTGAGTTCAGTAAAGAGAAATATTGAAGAGGATTCAAACTGAAATGAAAATAGATTAGCCGGGCGGTGGTGGCACACACCTTTAATCCCAGCACTCAGGAGGCAGAGGCAGGTGGATCGCTATGAGTTCGAGGCCAGCCTGGGCTACTGAGTGAGTTCCAGGAAAGGCGCAAAACTACACAGAGAAACCCTGTCTTGAAAAATCAAAAAAAATAGATTAATAATAATAATAATAAACTCAACCCAATTAGAAAAGCAGGGGAAGGTATTACCAACAGAATGGATCAACTAAAAGATAAAGTATTAGGACTTGAAAATAAAGTAGAGGACTACACAAAGATGAAAAAAATTAAACACATGAAAGGAACATGCAAGAACTGAAGGACACCATGAAAAGATCAAATCTTTTAATTATAGATATAGAAAACAGAGAAGGATCCCCCAGGTCAATGGCATAGACCAGATATTCATCAGGATCATAAAAGAAAACTTGCCCCAAATTAAGGAAAGACATACACATACAGATACAAGAAGCACACAGAACACCAAATAGACAAGATCAGAAAAAAACTTTCCATGGCATATTATAATCAAAATATTAAATATACAGAATAAAGATAGGATATTGAATGCTAAAGAGAAAAATAAAAAGGAGGGAGGGAGGAGAGAGAGAGAGAGAGAGAGAGAGAGAGAGAGAGAACAAGTGACATATAAAGGAAAACCCATTGGAATAACAGCTGAATTCTCAATGGAAATTTTAAAAGCTAGAAGAACATAGAGCAATGTACTCCAGTAAAGATACTGGTTGTAGACCTATACTACTGTATCCAGAAAAAAATGTCTGCCATAGTTGAGGGAAAAAGAAAAAAATTCCATTATATAAACAGGTTAACAGAACTCGTCCACCAAACCAGCCTTTCAAAGAATATTAAATTAAGAACAAGACTTTGTACTGAAGAGAAGAAAAGCACAGCCAAGAGAATATAGAAATAAAATAAATGAATCTATAATTACTGAGACACAAAATAGGACTAAGAACACAAACATCAAAAAGCCAACAAAATGACAGCAATCAATGTACAGTTTTTCAATAATAACTTTAAATATTATGGCATCAATTCTCCAACAAAAAATGTAGGTCAGTTGAATGAACTAAGAAACACAATCCATCTTCCTGTTGCCTACAAGAATCTTATCATCTTCAATGATAGGATTCACCTTAAAATTAAAGGATGGACAAAACATATTCTAAGGTAATAGGGCCAATAATCAAGCAGGTGTTGCTATCCTAATAGCTGACAAAATAGACTTTGAACTAAAAATAATCAAAATGGACAAAGGAGGACACTTCATTCTAATTGAAGGAATAGTTAAAAAAGATATTACTATCCTTCCCATATATACACCAAACTCAGGTGTACCCAACTTCATATAAAGCATACTACTAGAATTAAAGACACAGATTACCATTGTCTTAGTTAGGGTTTCTATTGCTGTGAAGAGACACCATGACCATGGCAACTCTTATAAAGGAAAACATTCATTGGGGCTGGCTTACAGTTTCAGAGGTTTAGTCCATTATGGTTATGGCAGGAAGCATGGAGGCACGCAGGCAGACATGGTGCTGGAGAAGGAGCTGAGAGTTCTACATCTTGATCTACAGGCAGCAGGAAGAGACAATGAAACACATTAAGCCCAGCTTGAGCTTCTAAGACCTCAAAGTTCACCTCCAGTGACACACTTCCTCCAAAAAAAAAGCCATACTTACTCCAGAAAGGCCACATCTCCTAATAGTGCCACTCCCTAGTGACCAAGCATTCATACAAATGAGTCTATGTGGGCCATTCCTATTCAAACTACCACATTCTACTCCCTGTCCCCCATAAGCTTTTAGTCATATCATAATGCAGAAATGCATTCAGTCCAACTTTGAAAGTCCTCATAGTCTATCACATTCTCAAACTTGTTTCAAAGTCCAAAATATCTTCTGATACTCATTGCAATCACTTAACTGTAAGCCCCTGTAAAATCAAAATGAAAAGTAGATCACATACTTCCAACATACCATGGCACAGGATTTATATTACCATTCCAAAAGGTAGGGAAGGGAGCATAGGGAGGAAATACTGAACCAAAGCAAGACCAAAAACCAGCTGGCCAAACTCCAAACTGCATCTCCACATCTGATATCAAAGTGCTCTTCAGATCTCCAATTACTTACAGCTTTGTTGACTACAACATACTTCTTTCTCTTGGATTGGTTCCACTCCCTGTTAGCAGCTTTCCTCAGCAGGTATCACATGGCTCTGGCATCTCCCACATTTTGGGGTCTCCAAGACAACCCAGACCACACATTCTCAGCTTCCCACAATGGCCTCTTAGGCCTCCATTCAGCGACACCCCTGACACATGCCTGGCCTCAACATCTTTTCTTAGTCATACAGGAAGATCTCATAACCCCTTTCTTCTATCATTGACTCTAAAACAAGAACCACATGGCTGAAGCCAAGTTCTGTTGCTTACTGGGGCTGGATATGGCCACCTGGTTCAATTACATCTTGACCAGCTTTCTGTTTTCTGTGGTTTCTTCACTGCCTAATCTTGGCTGCCACAAAACTAGATCTGTAGACCAGCCTGGCCTCAAACTCAGAGATCCACCTGCCTCTGCCTCTTGAATGCTAGGATTAAAGGTGTGTACCACTACACATGGCTCTAAGCTTTTCTTAAATTCTTTTTCACAATTTGGAAGCTTAGCTATGTGGGATCTTGCCCTGGGGTCACCACTCCCTTTATTCCATTTACAATTAGACTTTTCTTTCATCTGTTGATCTCCTTGAACACAGGACTTAGCTTCCTGGTGCCCATTTTCTCCTCAAATTGTACATTTTGTAACTTTCCTTTCTCAGCCTGCTCCTTTTCATTATACATCTGCATAAGCACGGCCACAAATAGCCACACAACATAGTCCACACTAGGCTGTTTTGAGATTTCCTCTACCAACACAATTAATCCAAAACTCTTTAATTTAGCCTCAGGCAGATTTTTCTGACATGAGCAGCCACATTCTTCACCAAAATATCACAAAAATTGTCTTTAGGTCACATATCAATATTCTCCTCTGAAACCTCTTGAGCTAGATCCCCACAGTTCAAATCAACCTCAGTACCACTGTCTTCCATGTTCCTACTAGTATGGCCCATTAAGGCCCACTTAAATCATTCAGCTGATTTTTTAACCAAAGTCCCAAAGTCTGCATTCCAGCAATAAGAAACATGGTCAGGCCTATAACAGCAACACCCTGGCTCTGGTACCAACTTCTGTCTCATTTGGGGTTTTATTGCTATGAAAAGACACCATTACTACATCAACTCTTATGAAGGAAAACATTTAGTTGAAACTGGCTTACAGTGCAGAGGTTTAGTCCATTATCATCATGGTGGGAAGCATGGTGGCATGCAGGCAGACATGGTGCTTAAGAGGTAGCTGAAAGATCTACAGGCAGCAAAGAGAGACAATGACACACTGGCCAGGATTGAGCTTCTGAAAACTCAGAGCCCACCCCCTGTGACATAAGTCCTCCAGCAAGACCACACCTCCCAATAGTGCCACTCCCTATGAACCAAGAATTTAAATACATGAGTGTGTGGGAGCCCTTCCTATTCAAACTACTACACCACCAAACACCAAAGAATACAGTCTACTCAGCAGCACACATAAGCTTCCCTAAAACAGACCACATTCTGAGACACCAGACAAATTTTTACAAAATAATAAAAATTGAAATAACTTTGTATATCCGATGTGACCATAATGCAAATTGATAGCAAACATATCTCTAGTAAATATACAAACTCATGAAGATTAAACAACTCATTACTAAGTGATGGATCAAAGATGAAATCAGAAAGAAATAAAAACATTCCCATAAATAATTGAAAATGAAAACACAATACAATAAAACCACTGGGCCATACTAAAAGCAGCCATAAGAAGGGAACTTACAGCTTTAAGCAGCTACATTAAATAATAAAAGCAATGTCTTAGAGTTTCTATTACTGAGATGAAACACCATGACTGAGCAATTTGGCTTGGAAAGGGTTTATTTCAGCTTACAGTTCCACATCATATTCCATCCCTGTAGGAAGTCAGGGCAGAAACATAGAGGTAGGAACTGATGCAGATATCATGGATGAGTGCCTTTTACTGGCATGCTCTTCATGGCGCTCAACCTGATTATTTATACCGTCCATGCCCACCTACCCAGGAATGGCACCACCCTAGTGAGCTGAATCATCCCACATCAATTGCTAATAAAAAAAAAACTAGCCCACAGGCTTGCCCAAAGGCCAGTCTGGTGGAAGCATCTTCTCAATTGAGATTCCCTCTTCCCAAATGGCTCTAGGTTGTGTGACATTTACAAAACACTAGCCAACATAAGCACAAATAAGTGACTCAATGATGCAGCTCAGGAATTTAGAAAAATAGGAATATATCAAACCCAGTAGATGGGAAGAACTAATAAAAAAATCAAAGCAGAAATTAATGAAATAGCAACAAAGAAAACATTACAAAGAATCATTGAATATAAGAACTGATTCTTTGAGAAGATAAATAAGATTGATAAACAAAAGACTGAAAGGGAACTCCCAAATTAACAACATTAGAGATGACCAGGGAATTTTTGTAACAGACACCATAGGAATTCAGAAAAATATAAAAAAATATTTCAGAAACATATAATCTATTAAACTGAAATTTTTAAAAGAAGTGGATAAATTTCTAGATTCATCCAAAGTACCAAAATTCAACAAAGAAGTGATCAACAATCTAAACAGATCCATAAGAAAGGAGACCCAAATAGTGATAAAAAGCCTTCTGACTAAAAGAAGTACAGGCCCACAGGTATCACAGCAGAATTCTACCAGACTTTCAAAGGTTTATAACAAATACTTCTTAAATTACTCAAAAAAGGAAAGAAGAAATACTTCTTAACTCTTTCCTTGAAACCAGTGTCACTCTAATACCATAGCCAGGTAAATACACAACAGAAGAAAGGAGACACAGGAGAGAAAGAGAGAGAGAGAGAGAGAGAGAGAGAGAGAGAGAGAGAGAGAGAGAGAGAACTGCAGCACAATATCCCTGATGAACATACATACAAAAATCATTGATAAATAAAATATTTACAAACTAAATTCAGGCATAAATCAAAAAAATAATCTGCCTGAGAGCAGAGATGGTTCACCATATATAAGTCAATAAATGTAATGAGTCATAAAAGTGAACTTACAGAAAAAAAATCATACAATCCTCTCAATATATGCAGAAAAGGCTTTAATAAAATTGCCTTCGTGATAAAAGTCCCAGAGAGAGTAGGTCTGGAGAGAACATACCTCAACAAAATAACAGCTGTATATGACAGACCTACAGCCAGCATTATCTTTAATTGAAAAAGTTGAAATAAATCCCATTAAAATCAGGAACAAGAAATAACTGTTCCCTCCCTCAACCTCTCCTCTCTCTCTCTCTCTCTCTCTCTCTCTCTCTCTCTCTCTCTCTCTCTCTCTCTCAATATAGCGCTCGAAGCACTTAGTTCAAACAATAAGACAAGAGAAGGAAATTAGAAGGTTGAAGAGACATTCAGTGATTAAGAGCCTCTATTGCTCTTACAAAGGACATGGGTTCAGATCACAGATGCTACATGATGGCTCATAACCATCTGTAACTCCAGCTCCAGGTGATCTGACACTCTATTCTGAATTCTGTGAGCACCAGGCATGCATGCACATACATACATCCAGGGAAAACACTCATATACATAAATTAAAATAAATAAATATTTTAAAATTTAAATAAGATTTTAAAAGAGGAGGCAACTACAGAGATAAAAACAGAAAAAGAAGTTAAATTATTTCTACTTGCAGATGGTATGATATTATACATAAGAGATCCCAAAAATTCTACTAGAAAACTAAAAATGTTCAACATTTTCTGCAAACTGGCAGGATACAAAATCACTTACAAAAATCAGGACTAGCCTTTCTAAATACTAATAACAAATACACTGAGAATGAGATCATGGAAACACTCATGTGCACAATAGCCTCAAAAATCTCTAAGAATACACCTAAGTAGGTGAAAGACCTCTATCATGAACACTTTAATCTCAAGTACAAGATTGGGGAAGATACTAGAAGGTCAAAACACTCCCCATGCTCTAGGATTAATATTATGAAGATGACCATTCTACCAAAAGCAATTTATGGATTCAATGAAATCCCAGTCATAATGCTCACAATATTCTTAACAGACACAGAAAAAAAAATCCTAAAACTCATATAGAACCATAAGAGACCCTAGATAGCCAAAGCAATCCTGAGCAAAGAGGCCAAAAATATACCCTGGAGAAAAGACAGCATCTTCAACAGATGGTGTTGTGACAACTGGCTGTCCTCATGCAAAAGGATGAAATTCAATCCCTATCTTAAAGACCTCAATTTGAAATCTGAAACTTATTGGTGAAATTATTAAGGCCACTCTACGTAGTTGAAAGGGAGGTTTATTTTGTGGGATAACTTACAAGTGAAAGGATAGGCTTACAGGGTCTGGGAAAGGTGCAGTCTGGAGGTGTTCTCTGGAGAACTCTGCTTGGTCTACCTTTAGCGTCCAGGGTCCAGGAACCAAGAGAGCCCGAGCATCTGAATCTCAGGTCTTCAGGGTCTTCTCTTGGCCCCACCTTGTAGGCGTGTCAGTTACTGAAGCCTCAATGGGGATTGGAACTTCCAGATCAAAGCTGGAATGGCTACCCACTACATCTCCCCCTTTTGTCTAAATAAGAAGGTTCTAACCTAATACAAGACTATATACAAAGGAATGGTTATCAAATATTGTCCAGGAGTAATGAGGGATAATGACCTAGATAAGACAGAACTACAACCAATGCGAACAATATCAAGCAAGAAACACATACTAACGTCCAGAGAAGTCTAGAGCATAGGTAAATGGCACATTACAAAGATCATTCCAAAAGGTATCCTGTCCTAAAGAACCTGAATCTAATACTTAATATGTTCTATCTACAGGCAGTACTATACAAGATAGTGGTGTAGGAAAGGGCTTTCTGAATAGGAATAATTAAAGTCAACAATTGATGATAGGATTCCATAAAAGTAAAAAGCTCTACAGCAAAGGAGTCAATCAATAGAGTGAAGAGAAATCACACAGAGCAGAGATAATCCTTATCAGCTGTACATCTGATAGAGAATTAAGATCTAGAATATAAAAGAACTCAAAAAACAATCAAGAAAACAAATGACTCAACTTAAAAAATGGGCTATTGAAGCCAGGCGGTGGTGGCACACGCCTTTAATCCCAGCACTCGGGAGGCAGAGAAAGGCGGATCTTTGTGAGTTCAAGGCCAGCCTGGTCTACAAAACGAGATAGAGGAAAGGCGCAAAGCTACACAGAGAAACCCTGTCTCGAAAAAAAACAAAAAACAAATGGGCTATTGATATTAACAGAGTTCTCAGAAATGAAAAAAAAAGTCTAAGAACTCTCTCAAAAATGTTCATCATCTCTAGCAATTAGGGAAATGCAAATCAAAACAACTTTGATATTTCATCTTATTGTCAAAGATCAACATATTGTCAAAGATCAACAAAGCATCCCACAACAAATGCTGATAATGTTATAGGGAAAGGGGAACTCTCATTCACTGCTGATGGGAATGTATTTGGTACATCCACTATGGAAATCAGTGTGGAGAATTCTCAGAAAGCTAAAAATAATACACCATATGACCCAGCTATACCACTTCTTTGCATATGTGCAATGGATTCAACATTCTACCCCACAGATACTTGCTCAGCCATTTTTATTGCTGCTTTATTCACAATAGCTAGGAAATGGAAACAATCTAAATGTCCCTTCATTGATGAATGGATAATGAAAATATACAAAATTTAATTCTATTTAGCAGTAAAGAAAAATGAAATTATTGAAATTTTAGGTAAATGGATGAAACTATAAAATATTATATTGAATTACCCCAACACAGAAAGACAAATGCCATATATTCTCTCTTATTTATAAGGCCTGTGAACCACAAAAATCACCAGCCAGGCAGGAGATCCCCAAGGGTTCAACAGTGGCAGTTACATCTTATGGGTAACCAGTAGCCATCTAATTGAATTTAAGGCCTGCTCAATAGAAAGGAATTCATGCCTGGTACTGTAAACCTAATCAACTATCCATGACTGGTGAGGCCATGGACCCTAGAGGAGAACCTACTGCTGCAACTTTTCTAAACCAGTAGAATTTCTAACTGCCTTCTAAACACTTATCCTTATATCTACAGTGTAGTGTAGCTCTCATCCTCAATCAAAAAAGCTTCTTTTTACAGCAGATGGAGACCATTGTAGAAATCCAAGCTGGTCAAAATGCAGAGAACAACAGACTGTGCCATGCCTGACCACAGCTAATACATGTTCAACACAGTTCCTACACCTACAGATCAGGGAACATAGCAGAAGAGAAGGCAGAAAGAATTAAGAGCCAGAGGATCAAGGATGCTTGCTGTGAGATGCTTGCTGTCTTCTGTATATGAAGGGAAGCTGCACCCATGAAATCTCAACAATGTGGTTGCCTAAACAAGACCTGCACAATGCCAATACCAGTTGTTATACCACTGTGGATATAGGAAATCTCACAAGGCCCCACTTCTAGATGGAAACCAGAAAAAAATGTTTGACACATCTGACAGATCTTTCTAATAGTTCAGGATGACTCTTCAGGAGAGCAGAGCCAACTGAGGATGACTAAGCTATATGAAAGAAGCCTGAAATAGGACTTTGGTCAAATTTCTTCTTCCTCATGAGCTAACACACTAACATACAGTGCAGTCAATGGCATGTTTTCCTTCTGACTCAGAGAAAAGAGGCTTGATAAAATCAAGATGTCTTATTTGTCCCAGTATTAGCGCTTCACTTACTGGATGGACTTGTTTGGACCCATAGGTCAAGTAAGTTGCATCTACAATCTGCTTAGGATTTGGCAGCTTCTGCTTTGCATGGGATAGATGGCAGTGGTGGAACTTCATGCTCAATAAATCTGTGAACTTGACATAGTGCAGGTAATAGAAATCGAGGAAAAAAAATCAACACTTGCTGTCAACCAGGGTAGCCTACTGAAAGAGTCCCTATCAGCTCTCCCTCCTAGCTCTTTCAGGAGCTAAAAACTGGCTGTGTGCAAAGCACTGATCTTGCTTGTTAATCATGCTGTGCAACTGAATGACTGCCTATAAAATGGCCTTTATCTTGAATGCCTGCTTATGTGTGCTATGCTGACTGTCTTCTTGAAAGGAAATGTCTGGGAACCATTTCCAAAGTGCACAGCATTTCTCCCACTTTCTTTCTAAAATGGAGCCATTGTTGCCAACTTGCGATGAAGAAATAATCTCGAAAATTAGATTGTTTCCTCAGAATCTATGAGTAGCAGCCTTGACTGTTCTCTTTCATTTGGGAAATAATATCTAAAATATTTGCAAGGAGGTATTTCCAAGAATGGAGAGAATTGATTTTATCATGTCAACAACTGAAGCACGTTTCTTCCTATCAGACAGATTTTTAGGGCTATTACTAGGGATTTCCTCTTTATTCAAAAATCCATCTAGAGGGAGATCTGCTTACTGGGAACTCTTCAGATATTTTCTTACCAATAGTTGAGTTTTTTATTGTTGCTATTAAAGACTGTTGGAATACTTCCAATGCATGGCCAGTTTTGGACATTTGTTAAGCACCCTTCCACCTTTATTCATTTTCTTAAGTGGTCTTCTTTGTTGGACCTAGCGCATTATAACTGAAGAGTAGATACAGAATTAAGGAGACACCTCTCCTCGATGACCAGTGGCAATGAACTCCCAACTTCTCTTTCTCTTAGCTCTGGCCATGTCCCACTTTCTTTTGATCTCTGAGAGTGATGAATCATTGGTGATCTATATCCTAATAGAGGCAGGAATCTGATACCCTGGATTTGCTGTGAATTATAGTGGACAAGGAGTGTCACTAGTGTTTGCTTAAATGTGGAAAGTAGGGCCTTAAACTCCCTCCTAAGTTAACTAGGAATCTGGAATTAGTCTAGATTCCTATCAGCAGGCTCTGAAAGGAAGTCTATGCACTCTGTCTGGGAAAGCATAAGAGGTACATGAACACAGAGGAAGCCAGGCACCAATGTAGAAATGATGCCAGCTGAAAAACCCTCCAGGCCAACCTCATTAGTATACCAGTTGCCAGCAGGCCCTGGAAAGCCTGGGAGGTTGCCTTGTGGATTTTTATGTTCAGAGCCTTTCAAAGGAAGAGCCAAGGAAGTCCTATACCCAGTGTCTATCTTCAATTAAAACCTGATGACACTGGGTCCTGACTTGGGATTCAGTGAATCTGAGTTTTAGAGTCAACAGTCACTGTCTACATGGTCCCAAATAGGTTTCTGTGTTGGTGTCCCTATCTGTACAAAAAGAGGGGGTGTTGTGGATTATAATCTATGATTTTTACTTCTAATATTAAGACTTTAGGATTCTAAGTTTTATTATAAAATAGGAGAGGACAAAACAAGATCCAGGCCATTTACTTCAGCTGCTTGCTCCCATTAAAAGTATTGGAGAAAAGGACTGTCCTTCCCCAGAACACAGCACCTCTCTGCTCAAGCAGAGCTTTCAGATTTAAAGATGGTCTTGTGCTCTCACAAGTACCATGCAAAGGGAGAAAGCAAAGATGATCATCCCCATTTTGCAGGTGAGGAACTAAAGACTGAAAAGTGGCATTCAAAATGTCAAGTGACTTGAAGGTAAGTGGAACTTAGTCTCTTGGCTCCAAAGCCCATGCTCAAAGTGTTAACAACAAGCTTATATGCTTGCCTTTGCCTGCTGTTTTGACTGGCATCTGGGCTCCAATGTGACATATCTATAAACTGTTTCAACAGTCAAGGCTGATTGCCTGATGAAATCTCAACAAAACCAAACAATTTCCAACATTTTCCTCCTTTCTTGTTCAGCATTTCCAGTTAATCCTGTATGAAAAGTCTAGGGAAATACTGTTAGAAATCATTTCCAGGAGGAAAAAAGATATGTTTGAAGCCAATCAGCAAATAAGGGCAAAAAGACTAGACCAGCAACCAGCTACTGTTCCTGTTTCCTTTGTTGGTCAGCTGAGGGACTACTTGAGAGCCAACTGAACAGCAAGTCCACTTGCATGGGCAGTTAGAAGGATCAGATATTCGCCATCATGGAGAGGATTGACTCCAAGCCTGAAGAAGGGCCCTTTCCCCAAGTAGAGTTTAGTACCAGAGAATGCAGGCATGCTAATGTGTCTATGTGCATCTGCTTTTCTGGGTGTACAGTCCAGTTTATTAGTGGCACAGAATACAGAAAAGACTGAAATGATTTCTTAAACCTTAGCAATACAACCTCGAGTTTTGTAACCAGCTATGGAAAAGCTTAGATAAACTGAGTGGAAATTTTTTATTAAGAATTTTTTATTCATTTTACATACCAATCACAGATCTCCCTCTCTTTCCTCCTCCTGTTCCTTCCCAGGCTTCCCCTCCCCAACCCACCCCTCATTCCCTCCTCCCACAAGGTAAGGCCTCCCATGGGGAATCAGCAGAACCTGGTACATTCAGTTGAGACAGGTTCAAGCTCTTCCCTCGCATCAAGAATATGCACGGTGTCCCACCATAGGTAGTGAGCTCCAGAAAACCAGCTCATGCACCAAGGATAGATTCTGATCCTACTGCCAGGGGAATCCTTAAGCAGATCAAGTTACACAATTGTCTCCCTTATGCAGAAGGCCTAGTACAGTTCCATGGAGGCTCCACTTGTTACAAAGGAAACAAGCTCATGCATTACCAGGCCCTTCAGTTTGGATTACCAGTTCTAATCCAAGAACTACTACATATCCCAAAGTGTATGATAGAAAAGTGTGATGTGTGGTGATACTTTATTTGTTCTCTAACAAATAAAGCTTGCCTGGGAATCAGAGGACAAAGCCAGCCACTATATTAAACATAGAGGTCAGGCAGTGGTAGCACCTGCCTTTAATCCTAGCATTCTGGAGGCAGATTTATCCAGATTTCTGTGAGTTCAAGGCCATACTGGGAACAGAGCCAGGCATGGTGGCACACACCTTTAATCCCAGCACTAGTGAACCATAGAGGTCTGGAAGTCTGTACAGATAAACAGGAAGTGATAGAGCTACTTGGAAAGAGGAAATGATGTAGCTGGGTGGAGAGAGGAAGTAAGATGGCAGGGTACAGAAAAGTATATAGGCGTGAGTATACAGGAAGTAGCTCTCTTGGGCTGAGGATTTCCTACTGGTAAGAACTTGTGGCTGGCTTGTTGTATTCCTCTGATCTTTCAGCTTTCACCCCAATATCTGTTTCCAGGTGTTTTTAATTAATAAGACCTTTTAGCAATTTGTGTTACAGTGATGGGAGTCACATCCAATGGCTGCCTTCCTTTTTAAAGAAGTTAGGTCTTAGAAACCTCTGCCTTGCATTTCCTTGAAGGTTAGGTCTGCTGCAGTGGAGAGGGTAACAAGGTCAGCATTGCCATCACTGCTTTCATATAGTCTTGGTCTGACCTCATTTCTTGATGTTTCCAAGTTCCAGAAAACTCTGTTCTCTGCTTGCCATGATGAGTGGTTACTGTATATTGATTAGTTTTAGATTCAAGTAAGTTTTCCCATCATGGCCAGCTGGAAAAGCAGCTTGCTGTCAATGAAATTGGTGGTTTATACAATTTCTGGCTCTTTGCAGCAGTATTCTGAATCTGAGCCCAATGGGTGGGACCATGGGGCAATTGTATTTGCCAAGAAGCTTTGGTCCTGGCCTGATTTATTACTGAGTGGCATTTCGCATCCAAGGAGTGTGCATTTTTAACTCAGATGGCATGAAGAAATCCTGAAAGCTAATATGGGGATACCGCAGGTTCCTGTGAAATAGCAGCAGCACTGTCTAAAGTAGCAGTGACAGGTGCCTGCTAGCATCCTGCAAAGCTTTGCAAGTCACTCTGCGAATACCCAGTCCACCAAGAAAGAGTTTCTAGCACTGCTTCCTCAGCAGCCAAAAACTGAGCAAATGAATGGTGGTGTCCAGTTTCAAAAGGAGTCAATCTTGCTTAATGTGGAGGTTGTAAACACTCATTACCTCCAAAAATATTAAAAGATGTTGCTTAATCCTTTCTTTACAAAGAACAGCCTTCTACAACCCTGAATTGGAGTAAGGAGTGAAACAATTTGAACTTAGGAAAAGCAACTTTATTAGTACATAATTCACACTCCATAAATTTATGCATTGAAATTGTGTAATTCTGTTTTAGTGTGTTCACAGAGATGGGCAATCATCTCCACAATTAATTTCTGAATAGTTTCATCACCCTCAGAAGAAACCCAGTACATGTTAACAATCTGTTCACATTTTCCCAGACTCCCAGCTATAGGCGACCCTTATGTGTTTATGGATTTGCCTGTTCCAGACATTTCATACAAATATAATCATAGTGGGCTGGAAAGGTGACTCAGCAGTTAATAGTACTTGTTCTAGCAGAGGGCCTTGCAGAGCACCCACATGTACTAATAATCATCTATAACTCTGATTCTATGGGCTCTGACGCCCTCTTCTGGCTCTGCAGGCACCAGGCATGCATGTGGTACACATACTTATAGGCAAAACACACAAACCAACAAAAAAATAAATCTTAAAAAATAATAACTGGTAACAACAAATAGTTATCCCTAAGAAAAATATATACAAGTAACATTATACAGCCTGAGAAGGTTGTATTTATATATTTATAAATGTGTGTGTGTGTATGCAAAACAATGATCAATGAAAAACAAGGCCATGGATTTGAAAGAGAGCAATGAGGGACATATGGGAGGATTTAGAGGGAGGAAAGATAAGGAGAAATGATGTAATTACATTATAATCTCAAAAATTAAACATAAATAATAAATAAAATGAAAACAAACAAAAATAGAATTATACACCATATGGTCCTTTCCTTGGCACAATGCTTACAAGGTACATCTGTGGTAATGCTTGTCAATCCTTTCTTTTCTAATACTGAGTAATATTGCAATGAGTAGATACTCTAAATTTTGTCTATCTACACACACCTCAGTGGATATTTGGGACTATTAGGCATAGTACCACTAGGAATGCTTGGGTCTGAATTTTTGTAGGCTTGAGTGGAATTTCTACATTGTATGGCGACTCTGCACTTAACTGCTTCTCATAACAGCTGCACTCTTTTACATATCCAGCAGCAGTGTAGGAGGTTTCCAATTTCTTGGCATCAGCTTTAGATTCTTAGTCTTTTATTTATTCTTTTTATGGGAGGTGGTGGGGACTGGGTTGCATGAATCCTAGACTGGCCTCAAACTAGCTATGTGGCCAAGGATGACCTTAAAATTCTGATTCTATTGCCTCTACCTCCCTAATACCAGGATTACAGGTATGTGCACTACATCTGTTTTATGCAATGCTGGGGATCAAATCTCACCTAGGGCTTTGTGCACACTAGGCAGGTACTCTATCAACTAAGCTATATCCCCAGGCCCACTTGTAGTTCTTTTAAATTAAACTTTTCAAAGTGAAAAAGGACATGTTCTAATATTAATATGTTTAGTAGCACAAACTATAATTATATGCCTTGCAGCTCTTGCATAGTGTCAAAACAGCCCCTTCAAATGCACAGAAATGTTGAATAACATTATACATTACTAAGCTCATTTGGGTTCCAGTACACCAAATCACTGAAGCTCTTGACCAAGTAACTAAACCCTGACAAAGCCTCTAGGGAAGATTGTCATCTAAGTTTAAGTGCACCCTGCAGATCCATTCAGCAGTGCTCATGTAGGCACGAACACTCTGGGGCAGTGGTTCTCAACCTGAGGGTTACCTTTTCACGAGGGTCACATATCAGACACCCTGCATATCAGATATTTATATTGTGACCCATAACAGTAGCAAATTACACTTATGAGTAGCTACAAAATAATTTTTATGACTGGGGGTCACCACAACATGAGAAACTGTGAGGAAGGTTGAGAACCACTAATCTAAGGCTACTGACACATCAATGACTTTACTCCTCTCTGGAAGAAGACCAGAATATCAGAGAAATAACTTCCTACCAGGGGCCACGGGAACACAGCGGGAGCCCCTAAACAGTGAATTCTTTCTGTTCATATCTGGCCTCTTTCTGTACCTCCCAGGTCTAGTTCTCTGGACTAAAATATCCTCTTTGATCTGTAGCTTAGATTGTTAACGAAAATAGTGATTAGTAATGTTAACCAGTGTCCTGTGGCCGAGGATGGTCTGAGGCAACAGAAGGTCTGTTGCTTGGGAAACATTTTATTCCTGTCCTCGGCTCTGTACTCCTTTCTACCATCCATGTTGGAAGTCTAGAAAACAGTGGTCTCAGCCTTCTGGTGTATACACAGCCAGCCAGCAAGATGTACAGCTTTTCCCATCTTGCTCCTCAGTCCTGGCCCAGCCAGTACCCAAACATGATAATTGTGGTAGTGAAGGTACAGGCTGCCACTTCGGGACACAGATTCAAGTCTTTGTTCAGAAAGCTCCAATTACTGCTCCCACCAGGACATCCCTTTTGTATTTATTTGATTTGGAGAACATAAAATAGCAGAGCATGAAATCAATAGAGTGTTTTTTTAATTAAGAAATTTTTTCATTCATTTTACACACCAATCAAAGAGCCCCCTCTTTCCTCCACCCCCAAGACTCTCCCCCAACCCACCCCCATTCCCCCTCACAAGAAGGCAAGGCCTCCCATGGGGAGGCACATCCAGTAGATGCAAGTCCAAGCCCTTCCTCCTGCCTCAAGGCTTCATGAGGTGTCCCATCATAGGTAGTAGGCCCAAAAAGCCCCCTCATGCACCAGGGATGGATTCTGATTCTACCATCAGGGGGCCTCCCAAGCAGATCAGGGTATACAACTGGTTCACCATGCAGAGGGCCAAGCCCAGTCCCATGCAGGCTCCACAGCCATTGATCCAACTTTCATGAGTTCCCATTAGTTTGGTTTGGTCATCTCTGCAGGTTTCCCCATCATGGTCCTAATGCACTTGCTCATAGAATCCCTCTTCTCTCTCTTTGACTGGACTCCTGGAGCTCTGCCTGGTGTTTGGCTGTGGATCTCTGCATCTGCCTCCATCAGTCACTGGAGAAAAGTTCTGTGATGACAGTTAGGGTACTCACTGATCTGATCACTGGGGCAAACCAGTTCAGTTCAGGCACCCTCTCCACTATTTCTAGTAGTCCAAGCTGGGGTCATCCTTGGGGATTCCTGGCAACTTCACTAGCTCTGGGTTTCTCTCTATCCCCATGAAATCTCCCTCCATCATGGTATCTCTCTCATTGGTTTCCCATTCCATCCCTGTTCCAGCTCAACAATCCCATTTCCTTATGTTCTCATCCCCCATCCTCTACCCTCATTGCCCACCCCTCACCCCCAGTTCACTCATGGAGATCTCTTCAATCACCCTGGATAGAGTGGTGTCTTTTAAAGGCAGGTCGGCCTTTTGGAATTTTGTTTGGTTTTGATTTTGTTTTTGTTTTTACTTTTTTTTTTTAGAGTTGAATGAATGAGTAGCTTGTTTGATGTCCTTAAGTTTTGTGTTGCTAGCCCTGAAATAACTGAGTCCCTAGCCTCTACAGACTGAAAACGCTGAGCGTGTGTTGTCCAGAACTAATGACTGCCTTTGCAGTAATGGCAGTTTCTTTTGCCTTTTTTGTTTGCATGTATGGTGTACTGTATGTACAATTTTGATCCTAGTATGTCATCAGTATCCCAGTTAAGGTCTCAGTTTTGGTTCCTAAAACATCCAGAAAAGGCCCGAAGTGGAGACTGTGTTGACTTGTTTTACATAAGGAAGATACAGACATTTATAAACTGCTTGAAGCAAAAATGCCACGAAGAAATGTCTCAGAGGCAATATGAAGAATCAATGTGTCCTGGATCTAGAGGCTGAACTCCAAGTAACAGTTGGTTTCTTGCTTGAAAATAATTAGATTCACAGTAAACTACAAACACAGTAGGAAGAAGCCACCATTTACCCCTTAGACAGTCTTCCTCATTGTTACATGTTCCATACCAGCCCTACAATGTCAGAACCAAGAAAGTGATATCATACCGATACAGGATTTCTCTCTCTCTCTCTCTCTCTCTCTCTCTCTCTCTCTCTCTCTCTCTCTCTCTCTCCTCTGTCTGTCTGTCTGTGTGTGTATTTAAAAACTTTGTTATACACTTCCATTTTCATGTTTCTAGATAAATATTCAGGAGTACAATTGCTGGTATTTATATATTTTTCTTAAGAAGCTGCACAATTTCCAGAGCAGGTGTACCATTCTGAATACCCACCAGACATTTATGAGTAATGTAGTTCCTCCACATCCTCCCCAGAATGTGGTGTTGTCGCTAAATGTTTTCCAAAGACAGAAATCTCATATCCACACAATGCTACTTAGAGCATTCAAAATGTTGTTCACATCATATGATTTTTATATTTTACCTGTTACTATAGTAGATAAAACAGATGGACTGATAAATACTGAACCAGCATTATATGGCCAGAGTAAACTAAGTTAACTTATGATGTGTATTTCCTTTTATAAGTGATTAAAATGTTGTTTAGAATTTTTCTATATACATTGCTCTGTAATTTTCTGTTTGGATAGTCAATGTCTTTGGTGTCAGGACAATACAACAACCCAGCAAGTGTTCTCTGAAAGAAGTCATGCTCATATGGAGGTGGTACTAACTCTTCTTTCACCACCACACAGAAAAGAAAATTACAGGCTGGTCATCCTGATACACATGGTTGCAAACATTCTCAATAAAATGCTAGCAAACTAAATTCAGGATCACACCAAAAAGATCATTCAATATTTGAAACTATCTGAGCCTAGAGCCTTCCTTTTGCTGGTCAAATCCAGGACTTCCTACATGCTAGACAAGCTCTCTACCACTATGGCACATTTCAGCTCCTTTGAACATTCACATCAGGAGTTTTTAACAATTTTGATTCCTTTTCTCAGAATTACAATGATATATTTTAATACTGGGTAATTTGGTCATTTGTGCTTTAGGAAAATTGCTCCATTTCTTTAAAATTTCCAAATTTAATATGTAAAATGTTTTCCTTATCTGCAGGGTGTGTAGTAATAATTCCTTTTTCATTCATTGCAATTTTTAGTTTTCAGGTTCAACAACTTTACTAATTTTGTCAAATATAGCTTTTTTATTGGGTTTATCTCTATTTTTTCCAGTATTATTTATTTTAATTCTTTATTGTTTCCTTCTGCTGGGTTTTGAGTTTCTATTTTCTTTTGCAAAGTGCTTTGAGAGCTTAAATTATCCCCTCACTTCTAGTGTAAACATTTAATGCTATGACTCTCTCTTGGAACAACTTTCCTCATGCTCCACAAGTTTGGACATATTGTGGTGTCATTTTCATTCATAGTTATAGTCAACATATTTATTTTCTTCAGAATTCTGACACAATTTTTAAAGCTAGCATGTTTGTTTCTAAGTGTTTTGAAAATTTTCATCTCTTTTTCTATTATTGTTTTCTAGTTTGATTCCATTATAGTCACAGAAACTATCATGTATTATTTCAATCCTTTTACATTTTTGTAGATCATTTTTAGTTCACTTGTATATCCTATATTTTTCAGCTCAGTTCTTTAGAAGATGTCTTTTTGGTGTATTGATGCCTTTACCATTATGTAATGTCCTTCTCCATCCCCAATAATTTTCTTTGCTCTAAAGTCTACCTTATCTAATATTACTGAAATAGTCTTGATCTCATTTAATATTTGCAAAATTTATTTCATTCTATAATAGTTTTTCTTTATTCTTTAGAGTTTCATACATGTATACAATAAATATGATCATATCCATTTCCCTTTTCCAATTCCCCCTCATATTCTCCCAATATGTCCCCCTCCCAACTTCATATCTTGGTGCTGCCTATATGTGCATGAGTGTTGTGTCATCCACTTGAGCATGGGTAGTATATCAGTAGCCACTTCATCAAAAAAGAGTGGTTCTTCCTCCTCCAACAATTGTCTCCTGCCAATAACTCCTCAGTATGCCATGGATTTGGAGATCATCTGCCTATCTATGCCACAATTTGACCTGGGCTGATCTTATATGATCTTGTGCATGTAACAATAGCTGCTATGTGTTCAGGAGTTTGATAGTCATGTCATGTCCGGAAAACAGCTTTCATATCACCTTTCTTCATCCTCTGGGTCTTATATTATTTATGCTTCTTCCATGATATTCCCTGAGCCTGGGATGGGGGAATTGATAAAAATGTTATATGACATACCAAAATTAAACTAAAATTAAATAAACAATTTAACATTTATAAACAGTAATGAGACTGAAGTAATAATAAAAAGCCTCCCAACTTAAAAAAAAATAGCTCATAACTAGATGGATTCATAGAAGAATTCTACCAGAATTTTAAAGAATTACTTAAATTATCCCATAAAATAGAGAAAACAAAGGCTTCCTTTGTTTTTCTTTAGCAAAACCAGCATTATCCTGATGATACCCAAATCAAATGAATTAATTCACTGCACAAAAATAAAGTAAAATAAGATAAAGTTACAGGCTGATCTTCCTGATAAAACCAAGATGCATAAATTTTCAATATAATATTGGTAAGCTGAATTCAATATCACATAAACAAGATCATTCATCATGACTAACTTGGCTTTATTCCATCAATTCAGGGATGACTCAACATACATATATCAATAATTATAATTAATCACATAAATGGACAAAAGACAAAAATCACATGATCATCTCAATAGACACAGAAGCCATCATGTAGCTAGAGTGTTTCCGGTCTTGCCTGGCCCACAGTCAGGACAAATCTCTCTCACCCACCAGTCCTGCAGCCGCTCAGACCCAACCAAGTAAACATACAAAGACTTACATTGCTTACAAACTGTATGGTCGCAGCAGGCTTCTTGTTATCTAGTTCTTATATCTGATATTAAACCATTTTTATTAATCTATAAGTTGCCACGTGGCTTGTGGCTTACTGGTACCTTACATCTTACTTGTCATGGTGGCAGCTGGCAGTATCTCTCTGACCCAGCCTTCCTGTTCCCAGAATTCTCTTCTCTGCTTGTCCCGCCTATACTTCCTACCTGGCTACTGGCCAATCAATGTTTTATTTATTAACCAATCAGAGCAACACATTTAGCATACAAAACATCCCACAGTACCATCATGCTAAATGGAGAAAAAAACCTCAAAAGAGTTCCCACTAAGAACAGCAATAAGGCAAGTGTGTCTACACTCTCTCCCTCTATTAATGTAGTACTTGAAGACATAGTTAGAATTAACATGATCAGAGAAGAGCATAAAAGGGATACAAATTGGAAAAGAAATCAAGGTATCCCTATTTGCAGATCATGATTCTATTATATATATGAAACCCCAAAGACTCCACAAAAACCACTCTTAGAGATAATTAATTTGAGCCAAGTGGCAAGATATAAAATTGACACACAAAAACCTACAACCTGTAAGGAGGACCCTAGGAAGGGCGCATGGATTGGCCAATGATGGAGAAGTGGATGAGATCTACATGAGCAAGCTGGGAGGTGAGGGGGCATAATGGAGGGCAAGGGATGGGGGGTGAGAGCTTAGAGGAGTGGGAGCTTTGAGCTGGAATGGGAACAGAGTGGGAGAACAAGGAAAGAGATACCATGATAAATGAAGACACCAAGGGAATAGGGAGAAGCAGAGTGCTAGAAAGATTCCCAGGAATCCACAAGGATGACTCCACCATAGACAAGTGAGTGCCTGAACTGGCCTACACTGGTGATCAGATGGCTGAATACCCTAACTGTCATCATAGAACCCTCATCCAGTGACTGAAGGAAGCAGATGCATAAATCCACGGCTGGGTCCCAGGCAGAGCTCCAGGAGTCCAATTGATGAGAGAGAGGAGGGATTCTATGAGCAAGAGACATTGAGACCATGATTGGAAAAAGTACAGAGACAACTAGCCAAACTAGTGGAAACACATGAACTGTGGACCAATAGCTGAAGAGCCCCCATGGTACTGGACTACACCCTCTAGATAAGTGAGACAGTTGTTTAGCTTGAACTGTTTAGGGGGCCCCCAGGCAGTGGGATCAGGACCTGTCTCTAGTGCATGAGCCGGTTTTTTGGAACCTAGTGCCTATGGTGAGACATTTTGTGTAGCATTGGTGCATGCAGGAGGGGCTTGGACCTGCCTCAACTGAATGTACCAGGCTCTGCTGACTCCCCATGGGAGACCTTGCCTTGGAGGAGGTGGGAAAGTGGGGTGGGTTGAGGGGGGATACTGGGGGGCAGGAGGAGGGAGGACAGGGGATTCCGTGGTTTGTATGTAAAATGAATAGAAAATTTCTTAATTAAAAAAAAGAAAGCAATGGAGTGGGGTAGAAAAAAAAGAAAAAAAAACCTTCCTATATACCAATGACAAAGAGACTGAAAAAGAAAGGGAAACAATCCCATTCATAATAGCCACTCAAAATATTTGGAAACAAGCCTCACTAAGAAAATTAAAGACCTTTATAATGGAAATTTTAAGACACTGAAGAAAGAAATTGACTCTAGAAGATGGAAAGGTACCCCATACTCATGGGATCAAAGTATTAATATTATGAAAAGACCATCTTACCAAGAGCAATCTACTGGTTCATTGCTGTCATCTCAAATCAAAATTCTAATTCCATTATTCACACACAGAAACAATCCAAAATTTTATATAAAGGCACAAAAGACCTGGGATAGCCAAAGCAATCCTGAACAACAACAAAAAACCTTCTGTGGAAGGTATAACTATAACTGATTTCATATTGTTCTACAGAGATGTGGTTGTAGATGTAACCAACCATCTTATTAAATAAGATACACAGAGCCGATTCAGAGAAGAAAGCCAAGAGGTCAGAGCTAAGGGCCTCACCCTTCTTGCTTCAGTGATCCTCTTCAGTCAAGAGAGCTCTCCGAAAAAGGGGCCTACTTCCTGTGTGTATGTCTTTATATAGTCTAGCTGTTCTACCTTCTCATTGGTTGTAAACCTAAACACGTGACTTCCTTGTCACTGCCTGTATGTACCGCCCTCCAGGTCCTTAAAGGCGTGCGCCACCACTGCCACACACTTGCTATGGCTCTAATAGCTCTGACCCCCAGGCAACTTTATTTATTAACATACAATTAAAATCACATTTCAGTACAAGTAAAATACCACCACATTTCCCCTTTTCTATTTTAATAAAAAGGAAAAAAAAGAAAAAGGTTATAACTAACAAAAGAAAAACTAAATACAAAAGTACAATAACTATATACAATATATACAAATAATAAATGTCTAAACAATGTCTAGTCCATTTGTATTTGACAAATTCAGAGATAATAATTTCATTATCCTATTTTGTTAAGTCCAAAATGTATCTAATTCACTTTCTATCCTAATTAATCTTCAACTATAACTAACTAATCTTCAACTATAACTAACTAATCTTCAACTCCCTCAGAGACCCAAGAAGGAAATAATATTAGCTAACAAAAATAAAAACAGAAAGTGCATGCAAGCAACTTCCAAAAAATTTGTGAGTTGACAGAAACAGCCAGCTGCCTGGACAGTCACCTGAGGTTTCTCTGCAATGCTGGGGCATCATCTTTAGTCTATAGGCTTAGCATATCTGACAGACTCATTTGTGAAGTAGGATGTACACAGGGTCAACAGTTCAACCTCACATTGGGTGAGAGCAGTCCATATACCAGAAACACCTGAATTCCACTAGTGTCATGTCATGATTCAGGATTTTAAATTCTGGAAATTGTTGATGTTTTTTTAATTCAGCTGTCCGTTCTTCTTGGCTGTGTACATATGGCTTCATCTCAGCATCCCGTTCTTCTCCACATCCCTCTATCAAATACCAGTCTACTATTGAGAGGCGTGAGCTTAGTTACTCTTCAAGAATAACTGTTTCAGCTGCTGTTCCATTGCACATCAGAAGCCATCGGCCCACTGCCTGTTCAGCTGCCTTCGAAGAAAAGGGCACTGTACCTTCTCTGAGTTGTGAAGGCCACGTCAGGGATGGAGCCATATTGTCCTGGCCTCAGAAGATGCCTTTTGATAAAGCCATAACCACGCTTGTTTAGGCAAGAATCAGTAGTCCTTTGTTTCATGTCCTATCTGTCCATTTTGTCAGCAGTTGATTCGAGGATACTTTGTTGTCCAGTGGCTAACTTTTGCCACAAGGAAAGCTAACTCCATATGCAGTTTCTTCAATGCCCATATTTTCTCTGAAGTAGATTGGTACTGCCAGGAGCTGACATGTCTCATAGTCATAACAAAAAAGGAAAATTTTCTAAGTTATTAAAACATTTTAAATGCCATATTCTGTAGTTCTCTGAAGGGTCTGAAGATGACCTATCTAAAATATATCTGCTCAATTTTTAAAACATATCTAATATGACTACAAGTTCTATTGAAATGTCTAACTACTATCATTTCTTTATATCCTAATAGTTGGTAATAACAACATTCAAGGATCAGAAAATTGCATTGTTAAATGAACAGTATAAGTACAATTAGAAATATACATATAGCATTTTCTAACAATATCAATTTCAATATATATAATTTGTATACAATATAAAACAATCCAATCCAATGTAAAGTATTTAAAACTAGTAATTCCTTTTTCTTCTTCTTTCTTTCTCTTTTGTTTTAAAACAAGAACCTTAAATCTAATCTGCTTAGCCTTTTTCCTAACCCTTGACAACAACTTGTAACCAACCCCCCTAAACAATGAAAATTATCCCAGACCCAAAAACCATTAAAAAGACCAAAAAACCACCCGCCCCACACCACCTCTTTGGGAATGTGGGCGTCGTATTCTTAAAATTGCTTCCTGCTGAGTATGGGCAAAGTTATCTTTATCCTGAAAGAAAAATTTTAGGTTAATTGTCAAATTCTAGGAAAGGTAACTATATCCTTCATTATCCAGTCTGTATATAATGCCAAAGTTCAGGGTTTATCTCAAGTCCTTATTCAAGTAGTCTTTGAGACTGGATCATCTCATCTAGTCATCTCAAAATTGCTCTGAGCACCTTGTAGTTCAAAGCTGATCTGTAGATGATGTTTGTCAGCTTAGTGATGTTATTATTGTCCACGTGGAATTGTTGTTGTTGTGGGGCCCCAACTTCTTCTTGGAGACTTCAGTTGATGTTAGGCCTGGCCGTGATTTCCTGCAGAAAACTGATAAGAGACTCGAACAAAGAGACATATACATGTAGCTAATTGAAGCCTTTTTTCTAGAATTAATTAGTACTCTATATGACCATTCATATCTTAACAAATGTATATATGTATATATATATATATCTTGTAAGATTTGATATAAAATTTATACTTTAAGAAAAGTTTAAAGAATCAGAATAGAATCAAAGAGTTGAGATTAGTAATAGAATAGTCCCTTAATTAATTTGGCTTTTCTCCTGTCTCATAGCAGAAGATGGCTCTTTTATTCTGGCATGATACAGGGAGTTTGCATTTTCCTTTTAACAACATGCTTGAGTTTAAAGAAGGAGAGAGCCATTCTCCAACTCCAAAGTCAGCTTTAAATTTTAATTGGACTGGGACTATTAGAAGACCAATAGTGTTAAATCTTTAGAGAAAAGCAGAAACAAACATTTAGGAAGACATAAAATTTTTTAGATAATATATACCCATACGCCATTTTACTCTGCTTCCTGGGATAGATGATTTGTCCCTTTTCTTCAGTTGTCTCATTTGTCCAGTGTTCTTCAGATTCCTTAACCTTCATTCTCCTAAAAGACAAAAACTAAAACCTTTCCCCAAGACTAATTTTGGGGATGTTCCTTTTTGGCAAGTTATTATCTGATTAAATGAAAAGACATATGTTACTGGTATAAGTTAGTTTAAATTGGATGTTCATGTTGGTTGATGAGCTATCACCTCCTCTAATTAAGAGGTTTCTCTTGTTCAAATCGAACCTTTATCAATTTTGATGGTACCCACAGCTTATCTTCTCCTGTAGAAACAAAAGCAAAACCTCGGCCTTAACGTAACACATACCCTGGTTTCCATTCTGAGGTCAGCACATCCTTAAAGTATATAGGCTGATTTAATTCTATAGTTTTTTCTATTATCCAATGTCTCTCTGCAGCTGTTGTTCCTTTCTCATTGGCATTAAGAAAATTCAAAGTTAATAGAGCATTATGCAGTCTATTTCTGGTGGGTTTTGTTACCCCTTTCTGTTTATTTAGCATATCCTTTAGAGTTCTGTTTGATCTTTCTATAACTGCTTGACCTGTAGGATTATGTGGTATGCCTGTAATATGCTTTATATTGTAATAAGCAAAAAACTGTTTCATTTTAACAGAGACATATGATGGAGCATTGTCAGTTTTGATTTGTGCAGGTATACCCATGATGGCCATAACTTCTAGTAAATGAGTGATTACAGAATCAGCTTTTTCAGAACTCAAAGCAGTTGCCCACTGAAATCCTGAATAAGTATCGATAGTGTGGTGTACATATTTCAGTTTTCCAAATTCTGCAAAGTGAAACACGTCCATCTGCCAGATTTCATTCCTTTGAGTACCCTTTGGGTTACATCCTGCTGGTAATGGTGTTTGATTGTAGAAGGAACAAGTAGGACATTTCTTTACTATTTCTTTGTCTTGTTGCCAGGTTATGGAAAAATCCTTTTTTAAACCTTTACTATTGACATGATGTTTTTTATGACATTCTGAGGCCTCCAGCACATTTCCTATCAATAATTTATCAATGTCATCATTGCCTTGTGCTAGAGGGCCTGGCAGACCAGTATGGGATCGGATATGAGTTATATATAAAGGATGACTCCTTTTCCTGATTGTATCTTGTAATTGAATAAATAGTGAATTTAATTCTGAAGCATCAGGGATAAATTCTGCAGTCTCAATATGTAATACTACTCTTTCAGCATACTGAGAGTCAGTTACTATGTTGAGAGGTTCTGAAAAATCCATTAATACCAACAGAATAGCATACAATTCTGATTTTTGAACTGAATTATAAGGACTTCGAACCACTTTACTTAAATTTTCTGATTTGTAACCTGCCTTTCCTTGTTTGTTGGCATCTGTATAAAATGTACAAACTCCAGATATGGGTTTTTCCCGTACAATTCGAGGCAAAATCCAATCAGCTTTCTTTATAAGATCAATTCTATCGTTTTTGGGATATTTGCTGTTAATTTCTCCAAAAAAATTACGGCAAACTCTTTGCCAAGGTTCACTTTCTGTCCATATTTTTTCAATGTCCTCCTTAGTTAAAGGTACGACAATTTCTGCTGGGTCTATTCCTGCTAATTGACGAAGTATCAATTTTCCTTTCCAAATCAAGTGACAGATTTTTTCCACATAAGTTTTTAATTTTTTGTTTGGTTTATTTGGTAAAAATATCCATTCTAATATAATATCTTCCCTCTGCATTAATATTCCTGTAGGAGAATGCCTAGAAGGTAAAATAACCAAAATGCAATCCAGCTTTGGATCAATACGATCCACGTGCCCTTCATGTACTTTCTTTTCTACCAAGGCCAATTCTTTCTCAGCTTCATGTGATAATTCTCTTGGACTATTTAAGTCCTTGTCACCTACTAAGGTTTTGAACAAATTATGCAGTTCATCATTTTTTACCCCACCAATAGTTTGTAGATGAGAAATGTCTCCAAATAATCTTTGAAAGTCATTAAGAGTCTGTAGTCTATCTCTCCTAATTTGCACCTTTTGGAGTCTAATTTTTCATAGCTCTATTTTATATCCTAAATAATTAATAGAATCTCCTCTTTGTATCTTTTCAGGAGCAATTTGTAATCCCCAGCAAGGCAAAATTTTCTTTACCTCTTCAAACATTCTTTCCAAAGTATCTGCATTTGAGTCAGCTAGTAAAATATCATCCATATAATGATAAATTATAGATTTAGGAAATTTTTTACATATCACTTCCAATGGCTGTTGTACAAAATATTGGCACAGAGTTGGGCAATTCAACATTCCCTGTGGGAGGACCCTCCATTGACATCTTTTAACCAGTTGAGAATTATTATAAGTAGGCACTGTGAAAGCAAATCTTTCTCTGTCTTCTTCTTGTAAGGGTATTGAAAAGAAAGTCTTTTAAATCAATAACTATGAGAGGCCATCCTTTTGGTAACAGAGTAGGCAAAGGAATTCCAGATTGTAGAGAGCCCATTGGCTGAATTACTTTGTTAATTGCTCTAAGGTCTGTTACCATTCTCCATTTACCAGATTTCTTTTTCATAACAAATACAGGAGAATTCCAAGGGCTGGTTGATTCTTCAATATGCTGAGCATTTAACTGTTCTTCTACCAGCTCTTCTAAAGCCTGGAGTTTCTCTGTTGTTAAAGGCCATTGCTGGACCCATACAGGCTTGTCTGTTAACCATTTTAAAGGTAGAGCTGTTGATGTCTTTGGAAGATCATCAGTTGTTGTGCCCTGTTCTTGTATAATATGGATGGCTGGTGACCACTCAAAATAATGCCTTCCAATATTTCTCTCAGAAACATTTGCTAGTGTATGATTTGTTTCTGAGATTGGAGGGATGTTAATCTGAGTATTCCATTGTTGCAACAAGTCTTGACCCCACAGGTTCATAGCTATGTTAGCTACATATGGTTTCAATTTTCCTCTCTGTCCTTCTGGACCTATACATTCGAGCCATTTTGCACTCTGTTTCACCTGAGATAATGTCCCAATTCCTAACAGTTGAACGTTTACCTCCTGAAGAGGCTAAGTTGGATACCAAAATTCTGGTGCAATTATGGTAACGTCCGCACCTGTTTCTACCAGACCAGACAACAAAACACCATTTATTTTTATCGATAGTTTTGGTCTTTGTTCATTAATAGAAGTTTGCCAAAAAATTTTCTTTATGTTTTCTCCTGAATTTTCTATTCTCTCTGTTTCATCATCCTGACCAGCATGACTTATTCCAATAGGCATTTGGTTATTTAATTGCTCTGAGTAGGGGTTTCCTCTACGACTGCAAGAAAGGTTCGAACTGGATTTGCTATTGGGGCCTGCATGAGGCCCCACTGAGAGTTTCCCAAAGACTGAGGCAAAGGATTACCCTGTCTGTCCCTTGCTGATCTACATTCATTGGTCCAGTGTTTTCCCTTACCACACCTTCTGCATACTCCAGAAGGAAGGGGCATTCTGTTGCCATTGTTCCTTGAAGAAACATTATTTCTAGGAATGACCTGTTTACAGTCCCTTTTCAAATGTCCTTGCTTTCCACATCCAAAACATCTAACATTCCTCAAACCTTTTGAAATTGCTTCTCCTACCCACGTATCATCATGCTCATGAGCTTCAACATTAACCATGTCTCTAATCCAAACTTCCAAGGGTGCAGATCTTGCCTTTAACGGCCTGATTATTGTTTTGCATGCTGCATTTGCATTCTCAAAGGCCAAAGATTCAATTATTATCTTACTAGCTTCTGAATCCGGGACCATTCTCTTTACTGCTGAAGCCAGTCTTTGTAAAACAATCTGTGAAAGATTCTTTTGGGCCTTGTACAACCTTTGTAAATGACTCAGTTTTTTTTTTCCTGGTTCCTCAACTCTGTCCTATGCATTCAAGGCTGCTGTTCGACATAAAATTAGGGTTTGGACATCATATAAGCATTGTGTTTGTGCTGAAGCATATTGACCTTCTCCAATAAGCTGATCCTGGCAGACTTGTATTCCTTTATCCCTCTACTGTTTTTCTATGTTTTCAGCTTCATCCTTGAACCAAGTTAGCCACTGAAGCCTTTGACTGGGTTCCAGAATAGCTTGTGCCAGCTCCCACCAGTCCTGTGGTACAATCCTATTATATGTTCACCAAGAGTTTAACATTTGCTTTACATATGGGGAATGCATGCCATAAGATACTATTGCCTCCTTAAACCTTCGTAAATCTAACATTTCAATTGGAGCCCAAATATTTTGTGTAGTCATTTGATCAGGCGACTGCTGTACGGTTACTGGACAAACTAAGGGTGACTGTGTGAAAACAGGCTTTCTTTCTGTAACTCTATGATCCAATCTTGAAGCAACTTCACTGTTAGTTTCTTCTGTCTGAGTTTTTACAGGTTTAACTGGTTTTTCTAAAGCTGTCACCCTGGCACTTAAATTGACTATCTTTTTAAATAGTAAAATGAGGATAAGCATAGTAATAAAATACATAATTCGATCAACATTAATCTTCTCATATAGCTGTTCCATTGTCAGACTGTCTAAAATTGCAAACAAAGCCCATTTTTCTTCCAATGTACACAGAAAATCCATTTTTTTAATGTGGAAAAAATTTCTCTTTTAAATAGTTTCCTTTAAAATATCTGATATGTTAAGTGACTTACCAAGTCCTCGTAGAACAGTACAAATCCGAGGGAATTTCAAAACAGCCACCTAGTGTCTGAGGTGTGAGTCCAGAGAGAGAGAGAGAGAGAGAGAGAGAGAGAGAGAGAGAGAGAGAGAGAGAGAGAAAACGCAAGAACCATAGCCACAAGTTCTGCTTAAGAGCTTGAATCCAGCCACATGTTTCCACTTGAGCTTAATAAAGCCTTGGCTCTGACTACCTGAAGCTCCAACCATGTCATGTGCGTTGGCTTTACAGGCAGGGGCCCTGTTCGGCAGGGCAGGCCTGAGTTGTTTGTAGCACTGGCTTTAAGCAAGTAGCTCAAAGTTGGTCCGGCCTGAGGCCAAGCCGACCTGTGCCCGGGCTAGGGAGCCGGCCGCCCTGGCGGGAAACTGGACCTGTCGCCAAGCCAAGTTAAGCAGTTTTTAATGGATTCTTGTCACGTTGGGCGCCAAATGTAGATGTAACCAACCGACTTATTAAATAAGATACACAGAGCCGATTCAGAGAAGAAACCCAAGAGGTCAGAGCTAAGAGCCTCATCCTTCCTGCTTCAGTGATCCTCTTCAGTCAAGAGAGCTCTCCGAAAAAGGGGCCTACTTCCTGTGTGTATGTCTTTATATAGTCTAGCTGTTCTGCCTTCTCATTGGTTGTAAACCTAAACATGTGACTGCCTTGTCACTGCCTGTATGTACCACCCTCCAGGTCCTTAAAGGTGTGCGCCCCCACCGCCACACACTTGCTATGGCTCTAATAGCTCTGACCCCCAGGCAACTTTATTTATTAACATACAATTAAAATCACATTTCAGTACAAGTAAAATACCACCACATGTGGTAATGAAAACAACATGTTACTCGCACAAAAACACACAGAGAGATCAATGAAATTGAGTTAAAGACCTAGATATCAGTCCACATAAGTAGTTACTACAGATGCCAGAACTATAAATTGGATAAAAAACATTTTTCAACAATCTGAGAAAAGTAGATGTCCACATGCATAATTTCCAGCACATCACTTTAAATCTCCTTAAATTATTATATTTGAGAAAACATCTTGAAATACTATATCACTAGGTTATATTTTTATCTTATTTGCCAAAGTCTTAGGCCATTGTTTAATATAGTTACTGATATTAGTGTGTATTCCTACCCACTTACTTGTTTTCTTTCTGTTCCCTATGAGATTTTTTTCAATTTTTCTTTTCCTTAACCTTCTATGCATTACTTGATTAATTTTAGAATAATATTTGATTCATGTATAATATTTTTACTCTGTCTTTTTGTGGTGGTTTCCCTCAGTACTACTGTCTGTGTGTGTATGCATAACATAAAATGTACAACTACTGTCAATATTTTACTACCTTTAATGAAATAGAAAAACCTTGCATTTCTCTCTACCCTTTTACTTCTGTTTATAATGTAATTGTGTTAAATATTTCTTTCATACATATTTAGAACTATATTAGACAATATAATTGCTAATTCAACCATCAACATAATTTATGAAATTTAAGCATGGAAGAAAATCTATTTTATTTAACCATATTGTTTTTCTCTTTCTATTGTTCTTTCTTCCTGGCCAATACCAACATTTCTTCTTCAATTGTTTTCTGTTTGGAGAACTTCCTTTAATTATTATCTTAGTAGAGGCATGTTGTTGATAAATTCTCTTGGTTTCCCTCCATCTAAGAATGTCAAGATTCCCCTTCTACATCTGACACATTTTCACTAAGATTTTGTGTTGAAGCTCTCCCTTACAACCTCACATTTGAGAATCACTGCATTATTTCTTTGTGACCTCTGTGGCTTCTGAGCAAATATTTGCCATCATTGAAATTAGTTTTCTCCTATAGGTAGTGTGTCATTTTTCTGTCATTCCTTCCCAGTCTTTGTCTTCACATTGAAGAAATTGGAGTATAAAGGGTATAAGAAATTGACTGTTCTTTCCATTCCCCTTTTGGTCCTATCCGCCAAGGTTATCTAAGTTACTGTGGTTTCTGGTTCTAATATTTCAATTTCCTGAGCTTGTCTCTTTGTTTAAAGCATTATTGTATCTCTCGGGAGAAGCATTTAAATGATTGCTATTTTAAAATTCTAGTCAAGTAATTGTAATATCTGTATCATCTTGGTGACACATCGATTAATAATACTTTTTCATTTAGCTTTAGACCTTTTGATCTTGGTATAGGTGCCTTTTTTACTAAAGTCAGGATATTTTTAATATTTTAAAACTGGCTTTTATTTAAATCTTCTGTTTTAATTGGTCTGGCAAGAAAGGGAGATAGCATCTTTCTTTTACGTGGTAATATAGAAGTTCAAGTAACTGAGATAGCTTCTTTGATGTAAAGGAGTTTGGGGCCCCTCATTACTGCTAGGCAAGCATATTATATCCAAGTCCTCACTAGACATCTCTTGCTATCACTCCAGTGGGATTGGGAGAAGTGTCTCATTGCTGCCAAGTAGGGTTACAGTAGGCTCCCCTACTTGGTCTTTGCTGCTGGAATGGGAGGGCACTACAATGTCTTTTCTAGTGGTTAGCTGGATTAGAATGGTTTTGGTTTAAGGTTTTCTGTCTCAAAAGGCTAGAAAAAGCAAGCCTTTGTTAGAGCGCTTTTGTGTGTGCCCATTGGCATTTGAGGTTGCTGGGTTCTTTGGCTCTAAATCTAGTAGAATGAAATCCCAGGGAACTCATCAGTGTTATTCATTAGATCCCAAGGTCCCTAGACAATTTATATTCTCTCTATCTTACAGAATCCTCTGATGTTTGTTTTATATAACATGATAAAGATTTTGTTTTCACTCAGTGGGAAAGTGGGGAAAGTGCTTTTCTGACTTTCCTAACATCAAGATTGTAGTGCCTGGTACCATATAGACAAGAAAGGTTACAGCAAGGAAAGCTAACCCCATATTTATATGCATACCTTTTCATAGTCCTTATCTCACGTGTAGCATAGTGAGATAACATAGTCCTTATTTCACTTTGTGGAAAACAGAAAACAGCTTCTCCTGGGTTTACATGTCTGTTCATCCAGCCTGGAGGATGTGCTGGAGTAGCTCATTTAGTGTCCTGTCAACTGATGCACCAGGCTTTCTGGAGCCCCTTTCAGCATCCATTCCTTCTTCCCAGTGTTAGCTGTGATTGGAACTGTTGGTCTGATCACTTGGCCGAGTGCTAATGTGACCAGAGTTGAAAAGGCTCTAAGATATCACTCTGATTCTGTTGCTATATTGTTCACTGAAGTGAACTATCTCAGAAAATAGGAGAGCCTTTCCTGAGTCCCACACAAAATGAGAGCCAGAACTAGGACTCACTTTGCCCAACTATATGACCAGTGCCATTTTAGTCTCATCAAGCTCCTCCTCCACCTTCTCTGTTTTCCAGTACAGTTTACCTATTTCATGGACATGGATGGCCACTTTACCCTGGGCAACTGGCTCATGGAAGCATTTCCTCATTCCTGGGGCTGGGGGTAACCTATGAGGGTGGTGTGGTGGAAAGAGAGACGGGAAAATGAATGAGGCAGATCCTACACAAAGTTGAAAGCCTGTGATTCATGGGGTCAATGGTCTCATCTTCATATCTGAAAGACAGTATACTTTTTGTCTCCTTAAGCCCTGTGTCTAGGTCGTTTGGGAAACGCCTTGGAGAGTCAAGAATAAAATTGCAGGTCAAACAATGGATGACTGGAAAAGTCGGCTTATAATCGAGAGCATGCTTCCCCATTTCAACATGGTGGGAAATCGTCAGGAGCCCAGAAAGCTCCAGGAATCGGTCAGAAAATGGGCTATGGGGGGAGGGGGTGCTGAATGCTTCTAAACTTAAATTTGAACATGATATGTGTTGTTGAAAGTCTTTGTGCAAATTTGGTGTTGGAGACCAACTGAAAATATAAGGCACTTGAATCAAGAAGAACTACTCCTGCCCCTGCGGGTTTCTAGTTTAAAAACGTTAAGAAACTGGGCATAGAACGGATTCCTATTTAACTGGCTGGCCCTGGTATCTTTTCTCAAAGTCATTTGTCACATTTGTGCTTTATTCTCTAGGAATTCAGCCATCATCCAAGTATCTGAAATTCAGTTTTGGAGATTCCAGTGGTAGTTCTAAGGGCAAGCATGATAGTAGGCAGCATGAGAGCCTCTGGTTGTTGGAGTCTGGCAGTCAGTGGCTGCAACATCACCATTCTACCAAGATTAGGTTAGCAGGAGCTGCAGCAGACACAATGGCTGTTATCTCGGGGTATTAGACCACAGAGGAGTGGCTTGCTTAATCACTAAAAGTAATAGAGCAGAGGGGAAATGGTTCCTATAGAGCCATGGTTCTGTTTCCTTCCTGCTCATGGAACTGGGAGCCCTGAGGTCTGAGGTAACGTCATTTCACATAACTGGAAGACTTATCTTCCTCAGTTCCCAGGGCAATCTGCTCTGTTCATTTTAGGAATTTTGTTATGTGTACAGGTGTGAGTGATTGAAACACATTTCTTTTTTTTTCCCTTCATTGTCAACAATGTATTGAGGATATGCTATTAAGTCGAGTGCATAAACTTTTAAAAAACTTTGGTAACTAGAGTACCACAACATTCACATAAATGGGCAGACAGAATGGACATAGACAGATGAATTGATTGGCCAGTGTGACTTGTTTACAACCGGCCAGCCACAAATTGAGGCATTCACAGAAGAGAATCTCTAATATCCATTGTAACAACCCTTTATATTTCAGGCTTCTCTTTGACGGTCAACATCTGAGTCTATAAAGGAAAGCATCTAGTATGTCCCCAGAGTCCACAATCAGTTTAGGCTTGATTTTAAATTCTCCCTTTGTTTTCCACTCACTTGGACCAAATCCTAGGCATAAATGTGGGTGGGCTATAGGTACAGGAAGGAGGCTTCCCTGCTCCTCACTTACTGTCCAGACTTCATAAAAATAAAGTATGTCTGGTAAGTAACACTTTTGCTTCCATCTGTGTACATCATTGTGCATGGCATCTAGGGATCACTGTCCTAGGAGTGGGTCCTTGGAGCAATTCTCACTGTAGAGCGGCTACCATTGTTCATGCCATTTCCTGGCTTGGGCTCTCAGGGCAAATGACCTCTAGCACCCTTCATAAGCCTTGCCAAAAAAGTGCACATTCATTGATTTAGAGCTACATTTTACACTTAACCAAAAATCAGCTCTTCTTCCTCCATAGCACACCTCATTCTCTGTCCTTGGCTCAAAGTGACATGGCTATTTTAAAAATGCCAAGATGATGTAGAAGACCAATAATTTTCCCCAACTGAAAGGGTCCAAAAATATACCTGAGTTTCTGAAAGCAGCTCCATTAGCAGCTCCATGAGCCTTCATCCCAGGTGAAACTGCATCTGTCTTGGAATACACATATGGTCACCAAAAGGGATAATACTGAGATAACCCACTCTACAGTGCCTGATAAGGACTATTGCTTCCATCTTTAAGTATCCAGGGCAACTCTTGGTGTGCTGTGAATGCAGCTGGGTTTTAGTGTCCAGTCAATCCCTGTAACCTTAGGAAGGTGCCTAGTGTTAGCCTCCAACTTTGCTGCAGGTGCTGAGGATCTGAACAGCAGGGTACTAGGAAAGAAGATTCAGAAACTGGGAGATTAATAACAGCATTTCCTGGGTGTTCAACAACAACAAAAAAAAACCCTGCTGTTCAAAGAAGTTACTGGACTCAAACTATCATGGCAGAAGGCTGTCCTTAGCAGTAACTGGCCTTGCAGTTCAAGGTGTGGTCTTACCTGGATTTCAGATGTTTCCGTTGTTGGCTGTATTTTTGAGACTTAATGACATCCAGAGTTAATACTGCTCCTTGGTCCCAAGAAACAACATAAGTCTGGAAGCACATTGTGTGTGTCACCTGACTTCATCCTGAAAGCCTCCCAAACATAGAAATCTGCTCTGGGAAGTAACCTTAACTGGTTTCTTTTTGGTTAGGTTGAAAACAAAGCTAACAGAAAAACCTGTATCACGTTAAAATTGTAAAATAAAATTCTATCATTCCAAGAGGAGAGATTTATTTATGCAGAGACAGAATCTCACCCTGTAGCCCAGGCTGACCTGAAACTTGTGACCCTCCTACTTCAATCTCCTGAGTGCTGGGATTACAGGCATGTGCCACTAGAAGAGAGCTTTTTAATTGCCCTAGAATTTTCATGTAAACAATTGAGAGCTACTTTGAAGAAAGAAGTGAATTTGAAGTAACAAGTATTTTTAGCCTAAGATCAGGACCCAGGACCCTGAGGTTCTAGTCTTAACACCTGCTCCTAAATAGGTACAATGTTCATTCATTATCCTCTAGAAAACATAATTCAGATGACCCAATAGTAAGAATAACTGCCTTGACTTCAACATTGACTAGATATTAGTACTTTGCTTAGCATTTAGGGAACACTATCTCCTGATTACCCCAAGAAGAAGTCATAAATAGGTTAAGCACTGAATAACAGGCAGATTTCAGAGCCCATTGTCCTGCACCATACTCTGCTGCTTCTTAGATGGAAAGCTTGTTTTGAAACACAAAATGCTAAGTGCATTTTACAAAGTAAATTGTAAAGAAATGTAGTGATTCAAGTTCCTTTTCAGCATCATTGTTCATCTAGTACCACAATTACTTAACGACTCCTGTGGCACAGGAAAAAGAGGCAACATTTGTCTACCTATTCAAGGTTAGTAGATGGAAACAGCATGTGGAACATCGTGTCCTTTCCTTTGAAGTTCAGACTAGAACTTCTACAGATCCAGTAGGTTGATTGAAAAACTCAAAGGCATTGAATGCCCAGAGCCTGCATGGGCAAAGACTCAGTGTTCAAGTCGAATGTCATCTCTGCCTCTGTCTATACCTATTCCATTCCTACAGCTGTTTCTGAGCAAAATGGTGGAGCTGGCCTGGGGATATAGCTCAGTGTGCACAGTGCTTGCTCCGCATACACAAAACTCCAGTTTCAGTCCCCATTACTGCCAAAAGAAATACCACAAACTCTTCTAAGTATAATAAAAATGAGGAGGTTAAGGACACTAAATGTACAATTTGGGAAAGAAAAGGGCATGTACTCTCTGTTCATCATCTGTGTTCAGAGCCTTAATGTTACTAAATAACTCTATAGGTTACAATAAGTTGGCATGCCCAGTACACCTTATAATCTTGCCAACTACTCTTTGGCTGGAAGAGAGGATATTCTTGTCACTTTCTTTATGTACAAAATAATAAGGTCTGAGGAAACCAGTACCTTGTAGAGAATAGTGAGTGAATAGGCAAGGAGCTACATCAACAGTCCCATTGCATAGTCCAAAGGGCAGTGTGCTCTGCCCCTACAGAACAACCCAAAACAACCCCAATCTGTCTCCTCACCTCCAATTGAAAGTGGGGAACTGAACTCTGGAAAGAGAGAACATACACCCAACCCATAAAGAGTATGTGGAGATTTGAATCATTCAAATAATACTGTCCCCAGTTCCATCATTTCCTTTAAAATACCCAATAAGAGCTCTTCATCTCTGTGGTGTGTAATCCAGGTCAAGGTCTGTGCTCATCGACCTTGGAGCTCTGTTGTTTTCTTTGCACAGAGAGTACTAAACTCAGGAAGGAGATCTCGGAGGCTCAAAGCTGTGACTAGAGGTATAACCTGAAACAAGTCCCCTTCATCTTGAATTCTGAGAGCTTGGATATGATTTATAAGAGCCTGTCTATATCTGGCCTCCTGCCACAATCCCAGCAACCCTTGTATGTGCATAGCTCTAGGGCTAGAATCTGAGATCCAGGACTATAGTCTTCCTTCACTGAGAGCAAGTCTATTCTATGTTGAAGTTTGAGACCAGGAGGAGTGACTGCTGCTCTGCCCACTTTACTGCTTCCTATGCCTGGATTAGAGGCTCCAATACACACACTAAGCCCTGGGTTCTCAAAATAGAGCAATGGACAGAAGAGAATTCCAGGTGTCCTGGTGCTTTCATCCCAGTGGTATAACCAGGTGAAGAGTGGATAGCATCTTTGTTTCCTTTTGCCCTCTGATCAGCACAGTCTGCTTCCAGTCTGGCAGCAAACAAGGCTGCTTTGGAGTTGTATGGGAAGGCATGTGGAGAATTGAAGTGACTCTGAAATCTCAAGGTTCAATGGTTGGTGTCTTTGTCAATATTCTCTACTTCATGTAGGCTGTAGGCCTGCTACAGGTGCAAGTCTGGCCTCAAGAGAGAGGATCCCAGGTGTGTAGGTTGCACTGCTGAGACCCAGGTGATGCCTGAGAACAGTTCCAACCACTTGCTGAGTTCTTAACATGAGCCTTGGGGGCCCAGTTTTCACAATGGTCAAGAGGGTTTAACAAATACTCCCTGCCTACTTCAGGATCTCTGACGTCATGATGAGTAAGACAAAGATGTAGACTTGTCCTAAAGCATATAGGCTTTGACTGCTCTTGGCACCTTTTTAGCTATCAGAGGTTGGCATTGACTCAAAATTATTTTTTCCGCCAGAAAGGCAAGGAACAATGTGTCCTTGGAACTCAACTTGGAATACAGAGGACCCCTAAGGATGGCTATGGTCTCATAGGCAGCCCCGTTGCACAGAGGAGAGTTGGATTTATAGTGCAACTCTGAGCATTCTGGGTCAAGGCCTGCAGTGCATATGTGCCTTGCTATTTTGGGGATCCTCCCCATGGAGCACGCAGCTGTTCACTCCCTTTGCCCACCCTGCCCCCCTTCTCCTCCTTCTGCAGCAAGGGCCCTTTCCTGCTACTGATACCCAACCAGGCAGGGAAGCCAGGCACAGGTTTTGCCTACAGACTGATCTCTTCAGCAAGGACTGAGAAACTCTCAGCTTGAAGGACACCACCAGGCTTGGTATCTGGGTCCTGGCTGAGTAGCCCAGCTGAGAAAATCAGCGACCTGCAAATCAGCATGTAGCAAGGGAAGATGCTGGGTAGGGAGCATCTCTGAACTGATGAGAGCACACAATAGCCTTGTCTGAATTCCTACCCAGCCCCTCCCTGCAGATTCCATGATAGTAGGCCCAAGGTAACAGGTGTCTGGAAGCGAACCACTCCAGGCAACACGGAGAACCAGATTTCACTCCTTTCAGGGAATGTGCAACCCCGTGGGCCATGCCTTGGGGATGTGGGCCTATGGCATCCCAAAATGCAGGCAGGCCTGTGCAGACTCAGGCCTCTTGCTGTCACTAATCACCTCAGCTGGAGAATTTGATATGTGTCTTTTTAGGTAAAGATGTGGATCAGAAGCTGCCATTGACGTACTGCATTCCAGACTTCTGAGGGTAGATAGAGCACAGGCTTCTCAAGTCTGGGCTACAAAACTTGGTTTCTGCAGTAAATATGGAATAATGTACCACACTTCCTATCCTGCCCATTCTGTCTCCCTGCCTGCCTGCCTGCCTCTGCTTTCTCTATCATCTCCCCCTTCCTTCTCACAGATGGATGTCCCTAAGATTTCAATGTTAGAAAGGTAGGTATGAACCACAGGCCAGGATTTTACCACAGGCACTCAAACCCAAGGCCCAGGCCCAGCTGCTTCTTTTGTTACTTGACATCTTTTAACCCCTTGCCCTTCAGTGTAGGCTTGACTCTGTCTGCCTCCCTCCAGTGCCACAGGCTCCATAGCTTCCCAATTCCCTAGGAAGAGCTGTTTCCCCATGACTTGTCCTCACAAGGCTATTTGCTCCCATCCTGCCTTGTGCCTGAGACCTCTTGATCTTCTGCCCCTGCAACTGCTGCTAAGCACCTCGTACATAGTAGGTGCTCAGCAACATCACTGAGCCAATTGCCACACTTACCAGTTTCTGAGAAGCAGTTGTCTTGAGGCCTTCCACTGGGAACAGCAGAACAAGACAGATAATTTGCAGAATGCCATTTTCCACAGAGGGTAATTCCAACCTGCAGGTGTCAGCTGAGTTAGTCACAGAGGATAGGTGCTTTAGGGGTAC
Source organism: Peromyscus eremicus (assembly GCF_949786415.1). NCBI lineage: Eukaryota > Metazoa > Chordata > Mammalia > Rodentia > Cricetidae > Peromyscus > Peromyscus eremicus. Next base: position 128,758,370 of record NC_081439.1, read on the forward strand.
AAAGATGAGAAAACAATTCTAACTTTCAGAGGCATGTTGAAGAGGTGAAACAAAATGCATAGCCAGTGTAGCAGCCTCCATGTTGGTCAGAGCCATTAGGATAAAGAAAAGGGGTAGACAGTGTAGCCATATTATCGTAGAGACCCTTGAAGACCAGAGAGAGATGGTCTGTACTAAATTCAAATTGCCCAACTGTGTACAAAAGCTGAGAGAGCAAGACCCAAGGGAATCCAGGAGGGGATGTTATTCCCTCCTTTCACTGAAGCCACAGAGTACTTGCCAACATTGTGCAATAAGTGTCACTAGTGTTGGGTGAAGCATAGCATTTAGGACTGCTACATAAATTGCACAGCTCAGAAATGGTCACTCTGTTTTCATTATGATTGAAATAATAAAGCTTTTCTACTCCCAAAAGGTTGCAGGCACATTGCCTCATGAACAGTAGGCCTGTACCATGTGGTACCCTGCTGTATGAGAAAGGGGCTTTGGAAATATGGTATTTCCCAAGGGAAAGAATTCAACTCATACTCTAGGTTGGGTCTTGGTAAACTGCAGGCTGGGACCACATGTAGCCCACAGGCTGTCTTGGTAAATAAAGTCCTGGTGACCCACAGCCCTACCTAGCCTTTAGTATATAATTTACCACAGAGTTGCAGTGGCAATAAGCACTACATGACCTGAAAAGGTTCAGCTAGTTACTATATGGGCTTTTCCAGTATTTGTAAATTATGACTCATGTCACTGGGCATGTGGTTCACTTTTCTAGAGGCCATTGTTTTCTATAATAACTAAGTGCTACCTTCAGTACCCACTTGGTAAAATCACAGGGGTTTATGCTTGACCATGTGTTCATCTTCCCCTCCTTTGTCCTAGTTGATCCCAGCCCCATACTCTAGGTCCCATGTTCCTTTTTCCTTCCCATGATAATCATTTCCCCTCCCATGAACATCCAGAGAGAGCTTTCACAAACATTGAGCTTATCTTTCCTCTGCTTCACCTTTCCCCATAATGGCTTCCCACTGCAAACATAACAGAGCCCAAGCCCCTTCACATGGCCTTTGAGGCCCCAGGAGAGCTCATGGCTACTTCCCAGCTTGCTGTGCACCGGGCCGCTAGCTGCCTGCTAGTCCCTGAAATAGGCCAAGAGCCTTTCCCCCAGGGCCTTCCAGCCTGTTGCCCTCCTGCCTGGAGTACTGTGCCCCACTACTGTAGCCTGCTTCCTGTATTTGACCTTCACTTAAATGAGGAGGTAACCCACCCCAGCACTCTGTCAAACCACCATATTTTAATCTTCCAAAGACTTCTGATCTTGTTCTTGTTGCTAATGTGGCTTGTGATCTACCCACTAGAACTCTAGCTCCCTCACTCTGATTCTTCTCTGTCCAACTTGTACTCATTCTGGTGGGAGTGTCTGTTCTGGACCCCCAATCAGCCCTGTCTGGTACTGTTGGAAGCCTTTGTCTCTATAGTGAGTAGAGAGACCAATGCCCTTTCTTTAGCTGCCTCTTTTTCTGGAACAAGCTTCAGGTGCTGACGTTCTCTAGTGTTAGGCCTGCCCATATGACTCTCAGAAAAACGAAACATGTTCTTGCCTCTCCTTCTCCCTCAAGTCAAGCCTTTAAGAACAAATAACTTGGCCTGTATAAAATAGCTGCAGGAAGTAATTTCCGAAACACCAGCACCCAACTCTTGCTTTCTGAATACATGGCATCACACAGCAAAATGTACAGTACCTCACTGCTCTCCATCCTCTTTTTAATGACCATATGGCATGTTAAAGGACTTATGTTGCTCTGCCTTTACCTGTAGTTATAGATGACATAAAATTACATTATTGGCAGTATACTGACAAACACAAAATCTACTGTGTGTCTCCCAAAGAGTCATTTTCCCCAAAGAGTCATTATTTAGATTTTCTGTTTATAAGAAATTCAGGAGCTAGGCATGGTGACTTAGTCCTGTCAGCACTCAGGAGGGAGACTGAGGCAGGAGAATCACTATGAATTCAGTGCTAGCCTGGACTACATAGTGAGTTCTAGGTCATGTAGTGAGATGAGACTCTATATAATCTCTCTCTCTCTCTCTCTCTCTCTCTCTCTCTCTCTCTCTCTCTCTCTCTCATTCTCTCTTCCTCTCTCTCAATAAATCTCCCTCCGAGCCAATCAGTAGGAGCTTCTTAGAGTGTTACAAGAGGGAAATATCTTATAAGTTCACCCTTTTTCTGGGAACCCTCACTGTCTGCAATACCACCCTCAATAGCATTTCCATCATATACCCCCAGTGCCTCATAACCACCACTGCTGCCCTCACCTCTACTACTTCATTTATCTACTCTACCACCAATATCACCACCATCTCGTTATCCATCATCTTTGCTACTTCTTCTTCTACCACATTCAATATTGATGACATCATGATCACTGTCACTACCTCTATCACTTCTATCGCTTCCACAATCTCCACTGCCATCATTATCACCCTACCACCTCTCTCTGATCCCTTTCCCTCCCTTTCCTCTGATAACACACACACACACACACACACACACACAGAGAGAGAGAGAGAGAGAGAGAGAGAGAGAGAGAGAGAGAGAGAGAGAGAGAGAGAGATGGAGAGAGACAGAGACAGAGAGAGAGACAGAGGGAGACAGAGAGAAACAGGGTGCTTTCCATTATATAACCATAGACATACCACATATAGTGAAATAAATACATGTTTTAAAATTATTTTCATATAATTTAGTCTTGTTTACTCTGTCCTTTGGGGCTATAGAACAATATGTTTGTGGTCAAAACTGAATTATAATTTATCACAAGACCAAGTAATAGCCTCAAATGCACACTCTTAAAAAATAAGTTTAAATGAAGGAGCTTTCACTTCATAAAAGGATGCACTGAGAATTTTCTTTCAATGGTAAATTCATGCTGAATTTTATTATGATTTGGTTTACAAAAGTTAGCCTTCACACAGCTATTCAGGAGCACAGCCAACAGCTAAAGGAAGATCTGCCTTGAATGGCAAATGTTGCTGAGTAAAACATGTTAACAGTTATTTTAGGACCACCAAGAATGTGTTTGAGTTTTCAGGCTTGGAAAGAGAGATAATATTTATTTGGTATCTGTACCATGCCAGGCACTATGCTAACTTTACATTTCTAAGTTTACAGAATCCTTAGAAGAAATTTGTATGGTAGCCTCATGCTCCCATTTTGCAGGTAAGAAAACACACTAAGAGTTCTGGGCCTCTCTCCAGACCTCTTAGCACCTCACATTGCTGAATTCTATGATTGGAATTTAATAACCAGAAGTCTTTTTCACAAGACCATCCATTTTCATGCAAAGATTTTCTGGCAGTTTAGACAGATACATAGCACAGGTCCCAAGGCCCCTGAGGCCACCTAATGGGCTTTGGAATCAAGTGGTTGGGCCCAGGAGGTTCAGCAAATCCCATTGTGTACAACCTGAAGAAAGAACTTCCTTCTCTGGGGCCATCACTATCTGATATACCCTTTTATGTGTGATTTAGAAAGCCCTGGGAAAGTATAACTGTCCCTACAGGGAAATTAAAACACTGTAACCAACACTGAACAGCAGGTTTTTATCCTCTTGGTGTATAAAGTTGAAATGACCTTTCATTCCCTTGGTGCTCTAGAATAAACTCCATGTTCAACTGAGGAAGGCTGGCTTACTACTGCAGAGGTGTCCACACGTTCATCACCATGGATGACTGAGTTCTTGACACTCTGGTACTAGACTATACCTCAGATTCTTGAATGCCACCATCTCCTCCGCCACTTACTAACTGCATGACTTTATTAAGTCACTTGGCCTTTCTGAGCACAAGTGATATCCTAAGCAGAGGCCTGCCTACATGCTAGGATTGTTTTTGGAAGCCAAGGACCATGAATAAGAAAATACATGGACCACTGACAAAGACTGAGATCTTAACAAAGGCCTGCCATTGTTAACACCAAGACTTAGTTATAAAGGCCTAGAAAAAGTTCAGCATCTTAAGAATCTGTAGAGATCTTGTCTATTGATTGAGTGCTCATTTGCAAATAACATAGATTCCTCAATTTCCCCAAAGGCTTTGCTACCTGTAGCCACCATAGCCAGGATCTGCCTATTCCTGATTCCTTCTCTCTGTCTGTCTCTGTCTGTCTGTCTGTCTGTCTCATCTCTCTCTCTGTTTCTCTGTCTCTCTGTGTGTGTGTGTGTGTGTGTGTGTGTGTGTGTGTGTGCGCCCGCGTGTGCTGCACGCATGTGTCTCTGTCTTTCTCGGTCTCTGTCTCCTCTCCTTTCTCTTTTTTTTTTTAAATTTTTTTATGTTTCTGTATATCTATTTAAAAATGAACAGGAATTTTTTTTTGGAGCTGAGGATCGAACCCAGGGCCTTGTGTTTGCTAGGCAAGCACTCTACCACTGAGCTAAATCCCCAACCCCTGTCTCCTCTCCTTTCTCTCCTCTTTCTGTCTCTGTCATATTAGTTATTGTTGTTTTGCTTTTTGTGTGTTTTCTGAGGCAGGGTCTCACTATCTTCTGGCCTTAAACTCCCTATTAGCTCAAGCCAGCCTCTAGTTCGTGACACTAATTCCTGCTTATGCTAAGATTACATATGTGTAGCACCACACATGGCTTAGCTACACCAATTGCTTCTTCTGGCTATATTGTTCCAAGAAAGGGTTCTAAAGGAGTTTCCCAAGTGGTCGAGTGGTTAAATAGATGAGGACCACATAATGCTCTTACCTTTGTGCTAGATTCCAGACAGAGAGCTGGGCCATAGGGCTTAGGATATGGAGATGTAGCTGATGAGACACAACTAGCTTCTGGAGGACAAGGCCTTTGGGGGGTCTTTTACCTTGAAGAAAATACATTCTATCTGGGATGAGAATGCCATGTCCCATTCAATACAAATCACAGTAACACGTGAGGTCCCTCAAACCCTGCTGTAAGAGTCTAGAGCTTTGTCAACTTTTCCCAAGTTGCAGTTTTAGGTCAGAAAGGATCCTGAGTCTTGAAAAAGCACAGAGCCACTTTTCTGGTTACTGAATTTCCCTTGGCCTTCTGCCTCTGCTAGAAGTTAGCATGGAGTACAGGAGCCTATGGATGCCTTTGCTTGGCCTCAAGATGGAAAATGCACTTTCTGTATTTGTCCCTGGTCCTTGTAGGTGCCACAGACAGTGCCAGGTACTGGAGCTAAAGCAGATAGGCATTTCTCTACAGAATATACAGAAGTCAGCCAATATAGTTCAGTGGGATAGTGCTTGCCTAGTATATACAAAGAACATCATCCATAAAGAACTACAGAGGTTTCTCTTTCCAGTCTGGAAGTTATCAGAGCCCTCCCTACAGTCTTCCCATATAGCCACAATGGTAGATGTTTCTAAGAGGACCTAGATTGTGAAACAACAGTTTTGGGGTCTTCAGAAAGCTATGCACAGCCATTCCACTTCCCCCAAGCCAAAAGCAAACTTACAATAAAATGTGTACTTAAGTGTTCATAGCAGGAGTGACAGTAAAATACTGTCTTCTTGATATGGCATGGCTATCACACTCATGAACTCACAAAAACTGGTTTCTGTACAGCTCCAGTTTAGACAGGTAGATGATCTCCAGACCTTACCACATATTGAGTAGCTATTGGAAGTAGGTAGCTGCTGGGAAAGGGAGAGTCCTTCTTTCTGGAGAATGTGGCCATTAGTTGGTTTCCCATGATCCTGGGGATAGCCCCATAACTATGCACATATAGGCAACATTAACTGGACTTAGTGAATTATTTTTTTAAATGACATGAAGTTAGAATGAAGACTTGTAGAGGATATGTGGGGAGTTGGAAGTGGAACTGAGAGGGTAGATGTGATGTTTCATTGCATACATGTATGGAATTCTCAGGAATAAGGAAAAATTAAAATATGCCAACAACACAAATATCCATCATTCAATAAATGAATAGAAAAAATGTACTTTACTTATCCAATGACATATTGTTCACCCATGAAAAAAAAATAAGTATTGATGGATGCCACAACATGGATGGACCTAGAAAACATGCTCAGGGACAGTAACTGTATACAAAAGGCTGCATTTTGTATAGTTCCATTTCTATGAAATATTAAAAATAGCTAAGCCTAGAGAGACAGAAAAATGAGTGGTTACAGAGCCCGAAGACAGGAGAAACCCAGCTTAATGGTTCAAATGTTTTCATCTAGGATAAGGGAAGAATTGAGGGACTATATGATGGTAATGGTTGAACAGCATCCTGAATGGACTAAACACCACAGAAGGGTACACTTCAGTAAATGTTCATTTCAGCCAGATGTGATGACTCAGAATTATAATCCTACCACTCAGAAGGCTGAGGCAAGAGGATCATCATGACTTCAAGTCTAGCCTAGACTCATAGTTAGCTTCAAGCTAGCCTATGAGACTCTCTTTTTAAAAACTTAATTCCATACTATGTCAATTTTACCACAATTTACAAGAAAAAGGAAAGTCCTCTAGACAGACCATTGTTCCTTGCGTCCCCTCCAAGCCTCTGCTTTGATGGTATTAGAGTTCCCAAGTCTGGACCTAAATCTAACTAGGTTCAATATCTCTCCAGGTCATTAGAAGCTAAAGTGGGCTTATTCAGTAAGCATGCTGTGCCTCTGCCCAGCTAAGGAATTTGCTCCATACAGAGCGAGCTCAAGTCAAATGAGTTCTCTGAGGAAGAGCACCTGGTGCTGGGATTATCCTTTGAGGCCTGGAGGAGATAGAACTCAAGGGGTTTTAGTGTACAAGCAATATAATTTAATAGTCACTAGGGTACCAGCACACAGAGGACTACCAGATCATGGCTTAAGAAGAGTTGGTGCTTCCATGTTCACCTAGTGACAACCAGAGTTTTAGAGCTACACCGCATGATCCATGGTTTCTCCACAGACACACTAACTAAAGACAACCTGGCACTTAACATTTCTATAATGGCTCTCACGCTGATAATGGATCTATACTCTTTCAGCCTGACTCTAACAGGTATCAAGTCTCTGAAATACACTAGGAATCTCCTTAAAATGCTGCTCATACCAACAAGTCTCAGTCCAGGGAATTCCTCAACTATCTCATTCCCAATTATATTACCAATACGAGTATGGTGTCTACCATTACCTGAGGGTCCACCACTGCATCAGGATACTAAGCCAATAAGGTTGTAGTCATGAGAAGAAGGCATGAGTAGACTAGGAGAAAGGAAAAGGGAGAGATCTGATACCACCCATCCTACATCCTACATCAGTCAAATAGGAAGCCTCAGAAGGGATTTGTGGTATAAAGTTAGGGCCAGTCTACCTGGCTATTCTATGAGTGGTGTCCCGGGGGTGTGTGTGGAAAGCTGGAGACAAAGTCTGTCACAGCCCAGAGCAGCATAGAGACGTTTAAGCACAATGATGGAATCTGACAACTTACCAGGCTATGGTTTGTGTGAACTCGGCTGGCTTGCAAGGTGTCTAAGAATTACTGCGTAAGGGTGTCTTCCACTACTCCTGTCACTGTACAGATGAAGGGCCTTCTGTCATTTGTAAGCACTGCCCAGGTACATGTTAGAGCCATTTTTACCTCACCTTTTGATGCCCATGTTTTGTTGTCTCTCTGAAATACTGAAGCAAATGGACATTTTCTTGGTTCCTTGGCTATGCAGCCTGGCTGCATCTCAGTCACATGTTCCCAGTAGTAAAAGGTTGAATAGTCAAAAGACTCCACACAATTCATATCATTCAACTGAGTCATGCATTGAAGCATTGTGTAGAGTGGAGGGCTCCACAGCAGCTAGAGAGGGTTTTTTCAGAATCACACATGGAATCAGTGTATACCAACATCTCCCTGCTGCATTGGCCTGGACTGTATATGAAGGCCAGCCACTGCTACTCTGAGACCATCTGCCTAATCATCTGGCCCTCATCCCCAAAAAAGGAAATGTCCTGTCTTCGATTGGAAGTAGGAGCCTATGTTTGCATCTAGTGCTGAGCATGCAGTCTCTTCTGATGCAGGGCAAGGCAATGGCATTAACAAATCCCTATCTCTAGGGCAAGATTCATGCTCTAAACCATCTAGTAACAGAGATTGTGGTCCTTTCTTGTAAGCCAATTAGCACCCTATCCTAACCACCCATGATTCTCTAGAGCCGCTTGTCTTGCAAGTCTGGGAAAGCTGATAATCTTCTTTGTCCCACAGAAACTTCAGCTTCAGTTTATGGGAATATTTTGCTCCAAACCAACATGCAAATGATATATGCTTAAAAATAGAAATGGATAGTATATACATAGATATTTATATGTGCATCTGTACTTATCCAGGTATTTGCTTTAATTTCTCCTTTCCTATAAGCCCAGTCCTATTATGCACACATGTGCACCTAGACATACACAAAATAATGGGTTGCCATATCTCAACGTTCCCAATGTTCAGTGAGAGCAGATGGTATGAGACTGAAGCAGAGCTCTCCCCAGGAAATACAGCTGTTTTTTCTTGTCCTCAATGCCCCTTGATTAAATATTGAAAGCTCTTAACACTGAGTCCCAAACACAGAGGTGCACAGCCTCTACCAAAGGTAGATCTTATTGAAAAGCAAAATTTCAGAAGAGCCTATGGCTGCCCCTCTACCAAAATGGCAACCTAGTTAGTTGGGAAGTACTCAGGAGACATTCCTGAGGGCAGCCAAGGGGAGACTCCCTCCTCATTAGATATTCCTCAGTGTTCACTGTGCCAAGCACCAGCAGCTACTGGCTGTGGACTTAAAGAATCAGATCTAAGCAGCATAAGATGCCCCTTGGCACCCCAAGGAGGTATCCTGTGATCTGTTTTGTTAATGAATACTCAGACAGAAGTGAGTGGGGGCCACTTGCATGGATGTGCTTGATGGACTCACACAGATTCTCACTTAAGTTACTGTTCGAGTCCAGGAGTAATGTCTACCTTCCCAATCCTTGACACCTTATTCCCAACAGCTTCATGGCAGACCAACAACTAAGGAAAAGCTCTAGGGGCCCTGACAGTGAATTTCAGAGACCCACTTGGCCAGAATTCCAGGCTTATAGTTTCATTTCCCCTCCCTTCCACCTAATCCTACCATCTGCTTGCCTACTTACTTGTGTGTATAGATTTCACTATTGTTAAAACTGCTGTGTATTTCATGCTACCTTGAAATAGAATGTAGGACCCAACTGTTGCTAACCTGGGTTCCCTGCAAAGGGACAGTTATGGAGGTCTATACTACAAGAACACCTATTGATTCATTTTAGACATTTCTATTTTAAGCCTATCAGATTTCTTTGGCTTTTTTGACAGAATATTGAAGGAACCAAATACCAGTTTGGAATTTGAGGGACTTGTTTGTGGGCTGCTCTGTAAGTGACTGAAAGAATTGCCAAGTACACAATGTGCCAAGGCATTTGGGTTCATCTGTCCATTGGTTCACTCAATTGCTATTTATTATTTATTTACTGTATTTTCTATGGACCAAACACTTGGTGAACTGCTTCCTGAACAGCTTCTGAACCTCAACGAGGCTCCTTGATTGGAAACTGGGCATGTAAGACTGGCTAGGCCTTTTATTCTACCCAACCAGTCTTGCCCAACCTGTAGTATTCAGTCCTCAAATGAATTTGGCAACAGGTCTAATGCCCTTGTTTGAATCATGAGCATCTCAGAAAAGTCAAGGATGTGTGAGTCCTCTTACTCAAAGTAGTTAGGTCCTTCTATGAAGATGATGCAGTGTTCTACTGTCTGGATGGCTAAAGATAATAGACTGAGAGGCAGCCAGGTGGTCATTGGTTCTCACCCTTCATTTGGCCTTGACCCACTGGATAGGCAATACAAGGAAAGCCCTACCTGATTCCTGAGAGGTAGCCATTGCTATTGGAAGATAGTGAATTTTCAGGACTCTTATAGATCTGCATTAGGAATGTCACAACCATTTGAGGCCCTACATTTAGCATATAGTCTGCCCGTTCCAGTCAAGAGAGCAGCAGCAGAACCTGAGAGCTCTTTCTCATCATTTCTCACATGATAAAATGGGCCCAGAGACTTTACATGGCAAGGGTAAGACCTCCCTATATCTACCTGATGACCAGGGACATATGCCATGCTGCCTCTGTCCACTCCCTGGGCCCTACCCTGGATTAAACTAAGATAGTTGATTTCTTATGGGAGGATCTGGCTATCTAGATAGTTCTAAGTGATTCTCACGTACAGAAAGGCCTGAAGCACACAGCTCTAGGGGGTTTACTTTGATGTTCACTTGGCCATGAGAGCCATGACTTTAGCCTGCTAGCAGATGAGGGGCTTCCAGAATCAGCATCCTATCCTTATTCTCACAAGCCTGCCTCCACCTCCTCTCTCTTTACCTACTGAAAGAAAACTCATGGTTATTAACATGACTGAATCATGGATAAGAATCTGAAACAGGGAAACAAAGTGTTGCTTTGCTCCTGAAGACTGCTTTTATATATAATGGGCAGCTCTCCCAAGGTGCCGATCCCACAGTGGGACCTCTTCCTGTTGTTTGATATCTCCCCAACCCAAGGATGCATCTGCACAGAGGAATTCCTTATTTAAATAACTTTATACTTGAGCTTTTCTTTTATTGCAAGTTTTTCTCATTAAAAACAAACAATACAGAAATTCAGAGAATAGAAATAGAATTGCCAGTTTTTCCTCAAAGGTGACCACTCTAAAAGATTATTGGTTCATCCAAGTTATTTTTGTATGTATATAAGCAGTGCATGTGTGTGCATGTGGAAAGAGTATGTGGGTGTAAACTAAATGGAATAATGACAACAGTGGCTGTTCTAAATCATGAACTTTCTCCTAAACATATATCTTAGGCAGCTCCTTTGCATTTCCATTTCTCTGACACTGTTGGTTTCTGTTTTATCAACACACCCTGATTCATTTAAGCAAGACAGTGAGGCAACCTAGAAGTTCAATGTTTATTTTATGGTTTGTCTTTTTCAGAACTGGGTTATCTGTATATAGGTAAGAATTGAAATCGTTCAGCTAATTCTAGGTTGTTCTTGAGTGCCTGCCTTTGGCAGCAAATTCATTTAGTGACTTCTGTATAGTCCCTGAACTCCCCTTTTAGGTGCACAAAGAATAGCCTTTGTGTGACTTTCAGTCCTGTTTAGTATACAGACAACATATTGCTTTATTTGAAATGTAACAGGACTGTTTAAATGAGACACAGAAACAAAGAAACAAAACAAAATACATCCTTCTAAAAATAGACCATAATTTTATGATTTTTGACAAGAGTAACTCTAAACTGAGAGATCTGTTTTATATGTGGGCTTCCTAGCATTAACTTTAATATGTCAAACCTTTCATTAAATTCATATTCTCTCTCTCATTCTCCCTCTCTCATTCTCTCTCTCTCTTTCTCTCTCTCTCTCTCATTTTCCCTCTCTCATTCTCTCTCTCTCTCTCTCTCTCTCTCTCTCTCTCTCTCTCTCTCTCTCTCTCTCTCTCTCTCTCTCCTCTCATAAATACAGGGAACCAGTAAGAGAAGACAGGAAGGAGACAACTTCCACTTCGCAGGCATGGCTGATGGGCTACCCTAATAAAATCAAGAGACCTTGCCTTGAAGATGTCACCCTCTCTATGGGCCCAGGTGCCCACCCTACTTCTCTTTCTACAGAGCTGCAGATGCCCACATTAACCATGAATCCTAGCTCTGCAGATCTGGGAGTGGCTGGCCAGTCATTACTCCTCGAGAAAAATCCTCTAGACAATAATTCTGTGAATAGCAGTGCTATGGGCTCATCATTTGGGGTGTCATCAACTGAAGACACGGAGCTGAAAGGGCATGCTGTTCCTTACTATGAGAAAAACAGCAGTATACCAGCTGTAGACCAGGAGCTTCAAGATCTGCTGGAGGAACTAACTAAAATTCAAGAGCCTTCTTCAAATGATCTTGACCTTGAGAAGATTCTGGGGAGCAAGCCAGAAGAACCTCTGGTTTTACATCACCCTCAGACCCCTCTTGGCCCTCCTGCCAAGCCTCCAGTTCAGATAGCACATATGGAGAACCTTGGATCCAGCAAGGAGTATGCATCTAGCTGCAGTCAAGTCACTGGCACATCTCTACCAATCTTGCCCTCCTCCACAGGGATCAGCTATTCCATTCCTTCCACCAGTAAGCAGATAGTCTCACCCAGTTCTTCAACAGCACAGGCTCAGGTAAAAAACCAGGTCCAGACCATGCTCCCTGTCGCTTTGCCTCCATTATCTGTGCCTCAGTGGCATCATGCCCACCAGCTGAAAGCTCTTGCAGCCAGCAAGCAGGGATCTGCTACAAAACAACAAGGTTCCAACCGCAGCTGGTCCAGTCTGCCTCCTCCAGTTCTGTCCCCACCTTACCTCCCAGTGCCATCGCCTCATCCACCACCACCACAGCCACCACCACCACCTTTCAGCCCACAGAACTTCACAGCATCCTGCATGTCATCCAATAGCTTGTCTGGCAGTGCTGTGCAAAGCTCGCCCAATGCCTTACTCTCCAGCATGGCCCCCAGCAGCAATGCTGTCCTTGGGCCCACCTTGCCCTATGCTCCAGTGAAGCTCACAGGTCTGCCTCACAGTCAGCAGCCACAATTCAGCCCCCAGAGCTCCATTCTTGCCAATCTGGTGTCCTCTACTGTCAAAAGCCCTCAGGGACACCTAATATCTGCTCTGCCTACCAGCACCCCAGGGCCATCCCCACCCTACCGCCCCGAGAATCTCTCCAGCCCCGGCTTGCCACAGCAGTCTTTCACTCCACAGTACTCTCTGATCAGGAGCCTCACCCCCACCAGCAATCTGCTAAGCCAGCAGCAACAGCAGCAGCAGCAGCAACAGCAGCAGCAACAACAGCAACAGCAGCAGCAGCAGCAGCAGCAGCAGCAGCAGCAGCAGCAAGCAAATTCAATCTTTAAGCCTATGACCAGCAGCCAGCAACCCAAAACCCTGAGCATGATCATGCAGCAGGGCCTGGCAAGTTCCAGTCCAGAAGCACCTGAGCCCTTTACCTTCAACAACACCAAGCCCTTGTCACATTTTGTTTCTGAACCAAGCACCCAGAAGATAACCTCCATGCCTGTTTCCTCCAGGCAGCCATCGCTGCTCCACTACCTGCCTCAGGCAACACCAGCACATGTTCCTTCTGCCACTGCCTCTTCTACTGCCACTGCCACCTTGCAGCTGCAGCAGCAGCAGCAGCAACAGCAGCAGCAATCTGACCAGTCTACATTCCTCCTGCAGCAGATAATGCAGCAACCCCAGCGCTTCCAGCGCATGGTGACCTCTGATTCCATGTCTGCTCTGCCTGGACAGGTAAGGCCACCTCCTATCTAGTGGTGCTCCTCTGGGAAATAAGAACTATGTGATATGTTATGCAAACCTGGCATTGGCAGGCAAATCCAAGCTATTATCCTCACTGAGGTCAAACTTGACCCTGGAAAAGCCTATATAAGTCAGATAATTGTGCGTAGTTAAGTATAGTGTTTATGAGGCCAAAATTATGGTTCCAGGGCCTGATCAGTTCTCTTAACTCTCCTGGGAGGAAAGCTGCATCCATAATCTGTGCCCAGGGGAAGGAGTCAGATAGGACAAGTCAGACATCTATAGATGGACTGTTTCCCTTGGACTGAGTCACATGCCTGGACACACAAATGCTTTGAAGAATGCAAGGCAATCACACTGAAGCACTTGGGTCTTGTCTGTGCTGATATTAAACTGATCACTGAACCTTCTAGAAATGCCCCAGCAATCTTCTGCTGAGCACTCTCAGTGTGTCTTTCATCACTGTGCTGGATACTGAGGCTGGTATAAGACAGACACCTCTAAAGTAGTGACTGTTGTCATCTCCATTCTACAAAGGTAGAAACTGAGGCTCATAAAGTTGCGATGACTTGCCCAGAGTCACACAGTTAGCAAGGGCCAGAGCAGGAGCTTAAAGCCAGAACATCTTGCCCCAAAATCTCTCTTCTTGAGATTACTTTTTTCTTACATTCCCTCTTTGCCTACAGTCTTTTGAAACATTAAATGCAATTGGTTCTCCTTGGTGGTATCTATCATTGTTCCCACTTTTCTTTGCTCTGATCCTTGCCTGTATTAATTATCTATTACTGTGTAAAAAGTTACCCCAAAGTGTCAACTCCAAAACTCATGCATATATTGGCTCACAGGCTCTGCAGGTCAGGCATTGTGGCTTAGCTGGTTCTTTAGGCCCAGAATCTCTCAGAAAGTCACTGTCATCTCCAAATTCCATGGGGAAGGAGCTTCTTTCACACTCACTCATGGCATTGTTGATAGGAAGCAGCTTTTCACAGGGACCTCAGGAACTGTTTATTGGCCAGTCTTCTTTAGCAAGCATCACACAATATGGCAGCTGGCTTCATCCAAGTGGATGAGAAAGACATGCCAGCTAGATGTAGAGATGGAGCTAGGGATGGGGAGGAGTGACAGATGGCTAGAAACCAGGGTCTTTAAGATACAGTCTATGGTATCATCATCAGATATCAGCCACGGGATATTGCATGAAGCTATGGCTACCAGGAAGCAGGGCTCAAAGTCTTCCTATAGAATACTGTCAATCAGGATGCATCTTTCCATTCATTGGTTCTTCATATGAGCTGATACAGTCGACCCTTAACCAATGCCCCCAATAAATCATCATTTAACTCTAGTACCTTGCTAGAATGCTGTCCTGATGGTATTTTCCACTTGTTCAGAAGTTCCCAGAGGGCCATAACATGACTCCACATACTTCTTCAGACACAGAGCCTCTGAGGTTCTGCCTTGCACTTCACTCTATAACCTTGAAGTGCTCAGAATTCTTAGCCTTTGTCCCTGATGTTTCTTATGTCTAGCTTTCTTTTCATTTCTCTCATGTCTAACTTCTGCAGCTTCTTCAAGCTCAGACTCCATCCTTTCAGGAAGTATTGACTGTCCCCAGTGCTTCTACTTTCTGCTGGGCCTCTCTGTTCTGGAGAGAAGTCAAAGAGATAATGTTTATAGATTGCTTGTGAAAAGATGTGCCTGTCAGGAAGTGACCCTATTTTCAAGGGCATACATGACAGCTTCCTAGAAAGAGACTTCACCCAAATATTATGGAGCCCAACCAAGCACAGTGCTTGATAACATGGAATTGGCTATCTGATGGGTACATGAAGTAGAGAGAACTTCCAAAGGGGTGGCTGGTAGCTAGGTTGAGTGGCATGAAGACAGACATAGCAAGCAGGACAGGGCAACCACCTGGGGGCTTGAGCCCTTATCTGTAGCTCAGGAGCACTGTGGTTTGATGTCATTATAGGGCTGTTGCCATCGCTGTGCGTGGACTACTGCGGCTCTCTGGCTGGAGCACCAGCATCAGCAGTGGAACTCTCTCACTAGCACTCATGGACATGGGCCACCATCTAACCTTGTGAGCCACTTTGTTTTGTTCTTATCTGCAATGGGATATGTTTGTAGTCTGACTGTGTTTGCAAGGAGCCAGCTCAGATGGCTTGGGGGGGGGGGAATGCTTAATGATTGAACTATGCCTAGCTGGTCACCAAGGTGGGATTGGAGAAAGTGTTTAAGAGAAAGACCAAGCAACCATGCCCTCCAAGGATTAGAAGTACAGAAAAGCTCCAGAGATCCCTCACAGAGAGACTAGGCTTCCAGCAGCATTCTACTATGAGCTATCTTCCCAGCAAGGTATAGACCCATAGGGCCAGGCATGGAATTCTTCACTCACCTGTCTCTTCTCTTAATCCTCAGAGGTAGAGGATTTTATCATTCCAGTCAGTGTTGAGAACAAAACACAGAGAAGTGACCAGAGTGGCCCACAGTCACACAGCAAATCAGATAGCAAAGCATCTGGCTACAGAACCTGTGCTCATCTTCCCATGAATGAGGCACCGCCTCCAGAATGTTCTGTTCCTATCTTCCCTTCTCACCCATTTCTTCATCCACAAAATGGGGAAATAGTAGTTGACTGAGGATGAAATGAGACAAAACATCTAAAGCTCTTTGAATAAAGTCAAGCAAAAAGGAGTTTATATTACTGTCTGTCTGTTGTACTTGAGCCCTTAAATCTGTCCTCTGGGGTTTGAAGACATTGTCTCCAAGTCAACATCTAGGTCAGGACAGACTATGAGCAGTTCTTCTCCAACTCTGTCTTTACCATGATGTTGCCAGGAATTACGGGGCTTGTGCACCTTGTGGAGTTTTCTCATTCTAGACTCAATGGAAATGGCAAAGGGTCATATTCACTTTGTAAGCACCCCATTCCAAATTCCTGAGCACTCTTATGCCCTCCCCAGTACTCTGTTCAAATAGCATTCTTCTAGGCAAAAATGTATCAACAGCTCCCCTTTTCATGGCCTCTCTCCCACAACTGTAAGGCCTTGAAACAGCTTGGTCACTCTTCCTGAGGAAACAAGAAAGAAAGAGTTTAGTGTTTGAAGCAAAATTTGGTATCCTGGTGTAAGAACATATGGAAGCCCTAAAGGCAGGAAGTGCATGATTCTCACCTTAGCAGCAGTCAGGCTGTCTGTAGAAGCAATGGTCACCTGATGACATGTCCTTTGTTAGCTTGGTGGCCCTTCCCCTCTATCATGGTTACTGTGGTAAGACAGAAGATGTGTGTGAATCTGGAGCTCAGTTTTTGAAAGGAATGTTTTCTTCTAATGTAAGATTAGAAACAAACAGTTAAGAAAGCAGTAATGCCCACTCTAACTGTCTATCAATCAGGCTCATTTTTCTGTGTTTCTCAACTTGAGAGATTTTACTTTACCAGTGGAATGAATGATTCTATTTATATAGACCATCTCTTCCACCTAAGCTACAAGGCAAATGCCATCTGTTAGTTCAGTGTGACAAGTCAAGCAAGAGCACTGGATGTACACAGAGCTGAGGTTCCAATCCAAAGCAGTTGTTGACATTGAGTGAGCCAAAGCCAGAAGCAAATTTCCCTAAACCCTCAGAGTTTCAACTAAAAATACAGAAAGAATCAGCACCCATCCCATAGAGAACTGAAGAAGGAAAGAGAGATAGGTTGCTCAGGACCTGAGTATACTCAGACAGGACCAGTATGGGCTGTGGCCTGAGATCTGAAACCCCTGTGGGCAAGGGAGACTCTAATGGTGAACACTTGGAACTTGAGAAATGCAATATGGCAGTAATACCAAAAATGCTACAACCCCCTCCAGTGGAGAAATATGAAAATTTAACTGAGTCCAGGTCAAATTTTGCCACCAAATAAAAACTGGCTCCAAACTCACAATGTAAAGTTGTCCTTTAGAGCCACTTTGACTTCAAATTACAGTAAAAGACAGGGACACAAAATTATTAGAGAGAGATTCCCCTGACAGACAACCTTAATTTGTCCCATCTTGTTCTTACTACATATTAATTCTACAAAATAATAGATGCCATTATGACATGTTCCTACTTGCACATATTTTGATCCTATTCACCTCCATAATCTTATCTTAGCCCACCTGCAAATACCACCAATCCATTCCTGTTCCCTAATAATTCTTATACTTCCATGACCTTTTTTTTAGATTCTGCTTATGAGCAAAGAAACATTGTAATGTTTGTATTTCTGAGTCTTTCGTATACCACTTAACATGACCAGTTACATCTGTTTTCTGGAAAATGGAGTTATTTCATTCTTCCTCATAGCTGAATAATATTCCACTGTGCACATATGACCCCTTTTGTTTATTCATTCATATGTTATTGGGCACCTAAGCTAATTCCATATCTTGGTTACTGTGAATAGTGTCGTGATAAATATGGGTATATAAGTATCTCTGTTGTATATTCACTTTAATACTTCAGAGTATAAACCCAGAAATGATATGGCAAAATCACAAAGAAGTTCTGGTTTTTACTAATGTTTCTGTGTTACTAGCGATTGAACCCAGGGGCTCACACATGTTAAGCAAGTGCTTCATCAGCCTGGAAGATCTACTTTTAATTTATTGAGGAACTATCATGATTTCCATAGTGGCTACACTAATTTGCAATCCCACCAACAGAGTTTAAGGGTACATCCATCCTCCCATCTTTGCTAGCATTTATTGTTTTTTCGTTTTCTTGATGACTGCCATTCTGACTAGGAATAAGATGGAATCTTAATGTAGTTTTAATTTGCATTTCCCTGATGGCTAAAGAGATTGAACATCTTTTCATGTATTCATTGTCTATTTGTATTTCATTTGAAAACTGTTCAGTTCCTTTGGCTATTATAGATTAGATTATTTGCTCTTTCTGTTTAGTTTTTTTTTAACCTGTTTACATATTTTGCATGTTAATCCCATGCCATTCTTCAGTCTGTCTCTTCACTCTGCTAATTATTTTTTATGCTGCGCAGAAGCTTTTTAATTTGGTGAGACCCAAATTGTCAATCAGGGTTAGGACTTAGTTCAATTTTGCCATCAGTCACTGGAGAATGGAACTCACATTACTCCCAAAGAGGAAAACAAGTCTGTTCAGGAGATGGGAGTATGCAAGTATGTGGGTAGCAAGAGGCAACCTCCAGCCACAGTGCCTTCTGCACCCGTGCTTTGCTGCCCCATGCAGATCTGCATGGCTAGGACTGTGACTGCATGAGGAGGAGGGATGTGGATGGCAGCCAGTTGGACTAAGAACAGAAAATTCTGGAATCTGATCCTTGAGGCAGGCTGCGAGGCACAGACAGAAGAGGGCAACTGCAGTGAAATATACCAAGAAGCATATGATATTTTGAAAAATTTTGAGCAGGAGAAAGGGGACTCCAGTTTGCTCAGGAGAAGACTGAATTAATCCTTTACTGGGCTAAGTCTGTTTTATATATTCAACAAGAAGTCACATATCCCCTTAGCTTAGGAAGCTGTAGCTTCCTAGCAACTATGAAGGCAGTATTATCTGCCCTCCCTGAGACACTGGGTCTGCAATATGTGCAAGGGCAGATTCCTCCTCAATCCACCCATGGGCCAAGACCTAAAGGGGAATGCACAGAGCAAGGACCTTGGCCCTGGGATTCCCAACAGGGCCAAAGGGTTTGACTCAAAGCCAAGTCATTTTCTTCTAAGCACAGAGAGCTGAGGTACTGGCAGCCATGTCGATACTGAATAAAAAATGTGACTCCAGAATGACTTGAGGTGGGCAGGAAGAGGGTCTAAGGATATGATGACAGCAGCTTGATGGGGCCACATGTCACTTGGAAACCAGGTCCTCAACTGGCCAAATAGGTCTGAGGGTATGTACACAAAGGGGAAAGTAAAGGTCAGAACCACCCACGCCCATCTCTAGGCTTGGCCAGGACCCATAGGGATTAAGTACAGCATGCTCATTGTCTCTCCTTGTCCATCTCTCTCCTTCACCACTTACTCATACCCCAGAGCCTTTAAATAGAGTATCTGTAGAGCCTCAAGACTTCTTTTGCTTTGGACTTCATGTTTAGTAGTGCATGAGCTCTAATTATTGCCCCTCAACAGTTCAGCTTAAATTATCTGCATTCAAACTACGGCCTCCCATTGAAAACAAAAATGATCAGTGAGGTTCAGAGAATTCCTTCTGCAATGAAAGCTACATCAGCCCATTTTAGACTGCAGTCAGAAGAGATGGAAACTTAATCTTTTCCTGTTCTTAGAATCACTCACTAACATTTTTGCAGTGACCTTTAACTTGCTGAATGAAATGACCCCTCTGATCAAATCAGATGCACCACTTGTGGAAGAAGGGCCTGTCACCTTGGGCTTTTAAGTCCTTCCACTTGCTTTGCTGCTATTTTTTTCCCTCATTCAGTGGGGAGGGTAGCATTTCCTGACATGTTCACAGGCAAGTTTCTTTACATTTTCTCTTTTACTAATTCTGGTGATGGGTAGCATAGATTTCATTTCAAAGGTTAGTTCTGGTGAAGTGCAAAAACAGAAGCCTTCGGGAGCAAGCTTTTGGCTGCCTAAGATAAATCAACTGATAACTAAGGAAGGGCCTAGATTGTCCAGATGAAGGAAGTGGTGTGGGGAAGGGGACACATGTCAGAATTCAAAGAGCCACTGGTTGGAGCCCAGGCTTGACCTGTAAGCATCTTCTCTACAAGACATGAACATGTTTTTTCTGAGTGAGCATTCATATTTTATATCTAACAAGACCAAACTGAGCTACAAATCTATTTAGTTTGGGGCAGGTATTTTGGGAGGCTACTGTAAGAGGATAAATGTTAGGCACACTGTGACATTATATTTGGAGAGATTGATCACTGACACCTCAGTGTTGAGCAGCTGTGTTTTAACCACTCTGGATTGACAGGAAATATAACAACTATGCTCAAAAACTTAGCACTAAGGTTACCAAGAATCATTTTTCCCAGTTTCTTTTTGTGTTTCTGAGTATTGGTAATGATGCTCCACCCTAAAGCTTCCCCCTTTTATATCCACCAGGATCATAAATCACAGGCACACGGAAACCTTGCCTGAATCTATTGTAACTTTAGACTATATCTCATAGAGGTTGGCAGAGCCCATAACTTCGATCTGCTTTTAAAAAGCTCCTACTACTCTGACCTGGGTGTTTTTGAGCTTGAAGGGAGCAGTAGGATAGACTAAAGTAAGCCCTGAATACATGCAGGCTCCAAATTCTCAAGTTAAACCAATGATGGATCAAAAGTGTTTGGGGAAAAAAAATCCGTGTGTTCTGAACACATACATTTTTCTTGTCATTACTTCCTAAACAATATATCATGATTATTTGCTGTAATTGGAGTTTCCTTTGGGCTGCCAGCTCACAAATAATGGCATGGATACTTATTATTAATTATGAAAGCTTGACCTATAGCTTAGGCCTGTTTCTAACTACCTCTGTAGCTAGAGTTTTCCTGCCTGGCCCACAGTCAGGACAAATCTTTGTCACCCACCAGTCCCACAGCCACTCAGACCCAACCAAGTAAACACAGAGACTTATATTGGTTACAAACTGTATGGCCATGGCAGGCTTCTTGCTAACTGTTCTTACAGCTTAAATTAATCCATTTCTATAAATCTATACCTTGCCACATGGCTCGTGGCTTACCAGGATCTTCACATGCGGCTTGTCATGGTGGCGGCTGGCAGTGTCTCCCTCTCAGCCTTCCACTTCCCAGAATTCTTCTCCTTGTCCCGCCTATACTTCCTGCCTAGCCAATGGCCAATCAGTGATTTATTTACTGACCAATCAGCAACACACTTGACATACAGACCATCCCACAGCATACCTCTTATAACTTAAATTAACCCATTTATTAACCATAAATTAATTTATTAAATTAACCCATCTATGTTCTATCATGTGATATTACCTCTCTTTTATCTTGCACCTCCTGTTTCTATGTCTCCTGGCATCTTTCCCTTCTTCCCAGGGTCCTCTCTATTCCCAGAAATCCTGCCTAACCTCTTCCTGCCTAGCTACTGGCCATTCAGCTCTTTATTAAACCAATCAGAAGGTGACTTGGAAAAGACACATCTTCACAGTGTAAACAAATATTCCACAACAATTTGCATTGTATTTCATATTAAAGTAATCTAGAGATGATTTAAAGTATAAGAGGATGTATATAGAATCTATGGAAATACTACCATTTTATTCAAAGGACTTGAGCATTCACAGACTTTGGAATATGAGGGAATTCCTCATATTAGTCTTGTTCTGATGCATTGCTGACTCCTGAATCCAACATGGATAGCAGCTCCTAAGATAGCAAGTAGACAATAAGGCTCCTGTTTAGCAGTTGGTTGAAGCAGTGGAGTTGCATGTTAGATTGGAAAACATGCAGATTAGAGACTCACAAAGATGGAAGGCATAGGGTTTCACTTGCAAAGAGGAGAAGCTTCTGCAGATGGACAATGATGACAGTTACAACATACTGGTGGAAGAACTCCATGCCACAGGGCTGTACAATTTAAAAGGTTGAGATAGTTGATGTTATATCACATATGGTTGTATAGCACAAAACAATATTTCTGACCACACAGACTGAATGTATAAGAGTGTTTCTCTAAGATTATAGTGGAGCTGAGAAATTCCTATCATCTGCTGATGTCATAGCCATTTATGTCAGAAGGCATTACATTATTGTGGTGATGCTGGGGTGATCAAACCAACTTCACTGGCAGTCCAATAAAAGAATATGTACAGTTGTGTACTCAATACATCATGTTTATAGTGAGAAGAAATGGTTATATTGCTAGTTTTTTTTATATTTCCTATACTTTCGTGTTTGAGTATGCTCTTACAACTTATAAACAAGAAGTTTACAGTAGAGCAATTGCCATGTTATGCTGGCAGTTGCTCATCTCTTGTTTACTGAGTCTCTTGATTGCATCACAATGCCGCAGTAGAGTAATTGACCTGCATATATCATGTAGATTTGTATAAGTACACTCAGTGTTGTTCCACAATGATGAAATCACCTAGCAACACATTTCTGTGTCTCTATGATTAAGTGACACATAGCTGTGTCTCAAAACAGCAAAATTGAAAAGGAAATACTTTGCGGTTTTAAAACACTTGTTAATCCTTCACTAATCAAAAGCAACCTTTTCCAATATTATTTGTTGCAGGAATATTAAAAGTTCTTATTAATAAAATCAAGCCTGAGACCAGTTATTGGGGTGGATGCTGGAAGGTCAGAGAGACAGAACAAGCCACAGCTAACCTCACCTGGCCAACTTTTCAGCTGATCCTGTTTCCTCAGACTGGAAGCTTCTGTGTCCTCAACCCAATGGCTCTCAGCTGAACTGCTGCTCAAAACCTAAAAGCTTAACCAGCCAAATGCTTCTAGTTTCTGGTCCTCACACCTTATATACCTTTCTGCTTCCCACCACCACTCCCTGGGATTAAAGGTGTGTGTCACCATGCCTGGCTGTTTCCAGTGTAGCCATGAACTCACAGAGATCCAGAGGGATTTCTGCCTCTGAAAAGCTAGGATTAAAGGTGTGAGTGCCGCCATTTTCTAGCCTTTGTATCTAGTGGCTGTTCTGTCTCTGACCCCAGATAAGTTTATTAGGGTACACAATATTTTGGGGAACACAATACCACCACAATTATTAATGTGCAGTATCAAAATAACATCAAGCTGGCTGTCGATTTTCCTGCTTAGGAGCAGAAGTGAATGGATGTCTACTTATCACAGTACAAATCGTGTTGTAGTGAGCACATGTAATTTAATCACACGAAATTGAGTTACTGCACATGGCCAGTGCATAGCAATATATTTCTTGGCAAATTAAACAATATGACTGGTACTCTCTGTAAATTTTATAGAAATGACAACATGGGAGGTGCGAAGAAATGACTTAAATAGGAAAAGGCATCATCAATGATTTTGAATAGGATGAGAAGCCCTATATGCTTCATTTGCTCTCTGGGTACCCACAAGTCTGGAAACACCAGAAAGGCCAGCAGTTTTCTAGATAATTCAGGAGCCAATAGAAAATGGTGATGACTTTTCTTCCAGGATTGACTTTCTATGAGCAAGTTCAGGGCTTTGAAATAGAGTTCTGGCAAAGGTTAGGGATCTCAACTACAATGAGAACAGGTTCCAGTGCCTGGCCACTGGCACGTGAAGTAAGAAACAAGAGCCTCTGATAAATGTTCAGTTCAAATAACTTGTAGGAAGTTGGCACGTCTGGTTGTTATGCACACAAACCTTTAGTTTTGACTGCTTGGAGGTTTGGTGATTTCCACTTTTTAGAGTTATTTGTGTCTTATCTGTGGCCCCACTCAATACTACCCCTCAGCCACAGGAAAATATCTTACCTAGCTTTGAATGTGAGCAAAAAAATGTGACCCTTTAAATAAGTGTAAGAATGTAAGGAGGAGGGAATGAACCAGTGACTGAAGTGCATCTGCTAGCCTTCACAAAATGTTAAGTTCTTGAGACTATTTGGATGGTTGGTTTGGGATAATTGTTGATAGAAGCTCTTAGTCTCCAAGACTTAGAAGCTTTGATGAACTCAGCTGTTTTCACGTTGGGTAGAGGAAACATCTCTGCCACCTTGTGTAAGTACACTGACTGCAATGCATCTTTGTGATCTAGTTGTGTTTCTTGTGCTTCTACAGCATTTGTGTAATCTCTGAATATGTGTATCTCTTCAACTTCCAACAAATACAGTGTCATGCTTCCAGTGGTCCTTTGTACAGGGTATTCTATTGTTGCTATCACTGTTGTTAATGAAGTTTATAAGACTTCTGGTAGCCATTTCGCATACCACAATGACAGTCACATATGATAAGAAAAGCCCAAAAGACATCTAGCTTAGGAATTCAAGCCACTTATATAATTGTTTTTTTTTTCAATTAAGATTTATTCATACCACTCAAAGGTGGCACTGAGCCTCCTGGTATAAATCAGTCAATTGCAGTCTTGTGAGTTGTGTGTCAGTGGTCTCTACTTACACAGTGTGTCCATAGCTGTTATTTGGTTCTGACTAGCACAGGATCAGGTGAGTATGATTTAAATACTACTTGGCACATGTTCTTTCTTCTTAGGCTTAAAATGCAAATTAGTAAGAACACTTAGCTATTCTGATCATGGGGGCATATGTAATCCTAGTATTTGGGAGACTGAGGCAAGAGGATCACAAATTAAAGATCAGCTTGGGTATGGCTACCTATACCCTCCACCCCACACACCACAAAAGAATGATACTGGCTTGATTCTACTTGGATAAGCTTTGTGTTGGTCAGATTTCTGTTACTTTTTAAGAAGAAAGGATTTCTTTTGACTCACACTTCTCAGTCCATAGGCAAAGCAGAACAATATGGTTGAAGACACATATTTAACCAAACCTCATCAGTTCATAGCAGCTAGGAAGCAAAGAAACACAAAGAAACAGTGATATTGGGAGTCAAGGACACACTCCCAATGATCTAACTTCCTTCCCCTAGGCCTTACCTCCTAACAGCTCCACCACCTCTGCCATAGCACCACATGCTATGATCAGGTGATCAGGCTGCTACCACAGGGCCCTCAGCATTCAGCATTCAAACAATAGCAAACTCATACCATAGAATTTAAAATAATGAAACATTTATTTTTATTACTTTCTGAGTAGACTGATTTCTTGTGGAAATTTTGTCTCTGGATTTTTGTTTTCATTTATTTTGGTCATTTGACAACTACATTGCTAATTGCTTTCATTTGCTTTATTAATTTTTAATTTGGAAACATATTCTTTAGGCCAATTATATCACAAGGATTTACCTTTCTTCATCCCCATCCTCAATAAGGGGCCTGAATTCCTTTAGTTCTCTATTAATTGCCATATTTAGAACAATACAAATCAAAGAAGTCAAATGGAGTTAAAAGAGCAGTCTCTGGCAATGGTTTAACCATAGACATTCTCTTTGAATTCATGGCGGTCCAGAGTCACACAAATCTGTTCTACCAAGCTCTTTCTCCAACTGCTTCCCCAGTTCAGGAATTATGCCACACTAGATATGATCAGATTATAAACAAGGGCTCAAATATTAATAAAACTATGTTAGTAAAATTTTAAGTGGTGGCAAGACCTCAGGAATTTACAAGTTTCCACGAAGATCCTGCTCCAAGCCATAAATTGACTTGTGACTCATTAGACCTAGATAGGTTGCTATTTACTATAGACTTGAGGTTCTTCCTCCATGAATAATTTAAGACAAATTACAATATCTTGAAGTTGATCAGCTGAGTAAGATTCTAGTTCCATATGTCCTCCCTGAGGCTTCAGAGCTTCTCAAAGATTTGAAGACAACTGAGATGTTTCAACTGTCTCCACCATGAATTCTTTCCACTGATTGACTCTGACCTAAGTACAGGGCACTAAGGGAAGATCTTCTGAGTGGGTACAAATTGACCAGATCAGTGGTTCTCAACCTGTGCATTATGACATCTTTGTGGGTTGAACAACCCTTCAGAGGGGTTGCATATTACATATCCTGTGTATCAGATATTCACAATACAATTCATAGCAGTAGTAAAATTGCAGTTATGAGGTAGCAATGAAAATAATTTTATGGTTGGGGGTCACTACAACATGAGGAACTGTATTAAAGGGTTGCAGCATGAGGAAGATTCAAAACCACTGGCCTAGACCAAACAAAACATTCCCGGTGTATTTGGTGCAGTGGAGAAGAGAATAGGAGACTCCCCCTATTCTTTCCCATTGATCTGTTTTGTTCCCACCCTCCTGAAACTCACTAGATGGGTAGCAACCACATCCTCCATCTGCCCTGCCCATTGTCTTTGCCAATTCCAGCCCATAACACCCCACTATACAGAGAGAGAGAGAGAGAGAGAGAGAGAGAGAGAGAGAGAGAGAGAGAGAGAGACTGATAAGCATTTCTCTCTCTTTATTTTATTTGTATCTATTCTCTATTCTCCAAGTAGTTAAAGTGATGATGCAATGTTGGACAAAGGAACAGAGAAAGGGAATGAACCTTTGTGATTGCTCTAGAGTCATCAGCAGACTACTCAGTAAGACCTTCTATAGGCTTTTGTTCCACTATCTTCTCTGAAATAAAATCTTGACTTTTTGGTATGTTATTGGACTTTTCAAAGGATTTTAAAATTCAGGAACTTGGTTCCAATAATTGCTCTTAGGAGGTAACACTGCCTGTTTTCTATAGATAAATTCCAGTTTCGATCAATTATTTTCTTCACAAAAACCCACAAAGTATACATATTGAAATTTGCATCAGAATTGAATACGATCCAGACTCTTAATGTTTTACTATACTGTTGCTTTTCAAATATGTATCACATTCTACTAATGCAAATTTAAGAGTTTGAGTACTGAACTAGTCATCTGAATGAAGAGCCCAAAATGGTGATATTTGATCTACACTTGGGTATGTTTTGTTTGCGTGCTGGACATTGCAGGTGTGTTACATTTTTCTTTAAGAGAGCTGGCCTAAGGAATAAGGAAACATGACTCCAGGCTGAGCAAGGCTATACAGGCCTTGGTCTTCATCATTAGAAATAAGGTAGTCTTGTATACAGCCATACTATCCTGAATGTTCCTTGTCTCATCTGATCTTGGAAGCTAAGTAGGGTCTGGCCTTTTGGGCACTTGGATAGGAGACATACATGGTTTTTTAACCCAAGGCTGGTAGCTTAGAACAGACTTCATGAACTCAGAAATCCGAGGAGCTAGGCTAGGTGGTCTATCAGAATATATTCAATTGCTGGTAGCAGACAAACCAGTTCACTATGGCTTAGACAAAAAGTAATTAATAATTAATTTAAAATGTATCTTACTGACTCCTATGAGGGAAAGTGCAGCAGTTGGGTAGCTTCAAGTTGCTCTAAATCATCAACTTAACCCTGTCACCAGAGATGTGTAACTATCTTTTAGACCTTCCCTCCTCCTACAGCTAGCTCCCCCTTGTGGGCACACTGTAGCTGTCTGCAATTCCAGGCGCTGCCAGCTTCCTCCTGCCCCCAGTTCAAAGAACCCCATTCTAGTCTCTAGTCAGAGGAGCAAGGGAAATTCTTTCTCAGATGTCCCTGGACTTCAGGGATCTATTGGCTAGAAAGGATAATATGCATACTATGCAGCTTTCTGTCAGCAAAACTGAATGCCCCACCTCTAGAATCTCAGGTGGGATAAGGTTCCTCCCAAATATTTTCTGGGCATGAAGCTAGTGGGTGAAACTACTTGAATGAGAATGGGTGGAGGAATCTAGAGAAGGAAGACATATTTGATGATGAATAGGCCACCTACCAGCCACCATGCACTGCTGCAGTCAGTCTTGGTGACTGTCCTGATGCATTCACTCCCTTTTGCCATGATCTCACTTTCTCAAATGCTCAACCCTACGGAAATCCAATTTACCCTTTGGGCTCAGTCTCCAATTGAGAAACCCTAGGGATGTGCCATCCTCAGAACTGGTTCTGTATGTGTCTCCTTGTGTTCCAAGGACCCTTAATTTCCAAGGTCATCTGAATAGAGAAAGAATAGGAATATGGATAAAAAAAGGAAAATTTTCTGTAGCTGAAAGTTTTTCCTATGTCCTGCCTGGTCAACAGCCATTCAGACCCAAGTAAACACACTGCTCGGCCATTAACTCAAGCCTACCCCTGACTAGCTCTTACATTTAAACTCAGCCCATCTCTGTTAATCTATATGTTGCCATGTGTTCTGTGGCTTTACCTGTGTACCATTACATTCTGCTCCCTGGATGGCAGGCTGGCATCTCCTGACTCAGCCTTCTTCTTCCCAGAATTCTCTTCTCTGCTTTTCCCGCCTATACTTCCTGCCTGGCTACTGGCCAATCAGCATTTTATTTACCAACCAAATCAGAGCAACACACATTCACAGCATACAGGACGACATTCCCATCCATTTTCTGATTTTAAAAGGTGAAATTGAAAATCAACATTGAATGTCCACTGAACCATAATCCCTGAAGCTCTGCTGATCAGGATCAGTTGCCTCTTGCTTCTCTGAGGTTCAATCTCCTTTGGGGTTGTAGTACTTTGTTAAAATGTAGGTGACTAGGTCCCACGTCTAGAATTTCTGATTCCATAGGACAATGTGGGACCTAGGAATTTTTATTTTCAATGGGTTTCCAAGGGATGCTGCTGCATCTGCTCCAACTCTTCTACTTTGAAAACCTCTAGGGTGAACAATTGTAACACGAATCTTAAATGGTCTTATTAATAAAAAAAATACTCAGTGCCAGTAATTGGGGTGAATTCTGAAAGATCAGAGAGACAGAACAAGCCACAGCTAACCTCACCTTGCCAACTTCTCAGCTGATCTCGTTTCCTCAGACTAGAAGCCTCTGAGTCTTCATTCAAATTGATCTCAGCTGAACTGCTGCTAAAAGCCTAAAACCTTAAAAGCCACTAGTTCCTGGTCCTCACACCTTATATACCTTTCTGCTTCCTGCCATCACTTCCTGGGATTAAAGGAGTGTGTCACCATGCCTGGCTGTTTCCAGTGTGGCCTTGAACTCACAGAGATTCAGATGGATCTCAGCCTCCCAAGTGATAGGATTAAAGGTGTGTGTGCCACCATTTTCTGGCCTCTATGTCTATCTAGTGGCTGTTCTGTAGGGTGCACAATATATTGGGGGACACAATATCACTACCAAAAATCCCCGTGAGCCCTTCCAGTTTTGATATTTAGAACTCTAGAATTTTGTACTGGTTTAAAACGCATGGTTTCTAACTGGAACATACCAAATTATACCACGTGAAGAGGTGGAACTATCTTGAAGAACACCTTAGGGCTCCTATAGGAATACAAATTATACCTACTGGTCAACCTTTTCTGGTCCCTCCCCAGCCTTACTCTCCCCAGCCTTGGATAGCTCTGCCACTTGACTCTTATTTCAATGAGATCATCTGTTTGGGATTCCCTGTACAAGTAAGACCATGGAATATTTGTCATTCTGGTCTTGTCTTATTTCAGTTAACATAATCTCCAGTTCCACCCACATTGCCACAAATAATAGGTTTTCATTCCTTTCCTTGCTGAAGATATTCCATGCAGATGTATACCGTATTTTCTTTACCCATTTATCTGATGATGGACACTATTATTAGTGATGCTACAATAGCATGGCAGTGCAGATGTCTCTTCAACATAACTAAGTTCATTTCCTATGACTGTACATCTAGAGGTAGGATAGCTGGATGATGCAGTAACTGTATTCCAAAAATTTGAGGAATATTTATATTGTTTTATATAATGTTTGTACTAATTACCATTTCCTCCAGCAATGTGCAAGACTTCCAGTTCTTCCATTTACTATGGCACTTATTCTCCTTAGCCTCTTTGATAACAGTCATTCTGGCTGTAGTGAGGTGATATTTCATTATGGTTTGGATTCACAATGTTTAGTAATATTGAACCAAATACCAGCTGGTCATTTGTACTTCTTCCTTGGAGAATGGTCTATTTAGCTGGACGTCGGGTTTCTCAGTTGTTATTTTGTTGTTGTTGTTGTTTTGGTTTTTTTAAGAAAGTGTTTTGTTTTGCTTTGTCTCTGTTGTGTTTTTAAGTTCAGCCCCATATCAGATGTACATATGCATACTGTTTGATCATTTGCTGTGCTGAAGCTATTTTAATACTCTGCCTAGTATAGATGAATTTCTAAACAGTCTTATTAAATAAGAAACACAGAGCCAAATACAGGGATAATAGCTGAAGAGACCAGAGAAATAGTGAATAGCCACGACTAGCCTTAGCTTACCACCATGCAGTAGCTTCCCCAGAGAGAGCTTCTTCCTGTCTAACCTGTGCTTTTATTGCCTTCCTGTTCTGCCTTCTCATTAGCTCTAAGCCCACCCACATCACTTCCTCATCACTGCCTGTCTATACAGACCTCCAGCTCTCTATGGTTGGTACTGGGATTAAAACTATGTATCACCACACTTGGCTGTGTCCTTGACCACACAGAGACTCTGCCTGCCATGTGATCAGATTAAGGGCGTGTGCTACCACTGCCTGACTTCTGTTCCTGGCTCGCTATGTGACCTCTGATCTCCAGGCAAACTTTATTTATTAACATACAAATAAAATATCACCACAGCCTACTTTTGCCTTTTGGATCCTAACCCCAAAAAACTGTCCATTCTAATTTTCTGAACCTCCCCCTTATGTTCATTCTAATAGTTTCATAATTTCAGGTCTTACATGTGAGAACACCTTTATAATTTTTTCAGATACCTTTATATCTTTTGAGCTGACTTCCAACTCACTATGTAGCCAAGGATGACCTTGAATTTCTGATCCTCCTTCCTTTACCTCCCAAGTGTCAAGATTACAAATTTATGATCACATGCCCACTTTCTGCATTCCAAATAATAAAATCCAGGGCTTCCTGAGTATTAGGCAAGTAATTGAACTACATCCCCAGGCTCCACTTAAGACTTTAATACATTTTGAATTAGCTTTTTGTAACTGAAACTTAGGGATTTACCTGCATTTTTTGTAGGTGGATACCCAGTTTTCCTAATACCATTTTTTGAAAAGACTGTTCTTTTCCCAATGTACATCCTTGCCACTTTTGTTGAAAATCAGTTAGATATAAGCAGATAAATAGATAGGTAAGTATGTAGGTAGGTAGGTAGGTAGATAGATAGATAGATAGATAGATAGATAGATAGATAGATAGATAGATAGATAGATATGGTTTCTATTCTGTTATCTTAGTTTATATGTTTGTTATGTGCTTGTTGCTATGCCAGTAACATGCTGCTTTAATTACTGTAACATTTTAGCCTGTTAACAACTCCTGCTTTGTTCTTTTTGATCAAGGTGGCTCTAGCTATTTGTAGGTTTGAATAATTCCGTACAATCTTTAGAATTGTTTTTGCTAATTCTATCAAGAATAGCATCTGACTTTTGATAAACGTTGCATTGAATCTAAATCACTTTATGTAGCATGGGCATTTTACAATATTGATTCTTCTAATCTATGAGCAAAAGATGTCATTTTAATTTTATCTTCTTCAGTTTTTCTCATCAATGTTTAAAATGTATCATGATAGAGGTATTTTGCCTCCTTAGTTAAATTTGTGCATAGGTACTATTTTTAATCTACTGCGAAGGGGATTTATTTCTTGATTTCTATTTCAAATAAATCATAATTATTATGTAATAATGCTGATCATTTTTGTATGCTGTTTTATATTCTGCAACTTTGGTAAATTTACTTAGTATAAAAATAGCTTTGGAAGTTTCTATATGTAAGATCATATCACTTGAAAACAGTGACATCTGACTTCTTTTAGAATTTGGATGTGTCCTAGATAGGACTATTTTGAATAAAGTAGTAAAAGTGGCCAAGTATGCTTGTGCATGGCTGTAATCCCAACACTCAAGAAGCAGAGGCTTCAGAATTGAAAATGCAAAGCTAACCTGGGCTACATAACATGACTTTAACAATAACAAACCACCAAAAAAAAATGGTGAAAGTGAGCATCCTTACCTTGTTGTACAGACATTGGAGAGGATGTTTTCAGCTTTTTCCCATTTCATGTAGGTTAATGCTGGTTTATCATGAATGGCCTTTGTGATATTGAGGTATGTTTCTTCTCTGGGTGATTTGATCAATATTTTTTATCATGAACAGTGTTGGATTTTATCATGTGCCTTTTCTACATTCATTAAGATCATATGATTTTTATACTTTCTTCTGTTGCTGTTGTGTATTGTGTTTATTAATTTGTTTATACTGAACCATCCTTTGCATCCATTTTATAAGTTCCATATGGTTATGGTCAACAATCTTCTGAATATGCTGTTATACTTGTATGCTGATGGTTTGTTGAGGATTTTTATAAAAAACAGTATTTATTTGTTTAGGGTGTTTATCTGGTTTGGAAATCAGGTTATTGTTAGCCTCATGTGATGTGTTTAGAAGAATCCCTTCTTCCTCTGATTTTGGAAATAACTTGAGAAAATTGGCTTTATTTAAACCATAAAACCATATAGTCTTTGGTTTTTCTTTAATGGAGCACATTTATATTGCTGATTCAATCTATCCTCTTGCTATTGGTCTGTTCAGATTTTCTATTATTTGTGATTCTGTGCTGGTAAGATATATATGTCTATTAGGAATTTGTCTGTTTTCTAAACTACCAAATTTCCTACTATATAGTTATTCATAATAATGCCTATTCTGTGTGGTGTCGGTTGTAAGATCTTGTATTTCATTTTTTTAATTTTATTTATTTGTGTCTCCTTTTCTTAACCTACCTGTCTGTTTTATCTTTTTTTAAAAATATTGTTGTTACTGCTACTGCTGCTGCTGTTGCTGTTATTATTATTATGTTTGCGTGATATGAGAGAGCACATGCTACAACACATATGGAAGTCAGATAACACATTTGTGGAGTTGGTTCTCTCCTTTCATCTTTATTTGATCACCAGGCTTTCATAGCAAGCTCCATTACCCACTGATTCATCTCACTGGCTCTCTTTTGTCTTCTCAAAGAATCATCTCTTTGTTTCATTGATCATTTTGACTACATTTTCTTAGTCTCTATTTCTTTGGGGTTTTGTTTTGTTTGTTTGTTTGTTTTCCGATTGGAGTTTCAATTTTTTTCCTTCTAAATTTAGGTTCAGTTAGTTTTAGCTTTTCTAGTTCCTTGGGATGCAGTATTAGAGATCTTTCTCTTATTTGATATGGGTGTTGATTGTTATAAATTTCCCTCTCAGTAGTGCTTTGGATGTATCCCATTGATTGGATCTTCATTTTCACATGTTTCAAGGAAGTTTAAATTTCCTTCTTCAGGGTTGGAATGATATCTCAGTGGTTAACAGCACTGTTTGCCTTTCCAGAGAACCTGGATTCCATTCCCAGTACCCACGTGATGGCTCATAATCATCTGTAACTCCAGTTCCAGGAGATCTGATGCCCTCCTCTGACTTCTGTGGGAATTGCATATATGTGGTGCACAGACATACAAGCTGGCAAAACACTAATATACAATAATAATAATAATAATAATAATAATAAATGAAAACTTTCCTTCTTGATTTCTTCCTTGACTTGTTAGGTATTTAAAAGCAAGTTATTTAACTTCCATGTGTTTATAGTTTCAAATATTTCTCTTTTTCTTGATTTCTGACTTTATCACATTATGATTAGAAAAAAATATCCAATATAATTTAAGTTCTTTTAAATTTATCGAGACTTATTTTATGGAGTACTGTATAGTCTATACTATTCAATGCTTTTATTATTAATCTATCCTAGATAATATTCTGCACAGAGTAAAATGTGTATTCTATACCTGTTGGAATGGGATGTTCTATAGATAACTATTAGGTCCCTTTGATCTCAGTTGAAATTTAACTCCACCATCCATTTCTTGAATCTCCATTTGGATGATCCATTCATTGTTGAAAGTAAAGTGTTAATGTCTCCAATATTATTGTATTGGAGTCTAGCTCTCCCTATAGGTCTATTAAAATTTGAATTATACATTTGCACATTCAGATATCCAGTGCATGTGTTCATCAACTTTCTGTCATTGTGCCACAATACTAGATACAACCAAAAAGGAGGAGAGATGTATTTTGGCTCACAGTTTCCAAGGTTTCTGTCCACAGTGGCTTGGCCCCTATTGCTTTGCACCTAGAGTGAACCTGAAAATCAGAGGGAGAGTGAATGGTGGAACAAACTATTTCACATTCTTGTGTCTAGGAAACTAAATCAAGAGGAATGAGCCAAGGCCCCAAATACCTTCAAGGACACCCCACACAAACACACACACACACACACACACACACACACACACACACATACACACTCATACACACAATGACTTTAGTTCCTATAACTATACCCTACTCCAACAGATTCTACCACCTTCCAATAGCACCATGAGCTGGAGAGAAAGCCTTCAACTGATGAATTTAGGTGTTAATGAGCTGTTAAAATCCAAACCCCTTAGACACTAGATGATAACCTTCCTTTATCTCTTTTTACTGTTTTGGATTTAAAAATCTATTTTATTTGATGTAAGTATGACTGCTTCCTCTTTTTTGTAATCCCTTTTATATAAAATGTTCTTATCTCATCCTTTCATTTTTAGTATATGTGTGTTCTTAAAGATAAATTAGTTTCTTGTAACCAATATGTGATTGGGTCTTTCATTTTTATCTGTCTCATCACTCTATGTATTTTAATTAGATAATTTGATCCATTTACATTTAAGGTAATTACTGGTATGTAAGATCTTACTATCATTGCTATTTAAAGTTATTTTCTAATCATATTGTAGTCTATTTTCCCCCCTCTCTTTTGTGGCTATCTGGATAAATCCAATCATGTGTTTGATTCCTGATTTATATCTGAGTTTCCCATTATAGATATTTACTTTATGGCTACCATGAGGCATATAAAAATAATTTATTTTCTAAATGTTAGTTTCTTAGCATGGTTGTAAAGATAACTATAGAATCGAAAGAGTAAGAGAAAATATACTAATAAGAACAGTTTCCATTTGCACTCCATTTCTCCTCATATTTTGAATCTTTGATACTCCACTTTATGACTTTGTGTATTGCTCATCTTTTAGTATATTAATATATTCATATTTTTCATTTTTGCTTTAGTCTTCATCCTAAGGCTATGAATAATTTATGTACCATGCTTACAGAATTAGATAATTCTCACTTTCTACAATTACACTTCCTTTTGAATGTTGAATTTTCACTCATTAGTATCTTTTGCTTTAGTGTTTACTTGTGTGAAAGGTCTCAGAAAGATCTGCTCTCAGCTTCCGCTTGGGAACGCTTTTATCCCTTCTTCCTTTTCTAGAAAAGATAGCTCTACTGGGTATAGTATGCTCAGCTAACAGATTTCTTTTTCCTTTTCCTTTATTACTGTAATAATTTCCCCACCATTTGAGACCTTGTTTATAAGATAAGGGTAGGCAAAGCTGAGTTAAATTTGATGGGAGCCATTTGGCCTTTCTCTGCCTGGATACTTGAACCCTTCTCTAGGGCTGGAAAACTTCCTAGAGCTATTATTCCTTTATATAAGCTGTCAACTCCTTTGGCATTCTCAGGTCTTTCTTGAACACCCAAGTATTTGCTCTTTTTATACTATCCCAAAGCTTTCACAAGCTTTCTTCATTCCTTTTCACTCTTATATTCTCCAACTGCTTATTTTCAAGTCACCTATCTTCAAGTTGATCACTTCTTCTGTTTAGTCTATCCTGCTTTTGTTGTTTTTTTGTTGTTTTTAATTTTGCTGAATGTATTTTTCAGCTCAAGAATTTCCCTTCAATTTTTAATTGTTCTCATCTTTTTGTTAATATTCCTTATTAGATTATCAACATGTTTTCTTTAAGCTCATTGAGTTTCCTTTAAACAAACAGGTGTTTTAATTCTCTATCTAAGCTATATCCCATACTGATTGCTCTCTGGTTAGTTTCTGGTACCTCATTTTCAATACTAAATGAAGTTATATTTTCCTGATAGCCCTTGACGCTTGTTGCATGTGGCATCACCTTGGCATTGAAGGATTAGTTATGTATAACATCTTTAGTTGTGCCTGTCTTAAGAGAATTCTAAGCAGGCTGCTTATTTTCCCGGTGACTTCAGTTACTCCAGCGCTTCAGCACTGGGTAACATCCAGGCCCATATTTACTAAGAGTCTGCTGTTGATGCATTGTCAACTTTTTTAGTACTATAAGGCAAGCCACATGCTGATTTGTCCCAAATACGCTATTGGCATTTCTTAAGAAAGAACAGGCATGGGGGCCAGAGAGATGGTGCTGCTGGTAAAGGCACTTGTCACCAAATGTGACAACCTGAGTTCAATTCCTGGGACCTACATGGTGGAAGGAGAGAACCAAACTTTCACAGGTTGCCCTGTGATCTCTACATATGTGCTCTGTTATGAGAACACCCACACAATACACATACATACATGCACACAAAATTACTTTGGAAATGTAATGAAAATAGAGTTGTGAAAGAAAAGGAAAGTACCAAGAAAAAATAGTCTGTCCCAGCATGTATCTCTCTGGGGCCAGGGTACACACAAATATCTCTCCTACAGTTGCTGGCCTATCTCTATATACTAGTATTTTGCCTAGTTCCAGGAATTTTTGTGAATGGACTAGCCTCAGACTTCTACCTCGGCTATTCATACCATCATATTGTGTCATACCCCAACCCCACAACTGATAAGATCATTATAACTCCAGGGTAGAACTAAAGGCCACAATTTCCTGATCCACCTATTATTGAGGTAGACACATGTCCCCAGGCAGCTGCAACTCATTCAAGGCAATGCTAGCTGGAATAGATATCTGGCCATGTATCTTCTTCACCTAGCCCTGGAGCTATCCCAAAGGCTCTGTCCACAGGCCTTTAGTGTCTGCCCACTGTTAAGTTTCATCAGCCTAGTGTAAAATTTGATGACTGAGTTTTCTGCTTTATGCCATGATCTACTTCTGATGAATGGAATCTTGGGCCTTGCTCTGTAGCAACCACTTACCAAGTTGAGAGCTGGAAGAAGCCAGTGTTGCTGAGAAGGCAGTATTCCAGAATTCTAGACCCAAAGAGGACTAGATGTCAGCATCAAGTGCTCTCTAGGATCTTGCTGGCTCTCCCAATCTGGCTTCAGCTTGCTTGACTACCTGGGGAAAACAGTGTGACCTCTCCTTTCTCTACAGAAAAATGATGCCTGAATAGGTGACCCAGTGCTGTCCCTCATGTTAGAAAAGGAGATGGGAGAGGTCTGAAGGAAGAAGCAGAAGACAAGGTCTTCACTGGAAGTAGAAAGGAAGGATTTTAGGCAGCCATGATATAGGAGTCTTAGCAAACCACCTGTCTGGGTGTCTGCAGATAAATTCCACGGGAAGAAGACAGACCCCATATCCTAAGCATGAGTTGATTGACATTCCAGACCAGAACTGAGAGTGCCAGCACCAGGCACATTCCCAACCTCTTGCTGATAATGTGTATCTTCAGGCCCACAGCTTTAAATTTCATGCCCCACTCCAAACCTACTGCACCTGGAATAGCTCCAGAAAGACAAATGATTGGCACAAAATATCAAAGTGACTTTTGAAGCTCTAAATTTGAGTTGTTCCTTTGACATAGCACTTTCTTTACTACTGCCAGGACTCTCAAGGAAATCCATTGTAGAATGTATGCTGTAGATATAAAAGAGAGTATAAAACATAGGCTATCAACCAAGGGAAGAAATAAAACATTGAAATAGCCTAGAAGTTTCCTGGGTACCTACCCTCTGAGAGACCACACTTAGTGCTGACTTCCCAGAGGCAATTCCAGAAGTAACTCTAGACTTTGGAGGAGTTATGAGAGCACTGTAGTTTCCATTCACAAAACCAGTCTTCTACACATGGTCCTTACACA
Source organism: Peromyscus eremicus (assembly GCF_949786415.1). Classification (NCBI taxonomy): domain Eukaryota; kingdom Metazoa; phylum Chordata; class Mammalia; order Rodentia; family Cricetidae; genus Peromyscus; species Peromyscus eremicus. Next base: position 128,796,228 of record NC_081439.1, read on the forward strand.
GGCTTTATGTTCATCTGTACTAATTTTGACATGAGGACTTTGTGGGGGGGGTTTAATGTGCTTATTGCTTTCTCATTCTAAGAGTAATCTGTTCTTTTGGGACTGAACTAGAAAAATGCAGAAAATTATTTTTAAAAACCAATAAACCTCAAGTAATAATAAAATATATAAATATGAATATATAATAACCCAAGGATAACTCCTGCTAGCCTACTAGAATACAGCATTTTCTTTTTTCTATACAGATATATATCTATATTTCTCATTAGCATATTGTTATCAGACTGCATATATAACTTTTCCTCCTTTATTATGAAACATAGCATGGCTGTGGAATGGTGTGGAAGATCTATATACACTGAATAACAGGAAGTAAAAAGTAGAAAACTTATATCCACAGATCAGGTTGGGGAAACGAAATACTGGCCCTACTATGTCCCTAATGACCACAGTCCACCCACCACATGAGGATCCTCATTACCCTAATGCTAAGAGAATCATTCTCATTCTTTTCTAGATAGTTTCACTACTATCTAGGGGTTTTTTGGTTTTGTTCTTAGCTCAGACTGGCCTAAAACTCATAGCACTCAGACTTGCTCAGCCTCCCAAGTGCTGGAATCATAAACATATGCCACTACTACTCTGCTAAAAGAAGTGACAAGCCACTACTAGGTGAAGGCCTCCAGAGGAAAGAAAGCTGAGCTTTTCCAGTGCTCCTTTGTCCCTAGCTTCACTTTAAGGGAAAGTGAGAGCTAAGAGCAAAACAAACCTAAGAAGAGATAAGAGTTCCTACCTCCATGCTGGGATGTGGAGCAAAATTGTGGACAGAATGCCAGGCTTGCAGAAGAGATGGGGCAATCAAAGGATCAAGCCTCATCTCTGCCAGGGTTGGGGAGAGGCACACGCCCATGGATACAGAGACCTGCTTATTTCTTCAATACCTTTCAGCCAACAGCCACCTCATTCCTCTCACCTCCCAGTACCAGAGTATCTTGAGGCTCCTATTCTAGAGCATCGTGAAGATTTCAGCACATAGACCAAGTTGTTTTGCCATGTTCCCCTCTGCTGACTTGTGATTCACCTTCTTTGAGGCTAAGTAGTCAGTCTGCTCTGCTCTATCTGCATGGTGTTTGTTTGAGGGGTTTGTTTGGTGGTGCCACTACTGCAATTGTTTTCGAATGTGGTCTGGCTATGCATTCCAAATTGCACTGGGACCCTGGGTCTAAGCAGTCCTCTGACCTCTCTTTCTCTTCTATAGGAGCTATAGTGGTGCCTGGCAGGTCTGCTTTTTAGCTTCACAAATTATGGTGCTATTATCTCCTCTCTTAGCTTCCCTCTCCTGGTGGGAATTTGTTTTTAAAAGCAAAATTAAACATAGAGGCTTGCTGAAGTTTCATGGATCTTTGGGAGGGAATGAATTTAGATGCATGCATTAGATCTGCTGTTTAAATCCAGAAGTCTTCAAAGGAAATCCTGCAACTTGCTTCCTTAGTTGTCTGAAGTTGAATGTGGATTGGATGGCTCCTTCGAAACCCAGGGCCTATGGGCAGTGCTTACTCTGCCCAGCAAGGGGACAGAAGGAACATGAAGTTGGTAGACTACCTCATCTTAAAGCACAATGATTAGAAGCCTAGGGTTTGGTTTCGTTTTTTTAAGTCAGACCCTGGCTTAGTCTCCAGCTCTGCTACTTGCTCAACACAGGTTTTTCAGCTAGCTGCAATCAGGAGAGAAAGAGATGGTATTCAATTTTGACTCTGGATGACTGGAAGATGTCTGTGTAGCTACGATGCGTGTTTTCTGCTTTTTATTGGATGGGGAACAGAAACTGCACCATATAGCCTAAAACTGTAATACAAAGAAAAGAGATTGTTGGGGACATTTTAACTCCCAGAGGTTTCTAGTCATAAGATCAATCTATTGTTATATGTGAGATACATTTATAGGATAGCATCTCTTCCTTTGCGTTACTTTGTGCTTCAACTGGGGGTTGTAGTGATCTTCTAAGTACCTGCTCCTATGTTGCTGCACCTGAGTGAGTAGTTCCAGGCCACTTACAATTGTGCTACTAAAATAGGGCTGCCCATACCATTGAGCCATCTGCTGTAGTTGGTTCCATGTGTCATCTGCAGGCTTTTCTGCCTGATAGACTACTATGGCACTGTAAGCATATGCTCGTGTTGATGGAGGTCCATTTCTTTATGTTTTTTCCTTATTATTGTCTGAGAATTTCATACATGCATAAAATGTGATTTGATCACATCTACCCCCATTTCCTGCCCTCTAATTCCTCCCCCTGTCCCCCCACTCAACATTGTTCACTTCCAATATCACATACTCTTTTTTTAACCCAGTAAATTCACTTGGTGTTGCCTACATGTGCATGTGTAGTGCTTACACCGGTCTTGTACATGTACTCACAGCTACCATGAGTTCCTGTGTGTGACTGCCCTGTTGTCTGGAAAATTCTGTATTGTGTACTCATCTACTACCTTTGCTCTTACAATCTTCCACCCAGAGCTTTTGGGGGAAGGGGTGTGAAATAGGTGTCCCATTTAAGTCTGAGCACACACAGTCTCTTATTCTCTTCATGTTAACTAATTCTGGGTCTCCATGTCAATCTCTTTCTATTGCAAAAAGAAGCTTCTCTAATGAGGGTTAAGAAATGCAGTAATCTATGGGAATAAAAATAACTTAGGAGACCATTTAATACTATGCTCATCTGACACACTAATAGTGGTAGTTTCTCCCCCAGCATCTATGGACCTCACCAGCCATGAAGTTTGGACCATTATTAACAACACCAGGATAGCTTTACCTTAAAGAGGAGGCCTTAAATCCAATCAGAAAGTAGTTGTGCCACACTATAACATCTGTGCCACTATTGTACTTGTTGCCATATCTTGCCAGGCCACTACTATTGAAGCTCACAGCATTCACAGGTGAATGAGATTAAGGATTCCTTTTCTCCTTTAGTAGCATGCGCAGTATCTTCCATCTTATGAATGCTAGTCAGTAGGGATGAAGCTTCCAGATCAGTACGAGCTTGATTTCTCCAGGTTCTATAACTCTGGTATATAGTGTCTTCAATAATGAGGTCTTACCATCAAGTTTAGAAGAGTAATCAAGAGTAATGGTGATAGTCTGTAATTATTAGAAGTCCAGAGGACTCCACTGACCAACACCTCATAAAGAAGTAACCCATGCCTGGCACTGGGCTTTTATTTCATAACTTATGGTGTCTGTAGGAGTCATCCCCCACCCCTGTTATAGGGTAACTCCATTTAAATTCCTTTTATACATGTATAGGTATATATTTTACTAATCTTCTATGATAATAGGTTTCCATATGGTTTATTCAAACATCTTTCATGTTAGTTATCACTCCTCATACTCCCTCTTCTACCTTGCCCTCCCATATCCTACTCCAGGCAAACATTGAAAACCTCCCCCATGACTCCTTACTAGTTTCCTAACTTTGATGGGTAAATGGAAGACCATTCCTTGAGTAATTTCATCACTAACCTTTGCAAGAGATGAAATTACAGAGGATTCCTGAGAAACTTAAAAAACTTTCATTCTCTATGAATAAGCCCAATTTCTTGCTTTTACAATCTCGTAAAGGAGTGGGGCAAGTCTTCAGAACCTGAGAAATATGTGTATTTCAGGACTTTACAAACTCTAGTGTTTAAAGGCATGTTTGTAGTCTCACACCTATGATCTCAGCATTATGGAGGTAGAGGCAGGAAGATCAGGGATTCTAGGCCGTCCTCAGCTATATAGTGGGTTCAGTAAGTTTGAGGACAGTCTCGGCCAATAAGAACTTGTTTCTAAAAACCTGCTATAGAATAGTATTCAGAGTTATCAAGGGGCTAAGCATATAGGCATGAAAAGTTGTGAATTCTAGAAAATCAGTTTTCCTCTGTCTCACTCTGATGGCCTCTCTCCAAGGACAAATGAGAGCTTGATGAGCTACCCAAGTAGAGTGGTACTGAGCTGACTAACTGGGACAAATGTCATCAGAATAGCAGAGAAATGTTTGGGCTTAGGAGGGGGATTGTTGGCCTGTTTATTTTAGATAGACATGTATTACTTCTAAAATATTCCAGGTAGTCATTTTCTTATTGCCATATTTAAATATAAATAATTCATTCTTAAAATGACTGGAACCTCCCCTGGAACACCTCATCTATACTTTCACTATAACATTTTTCCACTTCTTAGTTTATTTTCCATATCATAATTTAGTAACTTAGTACATGTTCCATGTGGATTTGGGAATGAAGCAAACCCATGTCCACATCTTGCTTTGGTACTAAATAGCTGTGTGACTTTAGGCAATTTAATCTCTCTGGATCTCCACTATCTTCATCTGAAAAGTAAAGACTGTAATAGCCCCTACCTTATAGATAGCTATTTGTCAGGACAGGGTGAGACCAAATGTTTAAAGCCCTTGAGTTAGTTAGTCCAGGGTGCACAGTAAATGATTGATAAATTTACCGGTATAGTTTTTATTGTTATATCAAGTAATATGCATAGATGGTCACTAAGTATTTCTTATAGTGAGTTGAATGCATCCAAAAGTTTTTCTTGGATTCAGGGAATGAATATTCCCCTTTCCCCTGGGCTGCTTGGTAGACACAGTGGACCACTTATAGCTCAAAGATGAAAAACAAGAGACACTGCCTGATACAGGAAAAGAAGAACAGCTCCCCATCATGCAGGCTTCCCCTATCCTTTGAAGCATGACTGCTGCTAGACACTTGTGTGCTTGTCAGAGTGTCAAGGCTCTGCTGGCCACCTATTTGAGTTTTGCCTTTGCTAATGTGGGCATCAGGATAAGGTCATTTTAATTTCCTAGCTGAAGGAACTGACATGCATTTCACACACTCAGACTGGTGAAATTCTTGTCTTGTAAGACAAGATGGCAAGGAAGCTCATGTCCACACTAGCCCCCAAACCTTAAGGCCCTGTCCAAGTCTGGTGCAGTGAGGGATGCAGCTCAGGGTACAGCTGATAGGAGGCACATGCTTGACTGGTTTTGCACTCACCTCAGCATGTCTACACACTAGTACCTACAAACCATGGTTGAGTTGTATGTTCTGTTATGAGGGTGGGAGGGATCCGAATATGCCAAAATCATTGTCAATGAACCAGCTATCTGACTTAGCTTTATTCCTGCTTCCAACAAGACAATGATTGCTTAAAGAAGAACATCACTCATTTGAAATCCTTTTATGGGCACTTAGTATTCCCCCAAACCAACCAAAATACATAAAAAATCATTGGTACAGGGAGGAGGAGATGTCACACAGTAAGTGCATTTTCTGTGGAGAGAGACCATACCTTCCAAATGATCCTCAAAGGAGTCTGTGATCCATAGCAAGCTGAGAGCACAAAGATATTTGGTTTTGTTTCCCCGGACTAGTTGATGTGTATAACCACAATACTCAAAGAACCCAATTAGTTGGTCAGGGCAGTGACAAATCAGTCAGAAGCCTTTTGTGGCCAAACAGCTGATGGATTGTTCAATCGGTTGTTGTAGACTCATGTAGACAAAGCCTGCAAGCTTGGGGAAGCCAGGCCTCCCCAGGTCAGCCTGGGGCGACAGCCCCCATCCCGCCAGGCCCTGGGGAGTGAGTCCTTCCTGCCCGGCAGCTCCTTTGCTCATGAGCTGGCCCGAGTCACCTCCTCGTACAGCACCTCAGAGGCAGCCCCCTGGGGCGGCTGGGATCCGAAGGCCTGGAGGCAGGTGCCTGCTCCACTACTGCCTAGCTGCGATGCTGCAGGTAAGTCTCTCCCTCTTGTGCCTCACTTTCCTCATCTGTCAGCTGGGGCACATTCCCCTGCTCAGCCTGCCAGCCTGCCTCATGGGGATTTGGGAGGGACTCAGGAGGTGACAGCTCTGAAAAGTAGGCCCTTTGCAACCCATAGGGCTCTTTACAACTATGAGGGACTTCTAGTACCTTCTACACTTCTTTTTTAACATTCTTTGGAAAAGTGAAGAACTTAAGCAAGCAGAGTAGTCCAAGCACCTTGACCTTATCTCTAGAAACATTTGGAGATTGCTGAGGGCAATCTCTCCCATTGAAACCCACCTTCTAGCACCCCCATTTGCTTATTTGCCTGCCTGCCTGACCCTGTGTCCAGGCTGGGAGGCTGCATCTCCAAATCTCCCACCCAGTGCCTGCCTTTCTGATACCTAGTGAGAATTCAAAAACTCTACATCCTGATAGGGATCTGCTATGAGCTCTGCATCCCATACCATTCTTTGGCCTTATTCGAGACTCCTGCTCCAGAAGTGGGCAGCTGGATCACCCCACTAAAGGACAGGCAGTCTAGTGGGACACATTTCAGTGCTCGATGCCAAGCTTTTGAAAGTTATCTATGAGTTTAGCTAAGCCTCTCTCTCAATTCTTGAGTCTAGAAAGAATGACTTGGCATGCCTTAGAGTCCCATTAGTGGTCATGAGAGCAAAGTGATGGATACCAGCCTTGGCAGAATATTTCATTTGAACCATAGAGTTATTGTTCTGAGACCTGAAATATCAATGCCCACAGGATATCTGTCCTATCTGTACAGAAACCTGCAGAAGATGGTCATCAAGCTGAAAGGACCTCCTGAGATTCTGGCCTTTAATGGAAATTCTGCTTTAGTACACACAGCTTTGTTCTCTTTATCCTGAGTGCCCTGGCCTGGAAGAACAAACCGTGCTTTCCAGTCAAGGGCTATTGATTTCTCTCTCCCTCAGAGTCACAGCACTCCTTAGCTTCCCCCTCTTCAGCTGAAACCAGAAGAATCTTATCCAACCCAAAGCTCCCAGGGAAACTGAATTATCAAAACCCCAGGAGACTCCATCTACTCTGAATGTCATGTTTTCACCTGGTCCTGCCCAGCTCTTTCTTGGCCACAGAAGCCATGTGAGAAGATTACTGCTAGCTTGACTGGAGGATTCCTACTCCCAACATCAGTAATTCTGTGCCAAAGCCAATGCCTTTCATGATGGGGTAAATGCACAGTGGGATCTCCACTTTGAGAGCCAGGTCTGCATTCTCTCAATAACTGGTCACTAAAACAGGTGGGACAGAGGATTCAGGTACTACAGGGGCAGAAGAAATATAGGTCTTCTCTGCCCGAGGATCATCCCTAGCATTTTAAGCAAACACTGTAAGAATCAGCCATCCCTGAAATCACCTAGACCAGATTGGGGGTTGCTTATATAGGCTTTGGTCAAGGGCAAAGACCTACACCAAGTTCTGTCATTCAGTTTTGATGACATTTATTATGTGAAGCTTCCAGTGATGGCTTCAGAACACTCTAAGGGTAGATCCAGTACTGTGAGTGAAGTTTGTAGCTATTTATGCAGAGGGACAAGGAATGACCTCAGCAGGCCAATACCACCCTGGGTCTTGCCTAATAAAGAAATGGTATGACATATCTGATTATAGTATGACCTGAGGGCTCTGCTCATGCCTGTCTACTGGCTATCCCTTCACCTTGCCAAAGTTCCTTTAAAAGACTAACTACCTCCAATGATTGACTTGTGTCTTGCTAATTCTCCTGTCTAGTGTAAGCCCCACAAGGGTAGAGACATTCAGTAATGCTCTCATGATGGGAGCAGCTTGGCCCTGAGCACAGCAGCCATAAATATTTGTCAACTGACTTATCTTCCCACATAGTCTTCAGGCAGATAGGATTGGGGGACCTCAGAGTCATGAGCACGAGGGAGTTACTTTCAAGTCTGGCTTCCCAAGTCTACAAAAGAAAATGCTTTTCCTTGTGGGGTAATAAACAAGCCATGCCAGAGCTCATTAACCTTTGGGATGAATAGCCTTCTGTAGCCTAGTGGGCTGGCTTCTGTAGGGGACACTCAAAGGACAGTGCCTGCTGCAAAGGTTGGAGGTGCCTTGTAGGAAATAATGAGCCCTTCTTCTTTCTTTTTCCCTTTCCCTTCCTTTTCCCCTTCCTCTTCCTTTTTCTCATCTCTTTCTCTCATCTCCTTCTTTCCCTCTCCCCCTCATCTCCCTTTGCTCCTCCTCCTCATTCTCTTTTTCTTCCTCCCACTCTCTTCATCCCTCTCCTCCTGTTCCCTATCTTCCATTCTCCTCCTCTTTCTCAGTTCTTTTTTTTCTTCCCTATCCTCCTCTTCATCCCTCCTTCCATACTCTGTTCCTCTAGAGGATCACAGGGTATGTAATTTTTGTCTAAATCAGGCCAAAAACCAGGGACTTTTTGTAGGACATATGTCCAATTTTTGCTGGCTTCCATGACCCTATCAACTCAATTTGGAGAGGCCCTTTGTATAACTGTTGAGCTGGTAACACATGATTTTTCCCTCTTCAAGGATGAGAGAGAGGAAGCTGTGGCACTGGGACCACAGGAGACATTAAGATGCTGGTTTGAACTGGTGTAACACAGGTTCACTTCTGGCATAGCCTATGCTGAGATCCATGTTGCTAATAGGCAGTGGCAGCGTTGGGCAGCCCAGGCCTTTTGCCTCTCTCTTGCTTGGCACATAAGTCAAGGTACTAGTGTCCTAGAAGTCCCCAGAGACAAGTGGCACTTTATAGCTTCTTGGGTATCAGCATGAAGCTTCCAGAAAGGCAGGGCCTGTTGGTGAATGTGGCTAAATGGGGCTGAGAAAGGTTGTTAGCAAGACTTTCTGTTGGCCCTAACCCTAGGCTTCCTAGCTTGGCCACAGGGGGAAAAACAGTCTTGGGCTCCTACAAGGCCTGCCTGTCAGTGTCCCATACAACAAGATTTGTATGACAATTGCAGGTCTGGAAACTTGACTCATTTAATGACCTCTCCTTCTGTGCTTAGAAAAAGCCACCAGACCCAGGCTATCTTCACAAGAGGGGCTATTAAGAGTGTACTGTCACCAAGGGGCAATTCTCAGCCACCATTTCCTCCTGGTCACTGAAACCATTTGTCATTTCCTGTTTTCTCCATTTTCCTACAATTCTAATTGTCAGTTTCAAAAGGCAACAACTGTTTTCATGGGGCTTATCTTTGGAGCACATTGATTCAGAACAAAGGATGAGAGCCTCATCTGCAAAACAAAGGAAGCAGCCTCCTCTAGAGGCCTAGAGAGAATGCTTAGTGCCCTCTGCCAGGGACAGCAGGACTTTGGTGGGAGCAATGGGCTCCAGGGCAAAGAGCCAGTCCATGGAGGATACTCAGACTTGGGGGGGGCAGTTCCTATGGAGTTGGCTATCACCACCCAGACAAGCACAGACCTGTTAGGCTCTGACAAGATTTCCCCCAGCCACTTTGGGCACTCTGGAATGTGTGCTTCCCTAGACAAAGACTTCCCAGAACCTTATTTATCCTTGTGAGCCTGGCCCAGGTATCCAGTACTCTCTTTTATCTGGTAGGCCCGGTGGTCTAGGATGCTACCCTTTGACTGCTGCCTCAAGTTAGCCTTTCTTTTTGTTTGTCATGCCCCTGGACACACTCTCCCTGTTCATCCTCCCCTTTGCACTTTTCTGCCCTACCTTAATTTCTGTTAGGTCACACTGTTAGCCTCCATCTGCCCCCTGTCCCTATTCCTAGACAACTGTGATACTTGAAAACTAATCAGGCAGACAGTTAGGGGTAGAATTCAGGTGAGCTTGGACATTAGTGGCCATCCAGGCTGAAATGGAGTACTGGGTCCACAGTTAAGAGGCATTACACTTGCTAGCCAAGTTGCTGTGGGCAGTCATTTAATCTCTCGTGAGCCTCACATGTCACATCAGTAATCTGGGGAATATAGATCTTTCCTGGTGTCAATAGGAGAAAAAACAGAAGTGAAAGAGCCATTGTTAGAAATGGTCACCCACCCAGAGAATCTTTAGCCAGATTCAGATGAAGTGGCCTGGGCTGGTCATGTGACCCCCAGATCACCTCTGAATTATGGCCTGATGACAGAAAACAGTGGGTGTGAAGTGTTCAGGACAGTAAGACAGATCCATCCCACCCAGACCCAGTGATTTAGCAGGAAGAGGGCAGCTCTGCTGGTCAGCTGAGAAGGAGCCTCCCTCCCACCAGCACATTCCAATAGCCCCAGAGCTGGAAGAGGCAAGAGCTCCACAGGAAGCTGTCTAAGGGCAGGGTAGAAAAGCAAAGCCCAGTCTGGGGAAATCGCTTATGTTGTGCTCATCCAGGTGCCATGTGTTTGTCCTCTGTGCCTTGGCAGGGACTAAGGCCAACACCTGCTGCCAGACTTGTGAGCCAGGCACACTCCCAAGCACAGGCCTTCAGCCCCACCTACTGCCACACTAGTCTTGCTCAGTGCAGAGAAGGGCATCTGAGAGCACCTTGGTGGAGAAATTGGCCCTACACAGGAATCTCATATCCCAAGATCAGATCTTCTGACATCTAGGGTCACCAAGCCAGCAAGTGACCTAAGGGTGTGTACTTCCTGACAGCTGCCTTTGATGGTTGGCATACTGGCAGCCGACTATTTGAGGAGAGAAAGGTGGAGGTGGTAACAAGTGTTAAGAGAGGATGAGCCCTGACATATGGCAAGTCACACCTTCATTCCAGTCACAGTCAGGCCATGCCAACATGAAGAACTCAAAACAAGCTGCCATTACTATGTCTGGCTTTTAGGCCTCATTGGTTGCTTGGTTGTATTTTTGTCCTTGGTCCTATGAGCTGATTCCAAATTGAGTGTGGGGCCTGAGGCCCTGAAGTAGGGCTCCTCCCCCTGAACACCCAGCCCACTTAGAGATAATGACAGGAAGTTCCTCCCACTTTCCACACTGCATCAGGTCAGGAGGAAAGGAAGTGGCCAGTGAATATCTGGCTACCCTTGGTGTAGATTGGTGTGTCCATCAGACCATGTGACCATTCAGGAACATCTGGATTAATCCACAGGACTCCATGACAGTCCTGCAGAAGCTGGGCATTCATCACCAAATAGCCCAGAATGCACTCTGTTCTATCCCTAGCAGCCTCAGCACACCATCCATCCCTTGACTGGGTAATTTAAAGTATTTATCCCTATGCTCCATTGCTTACCATCCTCTGGATATAGCTACTTTGTCTCAAGCTCCCAGAGTAAGGCGCCCAGATACCTGCTAATACTGTGGTTTGGCCAAATCAGAGTAGTATAAGACTGTCACCTCCCTCCTTCTACATACTCTGCTTCTAATAATGCAGCCTAATGTTATATTTTGGCAACCATATCTCACTGCTGACCCATCCTGAGCAGACAGACATTCAGAATGCTTAACTGTTTCTCTATGTTCTCTTGCTATTGAGCTCTGTCTCTCTTGCCCCACCCTATGCTGTTACAATTGGTTTTCTTAACCCAGATGCATACTCTTTTATGTCTACTTGTGTGATCTTGCTCAGAAGGGTGGGACATGCATGCGAGTGTGTGTTGGTGTGTCTGCTTATGCTTTTGCTGCACCAAAGCCTAGTATTAGGTCCCTACACAGCAATCCAAGGCTGATGTTTCTTGGTATCGATAATCTAATATGTCCTTTCCATCTTCTGTTTAGCAAGAGAAGCAGAGATCAGGTCCTATGGCAATGACCCCTAAACAGCAGAATTTGTATATCACCCAGCAGACGACTCAATTTCAAGGTAAGCAGAAAAGATCAGTGTTCCTAAAGGAGCCTGTGAGGAGGAGTGCCAGTCTATTTCTGACTCTACAGTTTTTGCATATGGTGTTAGAGGGACAGAGAGAAGTCTGAAAGTCACATCAGTGGTGCCCAGGATAGGAATCTAACACTGAGAGCAGTTCACCTGCCTCTAAGAGCATTATCCACCCCAATGAGAGGCATAGTGGTTCCAGTATTACTTTAATTGGAGAGGGTGATTAAACAGAGTCAGATCCCTTAAATCCCCTGTTCTGTTGTTGCTCATTGTTTTCTGAAGATAGGTTCTCACTCTGTAGCCCAGGCTACTCTTATACTCCAGCTGCTATTGTGCCTCAGCCCCCCAATCTGTTGGGCTTACAAAAGTACATCACCATTACCCCACTTTCAATGAGAAACAGGCCCCTCAGGGCCCTTCCTTGTCCCTCCCCTCCAACACACATGTTCCAAGTTATTTCTAATGGGTTTCAGGGCCTTTATCTGGAAGGTATGGGAAATGAAAAGGGAGTTGAAGATTCTCTACCCTAATTAGATATTGGTTGTATGTGTGTGTGTGGGGGGGGTGCTCCCACATCCTCCACAGATAACTAAAGATTCCTATCCTACATCACAGCTATCAATATCATCCATATTTATTGGCAGTGGTCAGCAAAACTCAGCTTCTACTTCATGGAGCTTACAGGTGCACCAAGGCAACCTGAGTTAAACAACTCTCCAAGCTAGTGCAATGATATCTAATTCATGGGTCCTGAAGAAGCAGTGCTCAGCACTTGTTGGCTGGCCCTCATACAGGTGGGCTACATCTTTATTTCAGCCCCGTGTTATCTAAACATCATTGATCCTCAATTCTTGTGCAAAATACCATGCTTCCTTTGACCTTGTAGCAGACAGAGCTGTGTTCCCCTGGCTAGGCTAGAGTGCCAGTGAGGCCAGGCATGAGTCAGCTGAAACAGGACTCAGCAGACTAGCCTTAGGAGGTTGGACTATAACCTAGGTGAAACACTTGCTTTACACTACAGAAAGATCCTAGGCATGGTTACAAGTAAAGGAGGAAAATCTATTCATAGTGTCAAACATCAGCTATATGGGAGATCACACAGGCCAGTTCTGATGCTCCCTACTTGACCTAGAGCAAAGTACACCACCACCATCTGCCACAGTTCCTACTCCACAGAAGTCCCAGTAAATATGGGTCACAGTAGGCTGTCCCAATAATGAAAAGAAACTCATCCCTACCCTAAAGCGCTGAGGGTCTCACCTTTCATCTGCTCCTGTCTCTCCACCATGAACATTCCAGGACATGAGGCTTTCAAGTTTCCAGTCTTTAGAAAGGACCTCCACTGCAGTTCAGATCAGCTGAGGCTGCTTCAGCTATGGGACTTTGGAGGGAACAGAAGACTCTTCACCTATGTGTGTTACATATATCAGGTGGAGAAACTAAGACAAATCCTGCCTTTTGTTGTCTAAGAGACTGAGCTTTCTTCCTCAGGCCCTCCCCCACCTCTCCCTTTCTTCTATAAAATAGGAACCATCTGTTGAGGGATGGATAGTGCCAGGGTATTAGAGTAAATGTAATCACAGCCCCTGCCTTCACAGAGCCTCCAATATACATGAAGAGGCAGACAAATCAGCTGGCATTTCAAGTCCAGCATTATCGGCTCTTTGTAGAGCAGGGTTTCTCAACCTGTGCACCATTACCCTTTTGTGGGTTGAATGACTCTTTTACAGGGATTGAATATCAGATATCCTGCATATCAGATATAATTCATAACAATAGAAAAATTACAGTTATGAAGTAAAAATAAAAATAATTTTATGGCTGGGGGTTACCACACATGAGGAACGATACTAAAGGGTCACAACATTAGGAAGGTTGCGAACCACTGGTGTAGAGAATACTGTGAGCATGGGGTATTCTCAAAAGACCTTAATTCCAGCAAAGGAATGAGGGGAGTTGGGAGGGACTGGGAGAGAAATAGCCAAGGGTGGGAGTGAAAACTACATTGTGCCTGTAGCTCGTGCCCAGTGACTACAGCCAAAATTCAGGACACCTTTAAAACTAATCCCTATGTCTTTTTTCTATACAGCAGTACAAGAACAAGTCATCTCCAAGTGTAGCCAGACCAAGGCAAAACCCTCATCCAACCAGCATATGATGCCACCCAAAACTGAGCTCCTTCAGGACAATCTGATTCCAAGAATATTACCACCCACAAGTCACATGGGTGTTTTCTCATCAACTCTGAGGAAGCAGCAAGTCAACACCGGCCTCCCATTTCCTATCTCCTCAGGCTCGGGTCAGGATCCCCTGAACAGTCCTGGCTTTGTCTGTCCCAAAGCCAAGGCCATGCCCCCAGAAGTACCCTGGCCTAAGCTCTGTGTCAACCCTCTGGGCAGCCAACCCTTGACTCACTACCAACTCAGCCTCCCCAGTGTGCCAATGATGTCTCCAGTGTTCAGTAATACAGTGTGGGCAGTGGCAGCTGCAGCTGTAGCCACACCAGTTTCAAAGGAATCACCCCTGAGCCAAGTAGATAATAGCATGCTGCAGCATTTTGATAGCAACTCCATAATTTTTGCTAAGGCACCCATAAGTACACCCCCAACAGCCCTAGCATTTCCATCTCAGCAGGCTGTGGTCCAAGCCAATCAGATGGCCCCAGGAGCCAGGCCTGGCCACAAGATGCGTGCTGCTCTGGCCAGCCCCAGATTCAGCTTATTGAGCAATCAGAGCCTTATGCACAGCCCAGCACAGGGGCCCGTGCCTGTACTGAGCACCAAGTCCCTCCAGCAGAGCATGGCCAGCTGCTCTCCTATGAGTCCTATTCAGGGACTAGAGCCGCCAAGCTATGTAGCTGCTAATGCTGCCACTAGCCAGTCCCCAGGTTCATTGATCAGAACTGGCACAACCCCTGAGCCACAGGACAATATCTTGCCTCAGGCCCAGTCCCAAACAGATGGTCTGATTTCACCATCATCTGCAGGCAGTGAGGTGGATTTCATGGATGAGCTTTTAGAAAGCTCCAGTGTGGCCCCAGATGAAGACTGGGTGTGCAACTTGAGGCTGATAGATGACATTTTGGAACAGCATGCTGCTGCCCAAAATGCCACAAACCAGAATGCTGTCCAAGTCACCCAGGGTGCTGAGGAACTATAAATCAAAGCAGGGTGCTCCAGAAAGCCCCGTGCTCTCACTCAAAGGAGTGGCCTGAATCTGCAGCCAACTTGAAACTGGCCCCAGACACCCACACTAGGCTCCTAGTTACAATTTGGATCCTGTCAGCCCTGCCCATCCCTTTATCTACCTGATGAATAAAAAGCTGGTGATTTTTGAAGCTACTTGTATATATTTGAAAATTTTGTAAATGGTTTTCCTAATCATAAATGACAGAAGTATTTATACTTGGTTTTGTGGCTTTGTAAATAAAGTGGCAGCTTTGGTTTCAATAGAGCTGTGTTTATTATACATTGTTCCAAATATGCAGACTGTGTTGTTCGCTCCAGTGACACCTTGTTAAACCAGGTGGCTGAGTCACTGAGGTTTTCATGCCACGAGAGATATGGATGTGACTAAGGGGTATTGTGCAAACTGACAAATGCCAAATAGAAAGCCACTTGGTCATTAATTTCCACTCCATTACAAATTGTACTACCCCGTGTGACTCTATCTCTTGCAAGCCTTTAAGTCTCAGCTAGTTCTTCCCTAATGAGCATTTACAGCAAAAGTCATGGTATGATTAAGTGTCCCACAGAGACACTCATGGAAAGCCAAGAGCATCCTTTAGGTTTCCTTGGGAGAGGTGCGGAAATAACCTTTGAGCTGAGCACTGTGAGAGCTGGCCACCTCGAGGAACTAGAGCGTTCCCTTCCCTTTGTCACCTATGGTGACTTTCAGACACAGAGAAAGCCCCAGCTTTAAATAGCTTTGGTGCACCATCACAGAGTGATGCTTTAAGTCTGCTTTAAAACATTTAACACTCATTTTGATGTAAATCTCTGTGGTTTGGGGGGAAAGTCTGTAAACATTAATAGTTGATTTGGGGTTTGTCTTAAATGGTTTCTATTTGCAATTCTTGTCATGTATATTTAAGTGTCTGTTAGAGAAAATCCACAGCCACTGTCTTGTAAACTTTTCTCAGTGTCCAGATTTTGTGTAATCACATTTTAATTGCCACCTTGTATTTTGATTCTACATTTGAAATCTGGCATCCGTTTGGGGCCAGTGTGTTTTGTTGTTGTTGTTGTTATTAATTGGGTTTTGCCCCTTTGTTCTGTAATAAACAGCCAGAAGAAAAGTGTCTCTGTGTTCTCATTTTCTTCATGGAGCCTCTAATCCCCACAAACCCAAGTCAGCTATGACTTTGGTGCCCTCAGAAGCTGCTGCTATCCTATGCACCACAAAAACTCTGCAGCAGAGTCTCTCTCTCTCTCTCTCTCTCTCTCTCTCTCTCTCTCTCTCTCTCTCTCTCTCTCTGTGTGTGTGTGTGTGTGTGTGTGTGTGTGTGTGTGTGTGCATGTATGCCTGTGCACATGTACGCATGTGGGTGTGACAAATTTCACAGCATATGCTGTGGAATGTTTTATTATTAAGGCTCAGAAGCAAGTCAGTTTGACCTCAGCCCTTCATCTTACAGAGGCAGAAACAGGGAACAAGCAGCCACTTTGGAAATTCTAGGCTGGGGCTAGGGGTAGAAAGACACACTCTGAGGGCTCCCAACCACTATCCTTCTACCCTGTGAGAATACATACTTTCTCTCCCTGGTCAGACCCTGATGCAGCCCTACAATATGGGCTAAGTGTGGCTCCATAGAGAAATGAGCTCCTGCTTCATCCACTTGAGATGAGGTGGCCCCAGGCAGTGGGGAAGATACTGCAGACAACAAACCACAAAGGGCCAGATCCAGTTCTTCTTGCAGAAAGGGCGCTCATACATAGAGATTTGGTAGAGGCTGATCCTAAGATGGTGAGATGCTTGGCCCCACTGCTGAAGAAGTAGACCTGCATTTCATAGACAGCCGTAAGACCCCAGTAGTATGCCTAAACAGGTGTGCACATTTACAGTGTGCTCAAAGGTCTAAAATCCTTTCTCCTGGTTTGGTCTAGCTTGCACCACACTCTGTTCATTTGGAAACGTGGAGTCAGAAGAGTTCAGCAATGGTACAAGGAAAGGCCCACATTACCTCCCCTTTGGGTCCAGGCCACTAATGAAAAAGCATGACTGAGATCTGCCTCACTTCCTCTGGAGGAGGAGCTTCACCCCCAGGGTCCCAGACCCAAGCCTTTTAAAAACCTGCTGCTCACAGCAGTGTGAGATATAACCACCACCCCCCCCCCTTTTCTTCTCCCACTCCTGGACCAGCATCTACAGTCAGAGACTTTGCCCAGGGTAATCAGTTCCCATTTAGACAAATGCAAAAACAAGAGACTCCCATGTGACTTATCCTTGGGCCCTCTCCATCATGACAAGTGCTTTCCAAAGAACACCTGATTTTAGCCTCCTCTGAAGGGGACCCTAATAAGAACTTTGCCTTTTCCACCAGGTTGACAGGACCTAGTCAGCAGGTGACAGGAGTTCATAAATAGAATCATATCTTCCTAAAGGCGGTTGGGAGCCAATAGGAGCACAAAGCTCACGCGCGCGCGCGCACACACACATACACACGCGCGCGCGCGCGCACACACACACAGAGAGAGAGAGAGAGAGAGAGAGAGAGAGAGAGAGAGAGAGAGAGAGAGAGAGAGAGAGAGAGAGAGCCCAGCTGAAGCAGCAGCTGAAACCCAATGTAAAATACTCTTAGAAGATGCCCACACCCAACATTCAATGCCATGACTAAGGGCAAAGGTCCCCAGGGATAGAGTAGCTTCCTCAGTCAGTGGCTGAGTAGAGGGCATTCAGAGGAATAGCCCTAATGCCCAAATCCCTGGTTTTGTTGGCCCCTGCTCACACTGGCCTCTGTTACTACCTGATGAGCATTCCTTTTAGGTCCAGGTAAGAGATGTGCCTATAGTCAGTCATTACTCCCTATAAGGATTGTTCTTCTGTCTGAAGTCTCCATTGTTACAGGCATGTGTCAAAGTCTGGAGGAAACCCATTGAGATTTCCAGGACCTTTTTATTTTATTGAAAAGTTTTGTGAGAATGTCTTTATGTGAATACTGTGTTTATATCCCATCGACCCTTCTATCCCTGCCCCTAACTCCTCACTTTTCCCCTTCTACTCTCTCTCAAATTCAAAGTCTTTTCTTTAATTTGTGTTGTTACATGCTTACATATGCATATACAACTTATTGAGTCCATTTGTATTTGCTCATATATACATGTGGTAAACCAGGGATACATGGATTGTCACAGAAATAGAGTTTCTTTACTAAGAAAAAAAGGGCACCCCTGAGAATGGAATTAGGCTAAAAAATTGAGACAGGATCTGGGGCTCAAAAGCCCTGGTCACTGGTGTTGGGACCCTTTATAAGTCATTTACATAGCATGTACATTCTACCACAATTATACATTATGTCTCTTTCTTATGAATGCTGTCCCCTATACATAGCCCCTTAGTCATAGGTAGTTCCCTCCCTCCTCTGTCATTGATTTCTTTCATTTATTAATCTTGATGCCTCTTTCTCCTCATGCCCTACTGCCCTGTCATATCATCCACACATCAAGCAGGCCCTAGTTGTTCATCAGGCAAGCCACAGCCCAAGGGAAGCAAAAGTTGGGTGGCAGAAAGCTCATTGGCACTTCGTTGGTTGTGATTAGACTCAATTCCAGCAAAAATTGCATACAGTAATCATATGGTAGTAATGAGCTAGTCCTCAGAACTGGCCAGTCCCAAAGCTACATTACAGGCTCTGTAAAAGCTCCCTCCAATTTCTCCCAAGATACCTCCTTAGCCTGCCCAAGAATCTCACAGCTAGCTCTGCCAGTCTACTGTGATCCAAAATAAAAGTGGAGCTTGATCCACTGTGCTGGCTCCATCTCACATTCCCAGAGGGACAAACTTTCTGAGTCACCTACCCTGGCAAACTCAAGGCTGAGCAAGGGTGGGCCACAGAACAGAACAGCTCTCTCATCACTTTCCGTCACCTGACCCTCCTGCACTCACTGCACTCCTCTTAAATCCGTGGTTTCTGCTTCTGAATGATAGTTGTCCCAGGTTGCTCCTTCTTAGAGATGTGTACTCCCACAGTGCTGCTATCACTGCTCCCTCTCACCTAGCCCACCAGCCTCTCCTCTTAGGGTTCCTCCCAAGGACACCTATACAGCACCATCTCTTGCTCATTACTTCCCTTTCCAAGGAGTGCTGGCACTCATCTCCCTTTTCTTCTCACCCCCAACCCAGAACAATTTGGTTCCTGCTCAGTTCCTCTTCCTAAGTCCTCTTGTCAAAACAATTTCCTTGCACCCATAAAGCCAAGGCAAGTTGCTTACTCCCCAGTAGCAGTGGGGAGTGCCCCTTCAACAAAGCTATGATACTCTTGGCTCTTGGGGTTTTTTCTCTTGGGCCCCAAGAGATGTTGCTCCTTCCACTTCTAATTCTCAGTTTACTAGGGTGCCTTCATCCTCTCCCTATCTTCTGGCTCTATCTTCTGAGACCACACCCAGCATCCCAGCACCCCAGTAGCTGCTCAGTATCTGAGCATCTCAGCTAAGAAGAGTGAGATTCATCTGTTCAGAGTTCTTGGGTTCCCCATTGACCCCCGGAAAAAAATTACGTAGATCAGTTAGTATTTTCATTGCTGTGATGAAATATCTGACAAAAGCAGTTTAAGAAAGCATTTATTTTGACTCACAGTTTAAGAAGAGATATAGCACATTTTTAAAGGAAGATGTGGTGATGACCACATGAGACAGCTGACTACATTGGACATACATTATGCACATGTATGAAAATGTCATAATGAATCTCATTAATATGTATATGTTAATAAAATCTTTTAAATTTTAATACTTTGAGAATTTCCTACATGAGTATTGTATTTTCATCATTTCTACCCCTCCAACTCCTCCTATATCCCTCCTACTCTCTCTCAAATTCTTGACCTCTTCATCTATAATTTTATACACATATATACACACATCATCATCATCATCATCATCATCATCATCTACTGAGTTCATTTAGTGTTGCTCATATGTATATGTGTTTAGGACTGGCCATCTGAGATAGCATAACCTATCGGGAAAGTTCTTATCCCTTAAGAAAACTGATTCTCCCTCCCTCAGCAACCATTGACTGCCTTTAGTGCTTCATCTAAGGGTGATTTGTGAAATTCCTTCTATCTCCCTTGGCACGTCAACTGGTATTGTTATTATGTAGGTCTTGTTTCAATAACCACATTATTGAGATTTCATGAGTGCAGTATCTCTGTCATGTCTAGAAGACACTATCTAGCATCAAGCATCATGATTCCCTGGCTCTTACATTCTTTCTGCCTGCTCTTCCATTATGTCATCTGAGATGAATGTTTAGGGGCTGCATTGTAGTGTACCAAGTGGAGATGATTACTCCATGGTCACTTATTCTATGCATTTACCAATTGTGGGTCTCTGTAATGGCCTCCATCTGCTTCAAAAAGAAGCTTATTTTGATAAGGTATGAGAATTACGCACATAAGTAGACATAGTATTTAGAATTAATATAGTTAGAAATTATACTGATTTAGTAAAGTGGCAGTAGTAGGTTCTCTTCTAGGTCCATGACCTCTCCTGTCACAAGTAGTTCGCTAGGTTTACAGTGCCAGGCATGAATTCCCTCATATTGAAATGTCCTTCTTCTAACTTCCTCAGGCACTGCATACATGTGGAGCACAATCATATAGGTAAAATATCTAACCACATACAATATAAATAACTATTTTAAAGAAGAAACAAAGACAGAAATGCTTGTTGGGATTGTGATGCCCACATTCAGGGGAGGTCATTCCACCAATGTTAAACCCCTCTGGCTGAAGGGCTGCATGCTCATAGACACATGCAGAGGTTTGTATTCTTAGTCACATCCACTCTTTCATGATGTCCTCTGTGTCTAAAGTCTTTCTAAATCCTATCAAGTTGACAATTAAGACCAAGACTTGTAGGATGAAAGAGCTTGGAAGCTGCTAGATTCTTTCCATCAAAGAGCTCAATTAATATTGCCTGATAGAGAGTCCCACTACCATCACCAGCATCCCAGTATCACACTTACACCCCTCCCCTGACTGAAAGTTCTTCCCTGAGAGAACTGTAAGACAGAAGCTGTGCAGTGCTTGACAGCTTCTGAAAAATACCAGATGACTGATGACCTTCTTCCATTGCTAAGGAGAGGGTGCTTCTCCCACAAACCACCCCATCATCTCCCTCCCAGTACTGAGGCCAAACCTAGGGAACCTAACAAAAGTCCCCAGGAAGGTGAGCCACCACACTGTCTGTCTCTTCTCTTATAACAGGCTGAGGATGCTTGGGATATGTGTCCAGGATCATATCCTATGTGCAACCTTTTATCTGTTACTTGTAACCCAGCCATGGAAATCATAGGATTGGAATACAGTTTAAAAAGCATGTTTGCTTGTCTTTCCTAGGGTGGGGCCATTCTGATTCAATCCAAAAAACTAGAATCCCTGCATCAGACTTTAGAAAGTAGACAGAAGTGAACTCCAACAGGCCATCAGTGGATTTTTTTCACTTTTTTCTTTGCTTCTTAAGTGGATTTTTCTCTTTGTCTTCCTCCTGTTTTTGCTGTGTATAACCATAAGTGCAAACTGCTCCATTGTGATATCTGGGAATCTGGCCACCACAGTAAACTCATCCCTACTTTGTAGAAAAGTGAACTCCTCTGATCATGAAAGAATGAGGCACATGGAAGCATGCCTTCCTGGAAATGCAGTATTGTCATTTCTGTTCTCTGAATGCCTTTGTTCTGAGGTTGATAAATCAGTGTCCTAACACTGAATAATCTAGCCCACATTCAGCAACAGAAATGTGTGGCTCCTTCAAGATGTCCTCCAGGTCTCTGGCTGCCCTGAATGCTGCCTACCCAGAGTCATGCCTCCCTCCTTCTGAGTGCCTGTGGCTACAAAGCTCCTCTGGGGAAAAAGTGAGCAGACTTGTCCCAGTGACAGCCTTGGCATGTAAGAAATAGTGGTAGGATACAGCAAACATGAATTTAGGCCACAAGGAAAAGACCCAGCTATCTCAGAGCCTCATGGGACCTGGAGACAGACTATAAGCCAAGGGGCAACATAAGGCAGTCATTAAGCATTGGATCTCTGTCACCAAAGCCCCTGGGCTCAACCCATAGCTCCACTACTTGTTAGCTATGGGATCTTGTACAGGTCAGCAAACCATTTAGTCTGTCAGTGCTTCAGTGTCCTCATCTGTCAAATGGTAAAAATGAAAATATTATGTTACAGAGCTTTGTGAAAATTGAAAAAACAAATACATTCTTAAAAATTAAAGATAGCTAGGCAGGGGACTGGAGAGATGGCTCAGCGGTTGAGTATTTGCTGCTGTTCCAGGGAACCAGTGTTTGGTTCTCAGCAATCATATGTAGTAGCAGATTATAATCTCCTGGAAATGCAGCTCTGATGCTTTCTTCTGACATCCATGGGCACCAGAATACATGGACACATGTGGTATACAGAGAGAGACAGAGACACAGTGACAGAAATTTTTAAACAAATCTTTAAAAAGGAGAGCTGAAAATACAGTTAGTTCAGTTGGTAGAATGCTTGGCCAGCATGGACAAAGCCCTGAGCTCCAGCCTAGGCACTGCATAAATTGGGCATACTGAGTATTGTGTGGGACTTTTCCTGGGGAGACTACTCACAAAGTCTATTTATGCCAGATAGGGAACCAACAGTAGACCAACATACCAACTCTACCAGTGTTCAATTTGGTAAACCAGTGAGTTTATGGGGGTTACTTCCAGGAGCATGGATTACTTGGTAGCAGCTGAATTTCCAAAATGTCCACTCCAGCCTCAGTGCCAATGCTCAATAAACTGTAATCCTAGAGTTCTGCTCATGACTTGTAGGCAGCTTGTTAAGTTGGAGAGTCTCCTTTCTCAGCAATTGTTCACCGCTTCTAGAGATTTCTAGAGAGGCCTGATGAGTCTTGTCAGTCTGGGCTCCCCATGACATGTCAGGTTGTTTATATTCAGAATTAGGAGGGAAATGGTACAACAGTGACACCTGCCTATAGTCTCAGTAGTGGGCAACTGGGGGCAGGACATTCAAGATCTGCTTGGTGATCCTCCTTGTTCTGCTCTATAAGCTTCACTATTGCCTCAGCAGTTGGGCAGACAGAAAAAGTCCACTTCAGAGACAATTTTTAGAGTCCAAGCACATGACTCCTTACTGCTGGACATGGCCTGGCAGTGACTAGCCTGCAAGGATCCAAAGCATCAGAATGGAGCCTTGGTCTACAGGGGACATTGAGCTGAGGATAAGGTCCATTAAACAAGAGAGGCTACTGTGGGTTAAGGAAGGGGCCACAGACCATGTGGTTTAAAATATTTCTGCACCATTGCTGGAAAGGGGAGCCAGTTTTCTGTGCACAGGTGGTATCATAGACCCCCTTTTAACCTTGAAGGAATACAAGGAAGCTAAGGTACTTCTATGCCACATTATCTTTCTCAAATGTTACTTAGATCCTTTACAAATCAAGATTATATTTGGAAGAAATAGCAAAAGAGGAGTTGGGTAGCCCTCCTACCTTGAGTATCACTCATTTGAAAGCTGTCTCCTTAAGTCACCAGCCTTTCCCTACAAGACTCACCTGGGGCCAAGCAGTACTGACAGCATGGCCTTTGCTTTATCCTCATCTTTTACTCAGTATTGGCCTTCTAGGCATAGCATTCCTGGTGTTTACCAATAGTCTATGCCCATGATGCCAGAGGTCAAATTCTCATGCCTCACTCTTTGTTTGTGCTCTTTCCAAGGGGAGCTTACTGCTGTCATCAATTGCCCCTTCCTTCTCCATTGAGATGATTCACAATTTGGAAGGCATGACGTCCTCCTTTGAGCAAAAAAGAAAAAAATGTATTAATGTGCTTTTCTCACTTGCATTTCCTTTTCAGTGATATTCTGTCCACAATATTTCCAAGGCACTAGTCTCTGAAAACATACTTAGACAACTTGAAGTTTAAAATGACCACAGGAAGGATATAAGGAAAAAGACAGCTCTTGATGTTTTAATATTGTCTGTGGCAATACAATAGCTTTGAAAGCCATGCTTTAACTACTGAGATGATATTAGCCTTTTGTTACTGTGATGATCAGTTTTATGTGTCACCTGGAACAGGCTCATGCCACTAGTCATTCCATCAAACACTAATCTAGGTATTTTGAAGGTAGTTTATTGCTATGGGTGGGATCTACAATCTGTACATTTTAAGTAAAAGAGGTTACTAATCATCAAGAATGTGGGCCTCAGCCATAAGTTGAGAGGACTTAAGACCAGGGCTGAAAATGCAGCTGCAGCTCAGTGGCAGAATGCTTTGCTGGAATACATAAGACCCTAGGTTTGCTCTCCAACACTGAAGGAAAAAGACTTAGAAACAAAGAGCAATTTCACAGCTGCTGAGAGTTCAATGTTCATGCACATATGCACATGAAGAAACACATGTACATATACTCACATATGTATGTGTTTGCGTATATAGATGTACCATATATTTGTAATAAGGAATGCTATGTAATTGTGTCAATTGCTCTCTGAGTTCCCTAACTTCCACTTGCCTTGTAAGTATTGAACTGAATAATCCAGTCCTCACAACATGGATGAGCCTTGAAAACAACATACTACATGGGAAAAGGCAGACATGAAAACCCACCTATTATCTGATTCCACTTATATAAAATACCCACAAGAGGCAAAACCATACAGATTTGAAACAAATTGGCAGTTACCAGGGTGGGGAGTAGAAGGTATAAAAGAACCAAAGCTAATGGTTGTGAGATATCCTTTGGGGTGGGGTGGGTGGTGGTGGTGGTGGTGGTGAAAGTGTCCTGTGCTTAGACAGTAATGATAATCATATAGGGCTGAGGATGTCCTAAATGGCACTGAATTAGATACCTTTTAATAATTAAAATGGTAGGCTCTGGTTATGTGTATTTAGCATGACAATAAAACAAAAATAAAAGAAATATGAAGAACAGCTGAGAAAAGTCAGAAAGAAAGTGGCAGTGAGAACTCTGACTATGACGTTCCTTCCTCAGAAATCCCATCCTGGATTTTCAGGGTCATACCATGTATTTGAGGTCCAGGGAAAAGAAGAGTCCTGCTGTGCTCATCAGGAACTCAGATTCTGGCTGGAGAGACCCAGGAGGGCTTGGGAAATACAATGATCTATGATACACTCATAGATGGAATGGAACAGCTGTTAGAAATAAAGCATTATCTGTAATGGATGCTCAGAAGCTGACCTCTGCCACAGGTCACATTCTTGTTTTTTTCCCTCATTGTGCCCCCACTCTGCCAACCATTTCTGACAGTTGTTACTGAAGGTGTACTTGAATGAGCAGTAGTGAGGACCTCTCTCATGCCAGAGGGGTCCATGAGCAGGGTGGATTTTACCCAAAGTGTTAACCTACAAAAGTACTCCCCAAGTGCACTTCAACAAGCCCTCCCCAACTCCTACAATGGCGACTAGTAAAATTTTGCTGGCTATATCTCCTGATCTATAAACTTGGGCAACTTTCAGTCCCTCCCTGTGCATTAGTGATTTGGTTAAATCTTCCTTTCCTTCTAGTGGAAACACTTTGCTCAGGGTAGTGCTTCTGTTCCATGGTTCTAGAGTCAGACTTCTTAGGTTCAAGCCTCACTGATGCTACTTACTGACTAACCCATCTCAGAGCCACTTACTTCCTCCCACCCTCCATCTACAGATGGCTAAACTAACTTAACAAGACCAGCCTCATACTTGCACTCACATGTGCATACCCCCACAAGACATACAACAATTTTTAAAAATAAAGACAAATCACTTTTAAACTTTTAAGACTGTATACTTTTTAAATGTTTAACTCTTTGAAAATTCCATATAATGTGTTTTTATTGCATTCACCCCCAACTCCTCCCATTAACTTCTTCCAGAACCACCCCACCTCCCAGTCCCCTGCTAACTTCATGTCTTCTTTTGTTATTTGGCATCTCATCATCAGCTCTAGTTTGTGCTTCCCATATACTCCTGGGTATGGGGCCATCCACTATCCACTGGAAAATGGTTAACCTACCAGGGGCCATATCCTTAAAGAAAACTAACTACCCACTACCAAAAGATATCAATTGTAAGTTAGGAGTGGAGACTGCTGAGCCACTCACCCCTCCATGCTAGAATGTTGACTACCCTGATACTGTGCAGGTCTTGTCCAGGCAACCCCAGCTGCTGTGAGTTCATGAGTATAGTGCTCCTGCCATGCCAAACAAGATTTACCCAATGTAAGTAATTTGGTTGCAACTCTGTGAGTTTGGTCCTGGGTTTCGGCACCAACAATGTAAGTAAATTTGTTGCAACAACTCTGGGGAATGGTGTCCTGACTACCTGGGGAGTCAGGTAACACCTTGAGCTGCTTAGAACAGCTCTGATGACTGAAACTGCCAGGAGACAGTTCAGCCCTGGAGGTCAAGGTATCCCAGACACCTCTAGCTGCTCAGAACAACAGCTTTGCCCTGAAGGTGTCTAAGACACCTGGAGCTGTTTAGCACAGCTCTGATGGCTGGAGCTGCAAAGAAGCAGCCCAACCCTGGAAGGGAAATTTTTCTGACTTCTTGGGAAAGTCAGGCCTGGAACTGCTTCAGCAGGGAAGGGTATCATGACTGTTCAGGAAAGTCAGGGTATACCTGGTGTGATGGAGGATGGTCTTCCCACAGGATACAGAAATCCTGCTCCTCTCCTGGAGAGCCACTACAGCTGAGCTTTGCTCAGCCCCCACTTAAGGGGGCTTCCTAGCAGAGCGCTGCTTCTCCACCCTAAGATGTTGCTTCTTTTGCTTCACTCTGCAAAAGGGGAAACCCCTGTAGAAATGTAGCAATCTTCTCCAGGTCCAGAGAAAAGTGTTACTTTTTCAGCTCTCTCTTGCTCTGTCCACTGAGGAATGTATCAACAAAGACCTTCTGTTCAGCTCCTCCTTGCTCTGCTCTTTCAGCTCTCCCTTGTTTTTTCCATTGAGGGATGTCTCAGCAAGGATCTTCTCTACCCCAGTGAATGAAGATCTTCACACCCAAAACTCTTTTGAGGAAGAGATTTATTTGGGAAGGAGGAGTCCAGAAGAGTAGCTGCCTCTACCAGGGTGGAGAGAACAGCCTTTTTCTAACTGACCAGACAGGGGGGATTTACATAGGATGTCTTGGGGGTAGAGTCAACCAGGGGTTGATTTGGGGCCCAGGGTTCTACTGTCCTGCTCTGTGATTGGTTGATTTCACAAGTCAGTTGACCAGGGGCAGCAATGTCTTGGATCTGAGTGAGCCAAACTGTGTTTCTTTCTGCCCTGATCTGAGCCATCTTTCCCTGGTTCTGGGCTCCAGGGTCAGGGTGGGTTGCTGTGGGATGGTCTGTATGTCAAATTGCTCCGATTGGTCAATAAATAAAACACTGATTGGCCAGTGGCCAGGCAGGAAGTATAGGTGGGACAAACAGAGGAGAATTAAGGGAACAGGAAGGGAAAGGAAGACACTGCCAGCCGCTGCCATGACAAACAGCATGTGAAGATGCCGGTAAGCCACAAGGCACGTGGCAAGGTATAGATTTATAGAAATGGATTAATTTAAGCTATAAGAACAGTTAGCAAGAAGCCTGCCACAGCCACACAGTTTATAAGCAATATAAGTCTCTGTGTTTACTTGGTTGGGTTTGAGTGGTTGTGGGACTGGCGGGTGACAGAAATTTGTCCTGACTGTGGGCAAGGCAGGAAAACTCTAGCTACAAATGGCGCCCAACATAGGGCAGGAGTTTCCACCTTAAAACCTGAGTAAAAAGATTCTAAAACGGAGCTAAAAACAGTTCCTAGTTGTCTCTTTCAAGTTAGCGGCAGCCTGTGTGTTTGAGCTACTATGGCGGGTTCCTGGTGTGCGTGCTCGACCTTCAGTATGGCGGGAATGAGGCCTCTACAAGTGGCACATTAAGCTGTGTGGTGGATTTAGCCTTTGCTAGTACAAAACAAAAAGGTTTCTGGGCTACACGCTGCTTGGATAAAAGCATAGACCCACTATTTCTGAGAGTTGATGGCTCCCAGAGCTGGTGGAAAATGAATCATGGCCATGTTGGGAAGCTGAAGTGGGTGGAGCCAGCAGCAACATGCACCGTTTCAGTCTTAGAATGCTGCAGTTTAAAGCAATAGGTTCAAGGTAATATAAAAAATAAGCCACATAAAGATGGCTACCACACAGAGAATCTGGATTGTGTTGTCTTTGATATTTGTAACTGAAGAAAAACATTTGATTGCAAAAGCTGTTGAGTTATGCCAAAATGTATATTTTAAAGGTACTTTGACTTCAAAATTTGGATGTAAGGATGTGTTGCTTTAGAAAGGAGACTCTGCTTTTGTTCCCACAGAAAGCCAGAGGCTATGGATTTGTTCCAGATTAAGATACATCAGGTTTGACCAGCCAAGACCACCTGAAAGGTCTCTGATGACACCATGACCCAGATGATCCAACATCCAGAATTGTTTCAAGGCAACTGGCTCAGACGATACAGCCTCACGGACTACTCCATGATCCTTAAATTTTCTTGTGTCCCGATAAGATACAGCACCCCCCTTCCAGCAGGAAGTAGTAAGAGAAGCTACGCCCAAATTCGCAAATATACCAAGCTGGCTTTGGAGAGGTGTAAAAGTTAAAACCTTCCTGTAAAAGTTAAAATCTTCCTTTTTAAAAAAAGAAAAGGGGAAGTGCTGTGGGATGGTCTGTATGTCAAATTGCTCTGATTGATCAATAAATAAAACACTGATTGGCCAGTGGCCAGGCAGGAAGTATAGGCAGGACGAACAGAGGAGAATTAAGGGAACAGGAAGGGAAAGGGAAACACTGCCAGCCGCTGCCATGACAAACAGTATGTGAAGATGCCGGTAAGCCACAAGGCACGTGGCAAGGTATAGATTTATAGAAATGGATTAATTTAAGCTATAAGAACAGTTAGCAAGAAGCCTGCCACAGCCACACAGTTTATAAGCAATATAAGTCTCTGTGTTTACTTGGTTGGGTCTGAGTGGCTGTGGGACTGGCGGGTGACAGAAATTTGTCCTGACTGTGGGCAAGGCAGGAAAACTCTAGCTACAGTGGGTTTCTTTAGCCAGCCCCTTTTCCCTACACCCAAGTCCTCCCTGACCTATAGCCACCTTTCTACCCATGTTCTATGATAGTCCCTGAGGCTTGGAAAAAGGGTGTGACATCACTGACAGTATCCGCTGCATTTTGATCACCTATGGGTATAAAAATAAATCTTAAAAAAGACTGATCCCAGAGAGTGGCTTCAAGGATCAAGTGAGATCTCCCACTGTATGGAAAGCAGCTGGACCATGCCTGACACATGGTTAATGTTTAGTGAGTGTCAGCCATTAGCATCTTATACTCCTGATTGTCCTTAAGTGTACCTAATACCACAAAGATTACTACAAATTTGGACAAACTTGTACCTGGAGCTGCCATGCCTCTCATCACAAACCCTCAAAAAGAATCTGACCAAAAGCAATTTCATTCTTTATCATGGTAAGATCTAGGGATCAGCACACCCACCACTCACAGCTGTGCTATGGTCCAGGAGGATGTGGCTGTAACAAAAGGTCTAGCTGTTTTCTTGACATCCAGACACTTGGTTAGATTCTGTATTCCAGGGAAGGCTATTTCCTGATACAGAATTGACTATTCTAATAAAAGCACTTCAGTGCTCAAACTGTTAAATATAAATAGGTTAGTGCAGTGTGAGTATGGGGCTGAAAGGAATTAAATGGAAGCACTCTTTCCTAGGAGGAGTCAAAAATAAATATGTGGTTAGCATGCAGAAATAGCAATAATAGAAACTCAGCTATGACTGACATAACTGTGCCAAATGAGGCTCCACGTGGTCCCCAAAGCAATCCTCCCTCAAGACACAATCTGGAGGCTGCTGACAAATCCAGACACATAGCCAGAATGAAATCTTTCTCATTTCAGAAAATGCTACAAGTGGGTGGGACAATGAAGTGTGGTAAAAGTGCCATGGAGAAGAGACTCTGAGTGTCACTAATGGCACATTGGGTTTCTTCAGAAAAAAATCATGGGGACTCTTAAGCTTCCTACTTAGAGAATGGCTCTAGAACTAAAGTTAGTACTCATAGCTCAAAACTACTTTGGACTTGACCAAGACTATGAGAAAGAAACTTACAGGAAATGAGATAGAGGCACATGAAACAGTAGTAAGTGATCCTGAGCAAAGATGCCCTAGGTGGGTGGCACCAGAGGCAGTTAGTTATTCAAGGTTTCATTCCCCGTGGCATTGTGGAAATGCAAAGTAAGAGTCTGCATGCACCTGGTTGTGTTCAACCAGGCAGGCCTAGTGGCAAAATTTGAAAAACACCAGCATATTTTAATAAAAATTTGCCTTGTGGCATCCCATAAGCTTGAGTCAACTTTCTTTCCGTTTCTGTTATTAGTTGAATTTTGTCTCCCTAAACATATATGATGATGTTCTACCTCTCCTCCAAGTATATCAGAACATGAATTTATTTGGAAATGGGGTCTTTTAGATAAAATCAGTTAAGTTAGAACAAAGTCAAGTGGAACAGGGTGAGTCCTAAATGTGATATGACTGGTGTCCTTCTAAACAGTATGGGACACAGGAACAATACCGTGTATGGATTACAGTTATACTGCCCAAACTGGAGAAGAGCAAACACTACCAGAAAGCTAGAGCATAAGCACAGAACAGATTCCTGCCCAGTCCTTGGAGTGAATCTACCCTGCCAACATCTTCATTTCAGAACCCTGGCTTTCAGAACTGGGAGCCAATGCATGTCTATAGTTAAGCCCCCAGTTTGTGGTACTTGGTTGCAGCAGCCAGAGAAGATGAACATCACCAGACTCCAGACCTAGGCCAACTCAGAGGGACAGGCTATCCCTTACAGTCAGCCCATCCCTTGAGGTCATGTAGTGGCCATTCTGGGAAGGCTGACCAAGAAGTTGAGATGGCTATGGAGGAAGGAGAAGGGTATTTCTCTGAGACTGGCAACATCTGCACACAGTGTCCACATCACAGTTCTCCTGGAGCCTCTCCTCCACTGCCTCTCCTCCATGAAAACTCAGAGGCTCCTGAATTTCTGTTGTAGTTGAGAGGTAACTGGATGGAAATTGTGTATGGCTGGGTTCATGCAGTTTAAGAGCTGGCCTCCTTTTCCTGTGTGAGGAGAAGAATATAAGGGAGACTAGGAAATATTGATGATCCACTAGCCAACAAACCAACTTCTTCAGCAGGGTCCTCTAGCAACTGGGAAGAATGAGATGCAGACCATAAGGACTGTAGATGAAAACTTCAGCTACAGAGGACCATCCTCCTGTCTTCTTTTGATTCTGTCCTTTGCTTTGTTTGTTGGTACTGGAATTGTGCCCAGCACCTTGTCCACTCTATGCAAATAACATATATCACTGAGCTACATCTCTATGACCAAATTTGCTCTTTGAATCTTTATACTCTAGCTCAGAAGTTCTCGACCTGTGGGTCACAACCCCTTTGGCAAACTTTTATCTCTAAAAATACTTATATTGCAATTCATAACAGTAGTAAAATTACAGTTATGAAGTAGTAACTAAAATAATTTTATGGTTGAGGGTCACCACAACATAAGGGACTGTATTAAAGGGTCACAGCATTAGGAAGGTTGAGAATCACTGCTCTAGCTTAAAACTCCATTTGAAATGTTCATCCTAATATACAATATACCCAAATTTGTTTAAACATAATAAAATGATTTTCATGTTACTTAGCCCTTCCCAAAAATTTAGAGCAAAATTGGCCCTCCAGGAAGAAGAGTCAAAGCCTGTATGGATTCCAGATTACAGAGGCCTGGTCCTCTATCAGGATGCCATTTAACACTAACACATACTCACCACTTCCCCTGCCCTAGGGTACAAGGGGTGCCTGGAGCACACTGCTCCCAGGACTCAAGCCACTCTTCACCTCATGCCCACACCCACCTCAGACCTGGCACTGCTTCTTCCAACTGGTCCCATGCTAATACTGGCAGGTCCTACATGTGCTTCCTGACAATGAGAGGGCTCAAAGCCTTACAAACCTCTGCTAGATAGCAGCCCAGTCTACAATTCTCCCAATTCCTGACAATGAGCCCTGTCTACTACCACTTGAGATATCAGAGCTGTTCTTGGAGCAGTCGAAACATTGAGAATTTTGGCATGACTTATCTATGTTTATCTTGATATTCTATTTTTATTGTCATTGTTGCATTTGTGTGCATATAGAAGCCACAGAAGGACATCTGTCTTATTCATTTAAGACATGGTCTCTAGGGCCAGTTAAATGGCTCAACAAGTAAAAGCACTTGCTATGCAAGTCTGACAACTGAGTTCAATTCCCAAATGCCATGGTCAAAGGAGAGAACTAACTAATCTATGTTGTCCTCTGACCTCCACACATGTACCATGTCATGTGTGCTCTGTACTTACACACACAATAATAATAGAAAGGTTATCTATGTGTGTGAGAGAGAGAGACAGAGAGACAGAGACAGAGACAGAGAGAGGCAGAGAGAGAGACAGAGACAGAGACAGAGACAGAGAGAGTCAATCTCCCATTGAACCAAAAGCTCACCATTTTTCTGCTAGGCTGGCCAGGGATCCACCCATGTCTGTCTGTCTGTCTCCAACAATGGAGTCACAGGCATTCACAACCTTCCCTGGATTGTTTTGTTTATCTCTGTGTAACAGCCCTGGCTGTCCTGGAACTCACTTTATAGACCAGGCTGGCCTTAAAATCACAGAGATCCATCTACCCCTGCCTCCTTGGATTAAAGATATGTGCAACCATGCCCAGAAACCTTCCCTGGATTTTTACATGAGTGCTATGGATTCAAACTTGGATCATGCTTATACAGAAAGAACTCTTACCCTCTGAACCATCTTCTCAGCCTCTATAACTTTGATAGTCTTAATGGAAGTTTACTAACTCATTCAATCCATGGAACATTTGATGTGCAGCCAAGACTTGTGAGAAATGACAGGATTGTATCATTTCTGAGTTGTGAGGGAAAAGATATTTCATGATGGTAAGTGTCATGGCCAAGGCAAACTCAAGGACCTATGAGGCTACAAGATTAGGAGAGCACACCCAGTAAGGGGAGAAAGTATAGAACTGGGAGATGTTGCTTTTAGCAAGTAATGAGGCCTGAGAAATTGAAGAAATCAAATTGGGGAGGGGAGTACATATCAGATGATGGTGTAAATTTTCTTTCCTTTTTTAACTTTATCCTGTTTTTTATTGTGGTAATAAAGGTGGAACCTAGGATCTTGTGCATATCAGTGCTCTGCCACTAAACTACTGCTCCAAGCCTCTTTTTACTTTGAGACAAGAGCTCACTAAGTTGCTCGGGCAGGCCTTGAACTTTCAAGCTTCCTTCCTCCTCCTCCAGAGGAACTGGGATTATAGATATGAACCACCATGACTGGCTAAAGTTTTGATTATTAGAGAATTCACTGCTCCTTATAGGTGGAGGTCTAAAAGCACCTCCACTGTGGGGCATTTACCCACCAACCGCACAGTTCCCCAGAGTTTTCTTGAGTGTGAGCAGCAGGAAATATTAGATAAAAGAATTTATTGCAGAGAATCTTGCAGAGATAAACAGATAGAAAATAAAGGATAGCCTTGAGAGGGCCTGAAACCTTTTCCAACAGTCCCCGACTGTCTCTGCCCCAGGGTATTTATAGAGACGCCAAGGGGTGGAGCAAAAGACCTCCTCCCCCAGCACAGCCAAGTGCAGACCATCTCAGACACCTGCACTCAAGCCCATGGTCCTAATCATCCTCTATAAGGACCTGCTGGGTAAAGCCACGAGGAACCCGAAAAACAGGCTCCCACACTCCACAATGTAGCTAGAGTTTTCCTGCCTGGCCCACAGTCAGGACAAATCTCTCTCACTCGCCAGTCCCACAACCGTTCAGACCCAACCAAGTAAACACAGAGACTTACATTGCTTACAAACTGTATGGCCATGGCAGGCTTCTTGCTAACTGTTCTTATATCTTAAATTAATCCATTTCTATAAATCTATACCTTGCCACGTGGCTTGTGGCTTACCAGCATCTTCACATGCTGCTTGTCATGACGGTGGCTGGCAGTGTCTCTGACTCAGCCTTACACTTCCCAGAATTCTTCTCCTCCTTGTCCCGACTATACTTCCTCCTGCCTGGCCAATCAGTGTTTTATTTACTAACCAATCAGAGCAACACGTTTGCCATACAGAACATCCCACAGCACCACAAAGCTAGCAGGTCATGGTCGGGGTCCCTTGGCTCAGATTCAAGGATCTAAAGCAGAAGATGGAGTACAGCTACCCCTTTGTTGGGATGTGCCTCTCTGCTTATGGCAGAGAAAGCTAGTGAACTAGGGGTGACTCAGAAAATAAAAGCTATAGGTCGTGCTCCTAACAAGTAGTTTCTGTAACTCACATATTCTCGTCACATTGGTTTTAGACATTTTAGGTTCAAGGTAGAGGGAAGGTATTCAGTTGACTGAAGCCTAGCCATTGTGACCCTGAGAGAAGCCTAGGAAGAGCCTGATAAGGGGAATAAGCGGGAAACTGGCATCACATTGATCATCTTGTCCCAAAAGCACTTGGGACTGTCCTGAAGCCTCCTCTACACAAATGAGGAGGGTATGGGGACTGTATTCCAGTTCTATGTTGAATAGTTCCTAGAGAAATGTGAATAGATTAGGCACTTGGGGAGGGGTACCTAATCTAGCTTTTCTGACACTAAATGATCATAACTGCCTCATGATGAGATGAAGACCTCATGATGGATAGATGAATGGATGGATGGATGAATGGATGGATGGATGAATGATTGGATGGATGGATGAAAAATTGGGTCAATAAAGGGGAGGTTGACAGGGAGTGGGGGAAAGGTGCAGAAAGAACAGGCTTACATTCTAAAGGAGTCCTTAGGAAGCAACAGAGTACCTGAGCAGTGGTCAGGTGCCAAGCAAAGGGCAAGAGCTTCCTGTGCATGGGCCACTCATGCCCAAGCACCTTATATATAGCTGAGGACTGTCACTCATAACCTTACTTCCATTATAGATGAGACAAGTGGGGCTTTGAGAGCCAAGCTGACTTACTTGGGGCCCAGGCTACTAAGTGAGAAAGTTACAATTCAAGTACAGGTTGCCAAGTCTACTGAACAGGTCAGAAAGGTAAGGTTCCAGCCCCCAGATCCCAGCCACAGTTGTTCCATTGTGATTAATTCATTTATGCGGACCTCATCTAAGTCTTCCTTTAAAAGAAGACTACACCCTGCCTTAGGCTTCAGCTGAGATCCTGTGCCCCTTGGTATAATAAGGGAACCAATATCTCTTAGGCTAGACCTCACTGCCTGTACCCCCATCCAAAGCCCCTATAGACATGGGTATAATTCCTAGGTTGCTATGTTTGAAAAGAGACCCAGGGCCTGGCACTGAGAAAGGGTTCCTGGAGCAAGCACTAATTAGCATGATCCTTGAGTATTGTTAATAAACAGACCAAGGGCACCATTGTGTGCCAAATCTAGAAGGTGAGGCAAGGACAGGCAGGCACAGAAGGGTGAGGGAGGGAGGGCAGATGGCTCAGGACTACTGTGGGTCCAGATTGCCTGGCCTCCAGCTGCTGGTCAGGGCTGCCCACTAGGACAAAGGTTCTGGGACTTTGGGCTGCTTTGGTGTTGACACATGGGTACACGCTGCTTCCACCAGGCCTTTATAGGCAGGAAACTCTATACCTTCCTATCATAAGACTTGCTCCTACAACTTTTCCCACCATCTCCTAACCTGCTCATTATTGCCCCAATTCCCTCTCCATTCATTCATCCATCTATCCATCCATTTACCCATCCAACCATCCATTTATTCACATGAAAAACATCTGCTAGACACCTACTATGTGCAGGTACTACATTTTAGAACAGAAGCCATGATTGAGGTCTTTGCCCCCATGGGACAGTTACAATTATTCACTATCAGAAGAGCTGGGCTAGACAAAGGTCCACCAAGCGCCACAAGAAAAACAGTTTCATTCTATGGGTCTAAGTAAGAAGAGGCTAAAAATCTTGGATGTTTGGTAATATATGGATCTACTATATGTTTGATTGTCTCATTATAATATAAGGAGCTCATAACTTTCCTTGTTAAATTTTAATTTTAATTATTACCAATGGCTTTTCCCAGCTCCACTCCTATCCTTTTACCCATACTACTCAGGGCAATTTATACCCACTCATTCCCACATTCTCCACACTATTCAACAAATAATGCACAGCAGTTCTTCTCTTCCAGTCTTTGATGCTGCAGAGGACCCAAGGCATCCTCTGGCCTCCCAGAACTGACAGCAATGAATCTTCATTGAGTACATATTAACAGTATTGCTATATCAGAGGAAGCATGGGGCCTGGAGAAGCCCTGAAAAGGAGCTGCCTGACTTGGCCTGAGGGTATAAGTAGGGACTGGACTGGTGACACATAAGTCCTAATAAAATGCAGAAACCTAGGTTTAAGCTGAACAATGTGTGTCATTTCCTTTTGTCACTGATCCAAGGATGAGCAAATGAAATAAATGGTTCCATTGAGCTCTTTCCTGGCTCTCTCATCTAGTGCTATTAAATGAGAAATCATATAGTCACAATAGCTATCTGCAGCCACATTAGTGACACAGTGGGTACCAAAATTTGTATGAACACTGTGGATGGCAGTAAGGCAGTAGTTGGGTCTACCACATTGTTGAATTTCCTGTTATTAGTCCATAACTTTCATTATTAAATTCAATTTTTAAGTAAATATAAGCTCTGGGCTTGGCACACAGCCTGTAATTTCAGTACTGAGAAGACTTAAGTCAGGAAGGTTGCTGGCAAGTGTGACGGTAGACTGTGCTACCTATTCTTTCTAAAAGTGGGGTTGGGTGGCTTACATAAAGGCATTGTAAACTTAGGTGATTGACAAAGGCCAGAAAAGCATGACAAAGATCAGGAAAGGGGGGCCAGAGAAATGGCTTGTCAGGTAAAGGTATTTGTTGCCCAATCAACCTGAATTCAATCCCTAGAACCTACATGGTAGAAGGAGAACCAATTCTACATACATGCCATGGTTCACACATGCCCACACGTGTACATATACAGATGCGTGTGTGCATTTGTGCGTGTGTGCATGTATGTATGAGTGTGTGTGTGTGTGTGTGTGTGTGTGTGTGTGGGCACGCACGCCCCTCCCACCCCCAACACACACAAACACTGTTTTTCTGGGTTTTTTTGAAGATCAGGCAAGGCTTCCCAAGATTGGCTCATCAGTAATGTGATAGGCTCCGAGTACAATTCTAAGATGTTGCAAGTCTTCCCCCTAGCCTACCATGGGCAGTGCAGAACAAAACCATAGCATACTTGCTCTGGGTTTGGGATGCTGACCTGATGTTCCAAGGCCTGGAACACTGAACAGGTTATAGTGTTTCCCAGAAACCTGCACCTCCTTGTCCTTTGGGATCTAGGGTCTGGCTTAGCAAAGCCTGTCCCTGTTTCTCCAAGCAGGCCCTGATTGGAACATTGTCAGCTTTATTTGATGAGAGAGCTTAAGGCAACAATGCTGGAGCCAGTAGGAAGGAGCAGTGTAGCACAAATCTTAAAGGGTCTTACTAATAAAATCAAACCTGGAGCAAGGTATTGGGGTGAATGCTGGGGATTAGAGAAGCAGAACAAGTCACAGCCACCTCACCTTGCCAGTTCTTCAGCTGATCCCGTTTCCTCAGACTGGAAGCCTCTAAGTCCTCATCCAAATGAATCTCAGCTGAACTGCTGCTAAAAGCCTAAAAGCTTAACCAGCTCTAGTTCCTAGGTTTCACACCTTAAATACCTTTCTGCTTTCTGCCATCACTTCCTGGGATTAAAGGCATGAGTCACCATGCCTGGCTGTTTCCAGTGTGGCCTTGAACTCACAGAGATCCATGCCTCCAGAAGGCTAGGATTAAAGGTGTGAGTGCCACCATTTTCTAGCCTCTGTATCTAGTGGCTGTTCTGTTCTCTGACCCCAGATAAGTTTATTAGGGTGCACAATATTTTGGGGAACATAATACCACCACATTTCCCCTTTTTTGTCTAAAATTAAAAAAAGCTTGTAACTAATACAAGAAAAACTATATCCAATGAGTGTATAGAATATATACAGTCAAGAACTACATTAATGATGTCTAGTCCATTAACATTTGACAAATTCAGATGAAAAACTACATTAATATATATTAACAATGTCCAGTCGAGTAACATTTGATAAACTCAGACAAAAAATTTTCATTACTTATCCTATGTAAAGCAAGTAGTTCCTTTTCAAAAGTAGATTCAATAATCTCCCTTTTTATCTTATCATATCCATATTCTCTCTTTTTTCTTTTCATAATAGATTCAATAATCTACCTTTTGTCATTTTTATATCTTCCCCTTTTTCTTTTTAGAGTAGATCCAATGATCCACCCATTTATCCTATTATTTCTTTATCTTTTTTCTCAGGGTAGATTCAATGATCTACCTCATATCTATATTTTCTTTTTTCTTTTTCTTTTTTTTTAAAACAAAACCTCTGAATCTAATCTCTTTGTTCAGCTTTTTTCCTGACCATTAACAGTTAACAACTTATAACCAACCATCATAAACAATGACAATATCCAAAACTCAATAACAACCCCCAAACCATCCACCCCACCTTTTGGGAATGTGGGCATCATTTTCTTAAAATTACTTCCTTCTTTCTGGGGGTGAAGACATCTTTAGGGAATCCTGAAAAGAAAATTTTTGGTTAAATGTCAAGTCCTGAGGGATTTAGCTGTAACATTTGTCCAGTCTCTGCATAATGGGAAAGTGCAGGGCTTGTCTCAAGTCCTTGTTCAAGTAGTCTGTCAGGATGGATCATCTCAGCTAGCCATCTTGAAATTGTCCTAAGCAGTTTGTAGTCTAGTCAATCTTTCCATGGTGTT
Organism: Peromyscus eremicus; assembly: GCF_949786415.1. Lineage (NCBI taxonomy): Eukaryota > Metazoa > Chordata > Mammalia > Rodentia > Cricetidae > Peromyscus > Peromyscus eremicus. Next base: position 128,834,973 of record NC_081439.1, read on the forward strand.
AATCAGCTTAATGGCTTTACCATAGTCCTTGTGGAATCGTTGTGGGGTCCCATCATCCTTTTGAAGATTTCAAAGTTGCTCTTACGTGTGGTCATTGGTTCCCTGAAGACTTCTTTTTTTGTGTGTGCCTCCTCTGTGGTTTGGAGCAATCACAGTCTGATAAATGTCTGTCTCTCAGAATCATGAATGTTCTTCCCTAGAAGAGAAAATCTTCACAGCAATTTCTCCCCACCATTTGTCTTGCCAAACTTTTCCAAACTGATCTTTGTCGATGCTTTCTTGTAACATGATGGTCCTGGCAATCACCATGATGGTCCTGGCATCACCACAGTCACCAACACAATGAGAAGGAGCCAGCGACGTGGAGCAGCCGCTGCCTCCATGGTTCCACTGCCACTGTTTGTAGCTAGTCTCCAGCTGATGCTTCTCCTAAGCAAGCCTCCTAGGCTGGCCTCAAACTCGGGATCTTCCTTCTCTCCCTCCTTCAGCAAATCCTACTAGCGTGTGCCACCACAACAGGAGGAGGGTAGCTCAGGTCTGAGTTGGGGCACACAAGGCCACAGGCAAGTAGCTTTTTTGTGAATTCATACCATGAACTTTGGGTGCCAGATGTAGCACGAATCTTAAAGGGTCTTACTAATAAAATCAAACCTGGAGCAAGGTATTGGGGTGAATGCTGGGGATTAGAGAAGCAGAACAAGCCACAGCTGAGCAGAGATTCACAAACGCTCTATAAAGTATGCTCAGATGCTTGTGTTTGATACAGAAAGCCAGGGTTTAAGCAGAACCAGGTGTATTTGGATCTGCACATTACAGAATCCTCTCTAACATTAAGAGGTATAAGTGAAGGCTCTGGGAATTACGAATTAGTTTCTATGTGCTTCCAAAAGACTGCTGGAAAGATGAAACCCATGTCACTGTGAACAGAAGCAGCAGGCTAGCTGTGTGAGACTTTAGCTTCAAGGCTGTCCTGAAGATTCTGCTGGGATCTGGATCATAATGAAGGTGTTTTCATGGCCAGAGTGAAACTCTGAGACTTTCTTTGGGATGAGGCTTGCTCCCTAAAGCCTAGTTGCTCTTTTTGAGGTCGTTAGCAGTTTACAGAAGCCTTAGCGAACAGCCAGACTGATTGTAGAAGCATGGCTCACCTGAATATCACCTCCTAGACCAGGCCAAGTTTGTCGACAACTCTCCACACTGCATTCCTCAAAAAGAGAGTCCTTTCTGAAGTGGCAAAGCCCATCTTCCAAAAGAGCTGTCAATTGTTGCTTTTCACTGCCAGAGTAGGTGGCAATCACACCACACATTGGCTCAGTGCAGCCCCAGAGGTCTCTCAGGGGCCATCCAGATGAGAAAGGACATAGGAATGTCTCATTACATCATTTCTGGAGACTGGCTCAGGATGGATACAAACAATGCTACTGATTTGGCTACTCATCTCAAAGGGGAAAATGGTAATGGAAGGTACTGGAACAGAGCATTGGGGCCTTATGTGAACTGAGTGGACACTTGTGCCAAAACCCAGTAATTCCTGACATGAACCTATCTACTGTTTTCTGAATTTGTCTGAAACTGATCCCTAATGAGGATTTTCAATCTTGACGCCTAAATGGGCATTACATACAGAGGACTGCCTTTTAAAACAGAGCTAAATTCACATAGTGTAAAACTAATCATTTAAAGTGTGTAATTTGGTACCATTTAGTACAAATACAGCACTGTGCAACAAACATATCTACTTGGTTCTGAAACATTTCCATCACCCAAAAGGACACCATGCTTCCATCTAACAGCTACCTAGCACCTCACCCTCCAGACATTGGCAACCACTAATCTGCTTTCTACTTCTATAGATTTCCCATTCTGTATATTTCCTGTAATTGGAATTATAATGTGACTTTTTGTGTCTACATTCTGTTAGATAGGATACTGTTCTGAGTGTCATCCATTGTCCTTGTTTGCTTTTCTGTTTCTATGATAAAACACTGACCAAAAACTCAGGAAGAAAAGGGTTTATTTAGCTTACACTTTCACATCATGGCCCATGACTGATGAAAGCCAAGGCAGGAACTCAAAATAGGAAGTTGGAGACAGGAAATAAAGCAGAAGCTGTGAAGGAACACTGCTTTACCAACTTGATCACAATGGCTTACTTACTTGCTCAATTTGCTTTCTCATGCTATCTAGGATCACCTGCTCAGGGGTGACACCATCTACAGTGTTCTGGGCTCTCCCACATCAATCATTAAGCAGGATAATGCACCCCCAAAGACTTTCCCACAGGTCAAGTAATGGAAGCAATTTCCCCACTGACATTCCCTCTTCCCAGGTGATTGTATCTTGTGGCAATTTAACAAAAATTAACTAGTACAGGATCCATATTATAGCTATATATCGTCACAGCAAGCCCTTCTATTGCTGAATAATAGTCTGCTGTGCGGCAATAGCATATTTTCTCCATTCATCTGTTTGTTAGTCATTTGTGTTGTTTCTACCTCTTAGTAGTTGTAAATAGTGCTGCTATGGACATTGATGTTTTGAACTGAACACGTGCTTCAATTCTTTGGAGTTTATTCTGAGGAGGGAGGTGGCAGAATTTCTAGGCCATATAGTATTTCTATGCTTAACATTCTCTGAGGGCTGTCCTGGGGAAAAAAGCCTGTAGAATGTGTGCCAATACCTGCGACTGATGTCAAGGAGCAGAGACCCAGGATCTGCAGTCTTCAAGCCCCACAATGCCCCACCCTACAAGAACCACAGAAGATAGGATAGAAACCTAAGTACCATGTGTTCCCACCACACTTTCTCTTTCCCCAGCAGGCAGTGGATGGACTTCCTCACCTCTGAGGCTGTGTACAATAGATGCCAATTGCCAGAAGCTACATCTGAATAGATTCAGTTTCCAGAGTCTGGTTTCCAGATCCAAAGATGCAATAGGCATTAACTAGGTGAAACCTCCCAACAGGTTTCTATAGGGAGAACTGTAGATGTAATTCAGTGTAGATGTAGCCAACGGTTTTATCAGACAAAAAACACAGCGCTGATTCAGAGAAGAAAGCCAAGAGGTCAGAACCAAGAGCCTCACCCTTCCTCATTCAGGGATCCTCCTCAGCCAAGAGAGCTCTCCGAAAGAGGGACCCTCCTTCCTGTGTGTCTGTCTCTATAGTCTCTCTGTTCTGGCTTCTGATTGGTTGTAAACCCAGTCATGTGACTGCCTCGTCACTGCCTGTATGTACCACCCTCCAGGTCCTTAAAGGCGTACACCACCACTGCCACGCACTTGCTATGGCTCTAATAGCTCTGACCCCAGGCAACTTTATTTATTAACGTACAATTAAAATCACATTTCAGTACAAGTAAAATACCACCACATTTCCCCTTTTCTAATTTAATAAAAAGAAAAAGAAAAGAAAAAGGTTATAACTAACAAAAGAAAAACTACATACAAAAGTACAATAACTATATGCAATGTCTAAATAATTTCTACTCCATTTGTATTTGACAAATTCAGAGAAAATAATTTCATTATTTATCTTATTTTGTTAAGTCCAAAATGTATCTAATTCACTTTCTATCCTAATTAATCTTCAACTATAACTAACTAACTTTCAACTATAACTAACTAATCTTCAACTATAACTAACTAAATTTCATTTCTTTATATCCTAATAGTTGGTAATAATAACATTCAAGGATCAGAAAATTGCATTGTTAAATGAACGGTATAAGTACAATTAGAAATATACATATAGCATTTTCTAACAATATCAATTCCAATATATATAACTTGTATACAGTATAAAACAATCCAATCCAATGTAAAATACTTAAAACTAGTAGTTGTCTTTTTCTTCTTCTTTCTTTCTTTTTTTTTTAAATAAGAACCTTAAATCTAATCTCCTTTGCTTAGCCTTTTTCCTAACCCTTGACAACAACTTGTAACCAACCCCCTAAACAACGAAAATTATCCCAGACCCAAAACCCATTAAAAAGATCAAAAAACCACCTGCCCCACACCACCTCTTTGGGAATGTGGGCGTCGTATTCTTAAAATTGCTACCTACTGGGTATGGGCGAAGTTATCTTTATCCTGAAAGAAAAATTTTAGGTTAATTGTCAAATTCTAGGAAAGGTAACCATATCCTTCATTATCCAATCTGTGTATAATGCCAAAGTTCAGGGTTCATCTCAAGTCCTTATTCAAGTAGTCTTTGAGACTGGATCATCTCAGCTAGTCATCTCAAAATTACTCTGAGCACCTTGTAGTTCAAAGCTGATCAGTTGTCTCATTTGTCCAGTGTTCTTCAGATTCCTTAACCTCCATTCTCCTAAAAGACAAAAACAAAAACCTTTCCCCAAGACTAATTTTGGGGATGTTCCTTTTTGGCAAGTTATTATCTGATTAAGTGAAAAGACATGTGTTACTGGTATAAGTTAGTTTAAATTGGATGTTCATGTTGGTTGATGAGCTATCCCCTCCTCTAATTAAGAGGTTTCTCTTGTTCAAATCGAACCTTTATCAATTTTGATGGTACCCACAACTTATCTTCTCCTGTAGAAACAAAAGCAAAACCTTGTCCCCAGCGTAACACATACCCTGGTTTCCATTCTGAGGTCAGCACATCCTTAAAGTATATAGGCTGATTTAATTCTATAGTTTTTTCTATTATCCAATGTCTCTCTGCAGCTGTTGTTCCTTTCTCATTGGCATTAAGAAAATTCAAAGTTAATAGAGCATTATGCAGTCTGTTTCTGGGGGTTTTGTTACCCCTTTCTGTTTATTTAGCATATCCTTTAGAGTTCTGTTTGATCTTTCTATAACTGCTTGACCTGTAGGATTATGTGGTATGCCTGTAATATGCTTTATATTGTAATAAGCAAAAAACTGTATCATTTTAACAGAGACATATGATGGAGCACTATCAGTTTTGATTTGTGCAGGTATACCCATGATGGCCATAACTTCTAGCAAATGAATGATTACAGAATCAGCTTTTTCAGAACTCAAAGCAGTTGCCCACTGAAATCCTGAATAAGTATCGATAGTGTGGTGTACATATTTCAGTTTACCAAATTCTGCAAAGTGAAACACGTCCATCTGCCAGATTTCATTCCTTTGAGTACCTTTTGGGTTACATCCAGCTGGTAATGGCGTTTGATTGTAGAAGGAACAAGTAGGACATTTCTTTACTATTTCTTTGGCTTGTTGCCAGGTTATGGAAAAATCCTTTTTTAAACCTTTACTATTGACATGATGTTTTTTATGAAATTCTGAGGCCTCCAGCACATTTCCTATCGATAATTTATCAATCTCATCATTGCCTTGTGCTAGAGGGCCTGGCAGACCAGTATGGGATCGAATGTGAGTTATATATAAAGGATAACTCCTTTTCCTGATTGTATCTTGTAATTGAATAAATGGTGAAGTTTATTCTGAAGCATCAGGGATAAATTCTGCAGTCTCGATATGTAATACTACTCTTTCAACATACTGAGAGTCAGTTACTATGTTGAGAGGTTCTGAAAAATCCATTAATACCAACAGAATAGCATACAATTCTGATTTTTGAACTGAATTATAAGGACTTTGAACCACTTTACTTAAATTTTCTGATTTGTAACCTGCCTTTCCTTGTTTGTTGGCATCTGTATAAAATGTACGAATTCCAGATATGGGCTTTTCCCGTACAATTCGAGGCAAGATCCAATCAGCTATCTTTATAAGATCAATTCTATCGCTTTTGGGATATTTGCTGTTAATTTCTCCCAAAAAATTACTGCAAGCTCTTTGCCAAGGTTCACTTTCTGTCCATAATTTTTCAATGTCCTCCTTAGTTAAAGGTATGACAATTTCTGCTGGGTCTATTCCTGCTAATTGACGAAGTCTCAATTTTCCTTTCCAAATCAAGTCAGAGATTTTTTCCACATAAGTTTTTAATTTTTTATTTGGTTTATTTCTTAAAAATATCCATTCTAATATAATATCTTCCCTCTGCATTAATATTCCTGTAGGAGAATGTCTAGAAGGTAAAATAACCAAAATGTAATCCAGCTTTGGATCAATATGATCCACGTGCCCTTCATGTACTTTCTTTTCTACCAAGGCCAATTCTTTCTCAGCTTCAGGTGATAATTCTCTTGGACTATTTAAGTCCTTGTCACCTTCTAAGGTTTTGAACAAATTATGCAGTTCATCATTTTTTACCCCAACAATAGTTCGTAGATGAGAAATATCTCCAAATATTCTTTGAAAGTCATTAAGAGTCTGTAGTCTATCTTTCCTAATTTGCACCTTTTGGGGTCTAATTTTTCATAGCTCTATTTTATATCCTAAATAATTAATAGAATCTCCTCTTTGTATCTTTTCAGGAGCAATTTGTAATATCCAGCAAGGCAAAATTTTCTTTACTTCTTCAAACATTCTTTCTAAAGTATCTGCATTTGAGTCAGCTAGTAAAATATCATCCATATAATGATAAATTATAGATTTAGGAAATTTTTTACGTATCACTTCCAATGGCTGTTGTACAAAATATTGGCACAGAGTTGGGCTATTCAACATTCCCTGTGGGAGGACCCTCCATTGAAATCTTTTAACCGGTTGAGAATTATTATAAGTAGGCACTGTGAAAGCAAATCTTTCTCTGTCTTTTTCTTGTAAGGGTATTGAAAAGAAACAGTCTTTTAAATCAATAACTATGAGAGGCCATCCTTTTGGTAACAGAGTAGGCAAAGGAATTCCAGATTGTAGAGAGCTCATTGGCTGAATTACTTTGTTAATTGCTCTAAGATCTGTTACCATTCTCCATTTACCTGATTTCTTTTTAATAACAAATACAGGAGAATTCCAAGGGCTGGTTGATTCCTCAATATGCTGAGCATTTAACTGTTCTTCTACCAGCTCTTCTAAAGTCTGAAGTTTCTCTGTTGTTAAAGGCCATTGCTGGACCCATACAGGCTTGTCTGTCAACCATTTTAAAGGTAGAGCTGTTGATGTCTTTGGAAGATCATCAGTTGTTGTGCTCTGTTCTTGTATAATATGAATGGCTGGTGACCACTCAGAATAACGCCTTCTAATATTTCTCTCAGAAACATGTGATAGTTTATGATTTGTTTCTGAGATTGGAGGGATGTTAATCTGAGTATTCCATTGTTGCAACAAGTCTCGGCCCCACAGGTTCATAGCTATGTTAGCTACATATGGTTTCAATTTTCCTCTCTGTCCTTCTGGACCTATACATTCGAGCCATCTTGCACTCTGTTTCACCTGAGATAATGTCCCAATACCTAACAGTTGAACGTTTACCTCCTGAAGAGGCCAAGTTGGATGCCAAAATTCTGGTGCAATTATGGTAATGTCCACTCCTGTGTCTACCAGACCAGACAACAAAACATCATTTATTTTTATCGATAATTTTGGTCTTTGTTCATTAATAGAAGTTTGCCAAAAAATTTTCTTTATGTTTTCTCCTGAATTTTCTATTCTCTCTGTTTCATCATCCTGACCAGCATGACTTATTCCAATAGGCATTTGGTTATTTAATTGCTCTGAGTAGGGGTTTCCTCTACGACTGCAGGAAAGGTTTGAACTGGATTTGCTATTGGGGCCTGCATGAGGCCCCTCTAGGTGTTTCCCGAAGACTGAGGCAAAGGATTACCCTGTCTGTCCCTTGTTGATCTACATTCGTTGGTCCAGTGTTTTCCCTTACCACACCTTCTGCATACTCCAGAAGGAAGGGGCATTCTGTTGCCATTGTTTCTTGAGGAAACATTGTTTCTAGGAATGACCTGTTTACAGTCCCTTTTTGTGGGGCGTTTACCCAACCACCCCCACAGTTCCCCAGAGTTTTCTTGAGTGCGAGCAGCAGGAAATATTAGATAGAAGGATTTATTGCGGAGAATATCGCGGAGATAAACAGATAGAAAATAAAGGATAGCCTCGAGAGGGCCTGGAACCTATTCCAACGGGCCCGACTGTCTCTGCCCCAGGGTTTTTATAGAGACGCCAAGGGGTGGAGCAAAAGACCTCCTCCCCCAGCACAGCCAAGTGCAGACCATCCCAGACACCTGCACTCAGGCCCGTGGTCTAATCATCCTCTATGAGGACCTGCTGGGTAAAGCCACGAGGAACCCGAGAACGGGCTCCCACAGGTCCCCCTTTCTTAATATATAAAAAATAACTAATAATGGCTTACAGCAATCTCCATAGCTGTTATACCTCCCAATATGGGAGTAGAGGATGATAAAGATGGCATTTCTCTTTTGAATTAGGTCCAAGGTGACTACAGCAGTCTTAGCTGCCTCAAGCCCTTTCTAAGCCAAAAACTCTTAAGGCAACTACAAACTTAAAGAATCCCTTAGCTTCATCATTACCATTAACAGGTTAACATAAATATTGCTATACATAGTCACAATTCTCTCAGTCTTACAACTCAAAGCAAACTCTTAACAGAACCATTTGAATTAGCATATATGGTGCTATATATAGTTAACAATTTTCTCCGTCTTACAACTTTAACGCAATCATTTAAATTTTCTTGTTAACAGAACATAGGAAAAACTTCGATGTATTCACATCAAACTTAAATATTTCCTTAACTCCACAAAACCAGGGTGCATTAATATCAATAGGTTTCTGCAAACATAATTCAATCTCATAACTCCTCCTTTTCTTTATAATTTTTTAAACAAAATCTCAAACCTAGTTAGAAGAAACTCATACAATTCCTACAAACCCATATTGAAAAGCAGTCTTCTCAATCTAACCATTAACACTTTGAAAACTTAGCAAAACATCCAAAAGCAGTTTCTTAATAAAACTCTTTATACTTTAAAAGTAGTCTTTTAGTATACCCTATTTGCATTTCTTACTAACAAAAACATGACATTAATCCACTCAAACAACTTTTGAAATTAGACTAAGGAATATTAACTCTCCCCCTTTTCTTTATAATTTAAGCAAAATCTCAAGCCTGGTTAGAAAACCCAAACTTTTCCATTTAAACAGTTCTATTTGTAACACAAAACCAGTTCTGTAAGTAATTTCATTTTTACATAAACAGTTCCACAAAACAATTCATGAATCACCAATTAATAAAGCATATATGCATACACAAAACTGCGTCTTGATTCTAGGTAGAAATAATAAATTTCTTCATTTAAACAGTTCCATTTTTAACCCAATTCCAGAAAACAGTTCTAGGTCATTACTATAAGTAAACTCAAAATTGTTCCATTGTAATGAAATCTCTACTATTCATTTCATTTCTTAAGTCCCAAAATTCAAATGATAAATTCTGGTATGAGCCTTCCAAATATGAAGAAATCCATAACCAAAATCTTTCTGTAGTTTTATCTCATTTTAAGTTCAAAAAGTTCAAACAAGTAAATTCTAGTATCAGGCTTTTACTTCCAAATATGAAGAGATGGTTTTCAACCAAAACTTTTTGCCGTTAACAATTTTATTTCAAACAAGCGTCTCTGCAACTTTTGTTCTCACAGACAGAACTTTTTAGGTACAGTAGTATTCTAAACCGCACCGTTTTTGATGTTAGCTCAGGTTTTTCTGTGTTGCGTTGATTTTCCATGAATCTCAGCTGCGGATGCCTTGTGCTGGTTCTGGCGTCCGCCATTCTTAGCTTCTTAGCGGCTTTTGGAGCTTTTGAAAAACCGCTCAGACTGCCTACTTTACAGTCTACTGAGACACTACCTTCTGTGTCTCAGGTTCTTTCACCATATACATTAGGAATAGATTCATGTTTAACATTTACACTTTTTTACAAATTCACATATAACATTAACATCTACTTATTTATACTCTTTAAGGGAACTATAGAACTACTTTAGCAAATATATTTCTTATTACTTCTTATATGCTTATCATATTTCTTATTTAAACTTACATTTACAACTAGCATCTTTACTTCTTACAAGCTTATTACTACATGTCTTAAGACTACCTTAGATATTTCTTGCAAGCTTATATTCTTAAAGGATCTATAGATCTATTTTACAAACTTATATAGGGCTACCATTAGCATATATTTAACTTAGCAAACACCTAAAGATTTTTTAACACAGATCTAACAAGAGAATTTTTATAAACTTACATATCTTATTTTCATCTTTTTCTATTTCTTACTCTTAATTATCACTATCTCTATTAGAAAGATTCTTAACTAGACAGGAAGTACGTACATCATTGCTAACGTTTAGAGTTTATAGTCAGCTTTGTTATAAAACACTGGGATTTAGTGAGTGTTGTTATAGAATTGTGATAGTTGTTGCTAGGGGACTGTAACCTTCCCAGGATGAAGCCACACTCCAAAGTTGCCAAGTTCTCTCAGCCGTTCAGGACCGGCAGAGATGCACTGTTAGCAGTAAACAGTTTTTAACTAGAGGCTGTCCCTTCACCCAAATTCATAGTAGTTCCCCTAAGTGCTTCAATTTAGACAAACGTTTCTATCACTGAAAAACTTCACTTCACCCTGAGGGTGAAATTACCGTATTTAGCTGCTGTAAGCCTGTTGCCAAATACTGCACAGCTATTAGGTGATATAAAGTATTTTTCTAAAGGAGCGAGTAAAGCCACAAGTGGCACAGCTCCGAACTGTATTTAGTATTTTCCTTCATTAGCTTTAACTCCTGATGTTATTAGCGGCTGTAATATTTAGCATTGATTTCTTATAAGGAACTTTCAGGTGAAACTTTTTTAAGACAAATTTTTCTGAAGTTTGTTTCCCGTCTATAAAGCAGTCATTTCTTTTTGAATGCTTGTTTCTTATCCCCTTAATTAGATTTGCAAAGGAATCACTCATTGCAGGCTGTTTGTTCAAGAGGTAAATAATTTTTAATTTCACATAAGTTTCTTCATATCTAAGACAATGTTCAGTGTATAAACTGCTTTCTCTTGCTTTCTTAAGGATTTTAAAGTGGCTTGTTTGCTCTTAAAAGGTAGCTTTTTGTCTTCCAACTACCGTAAAAACTTTGCACAGCTATTAGGGTAAATAAGTCATTTTTCCAACCCCCAAACCGCGAAGTGCCTAGTTCCATATCCTTTCAATGTTTCATTGGAACTGACACTTAAACTCTTAGATGATTTTCCTCCTTATTCTTCTAAAAGCTGTATTTTAAATTTACCATGAACATATTTTCGAGCTGACAAAATTGTTTCAGGGCAATGTCGCCATCTTTAGCGGAAAAACTACCTTTCCCAGAATGCATTTCCCTTATATCAGTCCATAATAAGATCAGTTCCTTAAATCAGTCCTTTATATCATTTCCCTTATATCAGTCATTTCCCATAGTTCTTTTTGGGTCTGAGAGTCAACTTTTAAGTTCTTTTTTACCAGACTTGCTTACAAATTCTTGCCCGGGAGGTTTGAACAAAGTTTTTTGCTTTTGCAACGGAAGATTTGAACAGGCATTTTACATTTTCAATTATGGGACATTGGGAGGTTTCTGGTCTCTCCTCAGCTGGCTTTAACAGGTGTCTCTCCTTTAATTGACACTGGCCCCCAAATCAGAACTGCACCTGCCTCATTAGCGCGCATTGAGGTGGGCAATTTCTGATAGCAACTTTCCTCGGGGCTTGTGTTTGTCTTAGCCAGTCAGTGAAAAACATTCACAACAGAGTTTTTTCATAGCTCTTTCAGAGAGATTTTCTCCCACTGATCTATCTCATTTTGCTTGTTCCTTCCTTCCCCAGATGCAGAGCTTCAAGTATCTGTGGCTCTGTACCTCTGCTAGCTGCCCTTGGAAGTAGGGGCTTTTTTTTTTCTCCCCACCGAATCTGCCTTAAATTCTAGCAGCTTTTTCAGGTCATATTTTTCTGGGGAGGAATCGGTCCCTTCTGTTTCTTTAGAGTCTTTCTCCCAGACAGTTCCCAGTTTGGTCTCAGTTTATCCCCTCTACCCCAGAAACAGTTTCCGACACTACAGTGGCGGCTTTTCCTGCTACTGAAGGTAGGGGCTTTTTGTCCGTTTGTTTTCGGGGTCTGTGTGGTTTGCATACAGACTGAAAATCTAAGGAGAGGTTTTTGCCATTTCTAAACTCCCATTAGGATAGTTTTTTTTGCCTCATCAGTCCTTCACCTGGCCCAGTCCCCCAGTGGGTTGCCTTTGCTTGTCTGGGTGCTCAAGGACAGAGCTTATGCCAGAGGCAATCACCCCTCAGGGCTACACTCCCTCAGTTGAAACAAAGCTTAGTTCTGTTCTGCCCTGGCTGAACTCTTTCCCCAGACAGCGTTCTGACTCAGCAGCACAACTGCTTCAGACACAGTTCAGCTTTACTGTTTTCCCAGAAAGGTCCTTTCTCTGATAGGAAAGCTTTTCTCAGATTTCTTTTTGCAGCTGTGGACCTATCAACCCGGGACTTGTAGGAAAGTGGACAACTGTGCCGTTCCCACTGGCTTTAGTTTTGTTCATTGGCAGTCTTCCCCTGGGTCCTGCACCTTCCTGCCTCAGCTCTGTGCTCCAGGAAGTTTACCACTGCAGGAACCCTAGTATCCCCAAAATGCACCCCAACTCAGAGACGCTGGCCAGTCACCTCTGGGTTTTTGGTCAGAATCGAGATGCTAACAGTTTGCATGCTTCAGGGGATCTTTGCATTAGGACGATTAGGAGCACCTTTTCATTCTGAAACGCTCACTCAGAAACAAAACCCTTGATGCCTCAGCTCGGTTGTAACTGAAAAGCTTGGCTTTTTTGCTTTTCTCAGGTAAAGTTTCCTGCCCTTTTGGGCTCTCTGTAGCTCTTTACCCACACTCCCCCAAGCGTTTCCCTCAGGGTACTCTGACCCACTGTCTTTTACTAGTTTAAAGAGACAGAGCTTAGAAGAGGTTTTTTTAGGAACTTGTCCCTGCCTCCTGCATTGCAGGGAGGATTTTTAAAGCTTGAAAGAGAACTTAGAGGTTTTGCTGTCTTAAGTTTGTTGTTTTCCCTTTGAGCTAATCACAGGTGGTCCCCATATTAATATCTTCAAGTGATTCTAATTTTTGTCCTTTTGAGAAAGTTAAAGGCTTTAGTTTTTAAGTTTGAGAGCTTTTGAGAAAGATGAAGGCTTTTTAGAGGTTTTTTCCCCCAAATTTTCCAAGAAAAGCTTTAAGAGAAAGGTTTTTTCCCCCCAAGAGAAAGAGCAACTTTTCCCAAAACTTCCCAACTTTAAACTTTGACTTCTTATACCCCCATTTTTGCCTCAGGGAGAAATCTCTTTCTCCTGCCGCTTGGACTTAGCATTTCAGCTGTCCCCAGGTCAAAAGCTTCCATAGGAAACTTTTTCTTCCCCATAAGCTCAAAGAGCTTTTTTTACTACCCATAAAGCCCAAAGAAAGATTTTTCCCCCAGTTTGCATTCTTAGCCCCCAAAGTTAGAAAATTGTAGAGTTTTTCTGTCTAGTTGCCTTACTTATTTTTTCCTACACAATCTTACACTTCTAAGTTTTTCCTAAACTATATTACTACGCTATACCTTAAACTTATTTTTCACAGATAGAAATTGAGAAAGGGATAGAAGATAGAAAATTTTGACAGAAGAGAATTTCGCTGCAGCATCGGACATCCTTCCAGTCCGCTTTCCTTTTCTCTCGAGGATAAAACCCCTGCCTCTCAATATATATAAAAAATATATATTTTCCATAACACCGGCATGCCTCATCCACTGGCAGGGCTGAACTCAGCACTTTCGCCAAAAACTCTGTAATAAAACTATTATTTTCCTTTATCTTTAGTCCCTGTTCATTTGTCTTTAGTCCCCCCTTTTTTTTTAGTCCCCCCTTTTTTTTCCTTTAGTCTCTGTTCATTTGTCTTTAGTCCCCCCTTCTTTTTTAGTCCCCCTTTTTTTTCTTTAGTCCCCCTTTTTTTCTTTTGTCTTTAGTCCCTGTTCATAGCGCCATTCTGTGGGGCGTTTACCCAACCACCCCCTTCTTTAGTCCCTTTTTTTTTCTTTTTTCTTTAGTCCCTGTTCGGGCGCCATTCTGTGGGGCGTTTACCCAACCACGCCCACAGTTCCCCAGAGTTTTCTTGAGTGCGAGCAGCAGGAAATATTAGATAGAAGGATTTATTGCGGAGAATATCGCGGAGATAAACAGATAGAAAATAAAGGATAGCCTCGAGAGGGCCTGGAACCTATTCCAACGGCCCCGACTGTCTCTGCCCCAGGGTTTTTATAGAGACGCCAAGGGGTGGAGCAAAAGACCTCCTCCCCCAGCACAGCCAAGTGCAGACCATCCCAGACACCTGCACTCAGGCCCGTGGTCTAATCATCCTCTATGAGGACCTGCTGGGTAAAGCCACGAGGAACCCGAGAACGGGCTCCCACACCTTTTCAAATGTCCTTGCCTTCCACATCCAAAACATCTAACATTCCTCAAACCTCTTGAAATTGCTTTTCCTACTCACGTATCATCATGGTCATGAGTTTCAACATTAACCGTGTCTCTAATCCAATTTTCCAAAGGTACAGATCTTGCCTTTAATGGCCTGATTATTGTTTTGCATGCTGCATTCGCATTCTCAAAGGCCAAAGTTTCAATTATTATCTTACCAGCTTCTGAATCCAGGACTATTCTCTTTACTGCTGAAGCCAGTCTTTGTAAAAATTCTGTGAAAGATTCTTTTGGGCCTTGTATAACCTTTGTAAATGACTCACTTTTTTTCCTGGTTCCTCAACTCTGTCCCATGCATTCAAGGCTGCTGTTCGACATAAAATTAGGGTTTGGACATCATATAAACATTGTGCTGGTGCTGAAGCATGTTGACCTTCTCCCATAAGCTGATCCTGGCAGACTTGTATTCGTTTATCCCTCCACTGTTTTTCTATGTTTTTAGCTTCATTCTTGAACCAAGTTAGCCACTGAAGCCTTTCACTGGGTTCCAGAACAGCTTGTGCCAGCTCCCGCCAATCCTGTGGTACAATCCTATTATATGTTGACCAAGAGTTTAACATTTGCTTTACATATGGGGAATGCATGCCATAAGATACTATTGCCTCCTTAAACCTTCATAAATCTAACATTTTGATTGGAGCCCAAATATTTTGTGTAGTCATTTGATCAGGCAACTGCTGTACAGTTACTGGACAAACTAAGGGTGACTGTGTGAAAACAGGCTTTCTTTCTGTAACCCTATGATCCAATCTTGAAGCAACTTCACTGTTAGTTTCTTCTGTCTGAGTTTTTACAGGTTTAACTGGTTTTTCTAACGCTGTCACCCTGGCACTTAAATTGACTATCTTCTTAAATAGTAAAATAAGAATAAATATAGTAATAAAATGCATAATTCTATCAACATTAATCTTCTCATATAACTGTTCCATTGTTAGACTGTCTAAAATTGCAAACAAAGCCCAATTTTCTTCTAATCAACACAGAAAACCCATTCTCTCTTTTTTTTTAAATGTGGAAAAAAATTTCTCTTTAAATAGTTTCCTTTAAAATATTGGATAACCAAGTCCTCGTAGAACAGTACAAATCCGAGGGAATTTCAAAACAGCCACCTAGTGTCCGAGGTGTGAATCCAGCTTAGCAGTTAAACGGTTTTTAACGGATTCTTGTCACATTGGGCGCCAAATGTAGATGTAATTCAGTGTAGATGTAGCCAACGGTTTTATCAGACAAAAAACACAGCGCCGATTCAGAGAAGAAAGCCAAGAGGTCAGAACCAAGAGCCTCACCCTTCCTCATTCAGGGATCCTCCTCAGCCAAGAGAGCTCTCCGAAAGAGGAGCCCTCCTTCCTGTGTGTCTGTCTCTATAGTCTCTCTGTTCTGGCTTCTGATTGGTTGTAAACCCAATCATGTGACTGCCTCGTCACTGCCTGTATGTACCGCCCTCCAGGTCCTTAAAGGCGTACACCACCACTGCCACACACTTGCTATGGCTCTAATAGCTCTGACCCCAGGCAACTTTATTTATTAATATAAAATACCACCACAGAGAACCAAATAGATTAAAGTAGTGATTGAATGGCACTGAGACCAACTACCCTTGTCATTGGCAGATCTCCTGCCTGGATCTCTTGGGAAACGGTCTGCTATGCTGAGGCTGAGCCCACATGGTTGGGGTCCTACCATTTGGATGATCCTGATAACCTTTCACTCTTTGGGTCTGGGTTGTGTCCTAGGGCCACTGAACCCCTAGCCTGGGAGGCAAGGATTCATTCAGTGAGAATATGTTTACTCAGACATCAGCTGTGTCTCAGTGTGAGGAGGAGCTAGACACTTAAGATAGAACTCAGAACAGCCAGATGAGACCTCTGACCTCATGAGCCATCATGAGCACCCAAATGAGTAATCATTCAAGGAGGAAGTCTTTTCCCCAAAAAAGAATGCCACAGTGTGGTGCCACAGTACACCTACTTGACTGTGTGAAATAAGAATGTCAAATAACATTGAAAGGTGCATAGTGACTGTAACAACAGTAAATTTCTGATAGGAAGGAAAAAGTGTGCAGCCACAGTAGAAAATGTTTTGGTGGTTGTTCAATAAGATGAAGATTGAGTCATCATTTGATGTGACCATTCATCTCCTAGGTATATACCCAAAGTAACTGAAAAATTACGTTCACACCAGAACTTCTGCACCCATGTTCATATTAGTAGCATTCATAGTAGTCAGGCAAGAGCTCAAAAAAATCCAAATCTCCAGCAACTGGTGAATGGACAAAATGTGGTCTATCTATACAACAGAACAATATTCGGCTAGAAAAAGAAATGAAACATTGGTGCCTAATCCAACTCGATTGGCCCTTTAAAACATTTTACTAAGCAGAAAAGGCCAGACAGAAGACAGTCTATTACATGAATTCATTTATGTGTAATTTCCATAGAAACAGAGGGCAACTTAGAGAGTGCCAAAGACTGGAGTAGGAAGGAATATGGAGTGCCTGCTTAATGGGTGTGGGTCTCATTTTGAGAAGATAAAAATGTCTTGGAACTAGATCAAAGTGATACCTGCACAGCTTTGTAAAAGTACCAAATGCCAACACATTGTATATTTAAAGAGCTGATTTAGTATTCTGTGAATTTCATTTTAATTCAAAGCAAATGCACCACTTGATGGGTCACTTTTAACTCAGTGAGGTCAACAAAGTCCTCTACAAGGAAGTGACATTGAAGCTGAGGCTTGGGAGTAATGAGTGAGGGATGCAAAGAGGTGGGAGAAGAGCATTGTGCACTGATGGGATGCAACAGAATGGGACACAAATTTTTTCCAGCCAAGTAGGAGAGACAGATGTACTGAAAGCAGAAAAAACACCACTCTAAGAAGGATAGGGAACCCATAAGGAGCTGCTGAATTTTCCCTGAGCCCCAAAGGCAAAGAAGAAGGATCATGTGCTCCCTGAGCTGGGTCATAAAGAATGGGCCAGCATTTAGCTGAGAGAAGAAAGGGAAAGGAGAGGGCATGAGTGCATAATTCCTAGGGATCACCTCTTCAATCCTCTTCAATGAATGAATGGGGAAAATGAGGGCCAGAGCAGGAAGAGAGCAACCCCTCTGGCACAAGACTCACAGAACAGAGTGAGGGTGGTGTTTGAGCACTGGAATTTTTGAAAACAGAGTTTGGAAATGAACTTCACTTTTCAAGATTTTTCTCTGTCTGGGCTTCAGTTTCCCCATCTTTAAAATGATAATAATAATGTGGTCTATCAGAGTTACTGTGAAAATTAGAAGCTGTGTAATACAGAAAATTCTAATAGAGGTATTAACTATATATTAGCTATCTTAGCTCTTCCTTCCTTGCTGTGTAGCTCAGGTGACATAATTAAGTAGTAGCCTTTGAACTGGGAGCATACAAGTTGTCCAGCAAAACAATACCTTCTGGAGAGGCAAATAACCACTACATATCTCACGCAAATAGGCATCAAGTACTCACAGGGGCACTGAAGAGAATCAAAGCATACTCAGACTCAATATTAATGAAGCAAGCCAGAGAGCTGAAATCCACATCTCAGTTTTCTTTTGAGTGACATGGAATGCTTGTTTGACAATTTAAAATGGTTTGGGTGGCAGCAGTTTCTCCTACTCTATAACCAGGGTTTATTCCCTTTCAGTCTCTAGCAGATAGACAGCTTCAGCTAGGTTTGCCAGAGAAAAGGCAAGATATTGGTTATATTTGATTTTTTTAGATAAACAATGGATAATCTTGTAGTGTATGTATGTTCCAAAGATTTCATGAAACATTCTTTTTTTTACTTTAATTTTTTAATGTTTTTTAATTTAATTTTATTTTATTTTACAATACAATTCAGTTCTACATATCAGCCACAGATTCCTTTGTTCTCCCCCCTCCCACCCCCCTCCCCTTCCCCCCAGCCTACCCCCTATTCCCACCTCATCCAGGGCAAAGCCTCCCCCGAGGACTGAGATCAACCTGGTTGATCAGTCCAGGCAGGTCCAGTCCCCTCCTCCCAGGCCAAGCCAAGTGATCCTGTATAAGCCCCAGGTTTCAAACAGCCAACTTATGCAATGAGCATGAAGCATTCTTATACTAAAAATAACCTATTAGTTGTTTAGCTGACATTCATATTGAACTGGTATCCTGTATCTGTATTTACTAATGCTGAAAACACTAGCATCAGCCAATACAGGGATAGTTAGACCAATGCCTGACCACAAATGTGGGTTACTAGGCAAATCACAGGGGAGGGGGCAAGCCTGCCTGAGTTCAGCCCAGCTCTGCTTAGATTGCTGGAAACAGCCATCTTGTGGACAGTGCTGAAACAAGAAGGCAGCCAGGTATATAGGATATTCCCAGTGCTGGGCCAGGAAGGCAGCTGAAAGGATTGATGCCTCTCCACACTAGTTCTGAAAGCAATTGGTCTTGGTGGTGGGTACTTTCCAAACCACTGCTCAGATTATTACCCTCTGTACCTTTCCCTCAGAACCATCTGAAGCCTTTGAGCTCAGCCCTGCCAAGTTTGGGGAACACTCCTAGTAGAGCATATCCCCACCACAGCAGCTCACTTAACAGGGTTTCCTATTGTCCACTGTGCCCCAGGCTGTAGAGCACCAGGCAAGGACACAGTAGTGAGCAAAGAAGATACAGCCATTATCTTCCCAGCACAGGAAATCTGCCTTTGCTAGGTAAGAATCACTTCCATGCCAGACACTTAGTATGTGTCATTGTACACAGGCCTCAGTTACCCTAGTACCATTTAGATCTTCCTATTTTACAGATGACAACAAAGGAGCACAAACATAACATAAAAGTGTGGTAGTTTGAATAAGAAATGTCCCTCATAGGCTCATATATTGGAATACTTAGTCCTCAGTTGGTAGTGCTGTGTGGGAAGGTTATGGAATCTTTAGGAGATGGAACCTTATTGGAGGAAGTACATCACTGGGGTCAATCTTCAAGGTTTTATAAGCTGGCCCAACTTTCTGTTTTCACTCTGCTTCCAATGTATGGATAAAAATGTGATCATCCAGCTTCCTGCTCCTGCCCCCATGTTTCGCTAACTGTTGTCATGCCTTTTCCACCATAATGGGCTCTATCCCTCTGGAATCACAAGCCAAAGAAACTCTCCCTTAAGGTGCTTTTTGTCATGATGCTCTACCACAGTGAAAGAGAAGTAATTAATAGATAAGCTAGAAAGGCATGTGAGTTTGCTATAAGAACTCTTTACCTGAGGAGATATAAACAAGTATCCCACCTCCTTATGGTGTCTCCCAAACAAAGCCTAATTCCACCAAAATCCAATTTGGGAGACTAATTCCTTTATTGGGCTTACTCATGGAGTGTGGATGAGGGGTCACTTACAAGAGCATGGGTGACCACTAAGCAGGCAGCCACACCTCCAGAAACTCTTACCTCACCATGGATGATGACTTCCTAATAGCTGCATAGATGGAGTCTCTTCCTTTGGTTAACTTTTCCCAGTCTATATACTCTAGCATATCCTGATCAGCAGGTGCAGAAGGGAGTAACTGCATTCTCAGGTAAGGGTCCTATGAACATACCCCTCCTTCTGTAGGGGAATCCAGTCGATGAGCTGGAGCTGGAGGGTCACTTGCAAGTAGTCACAGGTATTCTGATCAGGGGGAGTAGGAGAGTATTCTACAACAGGATTTCAAACAGGTTTCTTAGACTCCAGGAAATAGGAAGTGCCCAAGATCCTGGGAACATCTGGGGAAGGAAGGAGTTCACTGTCATTGGTGCAAGGAAGCAGGAGACACTCTAAATATGGAGACCCAGACAGCTACCTTTGCAGAACTGAAGAAGCTGTGAGGCAGCTAGGTAAGGAAGAATGGCATAGAGCTAGCTGCTACTATGGCCAGCACATCAGCCATGCCACAGTCCCATGGTGCTGGAAGGAATGGACATCTGGCCAAGTAGGAGGTTTGTCTTATCACATTGTTCAGGCATCACCACAAAATAGGCCCTGTAGTTCCTTGACTTGAAATCACCCCATTTTGTCAGTAAAAGACAAATGTTTCCTCTTGTATGGCCCTGCACTGGGGATCTATGATCAGAAGATGTTCCTAAAAGAATCAGATATCACCCAATACCAACTGCTAGGCTTCATTTGTTCACCTATTCATTTCTTCAGCAACAAATACTTCCTTAGCATTTTCAATCAGTGAGGTCATGGGCTGGGTGTGAGTGAGTCTAAGGGTGATGAAATGACCAGGTATGTGTAGACGAATTTCTAAGCAGTCTTATTAAATAAAAAACATGAAGTCAAATATAGAGGTGAAAGCCTTAGAGATCAGGGAAATAGTGAGAGCCACCAACCAACCTTACCTCGCCAGCTCTGCAGCTCCCAAAAGTGAGTTACTTCCTGTCTACCCACGCCTTCATTGCCTTGCTGTTCTGCCCTCTCATTGGCTCTTAGCCCAGCTACCTCACTTCCTTGTCACTGCCTGTCTGTACAGACCTCCAGGTCTCTATGGTTGGTACTGGGATTAATGGCGTGAGTCACCATGCTTGGCTATGTTCCCTAGTGTGGCCTTGAACACACACAGACCCTGACTGCCAAGTGATTGGATTACAGGCATGTGCTACCACTGCCTGACTTTTGTGTTTACTTGCTATTCCCTCTGTTCTTCAGGCAAACTTTATTTATTAACATAGAAATAAAATATCACCACATTTCCCCTTTTTTGTCTAATAAAAATAAACAAAAAATAAAAAAGTTATATCTAATATAAGAAAAACTACATACAATAAGTACAATAACTATATACAATATATACAAAAAATAAATACATCAATAATGTCTAGTCCATTTGCATTTGACAAATTCAGAGAAAATATTCCAGTATCTATTCTATTTTGATGAGTCCAAAATGTACCTAATTTACTTTCTATCCTAACTTGTATTGCCAACAGAAAACTATCTTATAATGTCTTTCAAATCTATACACTTTACACTTCCTTAGTGAGTTTTATTTTTCTGAAATTTCTTAACAAGGAAAACTGTAACTACAACTATCTAATCTTCAACTCCCTCAGAGACCCAAGAAGGAAATAATATTACCTAGTAAAACAGGAAGTGCAAACAAGCGACTTCCAAAAAATGTGCGTTGATAGAAACAGCCCACTGCCTGGACAGTCACCCGAGGTTTCTCTGCACATTGGGACATCATCTTCAGCCTATAGTCTTAGCATATCTGATAGACTCATTTGTGAAGTAGGATGTACACAAAGCCTACAGCTCGACCTCACATTCGGTTTGAGTATTCCATGTACCAAATAAACCTGAATTCCACCAATGTCCTGTCATGATTCAGGATTTTAAATTTTGGAAATTGTTGGTGTTTTTGGAATTCAGCTGTCTATTCTTGGCTTGTGGGTGGCTTCATCTCTTTTATTAAATGCTAGTCTACCACTGAGAGGTTAGACTCCGTCAGCCTAGTTACTCCTTTAAGAATAACTGTTTCAGCTACTGTTTCACTGAACAACAGAAGCCATTGGTCCACTGCCTATTCAGCTGCCTTTGAAGAAAGGAGCACTGTACCCTTTCCGGATTGCAAAGCCACTTCAGTGATGCCATATTGTCCTGGCCTCAGAGGAGGCCTGTTGCCAATGCTGCAACCACACTTGTCTTGGCAAGGATCAGTAGTCCTTTGTTTTGTGTCCTGTCTGTCCATTTTGGACAGCATACTGTCAGCAGTCGATACGAGGGCACTTTGTTGCCCAGTGGCTAACTTTTGCCACAATGAAAGTTAACTCCATATGCAGTTTTCTTCAATGCCCATATCTTCTCTGAAGTAGATTGGTGCTGCCAGGAGCCGACATGTCTCATAGTCATAAAAAAAGAAAAAAATTCTAAGTTATTAAAACATTTTAAATGCAATATTCTGTAGATCTCTGAAGGGTTTGAAGATGACCTGTCTATCTAAAATATATCTCTGCTTAACCTTGAAAACACTTAATGTGACTACAAGTTCAATTGTAATTACTAACTACTAATTCTCATAGATCTGTATCCTAATAGTTGGTAATAATAACATTCAAGGATTAGCAAATTTCATTACATTGTTAAATGAACTGTATAGGTACAATATCCTGAATAAGATTAGAAATATATGTACCACATTTTCTAATAATCTCAATCTCAATATATATAATTTGTATACAATATATAAAAATGCAATCGAATGTAAAATATTTAAAACTAGTAGTTGTCTTTTAAAAGTAGATTCAATAATCTACCTTTTTAATCTATATCATATCTAGATCCTCTCTTTTTTCTTTTCAGAGTAAATTCAATAATCTACCCTTTATTCTATCATTTCTATATCTCTCTTCTTTTTTCAGAGTAGATTCAATAATCTACCACTTATTTATATCCTTTTTCTTTAGGTGTGGATGGTGAATGGCCCTGGATTCCTTCACTAATCATCTTCTCTGGCTTCAGGCATCTGGGACAGGGCATGTTTTGAGGAAGCTTGTACCTGTAACAACACAAGGGTAGCCTTTGGGGCTGGTGGCTGTTCATCAGTCATCCTGGAAAAAGAGAAACACAAGCTTTTGAGAGTGGCAACCTAAGCAAAACTGTTTTCCATCCCAGAAGTCACCTTAGTTGTCCTGTTTCCTCTGTACTAAGGAGTCCCAACTAGGTTCATTGAAGTTATTACCCTTTGGGCTCCCATACAGCAGTCAACCAAAAGCTAGGATCTCCAAGACTGTGGTTTGTGCCAGATGAGTTCCAGGGGCAGGGCAGAGACCCTGGACCTTTTCCTTACTACCAGGAGTCATCAGGGAGCTCTCAAATCCTTTAGTATTTAAGTGGCAGTGGAGACTCCTAGACCATTCTGTCCCTTGATTCTGTATCTCAGAACTTCCCCAGCTGATCACAGAGCCCCTGCTGTGTTTGGGGTTACTGAAGTTCTCACAGTCTCTGTGCCCTCCCCATCCCCAGATCCAGTTCAGTATCCCTCCCTCCCGTCCCATCCATATGGTAGTGGTGGAGGGAGAACCTGGACTCTAGCCATTTCCATGGCCCTGCCCCTGTCCCAGACTTCTTCATAGTTACACCTTTCCAGTCTGGCCCAACCCAGTCACTCGCTCCATTTGACTGTAAGCCTAGGTCACAGCTTGCTTTCCTTTTATGTGAGCCCTTTTCTCCTCTCCTTCAGCCAATCTTGTAGTCACCTCTTTCAGAGAATGAAACTCTCTCCTGCTGGCTGTCTTGCTCTTCCCCCTACTCACTGTCCACCCAGCCCCATACTACAGTGGGAGATGAGGACTAAGAGCCTCTGAAATGCTAATGGAGGTAGGAAAAGAGATTATTGTGGGAAATATGATAGTTTATTGGTCAACTGTGTACACAACTGCTGGTTTATGCCCCCTACATGTCCGCTGAGAGCAGGAAGCAAAAGAGGTTAAGATCTCTATCAGTAGGGACCCATCCTTCTAATGCATAAAACAATACCAGCCAGACCTTTGTTTCACAAATCAGCTCCCTTTGAACTAACATAATCTGAAGCATTCACTTATTTATTTATGTGTGTTTTTGTTCACTAAGAAATTTCTGGGTATGCAGCTCAGTTAATAGAATGTTTACTTAACATGAATGAAGCTCTGGGTTTGACCCCTAGCACTGCATAAAATCTGATTATCCCTGAATCCAGGAGGGCAAGAGTATCAGAAGTTCAAGTTCATCCTGGGCTACATAGTGAGTTCAAGACCATGAAATTCTGAAATAAATAAATAAATAAATAAATAAATAAATAAATAAATAAATAAATACACATTAAAAAAACATTTCTAACTTCTCCCCACTCAAATCATGCACATGGTAAAGATTATTATTATCAGTCTCAGCCTCAGCACTCAAGCAGCTTAAAGTTCCATGGGGAGTGAGACATGAAAACCCATAATTATAGTGGAAGCCAGTAAAGGTTGTGTCCTGAGCATGGGTATGAACATGGAGGACTACACTATATAAGCATTCTACAGAGTACAAGATTGGAGAAGGGCTTAACTTCTTCTTCAATCTGCCGATTGGAGAAGGGCTTACCTTCTTCTTCAATCTGCCACCACCACAGTCAGTTCATTGGTCTTTTGCCAGGCAGGGCTTTAACTCGCGGTCTGTCCCAGGAATCCTTAAGCTGGGTGTGGGAAGAGAGGTGCCAGATTAAACACATAAAGCCCAATTGCATCTGAATTACAACCAGTAAATCAGCTTGACTAAAAGTACAGTTCAAACATTGCACAGGACATACTGATGCTTAAAAGTGTATTTGTTTGTATGGTATTCAATGTAACTTGGCATGATGTGTTTTTAGTTTTATTTTTTAATTATGGAAGCTTTGTGGATAAAGTATGGAATAGGCTAAGGTGAACTTGTTTGTGAACAGTGGTGCCCTATTTACCAGGTTTTCTCAGATAAAAAGTATCTGGAATTCCTTAGTTAGCAATTGGTATCCAACCTATTCTTTTCTCAGGCTTGATGTAGGGGCGAACCTGTGTGATAAAAGCAGGGAGCCCAAAAGGGCTCAAGGCCAGCTGTAGAAATGCATGCCTGTTATTTCATAGCACAGGAGGAGGGGGAGGATTGTTGAGAGTTTAGTGCTAGCTAGCCCAGGCTGCACAGCAAAATCTGTCTCAAAAATGGAGAAAGTAATTTAGTTGTTACTCAATTGTAATCTTCATCCCTCCTGGTTAGTGTTCATAGTGCTAAAAGAAGCTACACATGCTACAAAAGGAGAAAAGTATTCATCGATCTCACTCAGCTGTGAAACCTTTTAGCTATAATAAGGACTTTCCTGGCAAGATATGCCCACCGGTGCAAAAGTGGTACAAATGACATGGGAGTTACTAACTACTTAAAAAAATATATTTTAAGGTCAGCTCTATGAGAATGCACAGTTTAAGGGAAACCCTAATATTATTACACTGCTAAATAGATATAGCACTAAAACAACTCCTAATTACTTACTGCTGTACCCTCAGAGAAGCCTAAATTTTACAGCAAATGGCAATTAATACAGAAGCCCACAACTTGTCAGTATGCAGAGAATAAGAGACTGAGAAGTTCTTAGCCCTAAATGGGACAGCTACATTACATTCCTCCCCTCAAAGCTCAGGAATCTATATGGAAAGAGTGTAAGAGTTAGCATTCAGGAGCAGTGACCCGAGAACTCTCAGAAGTGGTGGAATGTATCATGGTGTAGGCAAGGTATGGCTGCCTGTGTGCCTCCCAATGGAAATGAAGCACTGAAGATTCCTAGGGTAAAGCAGAGAGGGGCGGGATCTAAAGCCTGGTCAGGAGTCCACAGAAGGACAAAGTCTGAAGGGGCTCAGTTGATACAGAAACTCAAGGCTCCAGAAAAGCAAGCATGGCCCTCAGGAACAGCTGCCTCAGTCTGAGTTACCACACCTCACCATATCTTGAATAAACTCTGTCAACCTTTCCTAAGAAACATAAACTGAATAGATAGCATTGTAAAGTCACTCACACCAGAGCATCTTTACTGAGGGCTGAACATGTGTATACCACAGTTAAGCTTCCACATTTCATATCTAATAGCACTCTAACACCTAGAATCACCAGATCAGAATGTATTGTTTATTTACTTACTTTGGTTTTTTGAGACAGAGTTTCTTTGTGTACAGCCCTAGTTGTCCTGGAATTTGTTCTGTAGACCAGTCTGGCCTCAAACTCACAGAGCTCCACCTACCTCTGCCTCCTGAGTGCTGGGATTAAAAGTGAGTGCTACCTGCTCAGAATTTATTTTTCAAAATTAATTTCACTCCATATCTCATGTAGTCCAGGCTGGTCTTGAACTTGCTATGTAGCCAAGGATAACTTTTATCTTCCAGTCTCCATCTCCCAAGCACTGGAATTACAAGTGGCATGTACCAGTATGCTCCCAAGGCTTTGAGTGGGTTAGGCAAGCACTTTTCTAATTGAGCTACATCCTCAGCCCATTAGTACATCCATATAAAAGTGGGAGCATTAAAGGAAATCTTGTTATGGTATAATGCCCTTCTATGACAGGAAGCCCCATGGAGTATGGGACCAATAACTTCTTTTCAATGTCTTAGTTTCCTGTAGGAGTTGGAGGCCTGGAAGCAGTCCATTGGTCTTAGAAGCAGTAATGAATGCAGACAAAGAACAAGCAGCTGCTGGATGTGGGCTAGTGTCACAGGGGGGTCTGCAAAATACATCTGCAAATGGGATATAGTGGGCAAGGATCAATCAGAAAGGCTCTGTAGTCCAATAGCCAGCCCTAGGTTAAAATCTCTGAGCTACTTGAAAGCCATGAGATGTTGGGAAAGTCTCCACACATCTCTGCATCTTCATTTCCTCATCTCTGAAATGAACACAATTGTTTGAATTTTTCAGGGCAACTGTAAGGAATCAATAAGATCATATGTTGGAAGATTAGCTAAGCTAAAGTGTTCAGAAAGTAGGCAGCCTTGGAAAAGGCCAACAAATAGCTCCAAGACCATCAGGAGTAGAATCTGGGATAGGGCATTTGTTCACACAATTACCCTTCTTCATGCTTCACTGCCACGGAGTTATCAAAAGAGTTTCTGTAGCCCCACAGTAGCTCCCTTCCTTGGATGACCACAACTCTTGACTATATTCCAGTCCCATAGGCTTCTAGAGATTGTGACCTAAGGAGTTCAGAATATACATTAGGGATGGAGAGGTGCTGCTTTTATTAATGTTTGTCCACAAAAAAACTGTGCTGCCTAGCCAGGCTTGGTTTGGTTAACATAGGCAAATGGTCATAGTTACTGATGCAATCCTTGCGGATGAAACACCTTGGCCTTGAGAAAGGAAGAAGAGGACAAAAGAGTAAACTTACCCCTCCATTGTCCAGACTTCTGATAGCATGCTTACAGCCAACCTTGAACTGGCTGGCCTTGGACAACTGATCCTCCTGACTCTACCTCCTGAGTGCTGAGATTACAGATGTGTACCACCATGTCTGGATAACCAATCCTTTCTTCTGTAAAGTACATAAGCTTCAGCTATTTTATTATAGCTACTGAAAATGAACTAGTACAGTTATTACTCATCAGGACAGTGTTGGCTGAAAAGAATGAGCTTCAAAATGGCTTCCATTGCTACCACTCACTGCTGTTTTGAAGTTCAAGGTATATAGTAGATTAAATAGTTGCTAGAAGAATGAGTACAATGAACTCCACCTAACAGTCAAACAGACTTGCTTTTACTTAGCTGAAAGAAACTGACCATGGGCACACAGCCCTGGGTAATCCCAGAACACTTCCTGGAGGTACTATTGCACCATAGAATTCTAGGGAACCACATGAAAACCTTGTTTCATATCAGAATTGAAGGTGAACGAGATTGCTAAATGTTGGGGATACATTACACAGAGTAGCAAAGCATTGACAGCCACCCCTAGAATTGACTTCATTCAATTAGACAGTGTTTTACTCTATCATACAAGTGCTTGCTAAAAGTCAATCCACACATGAATTCTAAAAGAGAAAGTAAGAGTTATCTTGCAAGATGGGGTCTGGGAAAATGGCTTCAAAGCGAGGAAATAACCTCTCAACTCACAGGATCTCATTGTTTACAGGATACATATTTTACTTTCTTAGATTTGCAAAAGGCAAGTACAACACAATTCTTAAAAAGGTTTTGTGTAACTGTGAGAAGAAAAAATGTCATTGTGTCTAACTGTACTCTATTGTTAGGGTGGGCTATCAGGGTTAATATTTCAAAACATGTCTTGCTATACTTCGGCTTAGCAGCTGGTAGCAGTTCCCCCAAACCTTCAGTGTATCATTTTTCCCTGCTATAACTGTCTTCTATGTCATTGTTAAGGGTTGAATTGCATTCTACCAAAATATACAGAAGTCTTAACTCTAGTACCTGTGAATTTGACTTTCTTTGAAAATAAGTTATTTCCCAATGTCCAAATTAATGTAAGGTCATAATCCAAAGTGGCTGGTGCTTTCACAAAAAGATGGAAATTTAAACCCAGAATCACACATTCACACAAGGACATTACTGTGTGAAGGTTGGGGTCCAGCCCATCATAACATAAAAAAAAAACTCACATCAACTACAAGAGGGAGCTTTGGAGGGACAATGGCACTACTAATACCCTCACTTCCGACTCCAAGCCTCTACAACAGCAAAAGGATTCATTTCTATTTCTTAAGCCATGCAACTTGGAGTGCTTTGTTATGGCAGGCTCAGGAAATTCAAGCATCTACCTTTTACTCCCTTATATCAGTCCCACCAACTCAACTCAACTTCCTCACTGCTCTGTGCCCTACATGCTTTCCTGTACACACCATTACAAGACTTTATATGAGACCATAAGTTCAAGTGAGGGACAGCATCAGTTTTCCTCTGGTGTATTAATAAAAATCTCCTGATATGGACATATTTTGTGGTCAACATAAATTTAGTCTGTGCTGGC
Source organism: Peromyscus eremicus (assembly GCF_949786415.1). Classification (NCBI taxonomy): domain Eukaryota; kingdom Metazoa; phylum Chordata; class Mammalia; order Rodentia; family Cricetidae; genus Peromyscus; species Peromyscus eremicus. Next base: position 128,863,826 of record NC_081439.1, read on the forward strand.
TCCAGTTTAGAGTGACCCTTCTTTTCTATTTGCTGATGTTCTTGTTAGTGAAAGCCCATCTCAGGCATCACTGTTACTATTAAATCTTCCCTACCATACCAGGGACTGTATCAGTGCATCCTGTGTTCCACAGGAACTTGTACATTGCCAGTCTAGAGCATTTGTCACATCACCTCAACTATGCCTACTTTGAGGAATGTCCCTTCACTTCTTTCATAGCTCAGGGTTATGATCACTTGTCATCACCATCTGGGTTCTCCTACTTTTATGGCTTAGAGCCTGAGCTGTAATGAGATACTTGGCAAAGTCTATATCCATTGTGTTCATTCATTGCTTGTGTCTTACCATAGGTGGTACAGGTTAGGGTGGATGTCTATTCACTCAATAAAGACAAATGTGAAGAAACTTCATGTCAATTTGTTTAAACATTTGTTGCCCTTGTAAATCAGCCCTGCCTTGCTTATCTTATCTGTGTCTTAACCCTGTGTCCCTGTAGCACCAGAGATTGTATCTAGAATATCAAGGGTAACCAATGACTGATTGTTGAGAGTTTTTAATTTACTTTAATTGAAGAATGAAAAGATGTGTATGTGGCACATACTCATAATCTCAGCATTGAAGGCTGAGGCAGGAGGATCAAAAGTTTGAAGCCAGCCTAGGCAAGACTCTGTCTCAAACAACAACAACAACAACAACAACAAAAATGTAACTCACTGGCTGAACAATACTATAAGTAAAAATAATATTACTATATTTACTTCCCTCACTGAAGGGATACTATGTGATAGTGGGGTCTTCGTGCACAATAAACACAGTTGGGACATTAACAGCTGTCAGAGTGGCTTTTTTTACCCAGATGGAGAGGTCATGTCATTACAGTAGTGTGTTGTCCAACAATAACTGTAGCATTGAGAAGATTTTGAAATGGCCCATTTCCGCTTTAGATCCACCCAAGTTCAGACAAGAGGTGGTAGAGAAATGCATGACTAATAATTCTTTGGGCAGATTTAGCCCCTAGTGGTTTGTTAGAAGATTATATTTACATCAGTTATGTTGAGTGTCACAAGCCTCTATGTACTCTTTACGATAGGCAAAGCTGGCAGCCACTTTTATCTAAAAGGGTCAAATAGCATGTCTTCATCTCAAACCTTTTTGCAGATTTTAAAATGCTGTTTTTTTTAAAACTGGTATTTCCCTCATGTCACAGAATCTACTCTCTACTTCTCTGAGATCACCTTTTTTTAGATGCTATGGATGAGTGAGATCATTCAGTATTTGTCTGTGTGTAGCTTACATCATTTGACAAGATGGCCTCCAGTTCTCTCCATATTTCCACAATGACAACATTACACTTGGTTTTATAGTTGAACAATAATCTATTCAGTATATATAGAAAGTTATACTTGGAAGGTTTTGTTTCTTTTCTGGTGTTTGCTTCACTGTGGATTCAGTCCAAGGAATCATTCATAATCATTGTCTCTTTTAAAGGGACAACTGTTCTATTTAGGAAGGAGCTTGGGTCTACAGCTGAGAAGCCATGGCTCTAGTCTCAGTGCCACTATCACAACACAATTACCTTAAGACTCTCACAGCTTCTCTGAGTTTGCTTTTCCTCATCCATGAAAGAGGTATGGCCACTGTATTAGCTACTTTTCTAATGCTTTGATAAAATATCATCACTATAATTTATAGAATGAAGGATTTATTTGGCTTCTAATTCCAGAAGGATAAAGTCTATTATGTGAGGAATCATGGCAAGCTGGTGCAGAAGACCAAGGGCTCATATCTTGAAACAGAAGTAGAAAGCAGAAAGAGTGAGATGGGAATGGTGCATGGCTTTTGAAATCTTAATTCCTTGACATACTTCCTCCAGCAAGGCCACACATCTTAGGCACTCCCAAAACATCATCACCAACCATGGACCAAGCATTCAAACATCTGAATCCATATTGGACATTCTCATTTAAACCACAACAATCACTTTACTAAACTACCTTAAGAATAGAACATAGAACAGATATGAAGGAACAAAAGTATCTCAGCTGATAGCATAGGCTATAATTTCAGCTACTCATGAAGGTGAGGCAGGAAGAACACAATTCAAGGCTTGCCTGGCCTACAGAGCTGGTTCAAAGCCACCCTGGACTCTCTCAAAATGAAAGAGTAGGAAGAAAGGCTAGGGATGCCATTGGATGAAAAAGCACTTTCCTAGCATGTATGAGGCATTAGGTTTCTTCTCTGTTGGTGTGGGGGGTGCATGCAGAATTTTAAACTGCTTTGTAAGCTTTAAAACACTGGATATGTGTGTTGCCTCAAAAACTCAGAGAAGTAAGTGTTGTACTGGCATTAGGATAGTCATATAGGCCAATGGAACAAGATTGAGAATCTAAAGATCAATCCCTATATTTATCATCATTCAAATTTTGACAAAAGTAAAATATGATTTAATACAGAAACATCATTTTTTCATCAAATGATTCTGGCATATCAACTATCCATATGCAAAATATGAAGTTAGATTCTGTCTTAGTTATGGTTTCTATTGCTGTGAAGGGATACCATGACCATGGCAACTCTTATAAAGGAAAAACATTTAATTGGATGGCTTACAGTTTCAGAAGTTTAGTCCATTATCATCACGGTGGGGCATGGCAGCATGCAGGCAGACATGGTGCTAGAGAGTTAGCTGAGAGTTCTACATTTTGCACAGGCAACAGGAAGCAAACTGAGACACTGGACATGAATGGAGCATATATGAGACCTAAAAGCACACCTCCACAGTGAAACACTTCCTCCAATAAGACCACACCTACTCCAACAAGGCCACACCTCCTAATAGTATCACTCCCTTTGGGGGCCATTTTCTTTCAAACCACCACAGACTCCTTACTTCTCTCATATAAGACACAAAAAGAACTCAAGGTAGATTATAGATCTACATGTAAGAACTAAGAATATGTAATTCCTAGGAGAAAACAAATATTCATGACCTTGGATTTAACAATGTTTTTTTTTAAGTTTGACATTAAAACACAGAAATAATAATAATAAGTAGATAAATTGAACTTCAGCAAAATGAGAAAATTGTGATTCAATAGAAACCATTCAGAAAGTGAAAATACAACCACAGAATGGAGTTGGAGATTTTACAAATAATATGTCTAATAATGGACTTGGATATATAAATAATTCTTACAATTTAATAATTGAAAGAAAAACTAACCAGATTAATAAAATGGGCAATTATTTTTCTAGGATTTTCTCCAAATATATGATATAAATAGCTAATAAGCAAATAAAAACTTGCTCAGCTTCATTAGCTTCTGGGACATGCAAGTCAAAACCACAATTTCTCACCTATTCCAGTTGCTATAATAAAAAAAAGTAAGGAGGTGAGGATATGACTCTATTGGTAAAGTGCTAGAGGTACTGCTTAAAACTTCTTCAGAATTTTTATAAGGAGCAGGATTCAATGTGTAGAACCCAAATTAAAACAAACAAACAAACAAACAAACAAACAAACAAAACTGCCAGGTGTGGTAATGGATACTTCTAATTCCAGCTCTGAGAAGGCAGAGAGATAGGTGGATCCCAGGGACTCACTTGCCAGCCAGCCTATCTCAAAAAACAAGAATGCAGAATGCTCAGCCCTAAATGGAACCTATATACCACATATATCCTCCCACACTCCTGTCCCCAAGCTTAAGGATCATTGAGGAAGAAGGCTTGGAAAGAGTGTAAGAGCCAGAGGCAGTGGATAACTATAAGAAAACATTATCTTCTGGACACAGCAAAGCAGCTGCACATATGAACTCACAATGGTTGCCACAAAACCTGTGCAAGCTCAAGCCAGACCCAATTCCAGCATGAAGAGAGGAGTTGGGCACACAATCCCACCTCTAGATATGGAGCTATTAGCAATTGCTAGCTGCTGGAAGAGAAAGAGGGACAGTTTCCTCTAAAAGTGTAACACCTGGTAGGTTGGCTACTCTCCAGTGGAAGACCACACATCCAAGAATATTTGAGTAGCACAAACTGGTCTTGAAAAGACACAAAGTTGGGTGGGCAGGGAACAGGGTTGCATCTGGGAAGTGTTGGAGGAGGGTTATAAATATGAAAACATGTTGTATAAAACTGTCAATGAAATAATTAAAGAAAATAAACAATGTGGATGCCTCCAAGGAGTGAAACCTAAGATTGTCCTCTAAGTTCCACAGGCCTGTGTACACACATGTACGTACACCTATCCCCCTCCATGTGCATCTGCATATACATAAACACACCCACGCAGAGGCAAACCCATATGCACACACACACATAGATCAGGGCTAGGTATATTGAAGCACAGCTGTGTTCCCAGCACTTCAGAGGCAGAAGCAGAAGGATCAGGAGTTTAAGGTCATTCTTAGTCATATAGCAAGTTTATGTCCAGATTAGGACACATGAGATGCTATCTCAAAGATAATTTAAAAATCTGAACAATAACAAGAGTTGACAAACACACAGAAACAACAGATTGCTGATGGGAATATAAAATGGTGCAAACAATCCAAATTTCTACAGACAAATGAGTGCATAAGAAAAACGTGGTAAGTATATACATATGATGGAATGCTAGTCAATCAGAAAAAAGAATGAAGTATTGATCCATGTTACAATACAGATGAATCTAGAAAATATGTTAACTAAAATAAAGAAGACACAAAATTCCCCATATGTGAGAATAGTCAAAACCACAGAGAGGTGATTTTCAGGGGGTGAAAAGGGAGAAATGAATTGTAGATCTGGGGTTGTGTTAGAGGGTAATGAAATTTTCTGGAAATAGATGTTTATATGGGTCTGTGAATATACTATTAAACTGTATAATTAACATGGGTAAATTTCATAGTACTCAATTAGTAGGTCATCATCATCATAATCATCTTCATCATTATTGAGATAAGGTCTAGCAAAGAAAACCTGTCTCAAAAAACTAAAAAAGAAGAAAAAAAGGTCTTGTTTTGTAGAACTTGCTAGCCTGATACTTGCTAATAGTGCATGATGGTCTCAATCTCACAACAACCTTCCTATGTCAAGCTCCTAAGTGCTGGAATCACAGGTGTGTGCCACCATTCCCCAATTTAGAAACTGATGTCACAATAAGGCAGTTGAAAGACAGGGCTTCTTCAAGATCTGCATTGGGGGAGGGGTAATGAAAGGGGTGGAGACTTGGGGGGCTTGGCCCCAATAGTTTTCCATGTATATCCCTGAGATGTCTCAGTCTCTGCTGGCACTCTTAGCAATGGGAGGTCTATAGCTGTCATTGGTAATGCTGCTGCTAGAGGCTTTACATGTTGCTCCCTAAGGGCAAATAGAAACTGGGGAAGGAGTTGGGAAGGGGCCAAGATTCTATGTTGTTCACAAATAGCTACTCTTGGAGTGTCTCACTTGGAGACTTGTAGGGTTGACAGGCTTCTTTGTGGGGGTGCATATATTCTCCATTCGTCAATGGTCTATTTGAAGAGATTCCCTGAGAGTATAGGGGCGAAAGAATCATCGCCATCACGCTCTGTCTGGAGTACTCTCTTAATGGGCTCTCCCCAGCTGAAGAGTGGTTTCTAAAGCAATCCTGTCTCATCTTGTTGTTCTGCTGCATGAAGCGGTTGTTCACTTGAGGGGAGACCTGGCCGAGGGAAGGGAAGGATCTTTGGCTGCACATTTCTCATGAACTTCTGGTAGGAAGCAGTGCGGAAGCATTCCTTTTGGAAAGGATGGACTCTTTGTTTTGCTTTCTTTTGTGAGACAAGATCTTGATATGAAGCCAGCCTAGACTGCACTCAAATGTGCCATCTTCCTGTCTCAACCTGCCAAGTTCTGGGATTCCAGGTGTGAATGATCACAATATGTGATCTTGAATCTCTCATGCTTCCAGTTGCACCCTCCATAAAGCCTGCTTTCTTTTTAACCTCGTTCTATACTTTTCATTGGGAGGGAGGGAGGGGCATGACAGGAATGCATATAGAAGTCAGGGACCATTTCTCTCTTTCTTCCATATGAGTTCTGGGGATCGAACTCTGGTGGTCAAGCTTTGCAGCTAGCACTTTTATTGGCTCTGCCATCTTGCTAGTCCTGTTTGGTTTTTGAAGCAACGTCTTGTATAACTCAAATAGATCTCAAACTTGATATGTACCCAAAAATGATTTTGAATTTATGATCTTTATATCTTCACCTTCCAAGTTCTAGTTTATATGGTACTGGGGATCAAATCTAGGCTTAGTGAATGCTAGGCAAGTACTCTACCAACCTAGCTACACCTGCTGTGGATATCATTCTGTATAAATAAAACACTGATTGGCCAGTGGCCAGGCAGGAAGTATAGGCAGGACAAGGAGAGAGGAGAATTCTGGGAAGCTGAAGTCTGAGGGAGACACTCCCAGCTGCTGCCGCCATGACAAACAACATGTGAAGATGCAGGTAAGCCATGAGCCACGTGGCAAGATATAAATTTATAGAAATGGATTAATTTAAGATATAAGAACAGTTAGCAAGAAGCCTGCCACGGCCATACAGTTTGTAAGCAATATAAGTCTCTGTGTTTACTTGGTTGGGTCTGAGCGGCTGTGGGACTGGTGGGTGAGAGAGATTTGCCCTGACTGTGGGCCAGGAAGGAAAACTTTAGTATTTGCACAAATGAACTAGAATTTGAACCCTGACACCTTGATGCCTAGCTCTTGCTCTCTCATCTCTCTTTAATGGCCATCCTGGTGGCTTAAAATACTGCCTCCTTGATATATTTTTATTTAACCTGGATATGCAAGGATGCAACAATCCCCAAACATGTTCTAGGACTGTTTTATCAGAGGAAGCAGTGTTTTGTGAGGGGAAATGGCTTTCCCGTAGCCAGCAGCTTGCCTATAAAATTGCTGGGATCCAAATCATTTTCTGATTCCAAGTGCATCCTGCTAGGGTCCTGTGCTTCATGGGGATTTTCTTGATTAGTCTTTCTTCAGCCTTTTCCTTCCTCCACAAGGATGCACTGTTCTTCTCTCCACCTTTTCCCATCCTGGCCCACAGAGGTCAGGGAATGAGAAATGGGAGATGGAATCCCAAGCTCTCTCTTAAGTCCCTCCTGGCTCTGTCTACCCACTCTGCCCACTTCAGTGAACATAGTAACATTCAGAAGGCAGGAGTCACTCAGCCCAAATCTTAGCAAAAGCAAGAATTTCAGGAAGCCAGGTTGGTGGTGGGGGACACAGACAGAAGTACACTGGGTATAGGATGTGCAGCTCTAAAAAGTTTTTGGATTCACATAAGTCTTATTATCTCAGAAGTCTCTTTCTCTCTTTTTTCTCTCTCTCCCTCTTTCTCTCTCTCTGTCACACCACACACACACACACACACACACACACACACACACACACACACACATTCACACGCCCCCTTTAATGCCTGAGGAATATAGCTTCCAGGATCCCACAGTAGAAGCTTGAAACCATAAATGGTACCAAGTACATATTAATATAGACCAACTAAAAAAGAATTAATGAACTAAGAACAGTAAGAAGTTAATAACAGGTAGCAATAAAATATTCTTTGGCTTTGAGGCCATTACTAAATGGAAGAAGGGTTACTTGAACACATATCATGAAGTACCACTACAATCAATCTGAATAATAAGACAGTAACCAAGTAACTAATAGGTAGGAAGTATATAGACAGTATGAATGTCCTGAAAATGGGATGACTCACACCTCAGCTGGGATGGAGCTGGGTAGTGAAATATTTCATCACCTCAAAATAGTGTGAAATTTCAAACTTATAAGTTGTTTATTTCTGGAATTTTCCATTTAATACTTTTGGAATACAGTTCAACAGTGAATAACTGAAACTATAGAAAGTGAAGCTAAAGATGGGGTGGGGTACTATATGATATTTGAAAATATGTGTGCATATTTGAGTGATATTAGGCAAAAAGAGTTGCTTTTAGATAAATGAGAAACATTCAATAGAAGAAGAAACAAAAGATCATGGTGAAGTAATCCCTGTTTACCTAAAGTTCCCATGTAAAATTAATATGGAACACAAAACCATGAGACATTATGTACATTCTTCTATGAGCCAGATTAAGTGTGTTTATTTGATTAAGCACTGAACTGTCTTCTTAAATTTTCACCCCTCCCTGCTTTTACTTTCTGTTTACTGTTTCAATGGTCATCTGACCCAAACCTCAGAAAGCAGAAGTAATTTCGACCTGTTTCCTTTTACTGATTCAGTAGTGCTCTTGGGAAGGTGCTGGCACAGCATGGATACACCCCCAGCTATACTGTGGGTTTATGAGTTGCAGCTGTTGTTCCAGAATCAGTGATATGCTTCTACTTCATGCACTCAATAATAATAGTTCAACTTTGTGACATCTTCTACAATTTAATCTAGAACAATTTTCCCTCTAGATCCCTCCCACTTTTTTTTTTTTTTTTTTGACAGACGTAGTGAGAGCCAGTACTAAAGTACTGGGACTAAGCTTCCCAGTGTCTTCTGCCTGGCACTAACTCCAATTTTCCTATAGGGGTGGACCCTGGTGTCTTGGCCCTGTCCATTCCCAGCACCAATTACCAACTACAATTCCCAGATGCCTCTACTCTCTGGACCCGTCAAACAGGGTTTCCCAGCAGCCTCACCAGTGAAAAGCTACAAGAGGCTACTAAGGTCACCCAGCACCTTCCTCCCATCCCTATATCACATGTCCAGCCCCAGCCAATCAGAGCGGGGAGGAGGGAAGGCAACTGCAGCCTGTCTCTCCCCACCCCCCTCAGGGCTCGGGGGGCCGGGCGAGCGTGGAGGGGGCAAGGCGAGCGTGGAAGGGGCGGAGAGGGGCTTCAGAGCCGAGCAACCTGGCAACTCCGGTGGCTCCTTGAGCCTGAGGTGGGTGCGCGTTCTTGGCTGGCCTGGCAAGGGGCTAGGCGCTGCGGGGACCCAGGATGGAAGAGTCTGTAGTAGGAAGTAGGGACTACCTGAGCGGGCGAGTCGCTAGGGGCCTGGCTGCCCCCACGGTGGTGGGGGTGGGGTACTCACTCTGGAGCGCCTGGACTATTTCAGCGAGGTAGGGCTGAGGCCTGGGAGCTGCCGGCAGGTGCCCTTCCTCTGGCTTTCAAGTTCTCTTTGCCAGAGGTCCCCAGGTAGCGGCTGGCGAAGGTTGGGACGGAATCAAGGAGGGCCGAGGTTCGTCGAAACCACTGCCTGTACTTTGCTTCCCTGTCTCAGGGCGGCGAGCCTGCAGGACAGCCGCCCTGCCTTCCCGGCGACCGCTCCTTGCCCTGGCCCTGAGTACTGGGCGGACACCGGCCTCATTCCCCCTGGAACTGCCAAGTGGTGGCACCCTGGCACTGGCTACAAACCCTTCTTTATCGCTCTAGGCCAGTGTTTTTTGTGTCATACACCGGGTTATCTGTTTTTGCAACAGTGAGAGAATATCTAAGAAGGAACGGTTAGTTCCCAATATGCAGTCGGAAGTGTGAACAGTCACTAGCAAGGGCTCTTGAGGCTTGGTTGCCTCCCTTAACTGTCTTTTGAGGTCAGGAAGTGAAAACTAATTTTTAGTATTTGCCTAAGTGAATCTCCTGCGAAAAATGTATTACAGGCTTGATGGATGTGTTTGAGGTGTGAAACAAATGGGTTGTGGCTGGTTTCTGAACCAGATCTTCGAAAGAGTGGAATCGGAGCATTTTAGAACTGACGTTCAGTTGTTTCCTGAATGGGGGAACTGAGGCCCAGAAGAGGTTAATGTGACATGGGCTTTAGACAACCTGATGGCAAAACTGATGTGACAAGCCAAGTCTCTGGGGGTTTCTTGGTGTCTGTCTAGTCTGTGTTCCTCCTACCAGTTCTGTTCATTGTGAAGTATCCACTTTAGAGTACTGAGACTGAAGTTTTACAACAGGTCAACCCTTTTTGAATTTTCTTTAAAACCAGTTTACTAGCCAACTTTTCATCCATCACATATACTTGGAAGGATCTGTGTATTTGTCATATTTGACTCCAAACGACTTTTGGCATTTTACAGGATCAGATCTAGCTTTTAGGAGATCCCATACATTGGAAAAGATTCAAACTGGTGGCCCTGTCTGTAGCAGGCTTGTGAAGTGTTCAAAAGTAGCTAACAATTATGTGGGATTATAGATTCTAGTACTCTTCATTAAATGATTGGTCTCCTTAAAGTTCTTAAATTTCTCACCTTTACCTATGGTGTACCTGCAGTGTCTGGCCTAAGCACCAGGACGATAAAAAGGAAACACAGTTAAGGTCTTATGGAGTTGAAAAGGGGGTGTCAGACAAAGAAAAAAAGCAGTGATGTGGTTATTAGCAGAGATGAGTTTTAAAAAAATAAACTTGGAAAGCGTACAATGGCAGTAAAACAAGCTGGCACAATTGAGAGTGCCTTTGTCATCACTTTGAATTTCTAGTTTTTAATAGTTGTTACTCCAGTAAAACAAACATATTAAAGATGAACTATATCTGAATCTAAGAGATTCATTCTGTGGAGTCATCATTTCTCCCTGAGTGCCTCTTAGAGAAGTTCATCACAGCTTCATTTTTCATTGTATTTTCCCCCTCAGTGCAAATAGTAATTTAAAACACTTAGAATGATGATTTTCAACTAAATTTCTGTCTCCCTAGTTAAATCACTGTTAAGTACAGAAGTCTCTAGTGAAATCAGGATTACATAGTAATTTCTCACCACTGTCTGCTGGACTTTCAGCCTACCTTGCACGAGGGTTTCTATTCTTGTGTGCAGGCTTGTACTGTGAACCTAGTAACTGAAATGATCATTTCTGTGTGTTGCCTGGTTTGTAGAGATGCTAGTTTACTTTTAAATAGTTCCAGAATAAAAAAGCACTGAAGACCTGAGGAACAAGAGCACTCCTTAATAAAATGACATTAATAAGAAGTCACTGTAAAAGTCAGCTATTCAGTACCACCACTTTTAATAATCAGTATGTTCAATGTTTTCAAAACAATATGATTCCTGAAAATGACTACTGTTATAAAAAATATTGTAATATTGTTTCAAAATGAGAAGAGGATTAATAAAATGTACTTGCTTTAGAAACCATTGAAAACGTGGTTCTAGATTTATTGAGGGTCAAAAATAAAGAGAAAAGCAGAGACTATTAAAGGCTCCCTAGGTGACATTTTTAACCAGTGGCCAGATGATTACAAAGGCTAGAGTTTCTAGCATAATGGTGTCATTCATTATTCTTTATTTTTTCATTCTGTTTATGACCTCTTGGAAGTTCTAATTTCCTTATTTCTTGGTTTTTAGTTCATTTATTCCTTTTTGGCAGAGGGGCAAGGACTGTCATTTGCCTAGAAAGTATGGACTCAGTATTGAGAAGTCTAGAAGCCATAGTGAATGTGGGCAAGCTTCTTACCTCTGTCTGTTTCTGTATCTAAGAAATAAAAACAATAATAGTTTCTCAAAGGATTGGTGGGAGGGCTGAGTGATTCCCCTACATTTAGTGCTTCACAGGAGTCTTGCACATAGTAAGCATTCAAGGAAAGTTAACTGTTGTTGACTTGCTTGGAACCCCTTTCTATTAGGGTTCTGTTTTGTTGTTTTGAAAGAGGCCCTCACAGTATAGCCCAGTCTGGCCTCAAACTCAGGACAATCTTCCTGCCTCAGCCTCTTTTGAATTACATATATGGGCCATCACACCTAGCTTTGGACACTTCCTTTTGTGAAAAATGAGACTAGCAATGTTCTAATAAACCTTGGAAATCCAGTAAGTTGGATTTTCTAGACAAAGCTTTGCTTTCCATTATTGGTGTGAGCCTTTAATTGCAGATGGCAGTGGTAGCTGTGTCTGCAAGTCTTGAGGTACTAAATTCCCTTTCCCATGTGGAGTGAAGGTTAACTTGGAGTTGTATTCTGCTTGTTACCACAAATAGTAACAGCAAGAAGGGCCTTCCAGTTCCTACGCTTTGTAGTTAGGAGATGGTCTTTCATTGGCAGAGCTGTCAGTACCTTTTCCACACAGACTACTACAGCAGTCTCATTCCTTTTAAGAATATGGAAGCATCTCTGTAGAGAATTGACATTGTATACAGTGCTTTCTTGCTATTTCTGCCAGAGGACCAGGGAATGTTAAATGAGCCTTATGGTCCATGTGAGGTAGTGGAGAGGTACTTGCATTTGGATTCTAGATACAAGTTGAGGTCCCAGTTTCTTGTAACTGTGTGACTCTGGATAAGTTATTTTAACGTTGTTGCTGGTGGCTCTTCTGTTTGGAAGATAGAGGTAATAAAACCTGCCCTGATAAACTTCCAGAGACCTAATGGGACTCAAATGTGCATTAGAACCTTTTATAAACCATACAGCATTATCATGATTGCACTAAAGTATTACATAAGCCATTGATATTTGGATAACTGGTGTTAAGAGGGCTGTCTGCCTTCCTGTTCTTGGTTGTCCCCTGCCTTAGAGCTTTGCCTCAGCTCCCTCTGTTGTCAGCCTTGATGCATGCAGCATTTTATTCTGATGCTCTAATAGACCTGGAACGTCAGTATCCCTTTTGAGTTTCCACTCCATTCATTCCTAAAACAGTAGCACCGTGTAGCCAATAATTAAATAGCAGTACCAAAGTGACTCCTGTGTCATGGAGTTTTACTCACCTCTAATTCAAGTGTATAGGCATGGAAGGCTTTCCTTTTCCCAGTCAAGACCAGGCCTCAGCTGTTCAGTAGGACTAGAGTGGAGGCCCATGATTCCATGTGAGGATGAAAAGTCATCATGATCTTGTGAAAAGATTCAAAGATGGGATTGTTCCCTATATCATTGTCACCTACCCTATGTGTAAATGACAGGCCCTATTTGTGATTGATAGGGTTGGAGTTCCCTTTGCATGGCACTTGGCTTGGTTTCTCAGTATCTCAAGATGACTCCACAAGGAACTTCGCTATATTTTATACTTACAGTATTTTTAGTATTGTGGTTTCTTGGCTGGACTTGACAGATAACTCCTGCATGTTGCAATTTCTTTGTTGTTGTTTTTGTTTTTTATGGAAGAAGGTGTGCTGAGGTCCAAGATGGTTTATACAATGTCTATGAAACTTAACCTGGCCCCGAGCTCATAGTAGGTATTTTGTAAATATTGTTGACTTTAATCAGAGGAGTGGCAACTTAGATTTGTTTGAGCATGTTGATTTTAATCAGCTGTATGCTCACAGATCATGTTCCTTAACCAGGTTAAGAAGTAGAACCTGTGCCTAGCCCTTCTGCTTGGGTTCTGATAGTGGATCAATCAGAAAAGTCTGAATGAAGCATTGGGAGAGATTTCATGCATGCTTTGCCACCCTTTTCTTCCCAGCTTCTTGAAATTTGGACTCTGTCATGAGTTTAGGCTCATTTTTGCTTTGTTTGCAAATTTGATTGGGATAGGAAAAGGCTAAGGGAAGTTGAAGAGTAATAATTAAAAATAAAAATAAAATTAACTTGCTTGTAAGATGTTCAGCTCTCATCCCATTGTACATACTTCAATAGCATACAATGGTGCGTGCACTTTCTTTAGCATGTGATAATTGGTTAGATTTTGATGTCACATCCTTGAACTTTTGGTGAGACAGAAGCACTTTGTTTTCTGAGCCTTGTAATGGAATACACTGCTCCATCAGTATCATCCTTTCCTCTTTGTGGGAGTGACTGGGACAGAGGTGAGTTATGAGGACATTCCTAGTGTTGGATGGTGATGCTTTAAATTCCCTTTGTTGACCTTTACATTTCTTTATGGCCCTGAGATTGCTTAGGTGGGGATTTAGAAGAAAAGGGACTTCATTTGATTTCAATATTGCCAAGAAGTGATCCCAGCTGTTTTGCTCAACTAAGAACTGTAGGTATATGACAGTGATCCCTGGCTTTGACTCACAGTGTACCTCCTAGTTAGAGCTGTTCAAGGGTAACAACCGCTGGGAGACCTTAGGAGAGTAGGCCCTTCACACTTGTCTGTGTCAGTAGCAGCAACCACGTAATTTTAGAGTTTCCTGGTTCTGAGATGTTCCTTGTGTGTGACAGTGGTTGGGGATGTGAGAAAGCATGTGTCTCACCCTCCATCAAAGGGGCTTGTTGGAAATATCCTCCACCTCTGGGCTTCTTGCTGTAAAGTCTGGTGGCTTTTTAAGTACAGGATGATAGCTTCTTGCTTTTCAGTCTTTCAGCTAAGATCGGGTATAAAGTGGAGACAGAGTCTAACCCTGCAGGACATTAACAACTAACAACTTGTAACCAACCATTCATAAACAATGACAATACCCATAACTCATTAAACAATCAAAAACCTCCCATCCCACCTCTTGGGAATGTGGCATTGTTTTCTTAAAATTTCTTCCTGCTTTCTGGGGATGAAGACATCTTTAGGTGGATCCTGAAAAGAAAATTTTTGGGTTAATTGTCAAGTCCTGAGAGAGTTAGTTGTATCATTTGTCCAGTATCTGCATAATGGGAAAATGTAGGGCTTATCTCAAGTCCTTGCTCGAGTTGTCTGTGAATCTGAATCAGCTCAGCTAGCCATCTTGAAATTGTCCTGAACAGTTTGTAGTCCAAAGTCAATCTTTCCGTGGTGTTAATCAGCGTAATGAATGGCTTTATCATGGTCCATGTGGAATCATCCCGTCATCCTTTTGAAGATTTCAAAGTTGCTGTTAGGCGTGGTCATGGTTCCCTGAAGAATTTTTTTTTTGTGCTTCCTCTGTGGTTTGGAGCACTCACAGTCTGATAAATGTCTGTCTCTCAGAACCATGAATGTTCTTCCCTAGAAGACAAAATCTTCACAGCAATTTCTCCCCACCATTTGTCTTGCCAAACTTTTCCAAACTGACCTTTGCTGATGCTTTCTTGTAACATGATGGTCCTAGCAATTCTTCTCTGAACAAGCAGCAGTAAACCCTTTGTCCCAGGTAGCAGCATCACCACAGTCACCAACTTGATGATAAGGAGCCAGCAACTCAGAACAGCAGCCGCTGTCTCCATGGTCCCACTGACACCGTTCATGGCTCCTTCCCAGCCAAAGCTTCTCCTTAGCAAGCCTCCTAGGCCGGCCTCAAACTTGGGATCCTCCTGCCTCTGCCTCCTTCAGTAAATCCAACCAGCATGTGCCACCACAACCGGCAATGTGCTGTTCAGGTCTGAGCTGGGGCCCACAAGGCCACAGGCAAGTGGCTTTTTCATGAATTTGTACTATGAATGTTCGGTGCCAGATGTAGCACGAATCTTAGAAGGTCTTATTAATAAAAATAAACCTGGAGCCAGGTATTGGGATGAATGCTGGAAGATCAGAGAAGCAGAACAAGCCACAGCCACCTCACCTTGCCAATTCCTCAGCTGATCCGGTTTCCTCAGACAGGAAGCCTCTCAGTCCTCATCCAGAATGAATCTCAGCTGAACTGTGCTGCTCAAAAGCCTAAAAGCTTAACCAGGCTTTAGTTCCTGGTCCTCATGCCTTATATACCTTTCTGCTTTCTGCCATCACTTCCTGGGATTAAAGGTGTGAGTCACCATGCCTGGCTGTTTCCAGTGTGGCCTTGAACTCACAGAGATCCAGAGGGATTTCTGCCTCTGGAATGCTAGGATTAAAGGCATGTGCTACCACTGCCTAACCTCTATGTTTAATATTGTGGCTGTTCTGTTCTCTGACCCCAGATAAGTTTATTAGAGTGCACAATATTTTGGGAAACATAATATATCACCATAATTCCTCCCAGAGATTCCAATCATTTCTGTGTCATCAAACAATTTCCCTTTGTTGACAAAGATTGCCTAGATGCCCTTAACTCTCAGCAGCTGCTCCTGAGAGCTTGTAACTGATGCAGAACCTCAGGTCAGCTAAGAACCCCTGCAGAATCTGCATTTTCAGGTGTCCCCTGAGTACCTATTGTAGTTGAAGTTTTCCTGTGTCCCACCTGGCCCGTGGTCAGGACAAATCTCTCACCCACCAGTCCTGCAGGCGTTTGGACCCAAGTAAGCATGTAGCCCAAAAACCTCTTTTTTTGTTTTGTACTAGCAAAGGCTAAATCCACCATGCAGCTTAATGTGCCACTTGCAGAGGCCTCATTCCCGCCATACTGCAGATCGAGCATGCACGCTAAGAACCCGCCAGTAGCTCAAACCGGCAGCTGCCTCTCATTTGAGAGAGACAATTAGGAAGCTGTTTTTAGCTCCGTTTTAGAATCTTTTCTCAGGTTTTAGGTGGAAACTCTTGCCAACTCATTGGACGCCATTTGTAGCTAGAGTTTTCCTGCCTGGCCTACAGTCAGGACAAATCTCTCTCACCTGCCAGTCCCACAGCCGCTCAGACCCAACTAAGTAAACACAGAGACTTATATTGCTTACAAACTGTATGGCCGTACCAGGCTTCTTGCTAACTGTTCTTACAGCTTAAATTAATCCATTTCTATAAATCTATACCTTGCCACGTGGCTCGTGGCTTACCGGCATCTTCACATGCTGTTTGTCATCGTGGAGGCTGGCAGTGTCTCTTACTCAGCCTTCTACTTTCCAGCTTTATTCTCCTCCTTGTCCCGCCTATACTTCCTCCTGCCTGACTACTGGCCAATCAGTGTTTTATTTACCAACCAATCAGAACAACACATTTGCCATACAGACCATTCCACAGCCGAGTAGTATTCCATAGTTCACTAATTGATAACCATTTGGGTTGTTCAGTTTGGGGCTGAACTACGATCAGTCATCGCAACTTTGTGTGGGTTCATGTTTTCATTTGCTTTGTGGAAACTGTACTGTGGCAAGACATTGTTGGGTTTTCTATAAATACAGGTTTCAATTTTTTGTGTATGTGGTTTTGTTTTTTTATTTTTATTTTTGAGACAGGTATCCCTGACTGGCCTCAAACTCACTTTGTAGATCAGGCCACCCTTAAACTCACAGAGATCTACCTGCCTCTGACTCCTGAGTGCTAGGATTAAAGGTGTACTCCATTTTGCCTAGCTTACAAATAGAGTTTTATTTCTTCCTTTTATGTTATACCTACCATTTTTCTTGTCTTATTGAACTTGTTAGAATTTCTAAAAATTCCAACTGCATGTGTTCTTGCCTTATTCAAATTGTTGCAAAGCTTTCCATTTTTCACTCTTTTGGTATAAGCTGTAGGTTTTTAGAGATAGCATTCCTTCTTTGCTGGACACTTTTTAAAAATCATGATTTGTTGTTGAATTATGTTTAGAGATGCCATGTTTCAGATACAGTTTTCAAGAAGATAAAAGGGATAGCCTAACTGACTATATTGCAACACCTATGCCTGTTGTTGTTTGTTTTTGGTCTTTTTTGGGATGCCTGCCACCCAGCTCCCAAATAAATCACACATGGAGGCTTATTCTTAACTATGAATGCCCAGCCTTAGCTTGGCTTAGTTTCTAGCCAGCTTTACTTAACTTTAAATTATCCCATCTATCTTTTGCCTCTGGGCTTTTCCCATTCTCTTTCTTCTCTAAATCTTACTCTTACTCTGTGGCTTGCTGTGTAGCTGGGTAACTGGCCCCTGGAGTTCTCCTCCTTCTCTGGCTGCTAGATCTCTCCTCCCAGATTTCTCTGCCAGCCTTGCTTAGCCTTTCTCCTGCCTTTCTATTGGTCAGTTCTTTATTAGACCATCAGGTATTTTACACAGGCACAGCAACACAGCTTCACAGAGTTAAACAAATGCAACATAAACAAAAGTAATACAACTTAAAATAATATTCTACAACACGTGCCCATTCATCAATCATCACACCCCAACTTTTATTGTTAATTTCAGAATTTGCATCTGGAACCTGGGAATTCTTTTCATCCATCTGAGAAGCAGCCCTTATTGCTTGTTCAAAAGGCATGGAAGTTGTCAGATTCAATAGATATCTTTGTTTTTGAACTGAAATTTCTTCATTCTGTCATTTCCATTCTGTTAACAGTGGTTTTGGTTCCTCTTCATCATCTTCCCTTTTTTATTTATTGCCTTTTCTTGGGTTATTTTTTTCACATGCATGAGAACTTCTTTTCCAACGATGTCAAGCTCTAGAAATGTTCAGCCCTTTCACTTTGTTCTGTGACAGGAATTAATGGTGGCCTGCGTTTATGCCTGGAATAATAGGTAACTGCCCAAGTAGGAAATGACTGTTGTCCATACTCTCTGGGTCACCAAGCCTTTATCTTTTTAAGTTTTCGAAGATCTTAATTAGGCCAGTCTTTGGGGATTCCTTTGAATACTCTTTTAGTGTGGCAAGCTGCCTATTGGGCAAGTGACCATTTCTGCTTCTGCTTTTTGCTAGCCTCCAAGGTCAGCTTGCTCTTATATATCAGGATTATTTAAGATGGATCAAGCCTAATATTTAGAGCAATTAAGAGATGCCAAGCTGCATTCCCTGTGCTCTTATACAGGAGGGCCAGAAAGCACCAATTCACACTTTTTCTGCCCATTCTGCACTATTCTTTAGAATTAACTTCAGAGACTAGGGTGCGTTTAAAAAATATCGTCGGTGGTGTCTGTATTTTACTGAGAATTCAGCATTTGGCTCTAGGCCATAATCACTGTGAGGCATATGTATTAAGTAGAGTGGGCACTGGTGTTGTAGGAGCATTGTTTCTGGCTTAAAATTTGATACAGCTAAGTTTTATAATATATCATCTTGTGTAGCTTTAATCTCTGAAGGCAATTTTGTTTTGAGCCAGGGTGTCACCGTATAGCCCTAGCTGGCCTGGGTAAGTAAGGCTGGCCTGGAAATCACAACTATCCTTCTACCCCAGCCTCTCTAAAGGCAATTTCAGTAAGTAAGGCTGGTCTGGAAATCACAACTATTCTTCTACCCCAGCCTCTCTAAAGGCAATTTCAAAGGACATAGATTTGGTAGAGGGAATCACTATTTATTTATTCCCCTTTAAAATGAAGGCTAGGCTTCTTTCTGACTGTCAGATTTTTAAATTCTTTATGTGGATAGAATCCCCTTCTAATACTATGCTATTACCTATTCAAGCAGAGAGCATTAATTATATCCTTTTCATTTGATCATCTGCTGAAAAATGGTTAGTGACTAAGAGGGCTAGGCTCCTCAATTTGACCTATACAATCTTTTGTTTTGTGAACAAGTTGTTCCTTATATTTGTCAATTGTCATATGAAGTTACTAGTATTGCTTGCTAAATGAGGTTGTTTGTCGAAATTAAACGACTTAAAATATGCTTAGAGCAATGGCTGATAGGGTGGCAGTCAGTAAATGGAAACTATGATCATTGGCCACAAGCAGATGGATCGCTTTTGCTTCACTCATACTGTATCACCTTTGTTATTGTTTCTTTTTCCAAATGATTTTCATTTTCTCATATACCTACTCATTATCTTTGCCGCCATCCAATTTGTATTTGCCCACTGTCTCCTAATTAACTTCTTGAAGACCTATCTCAAGATTTTTGTTGTTGTCGTTTTAAGGATATTTTATTTTTATGGATGTTTTGCTTACTTGCCTGTCTGAGTGGCAATAATGTGCCTGGTGCCTACAGAGGCCAGAAGAGGGCATCAGATACCCTGAAACTCGAGTTACAGATAGTTGTGAGTCACAATGTGTGTGCCCAGAATCAAACTCAGATCCTTAACAGAGAGTAATAACACACATACACACACACACACACACACACACACACACACACACACACACACCAGATAGCTATCTCTCCAGCTTCACAAGTTTGAAACTCCCATTGTGGTACCTAGTAGCTGCCTGGTATATATTTGTTGGCTCTTTTCAACTCTTTGGAAATAAGATTAAGTAATTACATATGCTGAATAAAGAAGGTCTCAGAAATAATCACCCCAATACCACTTCATTAACCTAAGTATCCATATCAATATTTCAGTACTAGTTAGTTTAATAACTATTCACTGAATGATTATAGTTGGGAGAAAACTATTATGAATATAACAATATTCTGACATGAACGTTTTGTAAACTGTTCATTTCCATAGGCTCTCCCCAAAGAAGTCTTAAACCCTAGTACTTCAGAATGTGACCTTACATGTAAATAGTGCCATTAGAGATGTAGTTAAAGATGAAGATATGTTAGAAGGGAAGTACCTAGTATCTAGCAAAAAGGGTGCCAATACAGGAGAACACTATAACAAAGCAGAGATACACAGGTAGAAGACTATAATTGAAATGATGCTTCCACAAGCCAATGAATGGCAAGGACTGTAGTCACCACTGGCTGCTAGCTAGATGTTTCGGAGGGTTAATATGTGGTGATATATTGTGCACCTCAATAAAACTTATCTAGGAATCAGAGGACAGAGCCAGCCACTAGATTAGACATAGAGGCCAGACAGTGGTGGCACACACCCTTAATCCTATCATTTGGGAGGCAGAGATCCATGTGGATCTCTGTGAGTTCAAAGCCACACTGGGAACAGAGCCAGGTGTGGTGGCACACACCTTTAATCCCAGCACTTGAGATCTCATGTCTTTGCTTGGGAAAGACACGCACCTTTAATTCCAGGAAGTTATATGGCAGAACACAGAAAGGTATATAAGACGTGAGGAAACAGGAACTCACGATCTTGAGGCTGAGGATTTCGTAGAGGTAAGAACGTTGCTGGCTTGTTCTGTTTCTCTGATCTTTCAGCTTTCACCCCAATATCTGGCTCTGTTTTTTTTTTTTTTTTTTGTATTAAGACCTCTTAAGATTCATGTTACATTCATGTCTTAGCTGTCACCCTCAGAACTGGGAGAGAATCGCTAGCTGTTATTCTAAGCCATCCATTTTGTGGTTCTTTGTTATAGCAGTCCTAGAAAAGGAATCAATTGTCCAAATGCTTGGACTAGTGTTGACAAGCCTGAGCTTATGTTGTAGGTTTGCCTACATTATTATCTGTTACCTATTTTCTCAATATTATTTGATTTTTTTAAACTAATTTGCTGTTAGACCAGAAAGAGTATAGGAAAGCCTGGCTACAAGATGCCATTATGGTTCTTACACATATGTACCAGGTATGGGAGACATTTCAAGAATGATTAGAACAGCACTATTCGTAGTATTGAAACATAGAAACTAATCAAAGGTCTGTGGAGAGAACTCCTGTTATTACTATTCAGCATCAGAAATGAGCAGAGCACTGGGACATGTATTTGTGTTTCTGATGCTCACAGCAACCTGTGTGAGAAAAACAAATAGCAGAAGATTAAGATTGTGGACTCTATTTCCATAAAAGTTCAGAGTCACATTAAAACTAACATAGTATTTGCCAATATATTGCATATTTACAAGATGATAAAGCTATACATAGCAATTAGAAACATACAAATCCATCCTAGGAAGTACCTTTAAATGGCTGAAGTCCAACTTCTCCAAAGTCATGGAAATTTTCAAGGGCAATGTTCTTTACTGGGTGCTGTGTGTCCAAAGTGTGCCAGCAACAGAAAACATAGCCCTTGACTTTAGGAAGCTCTAGAAATCTAACAGAAGGAGACCCAAAAGGTCGCTGGGAGGTCCAATACCGTATGAGCTTTGAAATATTAGAAACACATGCAGAATATAAAGAAGTGAAGTGTGCATATGTGTGAGAGGAACCTGTGAAAAGCTCTTGCTTCTACCTTTGAGTGAAAGCACCTGGAGGAACTGGTTTCAATGGCTGGTTCCACTCAAAGCCCTTTCCTCTTATTTATTTCTACAAATTGCACATGTGCTTTAAAGCACCTTTCTGTCCTGCCCTTTCCCACACCACTATTTCTGGTTGGAAGACTGCCATTACTGCCTAATCTCTGGGCTTTTCTCTGCGGGTCCCTTAGCCTGCAGCTGAGAAGGTTCGTGGAATGTAGTGAGACGTAATGTAAATGTTGAAAAGTAGCATTCTCCATTACTGTAATAGTTATAACTCTTTACTTGTTTTTACTCCTTAGCAATTGTCATTTGAACATTTTGCTTAAAAATGTCTTTTACTTATAAATTTAACATGTACTTTTGGGGAATAGTTCTTGCTGCAAAAAATAATTCAACAGAAGATTTGGTTTGGTGTGGAGCAGATTAGCTGTGTTCATGAGTATTGGAATTGGCAGGTGGATGGGAACTTGATCTTACTCCTATTTTAAAACTTTGTTTACTGTCAGATATTTGACTGTTACAAGATCCATTGGTGACTCTAATGGTCTACTTAAATGCTTGCCCTATCACTATGTTGCCTTTGTCCATTAAAAAAAAGTAATAGCCAGAACATGGAAACAACCTAGATGCCCTTCAACTGAAGAATGGATAAACAAAATGTGGTACATATACACAATGGAATACTACTCAGCAGAGAAAAACAATGACATCATGAGGTTTGCAGACAAATGGATGGACCTAGAAAAAATCATCCTGAGTGAGGTATCCCAGACTCAGAAAGACAAACATGGTATGTACTCACTCATAACAGGATACTAGATGTGGAACAAGGATGACTGGACTGCTACTCACATCACCAGGCAGGCTACCTGGAAAACAGGACCCCAAGAAAGACACAGGGATCGCCCAATGACAGAGAAATGGAATGAGATCTACATGAACAGCCTGGACATGAGTGGGGGTAGTGAAGGGCGAGGGTCGAGGGAAAGAGAGCTTGGGTGAGTGGGAGATCCCAGCTGGATCAACAACAGAGAGGGAGAACAAGGAATAGGAGATCATGGTAAATGAAGACCACATGAGAATAGGAAGAAACAAAGTGCTAGAGAGGCCCACAGAAATCCACAAAGATAACCCCACAACAGACTGCTGGCAATGGTCAAGAGACAGTCCGAATTGACCTACTCTGGTGATGGGATGGCCAAACACCCTAATTGTTGTGCTAGAAACCTCATCCAACTACTGAGGGATCTGGATGCAGAGATCCATGACTAGGCCCCAGGTGGATCTCTGGGAGTCCAATTAGCGAGAATGAGGAGGGTTTATATGAGAGAGAATTGTTGAGACCAAGGTCGGATAAAGCACAGAGACAAATAGCCAAACAAACGGAAACACATGAAATATGAACCAATGGCTGAGGGGTCACCAACTGGATCAGGCCCTCTGAGTGGGTGAGACAGTTAATTGGCCTGATCTGTTTGGGAGGCATCCAGGCAGTGGCACCGGGTCCTGTGCTCATTGCATGAGTCGGCTGTTTGAAACCTGGGGCCTATGCAGGGTCCCTTGGCTCGGCCTGGGAGGAGGGGACTGGACCTACCTGGACTGAGTCCACCAGGTTGATCTCAGTCTGTGGGGAAGGCTTTGCCCTAGAGGAGATTGGAATGGGGGGCGGGCTGGGGGGAAGGTGAGGGGGGCGGGAGGGGGGAGAACAAGGGAATCTGTGCCTGTATGTAGAACCTAATTGTATTGCAAAATAAAAATTTTAAAAAAAAAGTAACCTGATAGTTTTTGACTTTTAAATAGTTTATTTGCCATACCAGTTTCAGCTTATGATATCTAAAGTTACCCTGTTCCATGGCTAACAGCTCATGCCACTAAAACCAGTCAACTATCCTAAAGATGTGGTAATTGTCATGAGGAGATTAAGAAATAGAGTAAATGGATCTATCCAAAGTCCGTCACTGTTGGGGACAAAAAAATGATTCAGACTGCCTATTTAGCTGCCTCTGAATTGGTTTCAGCCAAAGACCTTTGCAACATTTAAAGCTATAAAAGTAGATGCATCTTTGAGCTGACTTCTTATAAATGATGAGAAGAGTGAATTTCAAAGTAAAAAACAACTTAGCACTTCACAATTTCTATTGCTCTAATTAAACCAGATAACTTTTAGTACTGAGATTTGAAGTAGCCAAGATAAATTGATCTAACACATATGAGTTACATATGTCTATTTGGACATTTAGCCAATTGCTGAGATTAGATTATCATGTGAGTCATCATCTTCATCACCGCATCTATGACTACTCAAGATTGGGCTTATTGATTATTCACATTCTCCCATTGAAGGATGTGAGGAGAGTCATTGGACTCTCATCTGATCTCACCCATTCCCTTCTAGCTGTATACTATTCTGTTCTAATTACAAATGGCTTCCTGGTCAGGAGATAGAGCATGTAGAGGACCGAAGGTTAACTGAAGGGATGAAGTTGCATCCATGTAGCTGTGAAGAAGTTGTCACCCATGTCAGGGTGAGACTTTTGGGTTGAACAACTGCTTTGGGATCACTCGTAAGTAACTCCTCATCCATACTCCATAAGTAAGCCTAATCCACAAGTTAACTTTTTATCAAATTGTACTTTGGCTTGTTGGTGGTGCCCTATAAAGAGGGGGTAGACAATTATTTGAGTCTCCCTAGGGAAAGAGTTTCCCTCAATACCTAGTTGAGGAATGACTTAAGAGTTCGTGGAATGCCTCAGTTGGAGGAGGGAACTGGTATGTTACGTCATTTGTTATGGTATCATTTTCATGATCCTCCTCACCTTCAGCCAGGGCAAGTGGTGTGATGCCTGTTTTATGGACAGAGAACTGCACTCTATGTAATATTGCAGGACTATTATTACAAAGTGATAGAATTGGGATTGCAAACACAAATTCTTGAGTATAGAATTCTCCTTTTTAACATATCACACTGTTTTGAAGCTGGGCATAGTGGTGTCTTTGACAAACTGAAAGGCAAGGTAAATAATTTATTTTGCAGTTTAAAAGGACATGGTTATTATTTGTTCTAGCTGAGGAAAGTTCATTTGGAAAGAACTTAATAGTTTAAAGCAGGAGGTAGCAGCTTTTTTCTGTAAATGAAATTGTATTGAAATATGTAGTTCTTGTGTCACTGTTTTGGTGCTACATTGCCAAGTTGGGTGCTTGCAGCAGAGATGTATGGCTCACAGACCCTGCATAATTACTATCTGGCCCTTTACAGGGACAGTTTACCATCCCTGGTCAAAGGAAAATGGATAAAATGAAACAAACCCCTACTGTTTCACATAATAGTTTATTTTTATGTGGATTGTGGTAGCTCTTTTCCCAGATAAGCAAATGTAGAATCTAAATTGATAGTCACAATGGGCTCAAAATGGCTGAAATGTTGAGCACTCGGCAAGGGCTATGGATCACAAATCAGGTGACCCTGGAGATGAAGCTCCCTCCCCTGGGTGTTTAGATTGTGCTGGCAAAGTCCTTGTGAGGTCCAAGGCAAAATATGTTTGTAACCATGCTGCTTTGAGACCTATTCAATAAGGATAAAGATGGCCCCCACTTGTTGTAAATTGTTTGTTATATAGTCCAGGTATTGTGTATACACTGTATGGTTTTAAAATAATTTCTTGGTCTGGAAAAAAGATGTGTGGGAGAAGAGTTTTGGGTTCCTTAAATTGTCTGTTTCATGGGAGAGCCTATAAAAACTGTCTCAGTTCTTTGGTGAAAATTGTTTCAGAGCAGTATAAGCTAAAACTTCAGCTCTGCCGCCCAGAGTATCATGTAGGGAGTATCCTGATGAGCCAGGGACTTTGTTGTTCCTTTTTATTTATTTGAATAAGCTTGCATGGGTTCCTGGCTTAAGTGAAATTGTGTCAAGATCCTTATTGACCAATTACTTCATTTAACACTTAACCTATTAAGTACCTATTAGGTGCTAGTCACAGTTGCAGGTGCTATAAATACAGGAGTAAATAAAATAGATATGTTCTAGCCTGCAAATGAGGGCTCCTTTTGCCAGGAGGGTTCTAATCCTTTTGAGGAGGTCAGCAGTAACCACAATGACTATTTGAAAGGTGCTAAGTGCTGGAATGAGATACAGGAACAGGGAGAGTGGAAGACCCACTGAGGTTGTTTTGAATTTCAAGAGAGATGGTGAAGGTTATGTTATGCTTAAAACTAAGTTTTATTCAGTAAATACCACCTTTATGTACTTTTATTTGAGGTGGTTCCAGGCCTTAGAGACTGGTGAGCTGAGTGAGTTGAGTTCTCTTAACTGTTTTTGTTGTTTGTTTTGTCTTCTAAACCTCCTCTTTCACTGAGATTAGAAGCAGTCACACCATTTAGTTTGCTTTGAGATACTACTTGGAAGACTTTGTCTTTTCCAGATGAAAAGTACTCTATGATGTTAGGAGACCTAGGCTAGTTGGCCCTGCCAATGACTCATCCCAGGAACTCACAACCCCTCTCTAGTCCCTGTAGCCTCTGTAACAGGAGGATATTTGGCTTTAATCATCACAAAAATGTCTTGAGGGGGATAAAAATCCTATGTTTGTATGCTCGGTCCCGCAGGCCAGGTTATTTGATGAGACCCGAGGAGGCAGCTCCTGAAAGATCAATGGGGGCGAGAGAGAAAGGAGACCAGGCGCGTAAAGGAAGACAAAGTCAGTCTGAGTTGTGTCGAGGTCTCCTTTATTGACTGGGTGTTGAGGCTTATAAGCAGGGCTTCAGGCAGGAAGGGGGAACAGGGGAAGCACGGAGAGAAGGATGGAAAATTCCTAAGGGAGGGTGAGGTCGCTTTGGTCCCAGGCCCCTGCAGCTGGCTGATTAGCATGTACTCCAGGAAGTTGTACAGCCCGCGGTTAGGCCAGGAACTTCCTGCTTTTGTAAGGCTTGATGAAGTAAGGACACAGCTGTCCGGAGTCGGTCCCCAACATTTGTATATAGAATTTTTCAGTTTTTGTGTCAAAGCCAAGATAGCCAAAAAGCACTGATTTTTAAAGAACACTTTAAACAAATATTTACTATTTTTATTTATGTGTATGTGTGTAAAGCTGCATGAGTTTATGTGTACCATATGTATGCAGGTGCCCACAGAGGCTAGAGGGCATCTGAAACCCTGCAATTGGTTGTAAACTGCCTCATGTGGGTATTGGGACCAGAAACTGGGTCATTTGCAAGAATAGTCAGTGCTTTTAACCACTGAACCATCTTTCCAGCCCCCTCAATAACTTTTTTTTTAATTAAAAGGATTAAAATTTTATTGCTCAAGGTTTTGGGCAAAATGCTTTGTAAACCAAGTGAGCAGCTGCTTCTGTAAATGCCTTCTGGGTACTTGGTCTATTTAGGGCAACTTTTACAGTGGCA
This sequence comes from Peromyscus eremicus, assembly GCF_949786415.1. NCBI lineage: Eukaryota > Metazoa > Chordata > Mammalia > Rodentia > Cricetidae > Peromyscus > Peromyscus eremicus. The sequence continues at coordinate 128,890,823 of NC_081439.1, forward strand.
CATTGCTTCCTGTTCCAGTCATTGTGGGCATGTGCAGTTTTAAAATTTATAATTCAGTCATCAGTAGCCAAACACTGTCCATGTAGTAGCTTGCTTTTTCCCTGGTATTTCTAAGGCAAGGGCTTATTTGTAGAATTGATTGTGTTGACCACAGTGAATAATTAGCCTTTCATAATTAAAATGCTGATAATTATTAACAGATACATAGAGCAGTTCTTCTCTTAAATTAACTCATTTTGCCCAACAGTGAGAAAATAAAGTAGGAACAGGAGCTCAGAGAAATTAAGTAACTTGCCCAAGGTCAAATAGTTCCTCAGTTGCAGAGTTGGATTTGTATTGCACCAGCTCCAAAATCTCGCTCTCAATGTCTCAGTGTTGCAGCTTCTGCACACTTGGGGACCAGCCACCACATTTGACACAGAGGCTCACTTATGAAAATTTAAAGCCAGGCTTACTGTGGAACTGACTCTTATCATCACCCAGGCCCTTGAATCTCTGAGGATTGTGTTTAATCCAGCTTTTAACAGTAACAGTGGCTGGTATAATTCCCGGAGAGGGCTTTAGACATAAAGACAATGTTATATGATGCTATGTATATGAGGGCCCAGAGTGGGCAGATCTGTAGAGATAGAAAGCAATCTGTCTGGCTGCTGAAGGGCCTCAGCATTGGGAGTACAGAGTGACGATGGCTAGGCACGAGGCCTCTCTTTGAAATGATGGAAATGTTCAGAAATGCTGATGAATTTCACAATTTCAGATCAAAACTTTTAGGTGTTTTTTTTGTTTTGTTTTGTTTTTTTGCTTTGAAGTTTGTTTTTGGTGTGCCCCTGGGGATTGAACCCAGATCCTTGTGCATTCTGTGTCACACCATACCACTGGTTAGATGAAACAGGTAGGGGTGTGCGCACGCGTGTGCGTGTGCGTGTGCGTGTGCGTGTGCGTGTGCGTGTGCGTGTGTGTGTGTGTGTGTGTGTGTGTGTGTGTGTGTGTTTTCAGTCTGATGTAGCCTGGGCTGGGCCTGAACTCCCGATCCTCCTGCCTCTAATTTAGGCAGATAAATAATTTCAGGGCAGGTGCTGTGGGATGTTCTGTATGGCAAATGTGTTGCTCTGATTGGTTAATAAATAAAACACTGATTGGCCAGTAGCCAGGCAGGAAGTATAGGCAGGACTAACAGAGAGGAGAATTGAGGGTCATAGGAAGGCAGAGGTAGAGGCCTGCCAGCCCCCACCATGACAAGTGAGATGTAAGGTACCGGTAAGCCACAAGCCACGTGGCAACTTAGAGATTAATAGAAATGGGTTAATTTAAGATAAAAGAAGTAGATAACAAGAAGCCTGCCATGGCCATACAGTTTATAAGTAATATAAGCATCTGAGTGATTATCTTATATGTGGGTTGTGGGACTATGGGGGCTTGGTGGGACCTGGAGAGAAGCTTTCCAGCTACAGGCAGGTGCATCTAATCAGCCCTTTTGAGTTCATCTTCCCCTTCTGCTATTATGTCTAAGAGTAATATTTTGTGGCACATGATCATAAGGTTAGAGGAGTCTTGCAAAGCACAATGTAATATTTTGTCTGAATTTAATTCATTTGCAGTTAATAATCTTTTCAATAGTTAAAGTTTAATTCCTTTTAAATAAAGCTACCACCTAATTCACTTTTTCTTTTCCCTCTTTTTTCTACCAGCACTTGTTTTTTTGTTTTCTCTTACCTCCCCTTTATTCCTTTATTGCCCAGCTGGTCTCAAACTACTGGGATAAACCCTACAACCTGTCTCCCTAGTTGCTGGGAGTTTGATGTGTGCCATTAATCTGGGTTAATAGTTCATCTTTAAGATTCAGTGATAGTTCATAGTTCCAGTGTTGTGGGATTTGATAAATCAGTATTGAAGTCATCCCCCTCTCTTGATGTATCATGATAGTGTGTATTTTCCACACAATCACTCACTAGAATGTTAATAATGCCATTCATTGTTAGCCAAATAGACACAAGCTTTGCCCTTGTCAAGCTGATCTCTTGTGGGAGCAGCCTGACAGCCCTAATAGTGTAAGATTCCCTCACCTCTATATCTCTCCACCTTTTCGTCTTCATGTTTTTCTTTCTATGCTTTTTGTTTACTTCTCTTAGGCTTTTTTAAAGGACACTGACCAGCACTGTGAAGGTGTGCCAGAGTGAGTTGGTATGCTCCATGCTGTGCTTTGTCAGGGAATGACTGCTCTTTTGTGTGTGTGTGTGTGTGCGCGCGCGTGTGCGTTTGTGTGTGTGTGTGTGTGTGTGTGTGTGTGTGTGTGTGTGTGTATGTGAGATAGACAGAGAGAGAGAGAGAGAGAGAGAGAGAGAGAGAGAGAGAGAGAGAGAGAGAGAGACCGACCATGGTTGGCGGGTTGTGAGTGCGTATGTGTGTGGTATGTGAAGATGGTATTCCTCCAAAGTGGTCTGTAGCTAGAGTTTTCCTGCCTGGCCCACGGTCAGGACAAATCTCTCTCACCTGCCAGTCCTACAGCCGCTCAGACCCAACCAAGTAAACACAGAGACTTATAGTGCTTACAAACTGTATGGCCGTGGCAGGCTTTTTGCTAACTGTTCTTATATCTTAAATTAATCCATTTCTATAAATCTATACCTTGCCACATGGCTCGTGGCTTACCGGCGTCTTCACATGCTGCTTGTCATGGTGGCGGCTGGCAGTGACTCCCTCTGCCTTCCTGTTTTCTCTGTTCTCCTCCCTGTTAGTCCCGCCTATACTTCCTGCCTGACCACTGGCCAGTCAGTGTTTTATTTATTGACCAATCAGAGCAATTTGACATACAGACCATCCCACAGCAGTGGTCTACCTTGTGTTTTTAGACAGATTCTCTCACTGTTCTAGAGCTCAGAAAGTAAGTTGTGCTGGCTGGCTAGGAAGGTAGGATCCTCAGTATTGGGATTTACAAGCATATACCATACCTTGCTTTTTTAAAATGTGGGTTCTAGATGGGTCCTCATGATTTCAAGGCAAGCATTTTATTGAGTGAGCTGTCTCCCAGCCCTATGCCTGTTGTTTTAATGTAATATGTCCAAAAGGTTTCATAGATATCTACAGTCACCTTGAAGTAGATATGGCTTACCTGCTAGTGACTTCATCCCTGTCCTTTCATTAATATTGATAACTAAAATAACTAAAGCATTTCTTGTTTTCCATCGTTGCTAACATCTTCACGAGTTTAAATAAATACTTACATTTGAATGGTTTTGTGCAACCAGTGAGATGGCCCAGCAGATAAAGGCACTTGCCTTGCAAGCCAGATGACCTGAGTTTCATTCACAGAACTCAGGTAAAGGTGGAAGGAGAGAATTGTCTTCATAGAATTGTCCTTGGACCTCTACACATGCACTACAGCATGCATGTCCACACATACACATTATGCTCACAAATAACAATAAACATTTAAAAATAGTTTTATGTCTTGTCTTAAGGTTTTCTATTGCTGTGAAGAGACATCGTAACCATGGCAACTCTTATAAGGAGAACATTTAATTGGTGTGGCTTGCTTACAGTTTCAGAGGTTTAGTCCATTATCATCATGATGAGGACCGTGGTAGTGTGCAGGCAGATGTGGTGCTGAAACTGAGAGTGCTACATCTTGCAGACAACAGGAATTCAACTGACTGTCACACTGAGGGAAACTTGAGCAAAAGAGACCTCAAAGCCTGCCTCCACAGTGACATATTTCCTCCAACAAGGCCACACCTCCTAATAGTACCACTCTCTTTGGGGTCCATTTTCTTTCAAACCACCACATGTATGTTCTGAATATGATGCTTTTGTCCATGGCTGAATTGAGGAATGTGCATTATTTGCCTGAAATACATACTTTCACTAGAAAATTATTTAACTAAATATTTAACTAAATAATTCCTATGAGTTTTATTTCAGTCAAATCTATTTCAATTAAACTCCTTAATGTGGAGAAAATGGTTCTTGAAGGGGAATTGTATGAGTGATATTATTCACCCTTTCATAATTCTGCTTAAATGCTTGTAAATTATCTTTAAAAACTAAGTGGTATAGAATTTCACGCTTGTCATATATTGGTAAACATTAAAATTTTTTTTTCACTTGTTTTTAATATGGCAACTTGAGCACTATGAATAATATTTTCGAGAATAAGCATGATGTACTCTGTGGGGTTTCCCTTTTACTATTTAGCTCTTGTTTCCTCTTCTGTGTTCCCCAAACCTTTTTTTTTTCAGTTTTTGAGACATAGTTTCACTCATGAATGCAGGCAGTCTTTGTGCTTAACGATCCTCCTACTTCAGCTTCCCAAGGTCTAGAGCCCAAGTTTGTGTTACCACACATGGCCATTAATAATCATTTATCATCTAGCTGTGTTCCTAGCACACCACCTTCTTAACGTTTAAATGAAATGTTCCCTACTTTGGAAATGTATGGCACATCTCTAGCCTCTCCCTACCAAACCTAAAACCAAGAACAAAATAAAGATATCATTGAACTCGTTTCTTCCTTGGACATTTTCTGTCCATGCTCTGGCTAGTTCTTTGTATTTTTTCATCTATTGGGCCCTCGGATATAAATAGGACCTACAAAGTTAAGTACTGTTTGTTCTCTTGAAATATTTAACTCTTTAATCACATGTTTGAAATAGTTCTATTAATAGAGAATTTTTGTCTTCTTTGGTAGTTTCTAGGATGGCTTCTCCATCAACATCTAAGTATAATTCACACTCCTTGGAGAATGAATCCATTAAAATGGTAAGTTCGGTTTTTACATTTATCTGTATCTCTGCATTTCTCTCTTCATATTTGTATTAGAATATCATTTGGGTCTTAATTGAATCACAGATTTCATTATGTATTCACATAGCATAAGGCAATAGAGACACGGGGTTTTATTTATCATCCCACCTTGTTTCAGGAAAAATTTAAATAGAATATGTGTTAAATGATTTTTGCTTTGTAAATGCTTTGCTGAAGAATTGTTCAAGAATTGCTGTCAGATCTTACATTTAGATCTGAAGCAGTCCTCCATATCAGACAGCTCCCTGAAGGAGCTGTTGGAAGGCCAAGACTGACTAAGCAGGCTACTATACCTTTGTAAATATGGCATTATTTGATGGCTATGATGATAAGACGTGCAAAACCCAAATATGTATGACTTGAACATAAAATGCTTCAAAGTAGCCAGGGTAGATTGTTCAATTATAATGAGATTTTTGGATCATAAATTGAAAGGGAGGGGTGAATTCAAAGTAAGTTTTATTCATAGTCCCATGAAGTTTTAAGATGATCCACCAGAGAGCCTGCCAGCACCAGATTAGACTAAGAGATTGCAGCTACTTCCTGAGACAGAGCCCACAAGCGCCAATTGGACTAAGAGCTGCTCCCTGAGACAAAGAGTCCATTAGCACTGACTAGACCAAGAGCTCCCACTGGACCAAGTGTATCGATCAGACCAAGAGAGCCTCCCTCAGACACAGACACTACTTGCACCAAGTGGAGAAAGAAATGGGTAGATGCCAGTGCAAAAATACAGTCAACAACATAAAAAGCAATATGGCTCCATCAGAACCTAACTCAGCAAGACCTGAACATTCCAACACAGAAGACACAGAAGAAATTGACCTTAAAAATGACCTTAAGGTGATAGAGATCTTTAAAGAGCAAATGAAAAATTCCCTTAAAGAATTTGGGGAAAAGTCAAACAAAAAATGGGAAGAAATCAGTAAATCCCTTAAAGAAAGCTAAGGGAAAGCAATTAAACAAGTGAGGGAAACAGTTCAAGATTTGAAAACTGAAATTGAGACAATAAAGAAGACACAAATTGAGGTAATGCTGGAAGTGGAAAATCTGAGTAAACGAACAGGAACTACAGATGCAAGCATAACCAACAGAATTCAAGAGATGGAAGAGCAGATCTCAGGCATTGAAGATACGATAGAGGAAATAGATTTATCAGTCAAAGAAAACACTAAAGCTAATAAAGTCATGACCCAAAATGTCCAGGAAATTTGGGACACCATGAAAAGACCAAACTTAAGAATAATAGGGATAGAAGAAGGAGAAGAACACCAACTCAAAGGCACAGAAAATATATTCAACAAAATCATAGAAGAAAACTTTCCCAACCTAAAGAAGGAAATGCCTATAAAGATACAAGAAGGTTACCGAACACCAAATAGACTGGACCCCAAAAAAAGTCCCCTCGCCACATAATAATCAAACCACTAAACATAGAGAATAAAGAAAAAAATATTGAGAGCTGCAAAGGAAAAAGCCCAAGTAACATATAAAGGTAGACCCGTAAGAATTACACCTGACTTCTCAATGGAGACTCTAAAAGCCAGAAGGTCCTGGACAGACATTATGCAGACACTAAGAGACCATGGATGTCAACCCAGACTATTATACCCAGCAAAACTCTCAATCAACATAGACGGAGTAAACAAAATATTCCATGATAAAACCAGATTTAAACAATACCTTTCCATCCAGCCCTACAGAAAGCACTTGAAGGAAAAAAATCCAACCTAAGGACGTTAGATACACTCATGAAAACACAGGCAATAGATAGTCCCACACCACCAAATACCAAAGAAGGGCAACATAAAACACTACCACCAAAAAATAACAGGAAATAACAATCACTGATCATTAATATCAATCAATATCAATGGTCTCAATTCACCTATAAAAAGAGGCTAACAGAATGGATATGAAAACAGGATCCATCCTTCTGCCGCATACAAGAAACACATCTCAACTTCAAAGACAGACACTATCTCAGAATAAAAGGCTGGGAAAATACTTTCCAATCAAATGGATTTAAGAAGCAAGCTGGTGCAGCTATCCTAATGTCTAATAAAATAGACTTCAGACTAAAATCAATCGAAAGAGATTGGGAAGGACATTACATATTTATCACAGGGAAAATCTGACAAGATGAAGTCTCAATTCTGAATATTTATGCCCCAAATACAAGGGCACGTACATTCGTAAAAGAAACATTACTAAAGCTTAAGTCACACATCAAACCCCATACATTAGTAGTGGGAGACTTCAACACCCCACTCTCACCAATAGACAGGTCTTCCAGACAGAAACTTAACAGAGAAATAAGGGAACAAACAGACATTATGACTCAAATAGACTTAATAGATATCTACAGAATATTCCACCCTAACAAAAGAATATACCTTCTTCTCAGCACCCCATGGAACCTTCTCTAAAATCGACCACATGCTTGGTCACAAAGCAAATCTCAACAGATACAAAAAAATTGAAATAACCTCCTGTATCTTATTGGACCACCATGGCTGAAAGTTTGATTTCAACAACAAAAATTACAGAAAGCCTACAATCTCATGGAAACTGAATAATGCCCACTTGAATCACGAATGGGTCAAGGAAGAAATAAAGAAATTAAAGATTTCCTAGAATTCAATGAAAATGAATGTACAACCCAAACTTATGGGACACTATGAAAGCAGTGCTAAGAGGAAAGCTCATAGCACTAAATGCCCACATAAAGAAGTTGGAGAATTCTCACACTAGTGACTTAACAGCACAACTGAAAGCTCTAGAACAAGAAGAAGGAAACTCACCTAGGAGAAACAGACACTAGGAAATAATCAAATTGAGGGCTGAAATTAATAAAATAGAAACACAGAGAATAATACAAAGAATCAATGAAACAAAGAGTTGGTTCTTTGAGAAAATCAACAAGATAGACAAGCACCTATCCAAATTAACCAAAAAGCAGAGAGAGAGAGCATCCAAATTAACAAAATCAGAAAAGAAAAGGGAGATATAACAACAGACAATGAGGAAATCCAGAGTATCATCAGGTCATACTTCAAAAACCTGTACTCCACAAAATTCGAAAATCTGAAAGAAATGGACGATTTTCTGGATAGGTACCCCATACCAAATTTAAATCAAGACCAGATAAACTATTTAAATAGACCAATAACCCCTAAGGAAATAGAAACGGCCATTAAAAGTCTCCCAACCAAAGAAAGCCCAGGACCAGATGGTTTCAGTGCAGAATTCTACCAGATTTTCAAAGAAGAGCTAATATCAGTACTCTTCAAATTGTTCCACACAATGGAAACAGAAGGAACATTACCAAACTCTTTTTATGAGGCCACAGTTACCCTGATACCCAAACCACACAAAGATGCAAGAAAGAAAGAGAATTACAGACCAATCTTGCTCATGAACATTGATGCAAAAATAGTCAATAAAATACTGGCTAACTGAATCCAGGAACACATCAAAAAAATTATCCACCATGACCAAGTACGCTTCATCCCAGTGATGCAAGGATGGTTCAACATACGAAAATCTGTCAATGTAATACACCATATAAACGAACTAAAAGAAAAAAAAAACCACATGGTCATCTCATTAGATGCTGAAAAAGCCTTTAACAAAATCCAACACCCCTTCATGATAAATGTTCTAGAGAGATCAGGAATACAAGGAACACACCTAAACATAATAAGGGCAGTTTACAGCAAGCCAACAGCCAACATAAAATTAAATGGAGAGAAACTCAAAGTGATTCCACTAAAATCAGGAACAAGACAAGGCTGTCCACTCTCCCCATACTTGAATAACATAGTACTTGAAGTTCTAGCTAGAGCAATAAGACAACAAAAGGAGATCAAGGGGATACAACTTGGAAATGAAGAAGTCAAACTTTTCCTGTTTGCAGCTGATATGATAGTATACATAAGTGACTCCAAAAATGTGACCAGGGAACTCCTATAGTAGATAAACTCCTTCAGTAAGGAGGCAGGATACAAGAGTAACTCAAAAAAATCGGTAGCCCTTCTATATACAAATGATAAATGGGCTGAGAAAGAAATCAGAGAAACATCACCCTTTACAATAGCCACAAATAATATAAAATGCCTTGGGGCAACTCTAATTAAGCAAGTGAAAGTCCTGTATGATAAGAACTTTAAGTCTCTGAAGAAAGAAATCAAAGAAGATATCAGAAAATGGAAAGATCTCCCATGCTCATGGATAGGTAGAAATAACATAGTAAAAATGGCAATCTTAACCAAAAGCAATCTACACATTCAATGCAATCCCTATCAAAATCCCAACACAATTTTTCATAGACATGGAAAGAACAATACTTAACTTTATATGGAAAAACAAAAAACCTAGGGTAGCTAAAAGAATCCTGTATAATAAAGCAACCTCCAGAGGCATCATGATCCCTGACCTCAAGCTCTACTATGGAGCTATAGTAATAAAAACAGCTTGGTACTGGCATAAAAACTGACACACGGACCAATGGAATTGAATTGAAGACCCTGACCTTAATCTACATACCTATGAACATATGATTTTTGACATAGAAGCCAAAACTGTACCATGGAGAAAAGAAAGCATCTTCAACAAATGGTGCTTGCATAACTGGATATCAAAATGCAGAACATTGCAAATAGATCCGTATCTGTCGCCATGCACAAAACTCAAGTCAAAGTGGATCAAAGACCTCAACATAAATCCAGTTACACCTGAACTTGATAGAAGAGAAAATAGGAAGTAGTCTTGAACGCACTGGCACAGGAGACCACTTCCTAAATATAACACCAGTAGCACAGACACTGAGAGCAACAATTAATAAATGGGACCTCCTGAAACTGAGAAGCTTTTGTAGAGCAAAGGACATGGTCAATAAGACAAAATGACAGCCTACAGAATGGGTAAAAATCCACACCAACCCCACATCTTACAGAGAGCTAGACTTCAAAATACTGAACAATCCAATTAAAAAATGGGCTACAGAGCTTACCAGAATTCTCAACAGAAGAAGCTCAAATGGCTGAAAGACATTTAAGGAATTACTCAACATCCTTAGTCATCAGGGAAATTCAAATCAAAACAACTCTGAGATACCATCTTACACCTGTCAGAATGGCTAAGATCAAAAACACTGAAGACATCTTATGTTGGAGAGGATGTGGAGCATTGGGAACACTCCTACACTGTTGATGGGAATGCAAACTTGTACAGCCCTCTGGAAATCAGTATGGTGGTTTCTCAGAAAATTGAGACTAAGTCTTTATCAAGACCCAGCTGTACCACTCTTGGGCATATACCCAAGGAATGCTCAATCTTACCACAACGACGTATGCTCAACTATGTTTATATCAACATTATTTGTAATAGCAATAACCTGGAAACAACCTAGATGCCCCTCAACTGAAGAATGGATTAAAAAAAATTGTGGCACATATACACCATGGAGTACTACTCAGCAGTAAAACAAAAACAAAACAAAACAAAACAATGATATGAAATTTGCAGGCAAATGGATGGAACTAGAAAATATCATCCTGAGTGAGGTAACCCAGACTCAGAAGGACAAACATAGTATGTACTCACTCATAAGTGGATACTAAATGTGAGGGAAGGGATGGTCAGACTGCAACCCCTAGCTCCAGTGAGGGTAGCTAACAGGGAAATGGGAGCTAACATGAATGGCCCAGTGAAGGAGAAGTGGATGAGATCTACATGAGTGGACTAGAAGTGGGGTGGTGCTGGCAGAGGGTGAGGAGTGGGGGATGAGAACATGGGGAAATGGGAGGGTCTTGCTGGAACAGAGACAGAGTGGGAGGGCAGGGAGGGAGATACCATGATACATGAGGACAACATGGGAATAGGAAGAGGCAGGGTGCTGGAGAAGCTCTCAGGAACCCACAAGAATGATACCACCTTGGTCTTTTGGCAGTGGTCCAGAGAGTGCCTGGACTGGTCTACTCTGCTGACCAGCCTAGCGAATAACCTAGCTGTCATCATAGAGCCTTTGTCCAGTCACTGATGGAGGCAGATGCAGAGATCCACAGCCAGGTGCCAGGCTGAGCTCTGGAATCCATTTGATGAGAGAGAGGAGGGATTCTGCAGGCAGGGGACATTGAGATCATGATGGGAAGATGTGCAGAGATGACTGGCGACACTGGTGGAAGCCCATGAACTGTGGTTTAGTGGCTGTGGAGCCCCCATGGGACTGGACTAGGCCCTCTGGATATGGAAGACGGTTGTTTGGCTCGAACTGTTTTGGGGGCACCCAGACAGGGGGATCGGAAATCATCCCTGGTGCATCAGCAGGCTTTTGTGAGCCCAGTGCCGGTGGTGTGACACCTTGCACAGCCTTGGTGCAGTGGGAAGGGGCTTGGACCTGCCTAGGCTCAGTGTGCCGGGCTCTGCTGACTCCCCATGGGAGACCTCGTTTTGGGGGATGTGGGGATGTGGGGTGGCTTGGAAGGGAGGGCTGGGGTATGGGAGGAGGGAGGAGATGGGATCTGTGGGTGGTATGTAGAGTGAATAGAAAATTTCTTAATAAAGAAAAATGAAAAAAAATATGACCCTCCAGAAAGGTTACTATATTCTCACACTTCATAATGTATAAAGATAATCAATCAGAAAGGCAGGTATCTTTTAATTTTTATTTCTTGATTACTGACAAGGTTGACCTTTTATTTATTTTTAAAGCTGTGTTATTGTCCATTCCTGTTGATTGAGTGAAATATTCATGTCCTTTGCCTGTTTGCCTGGGAGGGAGGTGGGTAGATTATTTTCTTAATGGTTTAATAAGTATTCTTCATAATGTAATAACTCTTTATAATATACAAATCAATTTATTTCAGACTTTTATCCTTATAAATTCTATTTTGATTTTGAATACTGAGATTTAACTTGTAGGTGGTTGGTTGTTTGGTTTTTGAGACTGGGTCAGGCTATGTGGTCCAGGCTGGCCTCAAACTTGTAATCATTCTGTTACAGCTTGCCAAAACTTGCCATTAAAAGTGTGTGTCTCCATACCTGGCTTGCTTGAGTTGAATGATTAATGCTATCCTGCCTGTCAGAGCTGCTGAAGTGATTAAATGATGTTGTTTGTTTTGGTCTTTTGGGGGGCCCCCTACCCAGCTCCCAAATAAGTCACACATGAAGGCTTATTCTTAATTATGAATGCCCGGCCTTAACTTGTCTTAGTTTCTTGCCAGCTGTCCTTAACTTAAATTATCCCATCTACCATTTGCCTCTGGGCTTTTCCCATTCTCTTACTTCTGTAAATCTTACTTTTACTCCATGGCTTGCTGTGTAACTGGATGGCTGGCCCCTGGAGTCCTCCTCCTTGTCTGGGTCCTTGATTTCTCCCTTTCCAGATTTCTCCCTCTATATATTCTCTATGCCTGCGAGCCCTGCCTTTCCTTTCTCCTGCCTTGTGATTGGCTAGTTCTTTATTAGACCATCAGATGTTTTACACAGGCACAGTAACACATCTTCACAGAGTCAAACAAATGCAACATAAATTAAAGTAACACACCTTAAAATAACATTCCCCAACATTTCCCCCTTTTTGTCTAAATAAAAATGAAAAAGTTTTAACTTAAACATAGTAAGACTATATACAATAACAATTATCAAGTAAAGATTACATTCACAATATTATATCCATTTGTAGTTAGTATATTCAGAGAATATAATGTATTATCTATCCTATCTTAGTGAATCCAAAATTTTACACCTAATTTACTTTCTATCATAACTAAGGAAAACTGCAACTATAACTATTTAGTCTTCAACTGCATCAAAGACCCAGAAGGATGTAATATGATCTAACAGCAGAGACATTTGGCTGCCTGGACAGTTACCCAAAGTTCCTCTGCAACGTTGGGGCATCCATCTTCAGCCTACAGGCCTAGAGTATCTGGCAGACTTTTCTATCAAGCAGGAATTGTTTGGCAAAGTTCATCAGTCATTTTGCTCTTTGTCCTGCAGAATGTCTGACAGACTCTTCTGTGAAGCAGGAATTTTGAAGGACTGACCTGCCTTGTTTTGGCAAAGTTCAGTGATCACTTTCCTGTGGGTCCTGCATGTCCAGTCTGCACAGCACATTGTCAGCAATCAAAGGCAAAAAACACATTCTTTGCCCAGTGGCTAACCTTGCCACAATGAAAGCAAACTCCATAAGGAGTTTCTTCAGTTCCCATCATTTTCTCTGAAGTAAATTGGTGCTGCCAAGAACAGATGTGTATCATTGTCATGAAAAACTTGTAAGTTAACAGAACATTTAAAATGCCATATTCTATAGGTGTTTGAAAGGTTTGAAGACATCCGTCTATCTAAAATATATCTCTATATGATCTGGAAAGCATACCTAACATATCTACAAATTTGTTTGTTATAAATGACTGACCACTAACCTATGTTTCCTGATTATCCTATATAGTTTATAATAATAGCTTTTAAAAACTAAAACTTCATCCTACATTTCCAAATGAACTACATAGGCACAATACCTCAAACAGAAATAGAAACATACATACAATATGTTGTAACAAAAATAACCTTAAATTTTTATCAATATATAAGAATCCTTTAAACAAGAATAGAAACATATATACAGTGTAACAAAAATAGCTTTAAATTTGTGTCAATACTCTATATTTACCTAAATGATAACAAATACCCATTACCCATTAAATAACCGAAAGCCTCCCACACCCCTCTGGGGAATGTGGGCATAGTTTTCTCCGTACTTTATCCTGCTGTCTGTGGACGAAGTATTTTTAGGGTCCCAGAGGGAAAATTGAGATAATGACCAAGTCCTGGGAAGACCAGCAATAACCTTTACTGATACATATCACCTGTCAAGTTTCAGGAGGTCTCGCCTGATCAAACCTGATCCATATTAACCCTGAAGGAATTCACAACCTCTCACCTCCTATGGAAGCAAAACTCCAAAGCGTTTTTTATTTCCATTTGATAAATATACTTTTTGACTTCTTTTTTAAAGTGAAGACATTTTAAAAATATCTAGATTGGTTCAATTTAGCAGTCCAGTTCACAATCCCGTGTGTCCTAGCAGCTGTCTTTTGCTTCTCAACAGTCAAAACTTTCACAATCAACACAACATACAGGATCCAAACTACCTGTTTATTTCTCATCTTATGTGGCTTTTTTCTTTTACTCTCTCTTTTAAAGACTATTATTATTTTTAAACTGTTCCTTTCTACGATTGTACATACCCTTTTTCTTTCTTTTAGACTATGCACATTGTAAAACACACTGGAACCTGTTTAGAGGTTTTTCCATCTTTATCTTTTTTACTGCGTATCTTTTAGCCTTTTTGACTGTATGAGCAAACTTTCAAACTGATAAGGTACACCTGGATTCTCCACCTGAGCGCCTCTCAGCTGGTTCACCCTGCTTCTTGGGTCATGAAAGCCAAGCATGAAACTCGAGGCAGTTCAGAGAACTGCATTCAATCTTCCTAAAGCTCTAGAATGCTGATGCTTGTACTGTAGCAGGCGTTTTTACTTAGTTTTTTTTTTTGTTCCTACTTCACATACTGGCTGCTCAAAAGCTCAGTGACTGGCAGAAACTGTTAGGCCAAAACTCTTAAAGGAGCCGTATCCCTTTTTTGTTGTTCAGCTTTCTCAGGCTCTAGATGGATATGTGAGCCCCAAGTTGGCATGCCAGAAGGTTGTTAGTTTTTTACTCTTTTACTCTGTAGGGGGGCCTGCTATCCAGCTCTCAAATAAATCACACACGGAAGCTTATTCTTAATTATGAACACCCAGTCTTAGGTTGCTTGTTTCTTGCTGGCGTTTCTTAACTTATTCTGTCTTCCTTTTGCCTCTGGGCTTTTCCCATTCTCTTACTTCTGTAAATCTTACTCTTACTCTGTTGCTTGCTGCGTAGCTGGGTGGCTAGCCCCTGGAGTCCACCTCCTTCTCTGGCTACCTCTCTCTTCTCCTAGATTTCTCCTTCCATTTATTCTCTATGCCTGCCATCCCTGCCTGTCCTTTCTCCTGCCTAGCTATTGGCCAGTTCTTTATTAGACTATCAGGTATTTTAGACAGACACATTAACAGAGGTTCAGAGTTAAACCAATGCAACATAAACAAAAGTAACACACCTTAAAAAACATTCTCCAACAAGGTGAGACACATACCTGAGGACATTCTGAAACAGGAGACCTACAGAAAAATAAAGTCAATGGGGACTTTGCCAAAATGGTTCCTAGGGACTTGATCAACTCTTTGACAGACTGCTCTTTCTCTTACCTAGAATAAGGTTCCTAATAAAATAATAGGTCAGAAAGTATGCTTGTGATATAATTCTACAGCAATTGCATAGGAACAAAAGCTATGACCATATAGCACACTAACTTCATTCATGTTTTATCGTTTTACTGAGATATGTTAGCTTTAAAGTACTTAAAAGTATTTAAAACTTTGATAACATTATTTAAATGCAGACTAGGAATTAGCACATCTAATAAATGTTACAGCTAGATCAGGCTTTTATTTTTCTAATTTTTTGTTGCTAAGGATTGAATAGAGGGTGTCTTGTGAGTTGGGAAATTACCAGTGAGCTATATTTTCATCCCAGATTCTCTTTTTCCCAATTTGAATTTTCTGTTCTAGTTTTCTTAAATGCTAAACTTGTATTTTTTCTTTAAAAGTGTATTTCTGCTTGCTACCATGTGTGCAAAGATAACACCAACATTTCTGATTCCCCTTTCACTTTTAGATATCTCAAGATGGAGTCAGTCAGGATCTCAGTAAGAGTGTTCCTCAACTCCCAGGGGAAACACTAATTACCGGTAAGGAGATTTTGAGGCTGGGGGGTGGATATAGAACTGGAGGAACAGAACAGCAAGATCAGGTGGCTTGAGTTTCACTTGCTCTGTACAAAGCAGAGAGAACAAATAGGCTAGCTTTGTTTAAGCATATCAACACAGTGAACACTGCATGCCTTTCCTGACCAAAGAATTCTTTCAAGAGCTTGGTGCTCACAAAGCTAGGAATATTCTTGTCTCTGTACCAAAGAGAATGATTTAGGGGGAACAACATGGGTTATGTCTTAAAAGTTTCTAACTAGAGGTATAGTATACACTATTTGTAATTTAAGGCTATAAGAACAATTAGATTAAGGCTTCCAAGCTGTGATGTATGTTTCAAAATGATAACAGCTTAATGATTCTTCTCTTTGATATAATAGGAGATCTTTTGCCAGAAAATGGAAATTAAGTAAGGTTGTGGTAACATTCCAATACAGTGGGGTTTGTGTTCTTTTTTTGTTTTTGTTTTTTCTTTCATGATAAACCTATGCTAAGAGGAAGAAATCGACTTTGAAAGGGCCAGGTCACTCTGACTTAAGAATGCTGAAGTATGTAATAGCTTCTGAGCCAAGTGCTGATGATATGGACATTCAATTTTTGTGTTAGGGTTGGTCCTTCCTGCCACATGTCAGTATATTTGGGTCCAATAATCAGCATTGTTTCAGGGAACCATTCCATTTATTAAGATTCAGATTTTTATTTTAAATGACAAATGGAGGTTTTAGAAAAGTGTCTTTGTGAATTAGCCATATACCACAAGAAACATGAGAAGCTATTTGGTGTCCATAGATTCACACTCATAATTCTAGTCTTGAAACTGAAACCAGTAAAATATGTCCTTCCCAGTTTCTGGATAAGAGCAAAGAAATTTTGCTTTTGATGGTCTTCATATATGACGTTTGAGTGCTGAATATCAGCAGATGGACCTTTAATTGATGTAGTAACTAATTGAACTGGCATGAAGTGACCTCAGTATATAGTTTTCGTTTAGTACCTGAAGAGAAAGGGATTTCAAAGTCATTTTAAAAATTTAAAAGTCATTAACATATTCAAGGATATCCTTGAAAGAGAAATAGCTCAAGTAGTTTCTTTTACAATCATGAGATGCTAATAACAGCACAACCCTCATTCACTTCTGTGCTCTGGCTCTGGTCACCTTGTCTCAGGTAGTGACAGTGTTGAGGGCAAACTCAGAAATGCCATGAGTGCTTAGAGGAGACATGGGTCTAGTATTTCCCCACTGCCCCAATTCAGCCTGGCACAGAGATGTGCAAACTTTGCCAGTGTTGCTTTCAACATTTTTATTGTAGTTAAACATAGCCAAGTAGTTTATATTAAGTTAGTACCATTTGTTGTATATCTTGGTTTATATTTCCATTATTTTAGGGTACTTTTTTTATCTTACTAGACAAAGAAGTTATTTACATATGTCCTTTCAATGGCCCCATTAAGGGAAGAGTTTACATCACAAATTATCGTCTTTATTTAAGAAGTTTGGAAACGGTAAGTAGATTATGAGACCATAAAGATGACCCTAACTGTTAAAAATGATGCTAAACTGTTTATCTTCTACCTTGCAAGATTGACTGTGGATCTGATTAACACGGGATATATTTGCTTCTCAATTCTTAATTTTTTGCTTCTGCAAAAAGAAAAAAAACTAACATCTCTTTTTGTGGGACATAGAATAAAATATTCAAATAGATTTTATCCTTGAGAATAGGGAGGAGAGGTGATTAGAGTAAACTGGTATAGAACAGTGGTTTTCAACCAGCAGCACGGATGAGAATAAACAGCTTACACATTTTTAACAAGCTATACAGATGCTTCAGATTTGCTATATCAGAATGTCCAGGCCCAGGGTCCAAGCCCACATGAATTTTCTAAAACATCACAAAGGAAGATGTTGATGTGAATCCTTGGTTAAAGTCTACCACTCTAGAACTATCTAAAAGTGTACTTTTACAAAGCATTAAGTAGCAGGGTTGTAGTGGGTAGCCATTCCAGCTTTGATCTGGAAATTCCAACCCCCATTGAGACTTTGGCAACTGTCACGCCTACAAGGCGGGGCCAAGGGAGGCGCCTGGGGACCCAAGATCTGGATCGGCGGGAGCTTGCTCCGTTCCAGGACCTTGGACGGTGGAGGTGGACCGAGCAGAGCTCCAGAGAACACCGCTGGACTGTGATAGACCTTCCCCAGACCCCACGACCTACCTATCCCATAATTTGTAAGTTACGCCATTAAATAAATCTCCTTTTAGCTACGTGGAGTGGCCTTAATAATTTCACCAATACAGGGTAAAACTGGGATGAGTATGCTGTGGCCTACTGCTACTTACTTTTTCAACTGATGGCCATAAAATGTTTGTCACTGCATTTCAAGGGACGTTCTTATTGATGAAGCAGTGACATGAAGCATAAATACCCTAGAAATACAAGAGAAAATGTATAGCTACTATGGCTATCACAGAAGAACTTATGGTCGATAGGATGGGGTATCATGGCTCGCATCAGAATGCAGGGGCAGGTGTGTTTCCATGTACTCCTGGCAAATGGGTTTAGAATACATGGAAGACTAACCTGTTATTGCCTTGTACATAGACAACTATGAGACTGTTGGGGGGAAATCTAGCTTTTGTTTTCTTGGTTTTAGTTATCTATTTCTTTAGCCCAGTTCTGATTAGTTTGTTTCATTTTCTCTTTTTCTTTTATTATATTCATTATTATGTCTGAATTCCAAAAATGCTATTTAATATACTTGTTGCCTTGGCTTCTTGTAAGTCCTGTAGCATAGTTCTAATAGGGGTAAGAAGAGGAACAGGCTACAATAGCCTACCATTGGACATTTTACCTATGTGAGTCAATTCTAACTTAAAGAATGGACATAAGTGAATGTTCTAGTTTTCCAGAATAGGAAGGATAATTTACAGTGAGCTGGGTGTTAGTCTTTGGCAATTAATAATTTTAGTGTTTGATGGTTTAAGTATAAAGAAAATAAAGAAACCATCAGGAGTGCCATTGACAATATTTTTATGGAACCAAGGAATAACACAGTTCCTGGGGAAAGACAGGCTAAATGGTGGCAATATATTCAGATGGGGTTACAAACTATCTAATAAAAGCTTAATGACAGCTGGGAAGGGTGATCACTAACACCTTGCTACATAGGGTGCTTTCTCCATAATGCAGTGCATGGCTGAGGTGTGAAAAGCAACAGATTAGCCAATTTGCTAGATGATAAAGTCAGGGTTTGAAATTATTGTAATTGGATAGCATATAGGGCACAACCAGTGACACAACATTAAAGTATCTGCTTAGTAAAAAATCAGTTGTACCATTAAAGGCTTAAAGTCTGTCTTAACAGGAATCTAACCTTTTGAAATCAATAATTATTACTTGTTTAAAAATCATGTACCTCTATTGTGAATTAACAAAGAAATACTATAATGAATGTCTAGACAAAATGAGATAGTAGTCCTGTTTGTAGTGATGATATAAAATCCTGATGCTACCTTTTAAGAGAGACATTGATAAAGACAGATCATAGATAACTAGGCTAATGAGGGGACCAGTGTATCAGCAATGACCAAAACAAATGTTGGTCCTTTTTTCTTCAGAACACTATAAAGGGGGTTTTGCTGTTTTTTGTTTGTTGTTTTGTCACTGTGAGTGAGTGATGCAAACTAGAGTCACTTGGAAAGAGGAAATTTTGGTTGAGGAATTGCCTATATCAGATTGGCCTGTAAGTGAGTCTATGGGGTGTTTTTTTTGGGGGGGGGGATGTCCAGCCCACTGTGGCTTGTATAAGAGAAATAACTAAGCAAGTCAGGAGCAGCACACTAGTAAGCATCATTTTCCTGTCTTTTCTTCAGTTCTTGCCTCGAGTTCCTTCTCTGACTTTCCTTCATGATGGACTGTAATCTTCAAAGTGAAATGAAGCCTTTCCTCCCCAGGTCACTTTTAGTCATTGTGTTTATCACAGCAATAGAAAGTAAACTTGCACAGGACCCATGACAGAACTATCTTTGAACATTGAAGTACCTTTCTGTGGACGAATGTTTATATTTGGTTTGTTCAGTTTCCAGGAATCTTATAGGTATAGATTGAGATGCTTGCTGCTAATATATAAGAATTATCAAAAAAATAGAATTAAAGCTATGTCACAGGCCTTTTCACCTTAGAGACTCCTGGCTTGTTGACTAGCCATGCATATTTGGTTTCATTTTATGCTGCCCTTGATAATGAATTGGAGAAATTATTCAAATTGTGTTGACATGACAAGGCTGTCTATATTGTATGGTTTTGACTACATAAAATAATAAAATTATTTCTAGAGAAGAGTCCATAGGGAATATATATGAAAAGCTTCAATTCTTTGGATAACCAGAGCAGGATTATATACATACTCTCTATTTTTTTCACATTTGTTGGTACTTCTCAAAATACCTAAAATGCGTATGTATCACTTTTATAATTAAAAAAACACTTAGCAAGCTTATTATGTAGACTTTATACTATTTGTTTTGAAAATATTTCCAATTGAAATAGAGTTATATCCCTTCCTCGTTTTCTTCTTTTCAGACCTTCCCAGTTACTCTTCCACAAATTCCTTTCATGTTCCCCCCTCTCAAGTTGATAGCCTTCTTTTGTCTTATTATATTTGCTGAATATACATGTATATGTATATATCCATTGATATTCTATTGTTTCAGTCTTGTTCATGCAACTATTTCTACAGAGACTGTTTCACAGAAGACTTCCAGGTATTCTGGTTCTTACAATCTGTCCACCCCTTCTTCCGTGATGTTCCCTGAGCCACAGGCACAGTATTTATGATGTGTATATATCCTTTGGGCTGGACATCTCATGATCCATTGGTCTCTGCATTGTATCTATCTGTGGTTTTGTGTAATAGTCTCCATTTTCTGTAAAAAGAAGCTTCTTTGATGAGGGGTGGTAACTCTACATTTATCTGTGGGTATGAGGAGAAAATTCAGTATATAGTAAGGGATTATGCTGGTCTAGGAAATTGGTGGCAGTAGATACTTTTCTAATAACGTCCATGACGTCATTAGCCCCTTGAAGCTGGCTAAGTTTGTGGTACCAGGCATGATTTCCTTTGTTTACACATGGTACCCTATTGGATAGGGTTTGGCATTGAATGCATAAGTGAAGTGCTCATCTGACAATGACTGCTACTTTCTTTATTCTTGTATATTATATAAAAACTTTTAAAGCGATTGGCCACACAACAGTTAGTGAAAGTCCAAAAAGAAACTGCTATGGTAGCAGAAAATAGAAGGAATGCTCCAAAACGGTTATATTCAGGAGCTGAAAAATAGTCATTGTAGTATTTCCTCACTTAAATGGCCTAAACTAGAATAGTAATTGTGGGTTTCTGTTGCAAAACAGAAAAACCTTTTTGTATGTTTGATAAAGAATTGTTATCTCATTGGCATTTTGAAGTGGGCAACTGTTTATTTCAGATATGTAAATATTGTAGAGGGAGTGATGAATTCAGATTTGTGTGGTCTCATTTTGGAGTCAGCTTACCCATTTTGTAGATGTAAAAGTTGCATGCAGAATGATGGTCTCAGTGGTTGATTTTTTGTGGCCCCTTTTTGTAGTCTATCTCCCATCATTTGCCCTGCCTACTGCCTCCAATGTGATCCCTGTTAAAGCTAGCTTCTCAGTTATATAACTCCTACTGGCTTCCTGTTTCCCAAAGAATAGAATTCACTCTCCTTCATGTAGATTAAATCCTTCTGATATCACCAGCTTTGATTCACATCCCAAACACTCTGTTCTCAAACCCCTTACCTTTTACCATCATGTAAATGCCTTTCTTCCCATACCTGGATGCCACTTTCAAAAGTTGTGTCCCGTCCTCCCCCCACCCTCCCAACCCCCACCCCCACCCCCGGTTCAGAACCTGCCTCAAAAGTCATGACCTTGCCGGGCTGTGATGACCCACACCTTTAATCCCAGCACTTGGGAGGCAGAGCCAGGTGGATCTCAGTGAGTTTGAGGTCAGCCTGATCTACATGCACCAAAACTACACAGAGAAACCCTGTCTCGAAAAACCAAAAACCAAACCAAACCAAAACAAAACAACAACAACACAAAACCTCATGACCTTTTTGGAGCCCCCTCTAGCTTCCATTGAAGTAACCACTCAGTTTTTGCCTCCCAGCAGTCCTTTCATCATGCTTTTCAGTTAACATTTAAGTGCCCTGAAACCTTCCACAACCAGCTTTACTATACTTTTAATACCATTTTTCCATGGTTAGTTTTTCTGTTGAGCACTGGTCACTATCTCCTGTCTTATATTTCTCTGGTTCATCTTGTTTATTGTTGGCTTGTTCACTGGTGGTCTTTCAGCTCCCAGGGTGGATCCTAGTGCATTGAAGATGCTCAATCAGTAATATTGAATGGGCGAATTCAGTCTTATTTACATACTGCTATGTCTGTGACTTTAACAATTATTGAATCCTTTTGATCCTCAATAGTGCAGCGGCCAGAGCGACACACTTTTGCTTAAAGTGTATTCAATGAGTAAACTCATATGTTATTTGTGCTTCTTGGAAGTTAAAGACCTTGTTACAGGCCTCAGTGCTTTGATTACAGTATTTAGCTTACTAAATTATGGTATCCTCAATACCGTTACCTCTGGAGTTCAGAAGTCCCATAGCTACCATATAACCTTGAATGTGCCAAGAAACTTGACTTTGGTTAATAGTGTGACCACAGCAGGAGCAACTGTAAGCATGTGACTCCATTTAAGCCAGTAGACTCTCACAAAGAAGACTTATCCCAGATTCCCAACCAGGAGCACACTGGATTCAGATGCTATTTAATGAGAAAGGCAGCTTAACATGTTCTTTGTTCTGGTCTTTGACCTAGAACCATTTTATGTACACTGTGGTGTATCTTAACACCGTGTGGAATGAATGATAATACAACATTCCTGGTGGGATTCTAGAGGAGTGACTGGGAGAAATGTGACACAGCCTATGGAAGCACATGTAATGTTCAAGTTACAAGGGAGAGGGTGATGAGTCATATATGTTTATAAACTTGAACAGGAGGAAGGGAGAAAGAGATGCCTAGTCTCCAGACAGTTTCCAAACCCACATATTGTATTTTCATATACGACTGTACAGGCATCTGTGCTGGGGAGACAATTGAGTGATCTGTGGGAATTGGGCCACCAGCAACAGAGGGAATAGAAGGACTAGGAGGAGATGAGGTTGGAAGAAGATGTAGCCTCAGGATCAAAAGTCACAGTTCAATAAAATATGTGTTACATGGAGGACCACACACCAGATGCACATTGTTGAAAGAGAATACCAGCTGCAGCATGGACAGGGAGGTGGGGATGGAAGTAGGAAGACCCACTAGAAGATTACTTTTATTCTCTGGGTAAGCAAGACAAGCCTAATTGCAGTCATGGTGGACATAGGATGGAGGGAACAGACTGTGGACAAACTTGGGAGGATTCAGGTGGGCCATTATGAGAAGGGAGTTGGAGGAGCATCCAGTCAAGAATGACTCCCATAATTTTTTGCTTGAGTGATCAGAGCCACTATCATTCATTGAAATGGAGCTCACTGGGGAAGAGTGTATCATATAGGTAAAGCCCAGAGTGGGGACACAAGTGAGGTTTGGACTTCCCAGGCCTTGGTGAGCCCTTCTTCATCTTTTCCATCCTTTCCATGGTTCCATCCACCTCCTAGTGTAGTGGTATTTGTTCTGCCCATGATCTTGGGCTATACGGCCCAAAAGAGGCAGTGCTTCTTGCCTTCATAAGTGACCTCTTAAAAGAAAAGGGAGAGGGGTCACGTTCTTCTTGGTATGATTGGATGGCTTCATTTGCTTACTCAGTTTTGTATTCATGAGTGGATTTCCTCAATTTATATTTCAATAAATCCCTATTACTCATTAAATAGACTCACGTGGATGGATTGATCACAAGAGGTGCCCAACGTGGGGCACAAACCCACGACCCTGAGATTGAGTCTCACACTCCACCAACTGAGCTAGAGTTGTGTCTCTGCATCTAAAGTCTTATGTTGAAAGTGCTCCTTAGAGTTTACTAGGCTGCTCTTATGTTTATGTGTTGTATGCACCTACATGTGTGTGGAATTCAGAAGATAACTTTCAGGAGTCTGTTCTTTCCTTCCACTGTGGGTTCTGGGGATCAAACTCAGTTTATCAGGCTTTCACTGAGCCATCTTGTTTGCCCTCCATAACTTTTCTTTTATGCCCTAGTTTTTCACTTTTTAACTGCTGATGGAGATCCCTTGACTTTGTACCTGGCAACCCAGACTCCTAGCCAGGTTGTTCCTTAGTTCCTTCATGACATGCCCTTGGTTCTCTTAAAGGTACCATTTTGTCATCCTATCATCCTGAAGCTACCTTTGTCTTTTTTTCCCCTCTACAATCCTTACAGTGTCCCCATTATTTCTTTTCTAGGTGTCCTACCCTTATAGCAGATCTCTCACTAGCCTTTGCCCCTGGGCTATCCCAGTCTCTTTGCTTCCAGTCTTCCCCATTGCATCAGGACTCATTTGCTATCATTTCATTCCTCAACTTGGAGACTGTCTTTGCAGATACCTCAGCTGCATATGTAGGGCCCAGTACAAGCTGCTCCAGACTAGTCTTCTTAGCATGCCTCTTTCTTCCCACTGTGGTGGTCTATCTATCTCATACTCTGGCTTCTGTAAAGTACCATCACTGTTCTTAAGCCAGCCCTGTGCTTTTGCTCTGGGCTTTCCTTCAGGCCATTTCCTCCAACTAAAACATGTTCATTCCCAACAGATCCCTACCATCACCTTTTTCTTTAACCTGATTTTAGCATATTTAAGATAAACCATTTTTGAAAGATCCATCACCCAACTGAAGAAATCCCATCCTCTGCTCCTTTTACATCAGGGATAATTGCCATCTTCAAGTGCTGCTTCCCACCTCAAGTCATTCCCACATCTAGTTGGAAACCAGAAAAAAATATAAGAGATGTGTGAGAAGCTGAAGGAGTCTTCCAAATGAGCTGATCACTACCCTTGACAGTAGAGTTCAGCTCAGGGTTTACAACTGCTGGTGATATGAAAAACATGGTGACTAGAAAGTTTTCATTTTCTGATAAGCCAGAAACAGCATGTTTCTTCCTTTATTAAATTCAAGGAGAAATCCCTAGCTTGGATTTTCTCTGTAAGAATGTAACATAGTGATTCAATGCTTTCTTGTTTTAATACAAGGTATCTTGCCACATTGCCCATGTTTTCCTTCAACCAGTAGTTCTCCTGCCTCCCTCGCACACTGGGATTATGGTTATTATGCATCACCATTCCTGGCAGTAAATCTGTTTTTTGTAGCATTACCCAGAGATTCTTGAATCTTGTTCTGTTCAGTGGGTCTTTTGTTGAGCTTCAGTGACAGCATAGCACACATTGACTTTTACTCTGTAAAGGTACTTTTGCGCAGGCCTAAGACATGTAGTCTGTCTGCTTCATCTTCCTTCTGAATTTCCTTTCAGTACAGAGATGGAGGGCAGAAAAGCAAGATGAGTAAACTACATGTATGTCCTTCACACTGTCTCTCAGATATGTAGCTATGAAATGATCTTCAGACAGGGCTTGGGTATCCTGCTGCTAACAGCTAGGCACTTTGCTTCCTTCAGCACTATCACTGGCTGCCATTGGAACTGGAAGCTCTGGGTGCAACAAGGAAAGGATACTGTTTACTGTCCATTCTGTCCATTTGAGAGCCAGACCCATGTTGTTGCCTAGAGAGAAAGCTAAACTACTTCATTATAAGCAGAAGCAAAAGAAATGCTTCTTTAAGTACTTTTCTCTTCAAATAATGCATTGGAAGCTTAGGGCCATCCTTTTCACAGTTGTATCCTATGAACTTGTTACTCCCCCTCCATTTACTTGTCTATTTCATTTTTATTTACATTTTTTAAAGCTAGTGTCTCACATTGTAGCCCAGGTTGGTGTGAAACTCACTATGTAGCCCAGGCTGGCCTCAAACTTGCAGCAACTCTCCAGCCTCAGATTCCCAAGTACTGAGATTCTACATGTAAGCCACTATATTTTTTTTTCATTTTCAAGGCAATTATATAATGCTATGTATGGTCTAATATAGGATGCTAGCTGTAGGTTGAGCATAAAATACAAAGATGTAAAATGTTCTGAGATCCAACATGATGCTCAAAGATGTCCATATTTTGGATCCTTTCAGGTTATAGATATTGAACCAATAGATTCCATATTTCAAATCAGTACTGAAATTAAAGGCATGGGTCACCACACCTGACCCAGCCTTGAACTTCTAATCCTTCTGCCTCTATATCCCAAGTGCTGGGGTTACAGGTGTGTGCCATCATACCTGTCATGTTCCATACTCTAGCAGCTAATTTAGTCTCTTGTTCTGTTGAAAAGATGTCACCCTCTCTGAGCTTCCGTATATTCTCCTCTCCCAACCTGATGATACCCAATATTGCCAGCCTTTTCTTCCTTCTTTCACATGGGAGAGGAATGAACTAGAGGTCCACTTTGCTAAAGTATATACCTCTCCTGCAAAATTTCCCTACTTACTCCTACTACGTCCTCTGGAGCCTTAGGCACTACTCACTTTGAATGTTACAGTTTTGGTTTTCATCCTTTTTGTACCCTCTCTACTGTGCATAACTGCTCAAGACTCATCATTTAAAGTTCTTCAAAAAAAATACACTTATTTATTTGTGTGTATGTGTTTAAGAGCACTTTGCCTACATGTAGACATATGCACCATATGTGTGCCTAATGCCCATGGAAGTGAGAAGAGGGCATAAGATCCCCTGGAAGTGGAGTTACAGATGGTTATGAACTGCCATATGGGTGCTGGGAATCAAACCCTAGTCCTCTGGAAGGGTAGCCAGTTCTCTTAACCACTGAGCTGTCTCTCTGGCCCCCAGAACCCTTCATCTTAAAACACCATCTTCCTATTATCTTCTTCCTTCCCTTCTTGGAGCACTGTAGCGTGAATCTTAAAAGTTCTTATTAATAAAATCAAACCTGAGCCAGGTATTGGGGTGAACACTGGAAGATGTATGGTGGTATTTTATTTGTACTGAAATGTGATTTTATTTGTATGTTAATAAATAAAGTTGCCTGGGGGTCAGAGCTAATAGCAAGCCATAGTAGAGCTGGGCGGTGGTGGCGCATGCCTTTAATCTCAGCACTTGGTAGGCAGAGCTAGGTAGATCTCTGTGTGTTCAAGGATACAGCCAACAGACAGTGACGAGGCAGTCATGTGGTTGGTTTTACAACCAATGAGAAGGCACAACAGAAAGTCTATATAAAGACAAACAGACAGGAAGTAGGTCTCTTTCGGAGAGGTCTCTTGGCTGAAGAGGCTAGCTGCAGCAGGCAGGTAAGGCTCTTAGCTCTGATCTCTTGGCTTTCTTCTTTGCATTTAAAAGAAAAGAAAAGAAAAAGACAATTACTAGTTTTAAATACTTTACATTGGATTGGATTGTTTTATATTGGATACAAATTATATATATTGAAATTGATATTGTTAGAAAATGCTATATGTATATTTCTAATTGTACTTATACCGTTCATTTAACAATGTAATGCAATTTTCTGATCCTTGAATGTTGTTATTACCAGCTATTAGGATATAAAGAAATGAAAGTTAGTAGTTAGACATTACAATAGAACTTGTAGTCATATTAGATATGTTTTAAAAATTGAGCAGATATATTTTAGATAGACAAGTCATCTTCAAACCCTTCAGAGATCTACAGAATATGGCATTTAAAATGTTTTAATAACTTAGAAAATTTTTCTTTTTTGTTATGACAATGAGACATGTCTGCTGTGGGATGTTCTGTATGGCAAATGTATTGCTCTGATTGGTCAATAAATAAAGCACTGATTGGCCAATGGCTAGGCAGGAAGTATAGGCAGGACTAACAGAGAGGAGAAAAGAAAGAACAGGAAGGCAGGAGACACTGCCAGCATCTGCCATGACAAATAGCATGTGAAGATGCCGGTAAGCCATGAGCTATGCAGCAAGGTATAGATTTATAGAAATGGATTAATTTAAGATATAAGAACAGTTAGCAAGAAGCCTGGTTTGGCCATACAGTTTGTAAGCAATATAAGTCTCTGTGTTTACTTGGTTGGGTCTGAGCGGCTGTGGGACTGGCAGGTGAGAGAGATTTTTCCTGACTGTGGGCCAGGCAGGAAAACTCTAGCTACAAATGGTGCCCAACGAGTTGGCAAGAGTTTCCACCTAAAACCTGAGAAAAGATTCTAAAACGGAGCTAAAAACAGCTTCCTAATTGTCTCTCTCAAATGAGCGGCAGCTGCCGGTTTGAGCTACTGGCGGTTTCCTAGTGTGTGTGCTCAACTTGCAGTATGGCGGGAATGAGGCCTCTGCAAGTGGCACATTAAGCTGCGTGGTGGATTTAGCCTTTGCTAGTACAAAACAAAAAAAGAGGTTTTTGGGCTACACGCTGCTTGGATAAAAGCATAGACCCACAATAGCTCCCAGAGCTGGCAGTAACGTACCACCGCCATGTTGGGAAACTGAGGTGGGCGGAGCCAGCAGCCATAGCGCCCTTTCAGTCTTACAAATGCTGCAGTTTAAAGCAATAGATTCACAATAAGACAGATTCAGATATAATAGTTTACAATGTATGTAAAATATACGTAGGCTTGAAAGAGACAAAAAAGGTGATATATACAGTTATATAAACAAATACAAAGTTTAAAAAATAAAGTCTATAAGAGACAGTAAAATTAATATAAAAACTAAGCCACGTAAAGATGAATATTACACAGAGAATCTGGATTGTGTTGTCTTTGGGATTTTTAACTGCAGAAAAACATTTGATTGTAAAAGCTGTTGAGTTATGCCAAAATGTATATTTTAAAGATACCTTGACTTCAAAATTTGTATGTAAAGATGTGTTGCTTTGGAAAGGAGACTCTGCTTTTCCCACAGAAAGCCAAAGGCTATGGATTTGTTCCAGATTAAGATACATCAGGTTTGACCAGTCAAGACCCCCTGAAAGGTCTCTGATGACCCCAAGGCCCAGATGATCCAACATCCAGAATGGTTTGAAGGCAACTGGCTCAGATGATACACCCTCATGGACTATTCCATAATCCTAAAATTTTCTTTGTGTCCCCATAAGATACAGCGTCCCCTTCCAGCAGGAAGTAGTAAGAGAAGCTACGCCCAAATTCCCAAACTATATGTAATTTTACTTTGTTAAGGTTAAAACCTTCCTTTTTGAAAAAAAAAAAAGGGAAGTGCTGTGGGATGTTCTGTATTGCAAATGTGTTGCTCTGATTGGTCAATAAATAAAACACTAATTGGCCAGTGGCTAGGCAGGAAGTATAGGCAGGACTAACAGAGAGGAGAAAAGAAAGAACAGGAAGGCAGAAGGAGACACTGCTAGCTGCCGCCATGACAAACAGCATGTGAAGATGCCGGTAAGCCACGAGCTACGCGGCAAGGTATAAATTTATAGAAATGGATTAATTTAAGATATAAGAACAGTTAGCAAGAAGCCTGCCATGGTCATACAGTTTGCAAGCAATGTAAGTCTCTGTGTTTACTTGGTCAGGTCTGAGCGAGGTATAAATTTATAGAAATGGATTAATTTAAGATATAAGAACAGTTAGCAAGAAGCCTGCCATGGCCATACAGTTTGCAAGCAATGTAAGTCTCTGTGTTTACTTGGTTGGGTCTGAGCAGCTGTGGGAATGGCAGGTGAGAGAGATTTTTCCTGACTGTGGGCCAGGCAGGAAAACTCTAGGTACACATGTCGGCTCCTGGCAGTACCAATCTACTTCAGAGAAAATATGGGCATTGAAGAAACTGCATATGGAGTTAACTTTAATTGTGGCAAAGTTAGCCACTGGACAACAAAGTATCCTCGAATCAACTGCTGACAAAATGGACAGACAGGACACAAAACAAAGGACTACTGATTCTTGCCAAAACAAGGGTGGTTATGGCTTTATCAAAAGGCATCTTCTGAGTCCAGGACAATATGGCACCATCCCTGAAGTGGCCTTCGCAATCCAGAAAAGGTACAGTGCCCTTTTCTTCGAAGGCAGCTGAACAGGCAGTGGGCTGATGGCTTCTGATGTGCAGTGGAACAGCAGCTGAAACAGTTATTCTTGAAGAGTAACTAAGCTCACGCCTCTCAATAGTAGACTGGCATTTAATAGAGGGATGGGATGTGGAGAAGAACGGGATGCTGAGATGAAGCCATATATACACAGCCAAGAAGAATGGACAGCTGAATTAAAAAACCATCAACAATTTCCAGAATTTAAAATCCTGAATCATGACATGACACTAGTGGAATTCAGGTGTTTCTGGTACATGGACTGCTCTCACCCAATGTGAGGTTGAACTGTTGACCCTGTGTACATCCTACTTCACAAATGAGTCTGTCAGATATGCTAAGCCTATAGACTGAAGATGATGCCCCAACACTGTGGAGAAACCTCAGGTGACTATCTAGGCAGCTGGCTGTTTCTGTCAACTCACAAATATTTTGGAAGTTGCTTGCATGCACTTCCTGTTTTTATTTTTGTTAGGTAATATTATTTTCCTTCTTGGATCTCTGAGGGAGTTGAAGATTAGTTAGTTATAGTTGAAAACTAGTTAGGATAGAAAGTGAATTAGGTACATTTTGGACTTACCAAAATAGGATAGATAATGGAATTATTTTCTCTGAATTTGTCAAATACAAATGGACTAGACATTGTTTAGGTATTTATTACTTGTATATATTGTATATAGTTATTGTACATTTGTATATAGTTTTTCTTATGTTAGTTATAACCTTTTTCCTTTTTATTAAAATAGAAAAGGGGAAATATGGTGGTATTTTTTTTGTACTGAAATGTGATTTTATTTGTATGTTAATAAATAAAGTTGCCTGGGGGTCAGAGCTAATAGCAAGCCATAGTAGAGCTGGGCGGTGGTGGCGCATGCCTTTAATCTCAGCACTTGGTAGGCAGAGCTAGGTAGATCTCTGTGTGTTCAAGGATACAGCCAACAGACAGTGACGAGGCAGTCATGTGGTTGGTTTTACAACCAATGAGAAGGCACAACAGAAAGTCTATATAAAGACAAACAGACAGGAAGTAGGTCTCTTTCGGAGAGGTCTCTTGGCTGAAGAGGCTAGCTGCAGCAGGCAGGTAAGGCTCTTAGCTCTGATCTCTTGGCTTTCTTCTTTGCATTAGTTCTGTGTTTCTTATTTAATAAGACGGTTGGTTACATCTACTTAGCCAGGTATTGGGGTGAACACTGGAAAATCAGAGAGACAGAACAAGCCACAGCTAACCTCACCTGGCCAACTTCTCAGCTGATCCTGTTTCCTCAGACTGGAAGCCTCTGTGTCCTCATATCCAAATGGCTGTCAGCTGAACTGTGCTGCTCAAAACCTAAAATCTTAACCAGCCAAATGCTTCTAGTTTCTGGTTCTCATGCCTTATATACCTTTCTGCTTTCTACCATCACTCCCTGGGATTAAAGGCTCACTTTCTGGGATTAAAGGCATGAGTCACCATGCTTGGCTGTATCCTTGAACAGATGGATTTCTGCCTCTGGAATGCTAGGATTAAAGACGTGTGCTACCACTGCCTAACTTCTATGTTTAATATTGTGGCTGTTTTGTCTCTGACCCCAGATAATTTTATTAGGGTGCACAACATTTTGGGGAACACAATACCACCACAGAGCACTGCTTCCACTTTGTGATAGTTCACTACTTAGCCTCTCAAGGTCTAACTTCTGCTTGCTACTTAAACAATGAATTCACTGCTTAACTCCAAAGCCTTTGGGTAAGTGCTCAGTTTTCTAGTTTCTCCAAAGTGGCTAATACTTCTCACTCCTCCTTTCCTCTTCTCCATGCCTTTGTGGCCCTCCACCCACGTGTGCCTTTTGCCTTCTATGCAGTTCACTTTTTCCTTCCTACTCCCTCAGTCTGTATTTTCCTTGGAGTTCAGTCTTCACTTCTTTCACAACTGCCAATTGCTTTCTAGACTTCTTTCTCAACTGTCAATTACTTTAGACCCAGTCTTTCCTTACTCAGAAGATTTGAAAGCCTACAGCGTGCTGACCATGATGCCACATGCCTGGATATAGTGGGAGCATAGAAGATACAGTGTCCCCCCCCCCTTGTGGATCTTATAGTAACAATGGGATAGATGGGCATTCTACTCAGAAACATAACAATACCTGTTCACAAGCTGTGAAAAGTGCTGCATGGAAGTGTAAGAGTAGGAGGACCCTGAGAAGTTGTCCAGAGAAAAGGGTGTTTGACTCGTGGTCTGAAGACTGAATATAAGTTACATGGAAGTGAGGCAGGGCCAGGGAGGCCAGAAGGAGCTAAAAGAGTAAAGTCTATAAAAGTCTTTAAAAGCTAAAAGAGTAAAAGACTCTAAACCAAAAGGAACACAGACAAGTGACAATGTGGTTAGATGAGTGGAGTGAGTATGGCAAGGGATGAGACAACTGAGTAACTTAGGTCTCACCAATTCCCTTAAAGATTTGACTGTTTGTTTTATGGGGCAGTAAGACCTGAACTTGGCATGGCCCTTGTGCTTCAGCCTCCCAGTTGCTGCAATTATAGGCATGCATCATCATGCCTGGGTTTTTGCTTTTAATTATTTTTAATTATTGTTTTAAAGTACTACATCATGTTTTCAAACATGTCTACATTGTAGAATGGCTTCATCATATTAAGGAACATAGGCATTGCCTCACAAACTCATAATCTTTTTTTTTTCTTGGAATGAGAACACTTAGCCTATTCTCTCAGCAATTTTCCAGAGTATAATATATTCATTCTAGCTCAAATCCCCAGGCAGTACAGTGGATTGTGAATATATTCTTTGCATCTGACTACAATTGTGCATGCTTTGATCAGTAGCTTCTTATGAATGCCTCCAGGGGTTTGGGTTTTTAGAATTCAGTCTTGAAACGTTTCTGAAAGGGTAAGCAGAAAGGTGACAGTTTTCTCTGTGTTTCTCTAGAAGTTGGCCCTGGCTGCTTTGTTACTGCAGCTCATGAAGGGAACAATATTCAATGCAAAGGAACTAGAACGGTGGCCATTAGAGTGGCCTAGAGGACTTTTGGGCAGAGTTGGAAAGATGTTGACAAGTTGAAATTGATTTAGGAGATAGATGTGGAAGAGTAAGTTAAGGATAGTTAAAAAAAAAAAAAGAATGTTAAAGATGACAGACTGACAGACTTTTAGCTGGACAATACTGGCCACCAAGATAGGAAGCTTGGGAAGAGGACATCATTTGCTATTTCAGGGTGTTTTATTCTGGGTGTTCTAAATGTGAAATATCTCTATATTGGTTAATATTTATCATATTGTCAAGCCCAGTAGTATATCAAAAGTCTACTTTCTGCCCACTCCCATGTTATTCACATCTTTTGGCAGGGTCATCATTGTCCATCTGAGATCTTTGCCTAACTCCAAATCATCTTGGATCCCTCCTCAGGATGGTCATCTCTTCTGCTTTTCCCCCTATCTCCATCCACTCTCAGATCTCCCTGGCCCTCCACTTGTGTTCAAGCACTAGCTTCCATAATGCTGAGAGTTGGGAGTGGCCCCCTCCTTGCTAGTTCATGGTGTGCAGTGCTGCTACCTGAATTTTTGTGAATCATGTGCTCTTCTCAGAAAACATTCTGTGGTTACCTCTCACATGAACCAGTCCTGCCAGTACTCCTCAGGGAATTCTGGTGCTGGCTCTTAAATCCAGGCTATGTGTGTGTTTATAAAATGCCTGGCCTGTGCACCTGTTTGCAAGTCTGAGATATTTTTGGACAGCCAATCTCCAATCATAGTTATTTTATTCCAATGAAGTCATCACCATAGAACTTTGACAGAATCCAAACAGTAAGGCACCAGCTTGCCCTTCTCTGACATCCAGTTCCATTTTGTGTGGACTCTTCTGATGGCTCTTGGCACTGGCAACCTGGTATCTTGCTGTTTGGGTACCCGTGTCTTATCTCCCAGATAGAGCTGAGCCCTAAGATCCAGAAGGGCAACTCTGCAACTTAGCTTTGCAGACCCTAGTACCCAGTACAGTTTTCAGCTCTCCCTCACAAGAGAGGATGAATGCATTATCTTTGCTGGTTTATCATATTTCTTCTCAGCTATTTTAGAAACTTCAAGGAACAGAAGCACATGGTTTTTAGTTAGAATGGACCTTTGAAACTCAATATTTAATGATATTTAGATAGCGATGACTCAGATTTCCTGAGAGTTGGACTAATTTTCCTATTCCTGGATCTTCCTGTTTAGCCTGCTGTGTTATCAGACCTAGAACATGTCATTCAGGAAGAGCATGGCAAATAGCTTCATTAGACTATGGGTGCTTTGGGTGAGGAGCTGGCTGCTTCTCCTCATTGCTTCATTTTTTGCTTTCTGTTGAACCAGGGTAGTCTGAGATCTAGAATTTCCTCTATATAGCAATTAGAGAACAATAGTGTTCTCTCATAGCTGGGCATGATGGTTCATACCTATAATCCCAGCACTTGGGATGTGGAGGCAAGAGGATCACAAGAGTTTGATGGCAGTCTGTGGTCTACATAGTGGGTTTCAGGCCAGCCTAGGCTGTACAGTGAGACCCTATTTTAAACAAGCAAATAAACATCTCATCTCAGTTTTAAAAGGTAAGTCTTTATTTCCAGGGTTTGGGGAGCACCTGTGGCCTACTTGCAGGAGTCAGGTTCTCTCTTTCCACCATGTGGATTCCTGAGATGAAACTCTGGTCTTCAGGCTTGTCAATAAGCGCCTTTACCCACTGAGATATCATGATGGGTTTTTTCCTCACTTTTAATCTTCCTGCCTTCAAAACAAAGAAAACAAACTTCTTACTTCTGTGTTGATATTAGAATATTATGCTTTTATGTAGCATGTAGTGCATATACTTAGGAGTCAGTTTGACACTTAAGAATGCAGTTCACAGACACTCATAAATTTCAGCATAGTCCAAGAATATACCACACTGCATGGTAATGCAAAGATAGACTATAGTAAGAAGTAAACACATAATGTACAGCTATTTATGTTACTAAGTCAGGGTTTTCTCTTTGGGCATTTTGCTTTCAGTCATGTTGTAGAGTGCACAGTATTTTATAGAAATGCATACAACAGCTAGTCATGCCTCCTTACAGGTGCAAAGACAAAGCTCTGCCAGAGCACACTGATCTGCTATGTGTGCAAAGCACATTCATGTCTTCCAAATGCAAAATTGCACTTTAACATCGTCAGAATGATAGCAATAAGAACTCCCATTGTATTCTGGCTACCACCAGTGGGCATTGTGCCATGTCCTTTAAATCTGTTATCTCAAATCATCACTACTGTACAGATTAGTATGACCTAGAGACAGCACTAACTTGTCCAAGTCCTCCAGCTAATAAGGGTCAGAACTTGGATTTGAGCCACTTTTGACCATGTTAAGAGCTTGTCCTGTTTTTCTCTACATGATAACAACTTTTTCTTTTTTTAAAACTTTTTATTTCAAAATAACCACAAGCACATATCATCTTGTACAAATGGTAAAGAGAGGTCTCATGCACTAATCTCTGAGCTGCCTCTAATAACTATATTGTTTGATCAACCGGAAAGTAGGTTAGGAGGCCAGAGAGATGACTCATTGGGTAAGAGCACTTGCTGTTCAAGCATGAGAACCTGAATTTGGATACCAGCACCCACCCCAGTACCCATGTAAAAAGCCAAGTTGTGGCTGTGCATATACCTATAACACCAGCGCTGCAGGGGGATGAGACACAGTTCAGTAAGAGAACCTGTCTCATAGGAATAAGGTGAAGAATGATAGTGCAGGACACCTGATGTATTCCTGTGGCCTCTACACACACACACACACACACACACACACACACACACACACACACCACACACACACACACACACACACACACACACTCGCACATACACAGACATAGACACAGACACACACACACACACACACACACACACACACACAAAGAAGGGAAAGGGGGTGGGAGTGGGAAAGGTGCTCAGCACACTACAAACAGTACAGTTAACCAGTACTTGAATGTTAACAGTTTTGTGAGTGTCTTTTCATACATTCTGTAACATTTGCTACCAAGTAACCACCACCAATAATGAAGATATGAAACTGTTAGAGTACCACAAAAGAATCCTTCAGACTCATGCTCTCTTCTCCTGGCAACTGAATCCCTGTGCTCATTTTAAGATTATTACATAGTTGGATATGGTGGCACAGGCCTCTAGCCCCAGCACTGGGAGGATGGGGCAGAAGGATCAGAAATTCAAGGCCAATCTGGACTACAAATAAACTTCAAATAAAAAGAATGGTATATAAATAGAATCACATAGCATTGTATCTTGAGATTGGCTTTACTTATACTGCAGGGTATCCCTAAAATTTTTCTAGGTACACATATATGGTTGATATATTTTGTATCCTAATAAACTTATCTGAGGGTCAGAAAACAGAACAACCACTAGATTAGACATAGAGGCCAGAAAATGGTGGCATGCACACCTTTAATCATATCACTTGGGAGGCAGAGATCCATCTGGATCTCTGTGAGTTCAAAGCCACACTGGAAACAGACAGGCATGGTGACACACACCTTTAACCCCAGGAAGTGATGGCAGGAAACAGAAAGGTATATAAGACATGAAAACCAAGAATTAGAGCTTTTTAAGCTTTTAGGCTTTTAGCAGCAGTTCAGCTGAGATCCATTTGGGTAAGGACTCAGAGGCTTTCAGTCTGAGGAAATAGGATCATCTGAGAAGTTGCTGAGGTGAGGTTTGCAGTGGTTTGGTTTGTTTTGTCTCTCTGATCTTTCAGAATTTACCCCAATACCTGGCTCCAGGTTTTTCTATTAGTAAAACCTTTTAAGATTCGTGTTACACACATATATTTGTTTCCATGGTATAGATGTAACCACAGACTTATAATTTGAATTTATAGAAAACTCATGACCTAAACATAATTTTGAAGAAATACTAGTTTATTTTTTTCTTTTTTCTTTTCTTTTTTTTAAGGAGAGGATTTAAAAAATGAATGGAATATTTTTCCTTGTGTCCCCAAACGGCATTTTCAAAGAATAAATGTCTGTCTACCTTTAATTTTTTTTGCTTATTGTCGGTCACTTAGCTCACCACCAAAGTAAATTTTTGGTTGAATGCTCAGCCCCCCAAAATGGGGCATTTATATTACCTGCTCCAAGGCTCAGAGAACATCACAGAAGAGAGGCAGAAAGAATATGAGTCAGACGATGGGAGGGAATGCTACAAAATGCTGTCTTCTGGACATAACATGGCTGTGGTACCCTTGAATTCACAACAACAGAGGTGGCTACCTGCACAAGACTGAGCCCATCAACATTCCATTGGAAGATGGCCCCATCCCTCCCAGAGGAACTATACACAGTTAATGGTTGCTAGTAGAGGAAAAGTCATATTTCTCAATAGTACAGTCACTGATAATTTGCCCGTGGTCCCATAAATTACCACACATTTATACTCATGTAATTAACCCTAACTAAATTTAGAGGTCATGAAAAAGGACGTGAAGGTAGGAAAGAAGTGGTTGTTTGGTGTGTGGGGAGAAGGGCAGAGGAGAATATGTGTGTGTGTGTGTGTGTGTGTGTGTGTGTGTGTGTGTGTGTGTGTGTCTGTGTCTGTCTGTCTGTCTTTGTCTGTGTCTGTCTGTGTAATTTTGAGAGAATAAATGTGAGTGACTTCCCAGAACCCTGGAATTATAGGCAATGCCAAGTGGTTGAGGATGCATTTTGATGGCATACTTGCCTATTGCAATGCTTGCTTATGTGTGATCTATATCATAGTTTTACTCTTAAGTGGCTAATGTACCAAAAGTTAAAAAAATCAAAAGCTTATGATTATTTTGACATTCTTGATGTTTTTATTATACTGACAGAAACACTGACTTTTTAAATTTTGTCCATTACAGGATTCTGCTCTAATACTTGATGTTCCTCTGGGTGTGATATCAAGAATTGAAAAAATGGGAGGCGCGACAAGTAGAGGAGAAAATTCCTATGGTCTAGATATTACTTGTAAAGTAAGAGAATTGGTACTTTTTTATACAAAGAAAAAGACAAATTAGTATTGAGTAGTAGAAAATTAATAGCTTAAAAAATAAAAATCATTTCCCGGGGTGATGTTACACACCTTAAATCTCAGCATTCGGAGACAGAGGCAGGTGGATCTCGTGAGTTCAAAATCATCAAAATATCTTGTTAATCTCAAACTAGGCTTGAGGCTTCCCTTCTGAGTTGAGATTTAAAAAGTGCCTGGGGGAAGAGTTCCCACACAAGGGGCCTCCTGTAGTCAAGAGTGACACTTCCACAAAGAAGTGGTTAGCTCATTAGCTTGCTGGGACAGAAGAAAATTTATAGATAACATTTCTTAAGCCTTAAGTTTCACTCTACTCCTCCACAGGTTGTTGGAGCACCATAGTTTTCATAGTCATATGCCTGTCCCATGGAGTTGACTGATAGTCCTTCCAGCTACTTCTGGCCCCACTGACCATCCTCATGTTCATTATTTTTTCTTCCTTTTAAATGACAGTTGTAAGTTTGTAGGAGTAATATGATTGAGTTAAAGAGTAAGTGTTTTCATGGCTCTTTATGGCACCATGTATCACCACCTAGACACCTTCATACTATGAAAGGAAGGAGGCATACAAGAGATTTTGCCCTTTGTGAGCAGGATGCCTCCTTAACTATAACAACCATTTTCAGTGGCAGTGGCCTAATATTTTATTTAGGGGTGATAAGTGGGAAAATTAGTTGTGATAAGGTTTAGCCAGTTGTTACAGCAAAAAATTACTGAGTATCTGTGTTCACCCAAGTGCATACTAGGAACTTGACATTCTTTCCTCAGCACAACCCTCCCAGACAGATATATACATGGAAAATTTCAAAAGAATTGGGAGCTTTGCTGCTATGGTCCAATGAGTGGCAAAGCTGAACTCCTAATAGGTGGAGGTAACCTTTTTATGAACAATGGTTTTCTAGCAAGGAAATCTGATTTTCATGTACTGGGTATGGGAAGATCACTATCTATAGCATCGTGCTCAGTTCTAGAAAGAGCTAGAAGGAGTTTTGAGGTCATTTGCCCAGTAGATCTTAAATGTGTGCATCAAGGTATCCAGAAAGTTTTGAGAAATGTAGATCTTTGAGTTCTAGCCCAGAGCTGACGCTAAGGTATGCTTTAAAGACCAAGACTCAGAAAGTGTCCCAGGTGACTGTCAGACATCTTGCTAGTACAGAGATTATCATGCTTCTAGAAAAAGGTCCAGAGAGCAAATATTTTAGGCTGTGGAGTTACATGAGATATCTGTTGCATATTCTCCTGTATATCTTGTAAAATAATGTTCTTGTCTTAAGGACTATACAAAATGGCCTGGCTAAAGGTGCTGAGCCTTGCCCACCCTGAGCCCATTATCTGTATGTTAGAGAAATGAAGCGTTCACAAAGTGACATGACTTGCCTTGGTGTTGCTGAGGACTAATGAAAGAACCTGTTTTAAGACCTAAGTCATTTTCTAGTCTCTGGTGCTGTAATTTCTAAAAAGCCAAGTTCCTAAACTTAGTTTGCATTGGGAATTCAATATGCAACTTTCCTCTCCAGATTGTAAAAGATCAACACGAATATGAGCAACCAAAATCCAAAGGATTACTCTTGCCTTGAGATTCTCTGTGTCTCACCTCAGATGCTTTTGTTTCTATTGGAATCTGAGCTGTTTTCATGATTTGTTTGCCATCCCAGCTACTGGCTACTGTGTGGGGCCTGGAAGTATAGGAATTTAATTAGAAAAAGGGTCTTTGTATTTTGTCTCAAAGGATTCATGGGAAGGGGTATTATATTAAGCATTCAAGGCAGTGTGGTTGATAATTTGGTGACATTGTAGTGACTGTCATCCCAGTAAAGTACTTGCTGCCTCATCAATAGAAAAATTCATGTTTAAATATTAACCTTCCCAAATGAATAAAAGGGTACACTCTTAAATAGCTTAGGAACAGCTTACCAGGAAAAAAAACTCAGGTGTTACATACAATAGTTTTTTTTAATTGACCTATACTTCAAATAAATGAGGCCTTAGAGCAGTGTTATAAAGCTACATTTTTTTTAAGGCAGGGTCTTATGTCATCCAAGCTGGTTTGAAACCCCTATGTAGCCAAGGCTGGCCTTGAACTCTTGATCTTCCTCCAAGGTGCTGAGTTTATAGGCATATGCCACTTAGTCCAATTATAGCATAACCTTTTAATAAAATTACCTCCCAAGAAACACTGTCACAAAAGGCACACTCCATTTTCTTAGTAGCAGACCTGACATCGATATAAAAGAAGTCTGCAGCAGTGGGATAAGCACTTGCTATCCTGTTTCATATATCACCTTGCACCTGTAGTTAGTAATCATGATACCACAGCATTTCTCTCCCCCAAATAAGGTTGTTATAGCTGTGTACATGTGGGTTTCACTCATCAGTAGCAACATGCATGCATAGAGTGGCTCTTGGTTATAAAGGACCTTATACAGCCACAGGAGAGAAGGTAGTTGTGAATATGGGAATTATTACCCTGCAGGACCTGTACCACTTTAAGTAACAATTTAAAGTTTTTTTGTAAAAAGGAAGGGCAAACAATACTGCCAGAGTCTTCTTGCTCTTCTCTCCCATTTCTACTTACTTGGTTTAAAGACAGTATAGTATATTGAGGTAGACAGTCATGTTTTCTTTAATAATAATTAACCCATTGAGTATCACCATAAGATCCAGTTGCCAAGCATGTTGAGTCTAACAGGGAGACTCTTACACCATAAGGCTCTTTCCTAGTTACCCTTTCCCTAGTGAGTCAAGCTGGAAGAGACTAGGTATGACTTACAGCTAATGTATGTTCCTATTTATGTTCCAGACTAGGTAATCTGCTGTCTGTGAATCATATGCCTTGTTCACTTTAGTTTTCTTGCTGGCAAGAAAGAATTTTTTTTTTTTTTACTGTAATTGCATCTGAATCAGATGACAGAAAGTGACTTGAGTCATTCATACTTCGACATGTGAAAAGTATTCCTCTGAGTCACTGGTAGATCACAATAAATATTGATTTGGAAACAGTCTAATTTGGAGCAAAAGTGATTAAGAGAATGATGTTGTAGTGCTACCAGTGCCCTATGGCAGTTAGAAGGAAAATTCCTTACAGGTCCTTGTGGC
This sequence comes from Peromyscus eremicus, assembly GCF_949786415.1. Lineage (NCBI taxonomy): Eukaryota > Metazoa > Chordata > Mammalia > Rodentia > Cricetidae > Peromyscus > Peromyscus eremicus. The sequence goes on from NC_081439.1 coordinate 128,931,774, forward strand.
CTGACAGTTGGCAGCTATCCAGTGTTATACCTGTGGTTTTTTAGAAACCTGTTGGATGTATCTCATCCTATTGAAATGACTTTTCCTTTCATGTGATTATAATAAACTAACAACTAATACCCCAAGATTTTGGGGAAATGATATAAATTTGTTTTTGGACTTTTTTCAGTAACACACTTTTAGTATGGGCCTGAAATGTAGCTGGGTGTTAGAGTGTTTGCCTGGCATGCATGAAGCCCTGGATTCCATCCTCAGTGCTATAAAAATTAAAAAAAAAAAAAAGAAAGTATAAGATCCTGGAGCTGTCAAGGCTCAGTAGCTGCTATCTGCATTCAGAATGATTGATCTTAGGTCATTCTGGATTTGGAGTCTTATTCATACTTTACTTGCCTTCTGGAATGTATATGGCAAAGCCTTCACTGGCCCTTCAGACTGAAGAATTATGAAGCTTAAATTTATTCCTGGGTTGGAAAGATGGCACAGCAGTCATCAGTGCTTTGCTGCTCTTGTAGAGGATAACTTCACTTCTTAGCACACACACTGGGCTTCTTACAACCACCTCTAACTCCAGGGGATCTAATACCCTCTTCTAGCCTTTGCAAGTACCTGCACATACACACACACACACACACACACACACACACACACACACACACACAAATAAAAGTAGAATAAATCTTTTTGAAAAGCATTATTGATAAACAAAAAGCCCTTTGAAAAATATGAATGTTGTAATATGTAAGATGGCAGGGGCTGAGTCAGGTTCACTCCTTAGATAGTCCTAGAGTCCATGATTGATTGTTTGAAAAAAAAAATAACCTATAAAACATTCATTCTTAAAAATAGTATAGAATACTATGTTTAATATAAACAGTTATTAGAGGACCCTATATTATTTAGATTTCATTTAAAAGTCTTTCTTGCTTATTAAAGAGATGTGTGTGGAGAGCTGCCATTAAAATCTGGTTTTGATCATTAATTTATAGTTCCTGAGAGTAAAGTGATATCTACTGTAGAGTACATTAATGTGGCTTATATAGAACTCTGTGAAAGTAGAATTGAATAGTAAAAGTTTATTACTTATATTACTTGTATGAGAACATAAAATGCCAATCATTTAGGGAAAAAGTGTTTTCATTTTAATGACATATTTAACAATATTGAGATTATATTTGATAGCAGGTACTCTTGAAACTTTATATGACTTAAATACTGTTTAATAATTAAAGTTCCTTTCAAAGCAGTGAACATAGGGGTGGAAAGTGAACAGATGAAGAGCAAAGCATAGTTGTTTGTTTTTTTTTCTAGACTGTGTTTCTACTGTCTTGTCTTCAGCATTTTGGTTTGGAAACTTTTGTTTCTGGTGAAGTGGTTAGTCTTTACTTTCTTGGCTAGAGTGGGACTATCTCCAGGTCTTCTTAAACTGAATTAAGTCAAGATATCATAGAAAAATGTAATTTTCTTACTAGTATAGATAAATTGCCTTTATATGTAAGTGAATCTTCTCCCTTAATTGAAGAGACTTTTTTGGTAATTATAATTTTCCTTGAAGACTCAGCTGTGCTTTCTCTTTGCTTCTAGGATTTGAGAAACCTGAGGTTCGCATTGAAGCAGGAAGGCCACAGCAGAAGAGATATGTTTGAGGTCCTCACAAGATATGCCTTTCCTCTGGCACACAGTCTGGTAAAGTCCAGGGCTCCCCTAAGCATCAGCATGCTTTGAAGTCTCTGTGAAAACTGTTTGAGAATTGGGCTTCTCTTTCTTGGATTCACTGCTTTGTATTTTCTGGTGTGGCACATTTTAAGTATGATTTACTCAGCTCCAGAAGGGTCTCCTCCATACTAATACGAAATAGCCTGGGATCTTCTTGTGCTTTCCAGCCATGAGTGTGCCCTTTAAAACCTAGTCTGTGATAGTAAGAAAATAAAATGGCTTAGAACAGTATTGTTAAGTCTCTTCCAGGAATTCATCACTCTTCACTTTGGTGCTAACAAGCAATGTGAACCAGACTTTTGTGGCACCAGTTCAAAATGGGAACAGATCCACTGATTCTAAGACCATTTAAACAAAACTATACTTCCCTCTCTCCTCACCTCTCTCTTCCTCCCTCTCTCTTTCCCTCTCTCTCCTTCTTCCTCTCTGTCTCTCTCTGTCTCTCTATCTCTGCCTCTGTTCCTCCCTCCACCCATCCATCCCTTTCTCTCTCTCTCTCTCTCATGGGACAGAGTATCATGAATCTAAGGCTGGCCACAAACTCTATGCAGCCAAGGATTGCCTTGAACTTTTGATACTCCTGTCTCTACCTCAATCAGAATTACCAGCATGTACCACCATGGTTGGTTTATGTGATGCTTGGATGGGACCTAGGGCCAAGTCAGCACTCTACTGACTTGACCTACATTTGCCTAGGCTAACTTGAAACTCATGGTCATATTACCTCGAACTCCTGAGTGCTTGATTGACAAGTGTCTGCCACTAGGCTTAACTTCTTTTTCTTACTGTCATACCTTGCTGGCATCTTATCCCTATCTTCCTCTGCTTCAATCTCCACAAACTTAGAGGTGAACACTTACTGAGGGGAGAACAAGGAAAAGAAATAATTCTTCTAAAATGTATAAATAGTTTTATTAATTAGCTACTATTTTAAAATGAGGTCTTATGTAGCCCAGGCTGGCCTAAAACTCACTATATAGCTGAGAATGACTTTGAATTTCTAATCCTCTTTCCTCTACCTCTCCAGTGTTATCTTGTCTGGTTTATGAGGCATTGAGGATCAAACCCAGGGTTTCATGAAAGCTAGGGTAGTACTCTCCAACTTGAGCTACATCCCCAACCCAAAACAGCTTTGTTATATGTAGAAAATAACTATGAAGCAGACTGAATGGAGTGTGAGGAAGAGGGATCATACCACAAAACTGTCTTATATTGTTTTTCTCTATTTCTTTTTTCGTGGTATTTCATCTGTTGTCATGGTAGGTTTTGTTTTGGTTTTTGGGTTTTGGGTTTTTTTAACAACAAAGATGTGAGATACTTTTCTCCTAATGAGACAAGACTTTTCTCTCTCTGGATCTTACCACCAGCAGTTTTTTGAGTCACAGGAAATGCTCACCTGGTAGAAGGGAGAAGCTATCAGGAGGATCTAATGAGTGTTTTTACATTAATGGCAGATGAAAATGTGATGTGCTTTGGGAATAATTCTACCAAAGTTTTCTATATTTCTGATCAAATAAGATTTTTAAAATATTTCTATATAAATATTTTAACTTTATTAGGATAAATATTTTATGGGAATAAATGTTTTAAACTATCATGAATGTGAGACTGAAACCTTTTTTTGTCAAGGAACATGTTGTATCTTGGTTTATGCATATCTATTTCTGTATTATTAGAAATTGAAGGAATGACTCACAAGCAGGTTTGAGAAAGCTGAGGCCCTATTCCATCTTCCTTCAAAATCTTGAGCCATCAGCTTTCTCTTTTCTCTGGCATCCTTTGTGTCTTTTAAAGCTTATTCCCCTAGAAATATAGTCAAGTGGCAGGCCAGCTTTCCCCTTAGACTACTCATCTGTCACTTGAATGCCAAACTTTTGCAAAGAAGATTTTAGCCTATCTTCACTAATTTCACTAACTCACTCATTAATTTATTCATCTAGCCCATGCCAAAAATCAAGCTTTATTGCCAGTTCCTTTGGGGAGCTGGTAATGGTTAGTGTTAATTGCCAACTTGATGGAATTTAAGATTGTCTCGGAAACAAACCTCTGGGAATACCTATGAGGGATTATATAGATTAGTGCCTCTGGGATTTTTTTAATAAAAACTTTAAAATTACTATATAATAATATCATTTCTCCCCCTTCGTGTTTCCTCTCTCCAACCCCTCCTATGCACCCTCTACTTCCCCCCTCTCAAGCTCATGCTCCCTTTTTCTTTAATTGTTGTTACACATGCATGCATACACAACACACACACACACACACACACGCACGCACGCACGCACGCATGCACGCACACACGCACTCACGTGTGTATTTCTGAATACGTAAATACAACCTGCTCAGCCCATATAATTTTACCTATGATCTCAGAACTGACCACCTGATAAAATTAGGAAGCTTTCCCCTAGGAAGACCTTTCCTCCCATTCTCAGCATTTCCTACTTACCCATAGCACTTTGTTTAGGGTTGAGACCCTGTGAGCTTTCTCATTTCCATGTTAGGTATCTTGTTTGGGCATCCATGTTGAGGAGACTTTATAGGTGTAGATTCTCTGACATTTGTTGGAAACACTATTTAACAGCAAGCTTTCTGCTCCTCCGGCTCTTATAATCTTTCTTCTCCTTCTTCCCAAATGAGCCCTGAGCTTTAGGTGCAGGAATTGTGTTGTAGATGTATCAGTTGGAACTGGGCATCACATAATCTCTTATTCTCTGCATTTTGATCAGTTGTAGTTTTCTGTAATGATCCCCATGTGTTGCAAAGAGAAGTTTTTTTTGATAAGGGGTGAAAACTACATTTATCTGTGAGTATAAGGATAAATATTGAGAATGTAGTTATGAATTATGTTGATTTAGAAAGTGGAAGTTTTAGGTTCTCCTCTAAGATCCATGACTTATCTCGTCTTGCATTGTTTTAGGTTTCCAGTACAAGGCATAATTTCTCTCTTGTTGAGTAGGTCTTACACCTAACTAGAATGTTTTTGGTTATCACCAAGATATTCGTGCCACTACTGCACCCTTATGGTTTTTGTGTCATGTTGGTTGTTCTGGTTCATAGGTGTCATAACTAGGTAAGACTATTGTTTGCTTTCCTCCATTGGAAGTTTCCACATGTGGAGGATTAATTTGATCAGATTAATTGTGGAAAGGTCCATTCTAAAAGTGGGCAGCACCCTTCCCTAAACTTTGGTCCTAGAGGGCACAAAAAGGAGAAAGCTAGTTAAGCTTAAGTATTCATTGTTCTCTGCTTTCTGATTGTGAATGTGATGTGATCAATTGTCTCTAGCTCCTACTGCTGTGAGTTCCCTGCATTGATGGAATGTACCTTTCAACTGTGAGCCAAATAAACCCTTTATCCCTTGAGTTGCTTTTATCAGGATATTTTATCACAGTGATAGAAAACTAAGTAATACAGAGCTCTTGACCTCTTGTTGGCTAAATAATTTCCATCTGCATTGGATTTCATCTCTTCCCAAATTCAACAAAATTGAACTCCTTCTTGTATCTTGGCTATTGTGTTCCTTCACCATTTTGACCTTTCCTCCTCAGTCTTTATTGCCCTTGCTTTTTCCTTCAATGTAAATATCTTATCAGTGTTCCACCCTCAGCTTTCAGTTCCCATTACGTTACCAGCTTTGCTATGGTGATTTCATTTATTCCCATAAATGGAGTTATCACTGTGTACATGGCTTCTAAGTCTGTCCCTGACATTGCCCTGGAGTGAATCTAACCTCTCTAATCATGAATAACTCCCTTCCAGAAGTCCATGTGCTTTACAAGCTCATTGGGACCCTTTCTCTCTACACATCATAAGACCTGTTTTGTGGGGGGTTTTGTTGTTGTTGTTGTTGTTGTTTTGTTTGTTTGTTTGTTTTTTTGAGACAGGCTTTCTCTGTGTAGCTTTGTGCCTTTCCTGGAACTCACTCTGTAGACCAGGCTGGCCTCATATTCACAGAGAGCCTCTGTCCCCCGAGTGCTGGGATTAAAGCCATGCGCTACCACTACCCGGCATTGTTTTTGTTTTTTTGTCCTCTGTGTCCTCCAAACTTGAGGATCCTTAGTTGCTCATGTTCAGTAATCTGAAGTCACGTTTAAAAATCTTTCTCCTGAAGCAATATAAGACGTGAGGAGACAGGAAGGAACTAAAGGCTTTTCAGCAGAAGCATCCCTTTCAGATAGAGGCTTTTTCGGGTGAGGACTTAGCATTTCAGTCAGAGCATTTGTGGAATTGGTGAGGTGAGACATGGCAGTGTCGTCCCTTTGTCTCTCTGATCTTGAGGCAAATTTTATTAGGGTACACAATATATCACCACAGGTTAACAAGATTGGGTGGGCTAGAGGAGTTGGCCACATTTCAGATTATAAGCCTCTTCCCACTGTACACTCAGACAATTACTTGGCATATACCTCTGCCCTACACAGAGACACACTGATGAGCAACATATGGAGTGGAAAATAATAAAAGAATGAGAGGTCAGGACCTCCTTTTCTGAGAAAAGTTAGCACACGCAGAGTCACTGTGGTATCATATGACCAAGGAACAACAGAATGCCAGCATTAGACATATAGACAAATTCTGTAAAGATATAACATATAAACATTGTATTATGCTAGAATTTGAATAAAAACTGTAGCAGCTTTGGCCTGACAATTTTTCTTGGTCACTCTGACCATTAAGAGTTAATAATACACTGCTTGGGGCATGGCAAAATTCCCAAGGTGGCTTGAAGATTTTTGTTTTGGTCTAGTGTCCTTGAAGCTACCAAAGCTACCAGCCTGAGAACAGGCTGTCATATGCCTCCAGATTCTTAAAAATTGGGTTATAGGGTTAATGAGTAAGAATGATAACTGTTTATTAATGATATGATTTATGTTTTGGAACATCAGGAATGTATCCATGCTTACTAAATTCTGTATAAATAAAAAAACAATCTGACTGTTAGTCAATCAGGCTGCAAAATTCATCTGAAAAAAAAATCTTTCTCCTGACTTTCCTCTCATAAGTTTATCAGTTGCAGCTCCTGTAGGTCCTACTTGTTACTCAACTATTTTTCCCCATTTCTATTTGTGCTTCCTCATTTAAACCATACTTCTAAATTGGTTCCCCTTCTTTCACTGTCCTCCCCTTCCATTTTTTCCTGTATAGTGCTGTTGTCCCTTGCACTTTTTTTTGTTTTGAATTTAAATACAATTGTGCCTCTGGGCATGATGTTACATGCCTATAACCCAACACTTAGGAGACAGAAGCAAGGTATTTCTGTGAGTTCAGTGTTACCCTGGTCTACATAGCAAGTTCCAGGTCAACCAGGGCTGCATGGAAAGACCGTATCTCAAAAAAAAGGACAATCATGCCACTGCCCCCACAAAAACCTCAGAAACGCTTCATGATTCATACCCTATACTTTAACCATGCAAGACTGCCTGTTTCTTAGATTGTATTTTTGTCACCTTAACTTACAATCCACTTGTCTCTCTAATGCCTATCCTCCAGTCATCCTTTAGTGTCTTACTCAGTCTGAGTTGCTGTCCCATGCCATGAGTGGTCCTCTCAAGAAATCATTTTCTGTTTCATTGTTAAGTCTCTTTCTTGGAGTACATACCATAGCTTCTTTATGTGATAATTATGTCGTAATTTTCTTTACCAGCCCTTCCTGTCCATTATTCTGTGAGCTTATCAGGGCAGGCATCACCCTTTATCTCTCTAGCCTCAGTGTAGTGGCTTCTGTATAGGAAGGCTTTTGCTTTGTTTGGGGAAATGCTGGCTGAGGATGGGACACAGCTAGGCAGGCAGTCTACACTGAGCTATATCCCCAGCCCACACATGGGCTGTTACAATGACAGGATTTTAATTAAACTGTTTCATTAAAAGTGATGGAAAAATGATTATATGGAAATGAGTGGAATAGATCTTTCTGTCAGGACCTAGAATCCTATGTCTGCCATTGGAGGGAGGCATCCACAGAGAATTTGATATTTAGGGTTGTGATACATGGATTGTTTTTTATGTCTATTCTGGAAATTCTTGGTTCTTTCCTTAGGATATCAGTAATGTTATATACTCGGGAAAAACATAAACTGAATTGCTCATACAAAGGTTTTGGAAAACTTCATTCTCATTTACAACTTTTAACTACTAAAATTCATCCTTCAAAATGTGTAAATCAGTCATTAAAGCAATGTAATAAACAGATCCACTTTTGATACTGCTTTCCTAAATTAAGTTCATTTCAGAGTCCTGTGTAGGGTAGCATAGAGAACAACCAAGGAAGTTGAGAAATAGTGCAGGATGAATGATACTGGTAGTCTAGTGGGAATGACATGGCAAATATGTGTAGCTCCAATATAGGGTAGTTTACATTCAGTTGTGTAAGAGGAATACAAAGGAAATTCATGGGGGGGTGTCTTTCAGGAAGGGTTTTGAAAGAGCCTGTGTGGATTTGATAGCCAGTAGGCGTTGGACTTTAAAGGATGAATTTAGTTTCTAGTGGGCCAAGAAAGTGGAGGAAGTGGGATTTCAGGCTATAGGCAAGACCTGGCCCTCAATACAGAAAGAGGAAAAGCTCACATTTCAAGGTGTTTGAGATGGAGCTAGGGATGAGATCTGGGATCATCTGGTGAAGGTTAATGCTAGTGTGGAAGGAGAGCTTGTGACACAAGAAGTAACAGAGACCTGCTAAGGTTCAGAAGGAAATGGTGATAAAATGAAGACATCTTCAAGTAAAACAAATAGGAGAACCAAAGACCTGGGCTAGAGAACTGCAGGCCCTAGACAAGGACTTGAGTGGGAAGGAGTGGGACAAGAGACTCCACAGACTTGGGCAGCAGTGTGGTCAGAAAGGGTACGGACAAGGATGCATTCACTTTGGTTCTCAAGTTTAAGTAATGGGAAGGGTAGCCCTCTGTTGAGAGAGTAAGGAAGTCAGAAAAGGATTTCCTTTGGAAAAATAGTTGAAAGAAAAGGCAGGGAGGAGAAGCCTCTCCTTATTTTCATAGGCCCAGTGTCTACTCCAGTGCTTATGAGGATACATAAGTAAATTAGCAGGGGTTTAATGGATAGTAGTTTGTAAAGAAAGAAAAAGAGAGAGAAAGCAAAGGAAGCAAGGGGGAAAAAGAGAAAGAAAGGAAAGTAGGTGTAGCTAGAGCTATCTCCAGTCCCGCCTGGGCCGGTAGCCACTCAGACTCAAATAAACACAGACACTTATATTATTTAAACTGTTTGGCCTAATGGCTCAAGCTTCATGCTATCTAGTTCTCATATCTTAAATTAACCCATTTCTATAAATCTATACCTTGCCACATGGCTCGCGGCTTACCAGTATCTTACATGTTGCTTGTCATTGTGGCAGCTGGCAGCATCTCCTTACTCAGCCTTCCTGTTCCCAGAATCCTCCTCTCTGCTTGTCCCACCTATACTTCCTGCCTGGCTACTGACCAATCAGCATTTTATTTATCAATCAATCAGAGCAACACATTCACAGCATCCCCAGCAAGTAGGAGTAGCAGCCATATCTAGAGAAGAAAATTTTACCCTTTAATGTGTGAGAAAGGCGAATGAATGTATGTGTGGACAGAGGAAAGTAAAAATGCTCCCCCACCTTTAATACAAGAGAAAGAGGGGTCCTTTCTAGACTTGGATCCTGGAGAAGGCAGAGGGTTAAGGGCTCAAGTCCCTATTTGTGAGGCAGAGTTTAGAAAGAAAAAAAGGGTGATTATTCCTATGAGACAGGAGGTGAAGAAAAGTTTCCAAACTGCTACAGTGGGGATTCAAAAGTATGCCCAGAAGACTTCCTGGCAGCATAATCTAAGTGTGATTGCATTGAACAATAAAAGGGCTCCTGCATGAACAACACCACTTGATGAATATTTGTGAAACTGTTAAACTAGTATGGATCATCTCAGTCATTGTTGTCGCTATTTGAAATCTGAAATAAACTTGCTGTTGAATGCAAGAAATGGTGTCTAAAGGGCAAGAGCTGAGCTGAAAGGCCAGCCATGGGATGAATGAACTGTGAGTTCATGTTTATTGAGACTGCCCCTTTGGCCCTCTCTTGCCTTCTGAACCATTACTATTTTCACCACTCAACATGTTCAAATCAGGACTTAAACTTGAAATTCAACTGCAACTTTTATAGCAGCACAGAGCTCTCAGACCAGTACAGTGTGCATGGCTTTTAGGTGGCATTTTCTGTTTCATCCAAAATACTTCTTGTTTGATGTCTGCTTTTCAAACATCAGAAGTTACCACAAATTACATGTAGCTCAGCATAAATTTTAGAGAAGTGATATGGCTTTGTAAGAGTTGCAGTAATCTGAAAGGAGAAACCACACTCGAGTACCTGTGTGCAAAGCATGGAAAGACTACAGAAGGCATTTTGTCAGCATAACAAAATATGGCAAATGGCAAAGTTCAGTTGTTGATTTCCTTGATTGTTTGGTCATTTTGTATTCAAATGGGGCAATCAAATTTTCTTATTTTTTTCTGTTTTTTATTTGTTTTGTTTTGTTTTCTTTTGTTTTGAGACAAGGTTTTTATATGTAGCTCTGGCCATCCTGGAACTCACTCTGTAGACCAGGCTGTCCTCAAACTCACAGAGATCCACCTGCCTCAGCCTCCCAAGTGCTGGGATTAAAGGTAATGTCCAGCTAGATGAAAGTTTCTTAAAGTATCAGCCCCAGCCTATTATGACTAATGAATCATTGTGTCTCTTTAATGGAATAGAATAGAAAACATGTAAAACATAACAGAATAGGGGTGTATAGTTTGCTGAGATGTTTCTTCTAAGGGTGTGTGCATGAGTGGGGCAGTGTGCTAGGTCATGGTGTTACAGTTAATCCCTTACTTACAATGATGATCCAGAAAGTTTGAAAGGCACTCCTTAGATATAAAGCATAAGGTTCATATACCAGCCTCACAGCTGCTACTGATACAGAGATCTAACAGGGGACTTGATTGCAAAGCTCATCCAGTGTGCTACAGCTAGCATAGGTTATGGGTTCAGTGACCTCTGTCAGAGTGAGGCTCAGTGAATTTCCTGCATAGAGACTTTGAAAGTCACGTAGTATTTATGTGCTTCAGTGTTCTCATCTGCAGTGTGAATAATAATAGTTCTTACCCCATAGAGTTTTTGTGACGATTCAAAGTAAAGTGCCTATAACACTGTCTGACACTCAGTAAGTGCCCAATAAATGCCAGCTGTTCTGTTATTAGCCCACCATTTTCCCAGCAGGTGTAAGAAATAAGAATGACTACTACAACTCCCCACAGACCGTTAATAAAGGAATTGTGATAGTGTGTGGGAAACTTTAAGCCCTTTAAAAAAAGATGCTATATAAAGATTAGTGGTATTATTAACAAACCATGGGTTGTACTTTCATAAAGGACTAGAAGTCACCAGAGTATTAAATCCAGAAAGCATCCCAACCAGTAGTGCAGAATGGAAGTGATGCTATGGAATGAAAGGAATCCTTCAGAGAGTGCTTTCCATCATTCTCTTTCTGTTTCCTCAGCCCATGCAGACTTAACTACTTTTAGGGCAACGTGCCTAACTCACTTCAGACTTGTGTTTGCACTTCCCGTTTCTTGATGACATTCTGGATTAAGGTTAAGAACCACAGTATTTCCCCCTCATTCCTCTGTGAGCTCATGAGCAGTCATGAAAGTGCAGCTTTTGTTTTCATCTGGGAGCATGACACATCTGACCTTGTATCTGTTAAGGTAGGCAAGTGTAAGGGGACTTTCACTGGCTGTCTCAAATTTCAGGAGCAAAGCAATTAACTGGCTTGCCCAGCCTTTGCTGTAGCTGGTGACATGTTGCCTCCAAAGATGGGAGCAGTGTCTTTAATTGCACCTCCTGAACATTGGCAGGCATTAGTCTCCTTGGTCACCTTTAGTTTTCATAGTATCTGCTGTTTATTTCTTCTTGCCTAGATTTTTCTAAGTATGTGTTTCTATTTTTGATTAATGCATAGTAATGTATATTCTTGTAGGCAGTAACGTGACATTTCATTTCATATGTACAATGGGTAATGAGATTTGAGTCCTTTGGAGGGGGTCTGGCTTTTATGAGACCAAACTCTGTCATGTGAATTAAGCCCTGGACCATTTTACCTGTGTCCTCTCCTGCTCAACTTTAAATGTGCTGGCTTATAAGAATAATTAAATAAAAATTGGTTAAGTGAGTTATGCATATACATTTTAATCATTTGAGAGTTATAAATAAGCCTGTGAATAGAGAATCCAGAGGGAGTTTTATTCTCTGCCTTTGTTATTAAGCTCAGAAATGGAGAAATATTTCTAGATTGTATTAAAATTTTTAATGACACAAAGATTTAGTGGACTCCTCCTTTTTAGATTGATTACAGAATGAATAGATGAAAGGAAATAGCGTTTTGAGATCAGAATTGAAATGAGAAGTGCTTGTACACATTTCCCTGCGTTCAGCCTACATGTGACTTAAGTACTATAAAATATGTCTTCAATTTTCTGTTTCTTTTTGGTGCAGACTGTTTTCTCTTGAATAAGCAGTAAATTAGCTAATTTTGGGGCTAGGTGGTGAGCCCCCAAAGTGTAAAAAGAAAAAAAAAACTTATAACCTTGGAGATGAAGATGGGTTTTGTGGCAGTGTGGCATAAAGAAGGCAGAAGATACCAGCAAAAGTCAGTTAGACCTTTGAGCATGGAATGAAGGAGGAAAGCCACAGATTCAGATTCAGCAGTAACTTCATCATTGTTCTGAATGGCCACCATTTTCTCCTTGCATGTAGTCTTGCCTATAGTCAGTCTCATTCTCTTTCTCTCTCCCACCTGCTCTCTTTCTCTCTTCCTCCCCCAGCCCCCCTCTCTCTCTCTCTCTGTGTGTGTGTGTGTGTGTGTGTGTGTGTGTGTGTGTGTGTGTGTGTATGTCTATCACTTTACTCTTTTTACTGTACATAATCTATGTTGGTGGAGGAGCATTTCTGCAAAGATTCAGAGGTTTCTCCTCACAACAAAGGCCTGGGCCATGATGAACCATTTATTGTCTGCATAACTCACACAGAAGTTCCATAAATACATTAGTTTATTTCAGAAAAATAAATAAATATGCTTCCATAAACTAAAAAAAAAGCTATATTTTTCAATCTCCTATCTTGCCTTCTCAGAGACTTAGCCTCTCGTTCTCTTTGATCTCTCTCCTCCACTGCTGGCTTCCTCAAGCCTTTGACTGTGTTTGGTTCTTCTCAGCATTGCCTAGCTCCTGGACTCAGGGTCTCATCTAGATACCCCTCAGAATTTCTGTCTGCTTCAAAAGAACTGAATTACCTGCCTGCCTATGCCTCATGAATATCCACTCCAGAACTCACTAACACCATCCACGTACCTGCCCCCACTCCCATTCATTCAGAACTATTCCAAAAATGGCACTAGACCTTACACATTATAAAAGCAGGGCTGAGGAGATGGCTTGGCTAGTAAAGCATACAAATCTGAGTTCAATCCCCAGAACCTACATTTAGAAAACTGAACATAGTGGTGTGTGGTTATAATCCCATCGCTGAGGAGGTTAGTAAGAAGATCCCTGGAGCCTGGACTAATTGGTGAACTCCAGGTCAGTGAGTGACTGTCTCAAAAAAAAACGCAGGGAGGGGGGTGGGATTTGAGATTTGAGAGATAGTTTAAGTGCTCTTATAGAAGACCAGAGTTCAGTCCTCAGCATCCACATCAGATGGCTCACTGTTGCCCCCTTCTGGCTTCTGTGAGCACTTCGTTCACATATACACCCCCCCCCCACACACACACACACAAGGAGTCTCTTGACCCTTCCCTTTTACTCCACACCCCTTCCTTTCAAAGAGTATGTAGAAAATATATATAAAATATAAACCATTTCAGGCAGGGGTACATCCTTTGACTACCAGGATTCAGGCTGGGTAATTTCTTCCATTTATCTTCTGCTTTAGCGACCTCTTAAGTTTTATTTGCTCTGGTTTTCTTTCCGTTGTGTGTGTTTGGGGGTTGTTATTAGGAAATTTCTTTTTCATTCTGTTTCAGACTTGTTTGACCAATGTTTATAATCCCTTCCTCTTCACTCAAAATTTCCATACGATTTTTTTATTTATTTCAGCACATTATCATTTATAGTAGTGTCTAGTTACTGTAATTCAAACTCTTTGTGGCTTTTCTACAAAAGGGGAGGCTTGAAGTATGTTTACTGCTGTATTTCTGATTACTACCTGGAAGCTCCTGTTCTTTGGAATATTATCTATGGAAATACTCTGAGCCTGGGATTGAAAGGGTTATAAATTTCTTCTGCCAAGGCCCTCAAGCAGCTTGATAAAATTTTAAATTCATTCTCCAGTTGGGGACAATTCAGTTTCTGATTTAGGGTACATGCTAGGCTGACCTATGGCTGGAGAGTCTCTAGGTAGATAGTGGTTAGAGATATGTTTTCTTCTTTGTTCAACACCAGTAATTCAGACTCAGGTTCTCTTGGAACCCAAAAGAGGTTATTTCCCATTTACCCCCTGCTTATGTGGTAACATTTTGAATTTTGAAGGCCAGGCTTCTTTGAAGGAGGTTTCCAATATGAGTCCCATCTTGGGTGAACCCACAACTTCATTTTCCATCTCACAAACCCCAGGAGGCCATGAAAACTAAGTCTTTAAATTCTGTATTCCCGTTTGTGCCTAGTTTTTGGCTTCTCTACATTAATTCCTCTCTCACAGGTTCATTAATATATTGAAAAACTGTTTTTCTATTATATATAGTACTCTTTGTTGTGTTCAGCAAAAGTCTCATGATCCCATTGTCCAAGCACGTTTGACCTTTGCAATGCATGTGGTCAAGGATAGCTGTAAATGTAGCCCAACACAAAATCATAAGCTTACTTAAACGTGTTATGAGAAATTGATTCTGAGACTTTTGTGTGTAACTTAAAGTTTTCCTGTGCCTACCTGGCTCCCGCGTCCTTGCAGTCTTATATTAATTATGAACTGTATGGCCTGTTGGCTCAGGCTTCTCGCTATCTAGATCTTACATCTTAAATTAACCCATTTCTATAAATCTATACTTTGCCATGTGGCTTGTGGCTTACCAGTATCTTTACATCTTGCTTCTTATGGGCAGCTGGCAGCATCCTCTCTGTTCTGCCTTTCTCCTTTCTCCTCTCTAGTTAGAATGTCCCGCCTAACCCTATTCTGCCTCACCATTGGCCAAATGGCTTTATTTATCAACCAATCAGAGCAACATATTTTCATAGCATACAAAAAGACATCCCCCATCATTTGTGGGTTTGTGGCAACTCACTTACACAGTTGTCAAGTGTGAACTTTGTAAATGACAACATTGTTTTGCAATGTCAAAGGGTTGGACATACTAGAGTATCACATTTCTAGATAATCCTCCCTCTTGGTTTAAAATTTAACTTTTCCTTTAGCTTGTTAGGTGTAAGTGTCTTGTTCTTTCTTCTTCCTGCCTTTTTTTGGTATAAATGTGAGTTTTCTAGAAAAGTCTGTTTTCTTCTCCTGCTTGCTGGGCAAACTTTCTCTCATGTCCACCAGGATTGCCTTTCTAAGCAAGATTTACAAATCTACAGTGTCATATTTCTCCTTAGTGGCTACATAGCTTTAAGTGCTTGTTTAAAATGACTCTCCCATATTCCCCCAAAATATATCCTCTATGTGCCTTACTCATATCAGATGTCATCTCCCGCCTCTTGATTCAAACTTCAAGATCATAGGCATTTTCTTTGCTGCTTAGTGATTACTAAATCTAAATGGTTCTTGTTCCTAGCCTGACTTGGTTCAGATGTAGGCTTGGCTAGTTTTCCTACCTCTGTATGGTCTCCTCTCCACCAGTCTGCTACCAGGATGCAGTCCTGATTGTCTCATCAATTTTAATGCACACCTCTGTCTCTTCCACAGGGTGGTCCCATCTCTGTATTTTTGTTTACTCTCCTATACTCTTACAGTCAGACTGAGGTATTTGCTAATAGCCATGTATTATTCTCTGAATTTGGCTACCTTGTGGCCTTTTTGTTACTGTCATTATTATTATACTGTCCAAAGTTATCTTATCCTTCCAGTGTTGCTCACATGCCACCAACATCCCCAGGCATATCTATCAGGAAGTCACCCTGCTGTTTTCTGGAGCTCAATATCCCTTCTTGTCGAAATGATCTACAACTGTGCTATTGCAGATAATCTACAGATACTGATAATGGAACTATTTATTTAGAAATTATATTGGGGAGAACAACTCACTATTCAGAATAAGGCAAAATCATTGCAGAGTCCTGGAAGACTGATGTCCTGTCTCACGCTGCTCCTGTCACCTGAGTCAGTCTACACCATTCAAGCCCACGAGGGAGAGAAGAGAGTGAGGTGTATGTGCCCCTCAGGTCTTAAGCTAGCCCCAAGGCCATGCCCTAGGGGCTAGTACCTCAAGGTCATAGGTGGAACAGGTACCCACTACATCTACCCTTTTTGTCTAAATAAAAAAGTTCTAACCTACAACAAAACTATATACAATAGGAACAATTATCAAGTATTGTCCAGGAGAGGGGAACAGTAATAACATAAACAAAAATAGAAATACAACTGACAAGAGCAACATCAAACAAGAGACACATACTAAATGTCCAGAAATGTCCAGAACATAGGTAAATGGCAAGTTACAGAGATTACTCCAATAGCTGTCTTATCCTGAAGAATCTAACTTTAGTAACTAAAATGTTCTTAGCTAATATATGAGAAGACTATAACTGTATCTAGTCTTCAACCCCATCAAAGACCTGAGAAGGAAAATAATATTACCTGAGTTAACAGGAAGTGCAAGCAAGCAACTTCCAAAAAATTGCAAGAATTAACAGAGACAGCCAGCAGCCTGGACAATCACCTAATGTTTCTCAGCACCATTGGGGCATCCATTTTCGCTATAGGCCTAGAATATTTGACAGACCATTTTCAGAAGCAGGAATTTTGAAAGACTGTCTTACCCTGCCTTGTCAAGGTTCAGCAGTCACTTTTTCTTATGTCCTGCTCACCCAGAAAGGACAGTGTGTAAACTGTCAGCAGTCGAGGCAAGGGCAGTCCTTTGCCCAGCAGTCCATTTTTTGCCAAGAAGAAGACAAACTTCCATATGGAATGTCTCTGATGCCCAACCTTCCCTCGGGAGTAGATCAGTGCTGCCAGGAGCAATTGTGTCTCCACACCAACATAATTCTAAGTTATCAAAACATCTAAATGTCATTTTCTCTAGGTTTATGAAGTGTTTGAAGATTACCTATCCATCTGACAAATATTTCTGTAAATCTGGAAAACCTAACATAGCTATGAATATGACAAGCATGACTATTAATCTGTAAGTCTTATCTACCTAAATAATGTAAGGACTAAGGCTTTACATTCAAGTAATCTGTAAACAAATGTACCATATAAAGACAATGATCCCAAAATTGTGACAGTCTACAAAATATCTTAATCAGAGGTAGAAATATATAGTGCCAGTATGACAGTCATGTCCTTAATATGTATCCGTATACAAAATATCCTAAACAGAGGAAGAACATAATACAGTATGACAAATATAAGTTTACATTCGTATCAATATACAAAATATTTTAAACAGAAGTAGGAACATGTGTACAATATGACAAATAGAGTTTTGAATTTGTATCATATACAAATTATCTTAAACAGAAATAGAAAAATAGTTCACATTTGTATCAATATATAAGAATCCATACCAGTGCAAGTTATCAAGACTGATAAGCTAAATTAGTTTACAAGTAGATACAATAATCTACCTCAATATCCTGTCCTATCTATTCCCCTCCTATCTATTCCCTTTTTTCTTTTCCAAAAGGAGAATCCTGAGTCTAAACCTTATTGTTCCACCCCAAAACCTATTACAACTTATAACCAAACCTTAACAGCTGACAATTATCCATAACCCTGAGAAAATAAAACCTTTTGGGAGAGGAGGTGTCATTTTCTTAAAATCACTTTCTGCTGTCTAGGGGGCAATGGTATCTCAATGGGATCCTGTAAGAAAGCTAAAACACCTTAGACACCAGAATATTGCAGATAACCCGCAGATACTGATAACGGAACTATTTATTCAGAAATTATATTGGGGAGAACAACTCACTAAACAGAATAAGGCAAAATCATAGCAGAATCCTGGAAAGCTGATGTCCTGTCTCATGCTGCTCCTACCACCTGAGTCAGTCCACACCATGTGAGCCATACATGCCCCTCAAGTCTTAAACTAGCTCCAAGGCCATGCCCTAGGGGCTGGTACCTCAAGGTCATAGGTGGAACAGGTACCCACTACACTGTACCCTCTTCATCTATCTCCTGTGGAGAATTTCTAACTCCTTACAGTGATATTGTCCTCCTTGTTGTTTTCTCTATTTAATACCTTGTTTATAATGGGTCCTCAGTAAATATTGACCCAATAAATATACTCAAGTTAATGAATGGAATAAATATGAATCTTTAGCAACCAGTCCGTTAGAATGGTCTGTGTAGGTAAAGTGTTTATTCAACATATTTTAATTTTGTAAGTGTACATGTATGTGCAGGTAGGTTTACTCACTGTATGGAGGCTAGAGGTTGGCATTATGTTTCCATCAACCATTTCTCCACCTTATTCCTTTGAGACAGGGTCTCTCAATGAATCTGATAGCTAGGCTGGCTGTCAGCAAGCCCCTAGTGATTCTCTTGTCTTTGCTTCTCCCAGTGCTGGGGTTAAAGACACCTCCACAGCTGACTTTTTACATGCATTCTGGGGATGTGAACTCAGGTTCCTGTGCTTACAGATTACCCACTGAGCCATTTACCTAGCCCTCAATTTAATCTTTAAATAGCTGTTGTATATTCCTGATTGAAAACCCAGGCTGGTGAGATGGCTCAGCGGTTAAGAGCACTGGCAGATGTTCCAGGGGACTAGAGTTCAGTTCCTAGCACCCACATGGCAGCTCACAACTGTCTGTTACTCCAGTTCCAGGGGTCCAACACCCTCACATAGACATACATGCGGGTAAAACACCAATGTATATAAATAAGTCATTTAAACAAAAACAAAACAGTTTTAAAAAGTAATACCCTTCCTGTGTACTTTACCACATTATCCCATGCCTTCTCCACAAATAACCAGTGTATTCATTCAATGAATTACATGCCCACCTAGTGCTAGGGGAAACCTTGACTATTGCTTATCCAAAGTGCTGGGACAAAATATATTTCCAATGTTGGTGTTTTCTGGATTGTGGAACATTTCCATGGGCTTTATAGGCTAAGCATTTATAATATGAAATACTCCAAAACACAAAATATGCTAAGTATGTTATAGTTGAAATGTTTCATATTTGGAGCTCTGGGAATTTTGGATTTTCAGATTAGGGATGCTCAACCTACACAAGCTACTTACAGCCTTTGCCCCCTTTAACCCTAATGGTAGCATGCAATATACAATCTCTGTGTCTTGCTTTTTTGTTCACAATAGAAATTACATAATGAATGGGCTTCTCATTATACAAATAAATGTTGAGGCTTGGAAGTTGTAGTGAAATCACTGCACCTGAAGGTGGTCTTAGGGATCCCTACCACATGGTCAACAAATTCTACCAAATAAATACCCTAAAGTTCTCCATAGCAAAAGCACTATAAACACAGTCCGAAGTCATACTGAGGCAAGCATGAACAACTCATATTACAAGTCAATAGAGCTATTAAACAAGGAGTGCCTGCACTTAACAAGACCAAAAATGAAATGAGCAGAAGATAGAACATAATGGTGCAATATCAAAGAGCATTCAATTTCATGTGATACAAAGCAGAACTATGAATCTACATTTTTTCCTATCATGATGCAAAGATGGGCTTCTCCACTCTTCTCTACTCCATTAGAACTACACAATATTCTCTTGACTTTGCTATAATTTATTAGTCTTTTCTTGATAGATATATTAAAATGCTTCCATTTTGGCACAATGTAAATACTTCAGTGAAAGGCCTTGCATATTCATCATTTTGTATATATTCACGTACCTCTTAGGCTAACTGGTTTGAAGTAGAATTACTGTTTCTGGAAAATTCCACTTTATAGCAGATATACCAGTATACATTCTTGGTTAGAATGCCTGGTCTTAGCCTCTCCAATGTGTTAGTTTCCCATTATTGCTATGATGGGCTGAGTGAATAAAAAAAAGTTAGTTTATTATATTATAGTTGTATAGCTCAGAAGAGAGAGAGAGAGAGAGAGAGAGAGAGAGAGAGAGAGAGAGAGAGAATGAATATGAATATTTCTGGGCTACAGTCAAGGTATCTATACAGAGCTGCATTCCTTCTCGAGACACTAGGTTGGAATCTATTTCCTTGCCTTTGGGCCTTCCAGATGCCACCTGTGTTTCTTGTCTTGTGGTCCTTTTGCTTCTCTCACTGCCTCCTTTATCTCCCTCTTGTGTTCATTGTTCTCTTAGGATTATGAGGGAGTCCCATATAATCCAGGCTACTTTCTTTCTGTTTTAAGGCCAGCTATTAGCAATCATAACTCCTTCTGGAACCTTAATTTGAGTGGTTCCAAAGATTAGATCACAGCCATTTTGGGAGGTCACTATTCTACCTACCATATCAACTCAGGGTGTCTTCTAACTCTTTATCTTTGCATCATGATAGGAAAAAATGTAGATTCATAGTTCTGCTTTGTATCACATGAAATTGAATGCTCTTTGATATTGCACCATTATGTTCTATCTTCTGCTCATTTCATTTTTGGTCTTGTTAAGTGCAGGCACTCCTTGTTTAATAGCTCTATTGACTTGTAATATGAGTTGTTCATGCTTGCCTCAGTATGACTTCGGACTGTGTTTATAGTGCTTTAGCTATGGAGAACTTTAGGGTATTTATTTGGTAGAATTTGTTGACCATGTGGTAGGGATCCCTAAGACCACCTTCAGGTGCAGTGATTTCACTACAACTTCCAAGCCTCAACATTTATTTGTATGATTTATTTGTATGTACAGGTATGATTTATTACAGTCAAAAGGTAGAGAGTAGAACCAGCAAAGAGAAAGCTGCACAGGACAAAGTCCAGGAAACCAGCCACAGCTTCCAGAGTTTTCTTCCAGTGGTGAGGACAGGATGCCCTTGTGATATTTCCAACAAAGAAAGCTCATTCTGGGTTTTTATCAAAAGTTGCTTACAAAAGCACCCATGCTCTGATATTTATCAAAATTCTAGAGTTGCTAAAAAGGGGAAGCATGTAAGACTTAGGGCCCAGGGATTTTAGAAGGAGTTGGTCATTAAGGTCCCTGCTCTCTAGCACATACCAGATTCTAGACTTCAAGAAAGAAGTCAGGGGTAGAAATACCCATGTCATTTATACAGAATACAGTTTCAGCAAACTACTTTAGTGAGTTAGGTAATGGTGGGAATGCTCCAAAATCTAGATTTCTAGGTAACGACAAGGGCATACAAGGTAAGCAGGCCTTCATAAGGAGAGAGAGCTGAGGCCCATGAAGGCAGCCTTTCTTTGTACAATTTGCCTTTATAACTTACTTAGGAAATGCTTCCCTGATCAGTACTATAAAAGCATTCATTATCGTATGCTCTTCTAGGAGTTTCATTTCTTTGGGATTGGAATTGGATGAAAAAAGAAATAAAAGTAAAGGACATGACTGCTCCTAGGTATGGTGGAGGAGAAATTTATTATAGATAAAATAAAGAGCATAGGAAGAGACAGGGACATCTGGGAGAGTCCAGACTGGACATGACCAGGTTTAGCTGAGCCATGTGAAGAGAAGGTGAAGGAGGGAGAGGGGAGAGAAGGGAAACAGGTGCTGTAGCTAAGAGGGCAAAAGACAAAGGGGGCCAGATAACCAGATATCTGGACTATATATGGAAGAGCCTTTGGGGAAAGAGCAGCCCAGGCCCTGGGCTGGAGACTAGGATAGAGAGCGGGGTATGCCAGCCATACTTTGTAACAGGTAGGGACTGAGGGATGCTAGGAGAACCTGACAGCCAGGTCCACTTTTATATGTTAAATAGGCACCTCAGCCATTTGTCCCAGATTTGAAACTTAATAGGAATATATTTGTGCAAGGCCCTTGTTGTTGAAATACCATTTGTTGACTGTAGATGTAACCAACATCTTATTATAATAAGAAACACAGAACCAATGCAAAGAAAGCCAAGAGATCAGAGCTAAGAGCCTTACCCGTCTGCTGCAGCTAGCCACTTCAGCCAAGAGAGCTCTCTGAAAGAGACCTACTTCCTGTGTGTTTGTCTTTATATATAATTTCTGTTCTGCCTTCTCATTGGTTGTAAACCCAACCACATGACCGTCTCATCACTGCCTGTCTGTACACACTTCCAGGTCTTCTATGGTTGGTATTGAAATTAAAGGCGTGTGTCTCCAGTGCTGGCTGTATCCTTGAACACACAGAGATCTACCTAGCTCTGCCTACCAAGTGCTGGGATTAAAGGCGTGCATCACCACCTCCCAGCTTTTGCTATGGCTCTAATAGCTCTGACCCCTGGGCAACTTTATTTATTAACATACAATTAAAATCACATTTCAGTACAAATAAAATACCACCATAGTTGACTAGTCCACTGATAGATAGGTAGTCTGTGATGTGTCATACTTCTCTTCTTGCACCAGTCATTCTAGCGGTATACCAATTATTTTTTTGTAACCCAGGATCATGTGTATACTGGCCAAGTATTCTACCACTGAGCCACAACACTAGCGCAGTGCTATTTTAGTTGTTGAAGACATGGGCTTTTTTTCCATTAGAAGAGGGGCAAGGTCTCATGTAACCTAGGCTAGCCTTAAACTTGTTGTATAGCTGAGGCTGTCCATGAAGTCCTCTCCTGATTCTTTTAGCTCTACCTCCTGAGTGCTAGGAATAGAGATATGTGCTACCACATCTAGCTCTTAGCTGCTCAAGATTTGTAAGATGTTTCACCATCTGAGAGGGCCAGCCTTCCTTTGTTCCTCTTCTCTTTTTATCTCTTCTTCCTGTAGTTTTGCATGGGCATTCAATGCCTTTGTCATGGTAGGGCCTCCAGACCTGGAACTGATTTCCACTGTCTCTAGGCACTCCCTAAGGAGCACTATTACCTGAATGGTGTAGACAAGCAAATGCATATAGTACAGTGGTACATGAGATCTCATGAGAACATTCAAAAAAGGGTTTGCTAGAAGAGACAAATACTGAAAGATGAGTAGGAGTACCAGCCACGTTAGGGCTAACTGAATGAGTGGTGTGCAATGTGAAGAAGCCAGACAGATTACCAATCTAGGGGTTTGTTGTCAAGGGCCATGGTATACGTATAAGGGTGCTAGCAATTGATGGTACTATGGTAAAAGGCAAGCAAAAGTTTGTAGAAACTGTCTCAACATTTTTCTTTTTAAAAGTTGTTCATTTTGTGTGTGTGTGTGTGTGTGTGTGTGTGTGTGTGTGAGAGAGAGAGAGAGAGAGAGAGAGAGAGAGAGAGAGAGAGAAGAGAGGAGAGAGGAGAGAGGAGAGAGAGAGCCTAGTTTTCATAGTACTGGAAGGTGCTATACATGCTACTGGAGGAGAAAGGTAGTCATCAACCTTACCCAGCTATGAACCCTATGAGCTACAGTAATGACTGGCCTGTCAAGACTTGTCCGTTGATACAATAGTGATGCAAATGTTATGGGATTAATCAACCACTTTGTGATTGAATCCAGTGTCAACTCCATGAGATAGAACCCATACCTGGTACTGCTAATGGGCCAGAAACCTGTGACTAAATAGATTATAGGCTGTAAGGGAAAAACTAATACTATGTTCTGCTAAATGAACATAGTAGTAGCAAAACAACTCCTTATGATTTATTGCTAGACCCATAGATTAGTGCATCCTCCAACCCCCACCAGAGAAACATCTTTCTCTTATAGTAGATGACAGTTAACACAGGGACACACAACTGGCCAATGTGTAGAAAATAAAACACTATCATGTGCTCAGCCTAAATGGGATGTCTCTACCTTCACCCCAAGGCTCAAGAATCTTTACAGAAAAAGGAGAAGATTTTAAGAGCCAGAGGTGGTAGATAACTATAAGGAAACTGTGTTTTCCAGACATAACAGGACAACTGCACGTATGAACTCTGTGATTGTGATGACATTTAGAAAACCTGTACAAGCCTAAGGCATACTAAATACCAGAATGGAAGCTGAGATGTGGGCATGGCACATTCTGCTCCTAGGTGAGGAGATCTTGGCATTTGATAGCTGCTGGGTGAGGAAGAATCTGTCTTCTTTTAGGGTGTAACCACTCCTAGGTCAACCCATGCTCCAGGGCAGGACTCACACCCAAGAGTATTTGAGCAACACATATTGGTTGTGATAATTTTAAAAATAAGTTAGGGAGGTAAGGAGATGGGGGTGGATGTGGAAGGAGTTGGGAGAGGGGAACTAAGATGCTCAAAATATATTGT